>NC_086317.1:404952933-405577933 GCF_036172605.1 Pelobates fuscus
GGTCCTGGCTGGCTGGAGAGCAATTATTCCGGTTCGGAAAGAAGATTGAGCTCGGAGCTCACACGAGGCACGTCCAGCCGCCATGAAGCTCAGGCCCCGCCCCACTCCAAAAGGCATATTTTGAACCTTAGCGTGGGATCATTTTTCCGCTAGCGTTCACCAAGTGTAGTGGTAATAAGCGGGTTTTTTCTGCCTTTTTGACACACAAAGTGAGTTTGCACAGTATATTTTGCAAACCTTATGTGTACTACCACTGTATAATACTTCATATGTTGCTCAGCTATGTCTGCTGAGTACAAAAATACCCCCGTATGTACCTTTGCCAGGTATATGTGGACATCGGAGGGGCACATTTGGGACACAGCCATTCCATTTTTTTTCAAACTTTACATTTTTACGCTGTGCCCATGTCCCATTTTAGAGTATTTTACCAGGCTATATAATCCAAATACCCCATAAAGCCATACCATTTCTTAAAGAAGACATCCCGGGGTATTTCAAAAGGCATATTTTGAACCTTAGCATGGGATCATTTTTCAGCTAGCTTGTACCAGGTGTAGTGTTAATGAGCGTTATTAAATGTATTTTTTAACTTTTTAAAACTTTTTTTACTTTTTAAAACTATTTTTTAAACTTTTGTTTTGCTTATTAATTTTTTTTAAAGTTTCCTAAAGTTTCGTAAAACTTTTTTTTACAGATTTAACATTTTTCTAAGCTTTTTTTTTTTACTGTTAACCCCTAACTAGCAGTAAGCAGCACTAACAGTAAATTCCCCATTTTCCCATAACTCCCACCCACCCCAGCTAGCAAAATATTTAATTATACAATATTTAAATCAGTTAATTAAATAAATTTAACCCCTGAGGGTTAAAAAATAAATAAAAGTTCATCGTCAGGGGTTAAAAAAAAATTAGATCACAGTATAATACTGTGATCTGTATTTTGATCACTGTAGGTAGTGATCGACTGGCAGGGAAGGGGTTAATTTTTATTTGGACTGGGTAAAGGGTTTATTTATTTTTTATTTTTTACTTAAACGTTGTTAAAACTTTTTTTAACTTAATTTTTTTAACTTTTTATAGCTTATTTTAAAACTTTTTTTTAACGTTAACCCCTAGTTAGCCTAACACTAAATCCCCCAATTCCCCACTAACTTCCACCCTCCCCAGCTAGCTAAATTTATAATTGTAAAATATTTTAATTAATGAATAAAATAAAAAGAAAAAAGAATTAACCCTCAGGGGTTAAAAAAATTAAAAAAAAAACAGATCATAGTAAAATGGAATCCCTGCCAATTGATCACTGTAGCCAGTGATCAATTGGCAGGGAACGGGTTAATTTTTTTATTAAATTGGGTAAAGGGGGGTGGGATTTTAATTTTACTTTATTTTTTTTTCACCAGGGGGCAGGAGCAGCACTGATCCGTCTCCCTGCACTTCACAGTGAACCCAGAAGTGCAGGGAGGCGGAAGGTAAGTAAACACAGCACATGTGCTCGCTCTGACATGCTGTCAGAGCGGGCACATGAGCTGGGACAGCCGGATCCGGTGCTCCCGGTCTGCCTCTAATACAGAGGCAGACCGGAGCACCATTAACCGCGCGATTGCGGCGATCTGGGGTTAATGTTAACGGGTGACGGACGAGGTCCGTCACTCATCGTTAAGGGGTTAATTCAAATCTTTGGTTGTTGGGACTTGAAATAAAAATAAATATCCATAACATTTGCCCTATATTAACATATGGGATGTAACTTTAAATTGGTTATAATTAAACAGCAAGTGGGACAAAGCTCTCTAAATAGAGCGATAACTATGGAAACCAATGGAATGTCTCTATTGCACAACTTGTTGAACTTTGTCCTTTACCATAGTAAACCATTGTAATTCTATTAATGTATATTCTACAGTGTTCTTTTCATTCTAGGGTGGAGCATTCTACTTTTTGGAACATGTAGCATCCACGGATGACTCAACCTTGGTTAGCTACCTCCAGAGAATCTTGAATCCCACCTGGAGGTTGTGTCTTGATGGATGTGATTTAAGGAAGACAACTTGGAAAGACCTTGAAAAGGCCAAATTCTCTGAGCTGAAACTACGTCATATACAAGCTCCAAATGTTATAAAACCCATTACTCCTCATATTGTTGGATACGCTATAAAATAAACAGTCATTGTGAATTATACACTTGCCATTCAACACGAAAATCTCCTTCACTAATTGGCATGTTAGCAACTAGTTTTTAACTCTGGTTTCATGTAATGGCTAAAAATATATAAGTAAACTGCGCTTAAAATAAAATACACACACAAAAACCAAGGATGATAATAACAACTAAATTCTTGGAGGGAAAACCATAAAAAAAACCACTAATAAGTAAAAATATGCCACAATCATATATATCTATATCTCTCTATCTATTACAGACCGGTAAGTAAAGTCATAGCACAGGGTCCGATAAACAGGTATACCCCTCTGTCAGAGAAGTATAATAATATATAAAACATTTACGAAATGTAAAGGCCCCAAGGAAACAGAAGATCACCGTTAAATAAGGTCTTACACAGGATAGATTTTCATCCTTGGGAGTGGATTAGGTAAAAGTCAGCAACTGTGGTATATAGCAGGTAGGGATTGGATGTGAAGGTGGGGATTAGAATTCTGCCAGAAGCTGAAAGGCATTTTCTTCATATCTGCTTATACTTAGATGTCTGTTTCAGAATTATTCTCACACATTTTCAAGAGCACTAGATATTACTGAGAGACTAAAAAAACAACAAATTGCTTATGTATGTACACATTCAATGTTCAACGTTCTGGTTGCTTTGTGCCTACAATAACTTTCTTGCATTGAAATGTTCAACCAAGTGATTTTATTTTGCATTAGAAACTTAGAATAAAAGTTGTTTTAAGAGTATGTTTGTGTACTTTTCCATTGTAAATCTACAGAAGTGAATACAAAGTGTTTTAAGTGCCAGTAGTAACAATGTCTAGAAACCCCTCTGGGTTTGCTTCAGAGACTTAGAAAATATACCATAGCATTTTTTTCATAAGTGAGGCATTTTTTGTTAAAGTGAACATGACTCACTCATGAACAGCGCACTTAATTTGCAATATCCGGTTAAAATTACTATTCACCGTTTAATTAACAACCCTGACAATGTTCTTCTGTGCAGAAATTCTAAGAATGCTTCCATGCTCAGACCTAAAAAATACAGGAGTCATATTCTGCACAGAAAAGGTAACAGAAAACTGTGCCTGTATGTTGCGTTGATGAGTGAACACACAGTATATAGGCAAGTGAGAGTGGTCTGGCCAGGATAATGGCTAAATTTGAACAATATTATTAAATATGGCTACTTTGTCTCAAATCTGACACTTAATTCTGAGGCCTACACATATGGATACCCTGGGCTTCTGAGAGCTTTGGTGGCCCAGTCCAGGACCCCTCCTACCCCATGACCAGGAAGGGGGGTTATCTCTGTCCATAAAAGCCTTGTCGGCCTGGTCCATTATTTTGCCACTTTTTATATATACCTATTTGAGATGACTTTTTTTATTTTTTTTATTGAGTGCCAGTTTGTGCATGCAGGAGTGTACTTACATGAATGTGCAGTGCATGTATTCAAGTGTGTACGTGCACTGTGTTTACAATAACCATCTACTCGTTTGTATCTCTCGATTCCCCTCTATTTATTTATCTCTCCAAACATGTGTTCCTCACCCCCTTTCCGCTCCTCTACCCATAGCCCTCCCATCCTCTAAACGTTCTCTTCTTCTCATTCCTCCCTTCCATTACTTGCTCCTCTCTTCTTTCCCCATGCTTCACTTAATTGTTCTCCACTTTCCTCTCCCATTCATCACTTGTTCCCTTCTAATCTCGCCATCATTCACTTGTTCTCCTCTAATCTCCCATCTCCCACTTCAATGACTTGTTCCACTCTAATCTCCCCTTTTAATCACGTTCCCCTCTTCTACCCCTCCCCACTCATTTGTTCTCATTTTTCCTGTCTTTTTACTGGTTCCCTTCTTTTCTTTTCTTCTCTCCTTCTCCTGCTTCCTTCCTTTAATAAGTCTCCTAATCATACCTTAGCTCTTGCTCATAGGTGTTGGATGCCACCTTAATAAAGCTCAAAATAGATCATGTGGGAGTTTCCATGGTGTCTGCATTTGCAAATGGTATTTATTTATGGAGTAATTTAAATGTGTGACCTACTAAACTGCCTCAAAATGCACCATAGACCCTTCTTTATTTATTTTTATTTATTATTGCCATTTATATAGCGCCAACAGATTCCGTAGCGCTTTACAATATCTTCACTTTAATACAGTGGGCAGGTTATAAAGTCAGCCTCGGACTTTCACAAACACTTGAAAAAGGTACGTGAAGAGGGTCATCTGTACTCAGGAGATATATCTGAGCACAATTTAGGAATTTTTATTACAGTAGCACACATAAAAAGGTTGTTTTTTTTTAAATTAACCACTAAATTGCAATGCAATTGTTGAACTCAGAACATAACTGAATACAATTTGGTGCTTTGTACTGGATTAATACACATAATACTTGACTTTCTTTGACCAAAGGAGGAGTATAAATCAGCTCAATTCCCTGTGTCAAGAAGATGGATGAGTACTTTCTCTGACACAGGAAATGGAGCTGAGTTAAGATCCTCCTTTGGTCAAAGAAAGTCAAATGTAGGAAAATACATAAGACAAATACATCTCTAATTTATCTTATGTTTTAAAGAAAATTAGATCAGAAATAAAGAAAAGAAGAACAGATTCTGAGATAGGAAGAAAAGAGGAAACAATAGGAGAAAAGTAAGTTTGGAATGACAGTCACTTTAAGCACCAGGAGCAGAAGAGATCCACTTGGAAGAGGATAGCAGTGCATGTTAGGGATACTTACCCTTGCCATTCCCCCCTTCCCGGCCACTGGATGGCCAGTGGAGATGTTATTGTCAGGGGTCTTTGCAAATTCTGCAAAGTCCCTAGACAGTGACAGTTCCGCTTTCAAACCTTTCTTGTCTTTATAATATTATTTGTGTATAATATATATTAATAAATGGAAATTTCAGGTGAACACACACAGCAAAAATGCCAAAACTGTGTCAACACGTACAAAACTAGCAAACTAAAGCTCTGTCACTAAAGTGTTAAACAAGCTATAGATATATCAATGCTTAAAAAAAGCACCTGTTTTGGAAGAAAACTGTCATTAAATACACAGTCTCAATGCAAACAGAATAGTGTTACTTGTTTCTAAACAGTCTTGAAATGTTGATTTCTGTTACTGGACTTTGTGTTTAAGATCTCAAATTACAGGTCTTTTTCATGAGACATGAACACATTCTACACACAAAGAAATACATCATTTTATTTGGTTTTATCTTTGAGTACTCTTAATCAGCTCACTTTTTAGTTAGACAGTGGCATGGTCGTCCACAGGGGTGGGCAAGGCCCCCCTGGATTTTTCAGCTTGTTCTGCTATTTTTCGTGTGAGATTGAAAATACAGTGCAGCCTACAGATCAGGTAAGTGAGGCACGGGGGGGGGGGGGGCAGCCTATAGGTCCAGGAAGTGAGGCACGGGGGGCAGCCTATAGATCAGGGAAGTGAGGGATGGGGCGGCAGCCTATAGTTCAGGGAAGCGAGGCATATGGGGGGCAGCCTATAGATCAAGGAAGTGAGGGATGGGGGGCAGCCTATAGATCAGGGGAGTGAGGCATATGGGGGGCAGCCTATAGATCAGGGAAGTGAGGGATGGGGGGGAGAACCTGCCTATAGATCAGGTAAGTGAGGGATGGGGGCGGCAGCCTATAGATCAGGTAAGTGAGGCATATGGGGGGTAGCCTATAGATCAGGGAAGTGAGGGATGGGTGAGAGACAGCCTATAGATCAGGGGAGTGAGGCATGGGGGGCAGCCTATAGATCAGGGAAGTGAGGGATGGGGGAGAGACAGCCTATAGATCAGGGGAGTGAGGCATGGGGGGCAGCCTATAGATCAGGGGAGTGAGGCATGGGGGGCAGCCTATAGATCAGGGGAGTGAGGCATGGGGGGCAGCCTATAGATCAGGGAAGTGCGGCATGGGGCAGCCTATAGATCAGGGAAGTGCGGCATGGGGCAGCCTATAGATCAGGGAAGTGAGGGGTGGGGGGAGAAACAGCCTATAGATCAGGTAAGTGAGGGATGGGGGAGGCAGCCTAAAGATCAGGTAAGTGAGGGATGGGGGAGACAGCCTACAGGAAGGGTCAGCAAAGAGCAGGAAGGTAAAGTAAGAGAAGTAGCAGAAAGGAGAAGGAACAGAAATGAGCAGGAATGGTCAGCAAGGGGAAGGAAAGGTCAGCAAGGATAAGAAAGGGTCAGCAAGAAGCAGAAAGGGTCCGCAAGGAGCTGGAAAGGGCAGCAATGAGCAGGAAGGGACCGAAGGAGCACAAAGGTAAAGTAGAAGGAGGAACAGAAATGAGCAGGAAGGGACATCAAGGAGCAGAAAGGGGCAGGAATGAGCTGGAAGGGGCAGAAGGAGCACAAACGTAAAGTAGGAGAAGGAGCAGAAATAAGCTGGAAGGGTCTGCAAGGAGCAGGAAGGGTCTGCAAGGAGAAGGAAGGGTCTGCAAAGAGCAGAAAGGGACAGAAGGAGCACAAAGGTAAAGGAGCAGAAAGAATCAGAAGGAGAACAAAGGTAAAGTAGGAGAAGGAGCAGAAAGGGTCTGCAAGGAGCAGAAAGGGATCAGAAAGAGAGAGGAGCAGAAGGATGCAAAATAAGCAGAAAGTAGCAGAAAGGTGAAGGAGCCAAGGAGGAGAGAAAACAGTGTCAGAAGAAAAAGATGACTGTGTCAAATGAAGGATAAGAAAAGGAGCTTGGAGCAGGAAGGACAAGTGAAGTGATCCCTCCACTTTATTCTGGACAGCATATCATAAGGCTTTGGAACCTGGCCCTGGCAGGGAAACTTTGGACCTTCTCATCTCCACAGTAAAAAAAAAAAAATCAGTGTTAATGTGTTCACTTTTATTTACTGAGTGTCGGGAAGCACAGAGTGCCGCTGGGTAGGGTGTCACTGATTGGCTAGAGCGGTCAACTGGCACTCTAAGCCAATCAGTAGCTCCCCATTCATAAAAAAAGTAAAACATGGTGCTCTTTTTAACATTGCAGCTGATCCTATACCTTCTTGAGTTTTCTATTTACTTACTTAAGTTGGAATAAAATCATTTAAGAAATGATTCCCTGCTTTTTTATTCAGATTAACTGAAATGTATAATGAATCCACGATGGGCATTAAAAGGGAACTCTTTAGCAACCTCTCTGAATTTCAAAAATCCCTCGAAGGAGATCAATCTGCTAGAAATCGGCTACGGCACAAAAGCCAACTTTAAATTCTACCCAAATGGCTGCAAAATAACCTGCCTTGACCTGAACCCAAATTTCCAATCATATTTGAGCAAAAGCCAAGCAGAAAGTGACCATCTGAAGTTTGAAAGTTTTGTGGTGGTTTCTGCAGACAGCACGAGCCCGATGCCTAATGCCTCTATGAATGTGGTGGTCTGCACCCTGTTGGTGTGTTCAGTACCAAACACCCTGAAGGTGCTGGACGAGGTGTGGCGAGTACTTAGGCCTGTAAGTTGTACATTATTTGTTGTTACTATGGCTATATATGTGCCTGGTAACAGTAACAGGCTGCCATAGCTCTGATGCTGATCTGTAATCAAATACAAACACAACATTTTATCCTAGCACTTGAACTCCCACTACTCTTGGGCAGCAGCAATGGCTTTAGTGTTCATTAGCACAATACATTATAATAAATAAATAAAAGCTCCCTGCACCTTATCCCAATGCACACTTCAATAGTAGGAGATTTTTAGTACTTCTCAAATGGCTGTTAAATGGCAGGAGAATACAAACTGCATGAAGTGTTATGAAGACATAATTTCTCATGTTCTTTGTGTCAGCATGACTTGCAGTATGGCAATAATCCCACTTTAAGATTCAGACCGTATTCAGTTAAGTTGTAAATGTCTTACATAACACTCTAAATTTGAGCCTTTAGGTGAAGATTTAGAAAGTGCTGATGGCTACTTGGTGGGAAATTATTTTTCTAAATAATTGATGTAAATAACAGTCAGCATAATTCTCATGTTATCAACTATTAAGAGTACAATCCAAATTTTTTTGAACAAACCTCCTTATAATAACAGTATTTTTTTAAAACATAAAAAACTTGCAATGCACTGTTCCAAATTATTACGCACAGTAAGTTTCAAAACACTTTATAGGTTGTAAAGAACTGAAAATTGTCATTTGTTGTGTTTGCAGCATATTTATTGAAATCAAAAGTTATTTCAATCAAACTTATAACAACATTTTAACTTTTTAAACATTTTAAAAGGTCACGTTACATATTAACATAGTACCCCTTATTTGATAGCAGCTTCACAAGTCTTGCATCCATTGAACTTGTGAGTTTTTGGACAGTTTCTGCTTGAATTGGTTTGCAAGATGTCAGAATAGCCTCCAAGAGCTGCTGTTTGGATGTAAACTGCCTCCCACCCTCATACATCTTTTGCTTGAGGATGCTCCAAAGGTTCTCAATAGGATTGAGGTCAGGGGAGGATGGAGGCCACACCATGACCAGGGGCGGGCTGGGCCGGGGGGCAGGGAGGCAATTGCCCCCCAGGCCGCCCGAAATTCTTTTAGGACCGGCCGCGGCGGGCCGGCCCTTTAAATGCTGCAGCCGCCGAGCCCTCTGTAAAGAGCGCTCAGACGGCTGCAGCTGCTTTTCCCTCCCTCCCCTGTAGGTGGCCGAGCTGCACTCCGGTCCGCGGTCCCGGCCGGAGTGATAGGAAGGTGCTCAGTGTGCACCTTCCTGTCAGTCCGGCCGGGTACAGGAAACAGAAACTCCTGTTCCGCGCGGAACAGGAGTTTCGGTTTCCTGTACCCGGCCGGACTGACAGGAAGGTGCACACTGAGCACCTTCCTATCACTCCGGCCGGGACCGCGGACCGGAGTGCAGCTCGGCCACCTACAGGGGAGGGGGTAAGAAGAAGGGGGGGAGGGGAGGGTAAGAAGAGGGGAGGGGGGGAGAGTAAAAAGAGAGGGGGGAGTAAAAAGAGCGGGGGGAGTAAAAAGAGGGGAGGGGGAGAGTAAAAAGAGGGGAGGGGGGGAGAGTAAGAAGAGGGGAGGGGGGGAGAGTAAGAAGAGGGGAGGGAGGGGAGAGTAAGAAGAGGGGAGGGAGGGGAGAGTAAGAAGAGGGGAGGGGGAGAGTAAAAAGAGGGGGTAGGGGGGGAGAGTAAGAAGAGGGGAGGGGGGGATTAAAAAGAGGGGAGGGGGGGAGGGGAAGAAGAGGGGAGGGAGGGGAGAGTAAGAAGAGGGGAGGGGGGAGAGTAAGAAGAGGGGAGGGAGGGGAGAGTAAGAAGAGGGGAGGGGGAGAGTAAAAAGAGGGGAGGGGGGAGAGTAAAAAGAGGGGAGGGGAGAGAGTAAGAAGAGGGGAGGGGGGAGAGTAAGAAGAGGGAAGGGGGAGAGTAAGAAGAGGGGAGGGGGGGAGAGTAAGAAGAAGGGGGAGTAAGAAGAGGGGAGGGGGGAGTAAGAAGAGGGGAGGGGGGAGTAAGAAGAGGGAAGAGAGGGAGTAAGAAGAGGGAAGAGAGGGAGTAAGAAGAGGGGAGGGGGGATAATAAGAGGGGGGAGTAAGAAGAAGGGGGAAGTAAGAAGGAGGGGAGATAAGAAAAAGAGGGGGGTAAGAAGAAGAAGGGGGGAGTAAGAACAAGAATGGGGAGTAATTAGAAGAAGGGGGTAAGAAGAAGAGGGGGTAAGAAGAAGAAGGGGGGTAAGAAGAAGAAGAATGGGGTAAGAAGAAGAAGGAAGGGGTAAGAAGAAGAAGGAAGGGGTAAGAAGAAGAAGGAGGGGGTAAGAAGAAGAAGAGGGGGTAAGAAGAAGAAGAGGGGTAAGAAGAAGTAGGAGGGTTAAGAAGAAGAAGGGGGGTAAGAAGAAGGGAGGAGTAATAAGAAGAAGGGGGTAAGAAGAACAAGGGGGGAGTAAGAAGAACACAGGGAGGAGGGGGGGTAAGAAGAACAAGGGGGGAGTAAGAAGAACACAGGGAGGAGGGGGGGTAAGAAGAACACAGGGGGGGTGGAGGGGGGATGAGAAGAGCACAGGGAGGGTGGGTGAGTGTGAGAAGAGACCGCTAGGGGAGGGTGGGGGTGAGGAGAGACCACTAAGGGGCAGGGGAGAGCTCTAAGGGACAGAAGGGACAGCTCTATAGGACAGGGGGCAAGACAGGGAGCTCTTTAACACTACGCGCACACACACACACACACACACACACACACACACACACACACACAATGCATCCCTATACATACACAGAAACACACAATGCACCCCTATACATACACAGAAATACACAATGCATCCCTATACATACACAGAAACACACAATGCATCACTATACATACACAGAAACAGAACATGCTTCCCTTACACACAGAGAAACACACAATGCATCCATTACACACACACACAATGCAACCCTTACACACAAAGACAATGCATAATTTGCACACATACACAGAAACATACAATGCAAACCCTTACACACACATGCAAACACACACACTGTTTTTCTTACATACACACAGAAACACAATGCATCTCTTACACTCAATGCACACACATACAGACACACACCTTGCATCCCTTATGCATACAAACACAGATTCACACAATGCATCCCTCACACACAACCAGAAACACATAATACATCCCTTATACACAAATACACACTGCTTCCACTACACACAAACACACTGCATCACCTGCACAAACTGGTATCCCTATACACTACATACCATAAGCACACATATTAGATAACACATAACACATCCCCTACACACTCCACTCCCGGTGGGTGGAACATATAAGTGGACTTATGAGTGGGCCTTATGGGCATACTCACCGTCAGGCACTGGGGCCCAGACCTTGAGCTGTGTAAGAGGCCCCCAAAAAATGGAGCTGCTTCCAATTCTCCCAGAACGTTGAATTTTGTGACCACAGTTGCAAACAGCCTCCAGAGGTCCTGTTCTACACCAGACCAGTGGAGCCAAACTGCAGCCCATCATCATCCTCATCTAATTGTAAGTAGGCAATCTAGTATATTATTAGTGACACTAATCTATAATTTACCTCACATTAAAGGGACACTATAGCTTAATGAAGCGGTTCTGGTGTCTATAGCTGGTCCCTGCAGGCTTTTTAATGTGAACACACACTGTGTGCAGCACTGGCGTTAGTTCATATGACAGATCATATGGGTGGGGCATTGTGATGTCACATGTTAGGGGCGGCAAATTTATATTTTGTCTAGGGCGGCAAAAATCCTTGCACCGGCTCTGATCCTGGGCAGGTGCACCAGTCTACTTGTGGCCCACAGGAGGGGAGTGCACTGATTGCACTGCACTCTCCTCCTGCCCAGACCCGTCTTGACTGCAGTGCAAGTGCCCTCTGCCCCTAATTTACAGTGGCTCACACTCACAACAAGCAGTGCCTGGAGCCCTTTGCAGAGACGGAAACAAAGAGGTTCTGCGGCAGCTGGCCGTCCTGCAAGCATTACATTAAACAGCTGTTCCCCATGCAGCCACAGGTGGCGTTGTGCTGGGAGACTGTGATTACTCTTCACTTCCTCCCAGCCTACAGAGCAGCGCATGGGGGAGAGAGAGGAGGAGGCATGATTTAATCTTGAATAAATCCTCTAAGCAAACCTTTATAAATTTGGGGGGATCAGCTCTGTTTCCACAGTTTATTGGTGTTTACTCTGATGTCTGTATTAATAGTGAGGGATGTCTAAGTAGTAACGTCAGTGTGTGTCAGCAGGGCCAGCCGTTGGGGTGGGCAAGCTGTGCGGTCACGCAGGGTGCCATGACAACAGAGGCACCCGGCGGCCAACACAGCTCACAAGTTGGGTACACCAGCATATTTAATTTAAACGATTCGCTGGTGGTCCACTGGTGCGCACCAGCAGTAGGTGCAGTCAGATCATATCCTCTCCCTCGTGGTTCCAGCGCTCAGTTAGTGAGTCAGAGCACAGGCTCAGAGATTCTCAGCCTGTGCTCTGACAACATTGAAAGTCAGAGCCGTGAAGGAGCGGGTATGGCAAAGAGCTACTGATTAGCATAACATCAATATCCGTTATAAAACCAGAAAAAGGTGGGCATGGATGGTGAACTGATTTGGTGGCGCAATGGGCCACTTGACTGGTTTTGCCCCCCAGGCCTAAGGCTGGCAGCCCTCCCCTGACCATGACTTTCTCTCATATTATCCCCATAGCAGCCATTGGTGCAGAGGTATTCTTTGCAGCATGATGGTGCATTGTCATGCATGAAAATGATTTTATTACAGAAAGCATAGTTCTTCCTTCTGTACCAGGGAAGAAACTCCACATACTTTGCAGAGGTCATCTTTACACCTTCGGGGACCCTTAAGGGGCCGACCAGCTCTCTTCCCATGATTCCGGCCCAAAACATGACTCCACCACCGCCTTGCCGACGCAGCCTTGTTGGAACCAGGTGGCCGTCCACCAACCATCGACTACTCCATCCACCTGGACCATCCAGGGTTGCAAGGCACTCATCAGTGAACATGGCTGTTCGAAAATTAGTCTTCATGTATTTTTCTGCCCAATGCAGCCGTTTCTGCTTGTGAGCATTGGTTAGTGGTGTCCGAATAGAAGGTTTATGCACAGTTGCAAGACTCTGGAGGGCTCTACACCATGATGTCCATGGGACTCCAGAGGCACCAGCAGCTTCAAATATCTGTTTGCTGCTGTGTAATGGTATTTTAGCAGCTGCTCTCTTGATCCGATGAATGGATCTGGCAGAAATCTTCCTCAATGTGCCTTTATCGGCACAAACCCATCTGCTCTGAATCAGCCACAAATCTCTTAATAGTGCGATGATCACGCTTAAGTTTTCGTGAAATATCTAATGTTTTCATACCTCGTCCAAGGCATTGAACTATTTCACTCTTTTCGGCAGCAGAGAGATCCTTTTTCTTCTCCATATTGCATGAAAATGGTGCTCTGCTTAATAATATGGAACACCCTCCTTTAGTAGTTTTTCCTTAAATTAGGCTCACCTGGCAATCTAATTACCACAGCAGTCCGAGATTGTTTTCAGTGATCAAAAGAGCCCTGAGACACAATGCCATCCATGAGTTAAACTGAAAAACAAAATATTTAATCTTTATGACACTTAAATAGAATTTGCATAATAATTTGGAACAGGGTGTAGATATTACTGTTTAAACTAGCCACCAGTTACTAGCAGTCTGTGGCCCCCATGCTGCATTCTACCCCTCCTTCTAATGTCCAGAAAGGTAGTGATACCGGAGAAACTGACAGAAGCCAAGAACAGAGAAGTGGACACAGGTTTCTTCAGGAAGGAAGAGATTCTTTATTCGATTCACCGACCGGGGCTCAGAGGGACTAATGTCACCAAAATACAACAAGATCTGAGCCCAGAACTGACTGTGTAAATGCATGATATAGACATATAGCTCCTCCTATAGTTAACTCTACCCACATATACTCTTTACCCAATCAGCTGAACAAAGCCTAACTTCCCTTACCTGTTAGATCACATGGCTCACCCAGAACAATGGAGGAGGGGAAGTGTTTTCAGTTTCTACATTCCTGCACTTGCTCAATACAGTGTTGATTGTATCTTAGCTACGTGTAACTGACTAATTGATACACCAACATTTACACATATGCCACATGGCAATCTTGTCCTAGTAAATTTATTTTTACTGAGATTCCACCACATTCCCCCCTTTGATGCTTCTGATATTTCACAATTCCAGATGCATCACTTAACCATAGTTTGCTTACACCTCAGGTTGCCATGAATCAGAACAGACCTCTTAAGCATCTTAGCATCATTACAAATTCCTTCAGCACTCCTCATTCTGAATATATTCTCTCTGGGCTAAGGGTTCATACTTGCAAACAGCCATTACATGCGCAGCTGGTTTCCTTTCTGTCGTGCTCTCTATGACACTCTGTATGGACCTAATTACCAATGGAACCAAACATGGTAGAAAGAGACACACTATAATCAACATGACTCCTCCTACCAATGTCTTGATCCCTCCAAGCTGCTCGTACCTACTTCCAAACCAACTACTAGAATTGTACCCGTTCCTGATACACACTGACACAGAGCAGAATAGAGACTGTCCCCCGTCCTCAGAGACCATGATACACACTGACACAGAGCAGAATAGAGACTGTTCCCCCTACATAGGGTCACTTGGCAGGTATGGATTAACACCTGTCCTCAAAGCCCCTGATACACACTGACACAGAACAGAATAGAGACTGTTCCCCATCCTCAGAGACCATGATACACACTGACACAGAGCAGAATAGAGACTGTTCCCCCTACATAGGGTCACTTGGCAGGTATGGATTGACACCTGTCCTCAAAGCCCCTGATACACACTAACAAAGAGCAGAATAGAGACTGTTCCCCGTCCTCAGAGACCATGATACACACTGACACAGAGCAGAAAAGAGACTGTTCCCCCTACATAGAGTCACTTGGAAGATATGGATTGACACCTGTCCTCAGAGACCATGATACACACTGACACAGAGCAGAATAGAGACTGTTACCACTACATAGGGTCACTTGGCAGATATGGATTCACACCTGTCCTCAGAGACCATGATACACACTGACACACAGCAGAATAGGGATGATGTGATAGTTGATGTGGAGCAAGACGCAGCAGTAGAAGAGGACTCAGCCAAGGAGGTTATGGAAGAGGATGGAGTAGGAGGAGTAGAGGAGGTGTCAGCAGGCCTGCCTGCAAGTCGTGGCGGTGTCACCAACTCCTCTGCAGAGCCACGCATTCCATGCTTGGCAGCCGTCAGCAGGTTTACCCAATGCGCAGTATAGGTGATATACCTGCCCTGACCATGCTTTGCAGACCATCTATCAGTGGTCAGATGGACCCTTGCCCCAACACTGTGTGCCAGACATGCCATTACTTCCTTTTGCACAATCGAGTACAGGTTGGGGATTGTCTTTTGTGAAAATAAATTTCGGCCGGGTACCTTCCAGTGCGGTGTCCCAATAGCTACAAATTTTTTGAACGCCTCAGACTCCACCAGCTTGTATGGTAAAAGCTGGCGGGCTAATAGTACAGACAAGCCAGCTGTCAGACACCGGGCAAGGGGGTGACTTTCTGACATTGGCTTCTTACGCTCAAACATGTCCTTGACAGACACCTGACTGTGGGCAGATGAGCAGGCCTGACACACAGACGCTTGGAGACAACTAACTGCTATTCAATCTATAACAGTGAAAAAAGTTTTTTTGTTTTTAAATGTAAGCTATTGGGACACCAGATATGAGTGGCAAAGTACACTGGCAGAAGTCTGCAGAGCACGCGCTGAAGGCCTGACACACCCGCTTGAAGACAAGTAACTGCTATTCAATCTATAACAGTGAAAATGTTTTTGGGTTTTAAATGCACGCTATTGTGACACCAGATATGAGTGGCAAAGTACACTGGCAGAGGTCTGTAGAGCACACGCTGAAGGCCTGACACACCCGCTTGAAGACAACTAACTGCTATTCAATCTATAACAGTGAAAACATTTTTTGGGTTTTAAATGCACGCTATTGTGACACCTGATATGAGTGGCACTGTGAACTGGCAAAGGTTGACAGAGTACACGTTGTAAGCCTGACACACAGACGCTTGGAGACAACTAACTGCTATTCAATCTATAACAGTGAAAAAGTTTTTTGGGTTTTAAATGCACGCTATTGTGACACCAGATATGAGTGGCAATGTGCAATGGCAGAGGTCTGCAGAGCACACGCTGACGGCCTGACACCCGCTTTAAGGACACTGACTGCTATTAGCTTACACTGAAAAACTTTTTTTCTTTGTAAAAGCACGCTATACAGACACCAGATATGAGTGGCAAATTACACTTGCTGAGGTTGGCAGAGCACACGCTGAAGGCCTGACCATTTGCCCAGTGCCACCACTCATATCTGGTGTGACTATAGCGTGCCTTTAAAAACAAAAAAAGTGTTTCACTGTAAGCTAATAGCAGTTAGTTGTCTGCAAGCGTCTGGGTGTCAGGCCTTCAGCGTGTGCTCTGCCAACTTCAGCAAGTGTAATTTGCCACTCATATCTGGTGTCTCTATAGCGTGCATTTAAAACCAAAAAACTTTTTTCACTGTAATAGATTGAAGAGCAGTTAGTTGTCTGCCAGCTTCTGTGTCAGGCTCAGTGGATACTGTGCCCATTTACACACTGCCACCACTCATATCTGGTGTGACTATAGCGTGCCTTTAAAAACAAAAAAAGTGTTTCACTGTAAGAGTGATATGAGTGGCAAATTACACTTGCTGAAGTTGGCAGAGCACACGCTGAAGGCCTGACACCCAGACGCTTGCAGACAACTAACTGCTATTAGCTTACAGTGAAACACTTTTTTTGTTTTTAAAGGCACGCTATAGTCACACCAGATATGAGTGGTGGCACTGGGCAAATGGGCACAGTATCCACTGAGCCTGACACAGAAGCTGGCAGACAACTAACTGCACTTCAATCTATTACAGTGAAAAAAGTTTTTTTCTTTTTAAATGTCAAGCTTAAGCTATTGTGACACCAGATATGAGTGGTTGTACTGGGCAAATGGGCACAGTATCCACTGAGCCTGACACAGAAGCTGGCAGACAACTAACTGATCTTCAATCTATTACAGTGAAAAACGTTTTTTTCTTTTTAAATGTCAAGCTTAAGCTATTGTGACACCAGATATGAGTGGTGGCACTGGGCAAATGGGCACAGTATGCACTGTGAGCCTGATACAGAAGCTGGCAGGCAGGCAACTGCAATTACATTACATAAAAATAAAAAAAATAAAAAAACAGACTGATGTTCTAGCCCTAAAAAGGGCTTTTTGGGGTGCTGTCCTTTCAGCAGAGATCAGATGAGTCCTTCAGGACTGTAGTGGACACTGAATACCCTAGCCTAGCTATCAATTTCCCTATCTAATGAACAGCAGCTACACTTTCCCTCCTCTCACTAAGCATGCAGCTTCAGAATGAATCTAAAATGGATGGTGGGAGGGTGTGGAAGGGAGGGTCTGCTGCTAATTTGCTGGAATGTGTCTGCTGACCGTGAGGCACAGGGTCAAAGTTTGCTCAATGATGACGAATAGGGGGCGGATCGAACCGCCCATGTGTTCGCCCGCGGCGGCGAACGCGAACACGCTATGTTCGCCAGGAACTATTCGCCAGCAAACAGTTCGGTACATCACTAATAAGCACTACTATCTGTGGAATACCACAAACGTCTCTGAGGAAGTAGGGCTATTCCCTACGAAATGCGTCAGACGAGTTACAAGAACTTCCACACAGCACAACAGACTGAGGTATCAGCACAAGAGCACAGCCAACATCCCGGATTCCTGGCATCTCACGATCATCATCCGACGAGCAGTGCAGTTTCCCCCCCAAGTGAGGCTGAGGTGGAACACACTGTGGCACGCAAGCCGTCCTCACCGGCGATCGGAATTGAGATTTTGCAGTGTGAAGAACATCCGTATCCATCTGGACCTGTGAATAAGGTTTCTGTGCAATTTTTACCTCAAAAGATCTGATGTTGCGACAGTGGACTGATTTTTATAATTATTTTTATATTCAATTATTTTTATATGTAATAAATCTTATTCTCTAATTCCCAGTTGTTTTTGGCGATATTTCCTATATTGCTTATGGCAACCAGTTCCTTATACTGTTTTTTGCCTTATTTTATTTGTCTGATTTGCACTAGCAACCAGGATTTTTATCTTTCATTTTATTAATTGTATGGAAGTATATTATCTGGTAATAAGTTACCCCTGCCCTGGGACATTTCCATTTTTCAGGTGAAGGGTATACATACCATACAGACACCTTTTGAAATTAATGATTGGAGGTTTACACTTTTCAATTTAATTTAAACTTAATTTCTCCTTCTTTGAATCTAACACTTTTTTTTGCCACAACTATTTATTGGTTAGCTCCTGGATTCTTTGATTGCTTTTTGTTTAAGGCAGTTTCTCCCTATTTCATTGTCTACATAGGTTTTGGTGGATTCCTATTTCTTCCAGTTTTAGAGCTTCCAGGATAAGGTATTTTTTTCCCTCTTCTTTTTATACTTTTTTAGTATTAGAACTTATAACACTATATCTTCAGGGACCCGGTCAGCACTGTGTGCGTGCAATAGTGCGGCCGGGCCCCTTTAAAAAAAAAATCACAGCCGCAAAGTAGTGCTGGGAGGAAGTGACGGCCGGTGTTTACTTCGTCCAGCTCCCTACGCACGGGAGGGAAGAGAGGCACAGCCAGGCCGCGAAGACAGGAGAGCCACGCCGACTCAGCCACAGCCATCCTCCTGCAAAATAAGGTATGCAAAATTAGCTATGTCAGTATGTCTGTATGTCAGTATGTCTGTCTGTATGTCAGTATGTGTGTGTGTGTGCATGTCAGTATGCCTGTGTGTGTGTGCGTATGTATGTATGTATGTGTGTGTGTGTGTGTGTGTGTCTGTATGTATGTGTGTCAGTATGTGTGTGTGTATGTATGTGTGTCAGTATGTATGTCAGTATGTGTCTGTCTATATGTGTATGTGTGTATGTATGTCTGTATGTATGTATGTCAGTATGTGTCTGTCTGTATGTATGTCAGTGTGTGTATGTATGCATGTCTGTCTGTGTCTGTCTGTTTATGTATGTATGTGTGTATTTATGTCCTTATGAGTGTGTGTGCAGTGTGCATAGGAATTCGTTAATATTTTTTATAGTCCGGCCCCCAACAGTGTCTGTGGGACCGTGAACTGGCCCCCTCTTTAAAGAGTTTGAGGACCCCTGCCTTACAGGATATTTAGTACAGCAGACAGGGATGCCATGTGTTCAGAAAACGAGAATCACAGAGGTTTGTTATATTTATTTATTTATAAAATATTTTATCAGGATGGATACATTAAGATTTCTCTCGTTTTCCAGTATGTCCTTGGTCTTTGTCCACAATACATTGCATTGTTATAATAGGATACAATATTACAAAAATACAACATACAAACTATATATGTAAAGGTTTGCTTGGAGTTGTGGGAGGGGCTTGTTGATCCTACGTAAGCACTCCCCCCTTTACCTGCATCACCGTGGTTTCAGACGTTCGGCAGGTGATCACTTCCGGTTTCGCTACTTCCAGGTCACGATCCTGTCACTTCCGGTTCACGGTCTGTGCGGTCCACGGTCAGCAAGCTGCTGCTTTGCCACACGCTCAGGTGCGCGATAAAAACAGAATTCACACACACAGACGCAGCATTTAGAGACCACCCAAGGTCTCCTCATTTGCCGGCTGTTTTGTTTACTTCTCCCACGTGGGAGAAGCTCCTGTTACTTGAAGCTACATGTACAAACGACTATGTACGCGCTCTAATAACCAGGAATACTACTGCGTTACAATACTACTGTGTTATACAAGCCCTGGGACCAATTTATCACAAATATTACCTACTGATAAACTAATTCCCAATGTGGCAAAGCTATTTTAATCTCTTACTCAGACTTTACTGGGCATTCTGCCCTCTTGCACATATTTTAACATAGGGCAGGCTCAGCTAGTATACATCACTTATATGGAGGATTTTACACTGAAAGACAGATTATGACAATTCAGGTTTTATTATACATACAGACTGCTTTTCATCTTTCCCTTTCTTTCTATAGATATCTTATGTTTTGATGTTGGTTATATAATTATATATTTGTGCTCGGAATTTAATACGTAATGGATAGTATCTGAAAGGGCAAAGTTGGTTGTGGTGTGCCGAAACCAACGTACAAGTGGGCCTGTAAATAAAAGAGGGCCCACCAAGGAGAATGTAATGATAACAGGGTGTAGGTGGGTGGGGACAATCAACTGGAACGGCAGAGGTGAGTAGGGGCTGGGAGTTTAAGTAGGGGACTTACTCCTCCCACAAATTCAGGCCTAATGGCCTTTATACTTGTGCTCGGAATCTAATACGTAATGGATAGTATCTGAAAGGGCAAAGTTGGTTGTGGTGTGCCGAAACCAACGTACGAGTGGGCCTGTAAATAAAAGAGGGCAAAAGAGAAATTCGAGAAAATACACACTTTATTGCCTTTGTTTACATAACCAAGTTCCTGAAAGCTTGACGAAACTCTTTTTCTGGTCATGGTATATATGTATGGTATATGGAGGATTTCCAATGACCCAGTCTCTTGATGATGTTGACCGGGGTGTTTGTGCTAGAAGCTGATGAAGCGGCTCCTATGCAGAAGGAGTGCCCGGAGAATGAAGCCAGATTGTAACCCAGTTTGGCTAGTAGCGTTCTGACGTGTGTTGTGAATTTAGCCGTGGTGAGCGGATGCCCTTGTAGTGATGAGCGGAGAGTCTGGTAAGTGTGCGTGATGGGTTGACCGTAGGTGGCCTAGCGCCTTGACCGGACACCAGGCATTATCGGTAGGAAAGAGAGGAATTATGGTGGGGTGTTGTGAGTGATTAGTTTTAGTTGATGGGATCGTAAGTAGGTAGTTATCCTCCACCTTAGTGAGGTGTGATGTTTTTAGGCTGTGCGTGACATCTCCTTGACAAACAACGGTGAACTCTCTGGGTCTGAGAAAACCGTAGAAAGCAAGATAAACAACAGATTTGATCACCAGGTTTGTGTTGGAATTGAACGGGGATTCGTCAAGGAGATTGCTAAGTGATCTAAAGATAGGCCCATCTATAGGTAGTCTTGTGGTGGTGAGTGGAACCGAAACCTTTAATATACCTTTCAAGACCTTTTTAATGGGATATGATGTCAAGAAGGGGGTGTTGTTAGGAAAATTGGTGAGGCTATGGTGCTGAACCCCGGTGAGGTAAAGTTTAATGGTGTTGTGAGAAAGTTTAAGATGTAAGTAGCAGAAAGAGGCAAAAGCCACCATGGTTTGTGTAGAAAAGTCGCCTTGTAAACCGAATTCTGCAGTGAATTTGTTAAAAAATGTAAGTGCCCTATTGTATGAGATAGCTGTGTTAGGTGATAGTGCTTGGTGAGTGAGAGTCCTAGCGTGATGCATTAGTGTGCTCAATCCAGGATTAGTTCGTGAAATCGTGGTGTCCTGGATGGCTGGTGGTGAGGTGTAGGGAGTGCCTGGAAGAATACCTGGAATTGAGAGCGAGAAAGAGCATCAGCGGCCGTGTTGTGGATACCCAGGATGTGAAAACAAACGAAGTGAAACTAGACGGTTACTGCCAGCCAGGTCAGCTTGTGAATCAGCCGCATGATGGTCAGGGACGATGAGCGCCCCTTGTTAATGATTTTGCAAGCCGCCGAGTTGTCAGAATAGCATTTTACTGCCTTGCCGGACCAGAGATGACCCCAGGTGTGTGCGGCTGCCACAATGGGATAAATTTCGAATAGGGCTGAGGTCTCCCTGAATCCTGGCAAGGCATCCGTCTCAGCGGGCCAGTAGCCCCTGAACCGGTGGTTCCCGAAGATGGCTGCAAAATCAGTGTTGGCTGCAGCGTCTGTGTGAATGATGGGTGAAGAAATGGAGAGAGGGGGGATAAACATGGAGATACCGTTCCAATCTGCCAAAAACGTCCTCCATATAGCTAAGTCAGCCTTGGCGTGGGGGTCCAATTAAACTGGGCAAGAGTCCGGTACCCCGTGGAGCAGGCAAAGAAGCCTGGATATAAAAGACCTTCCCGGATGATGCGCATGGCGAAGTTAAGGGATCCCAGAAGGGACTGAAGTTCCCTTCTGGTGCAAACATCATTCCGCAGGAACATGTTTATCTCCCCTCTCAAGCGGATCAGTTTGTCATGGGGAAGGCTAGCTCGGAGGGTAACAGAGTCTAGCTCTATCCCCAAAAAGGTTAATTTAGTTGTGGGGCCGATTGTTTTTGATGGAGATAATGGTACACCAAGTGTGGAAAAAAGTGCTGTAGTACTGCTGATAGCGGTGGGTGTTTGTGCCCCTGGCTCTGTCAGTAAGAAGTCGTCTAAGTAATGGATAGCAGAGTGACACTTGAGGATGTTCAAAAGCAGCCAGCATAGTGTCTCAACGAAGATATTGAACAGTTTGGGGCTGCTTCAAGAACCGAAAGTGAGTCGTGTGGAGAAGTAGTACTTTTCTCGCCATTTAACACCGTGCAAGTGCCAGAGTGAGGGGTGCATGGGTAATAATTTAAAAGCATTTGTGATGTCTGTTTTGCTGAGCCAGAGGCGACTACCAGATGAGATGATGGACTGTATGGCGTCGTCAATTGTTACATACTGAAGTGAGAATTTATCTGCGGGTATGAGTGCGTTTATGCTGGGAACAAAAGAGGAGTGCGGTGCCGATAAATCAATAATTCCGTTTTTTTATTAGAATATTTGTGTACTGCGACACCAATAGGGTTAGTGCGCCAGGAGGAAAACGGTGAGGAGGTGAAGGGGCCGATCATGAAACCGTTGGCAATTTCAGAGGAAAGGAGAGTGTCTGTGGGAACTGGATCTTGGCATGCTGACAATAGATTGGGACATTCCAGTGTGCCCGTGGGGATGGCTACAATACCCGTGAGAAAACCCTGTGTGAACCCAGTGGTCAGATATTCCACCAAATGCCTGCTAGGGTGTGTCCTTAGGTAAAAAAAACAGGTTGTTGACATTGATGTCGGTTAGTCATTTGTTAGGGGACAACCTGGACGGGCACATGGTCTTGGTATATGCCCTAAAGCATATGGAGCAGATGTGCAACAATCTACAGGCGCTGAAACTGCAGGAGCCTGCATTGAAATTATTGCACACCTGCGCTTTACCTAGAAAGGAGATGGGCCTACCCAGCTTATCACGTAGACCACCCGCTGATTTGTTGTGAGGGGTGAAAGTGGGATGAGGGGTGGGAGTGGAGGTGGTAGGATCTGTTTCAGAAGGACATAACTATACCTTGATTTGTTGTACAGGTACTTGGATGAGCGTAACTGGTTTTATGCGTAGAAACCGGTGGAGGCCTAGAATAATTCTGGAGCTATGGACTAAACCCATTGAATATTTAATAATTAGCTAAGGCTGTGACAGTAGGTTATAAATAACAAAAAAAAATACTGTGACAAGTCTAGAGTGCGTGTTGTATTGAGGCATAGACATGGATGAAACCAAAGTGAGTAAATACTATACCTGGGTTTGTAAATACAAGAACTTGAATTTGCTAACTTTAAGCAGAAATGCAAGAAACCGAGGCAATCTGTGAAGCCAAAGAAATGTAACAGAGGCAGGATTAATGACTGCGTAACTTTAAGGAGAAAACGTAGTAAATAAAAATGTGGGATTTTCCCAGTATTGCCCTAGAAGATCGTGTTAATAATTAATATATGTATGTAGTATTTGTACAGGGTTGGCGTGGAATTAAAGAATTCTGACATTTTTAGTTTGGTGTCAGGAGGAATCTATTTTAATTGATAAATGACCGTTAAACATAGTTTACTAACCACTTAGGTGTAGGAAAAAGAACCGATTACTAAAATACAATGGCTGAGGTTTTAATATTTTTTTTTTTAAATTCTTTATTTTGGTTGTGCGTGGTATAACAAAAAGCTTGTGCAGCCACAACAGCGGTCACAAGCAGTAATACATCAAACAGAGGAAACATAACGTGGCATATAATTACACAGCACATTTTAGTTTTATGAGAGAATCTTATAGGGTCTGCCGTTTCAACAGTGTGCTAAAAATTTATAAAACATTCGATAGTGTCACGTCGCCATATAAAAACTCAGGTACCTCACATTTTGACATAAATATGGCATGAAGGTAACTGCACATTTTTAAAATGCGTGATGATCAGGCTAGGTAGACGTGTCTAGGTATGGTTCTCAGCAGTTTAAATTATTAACGAATCAATGCAAAACATAACAACAGATAAGAGTTAAACATTTTCATTGCCCTATGTAACACCGCTTTGCTATAGAGTGAAGTGCATTTATATGAACAAGTTGAGCGGTCAGTAGTGAAAGAAACGTAGCATCGTAACCACAGGCTTACTACATATCTGTGCATATCAGTCGTGGAGTGCCTGCTTGTATTAGCTGTGCAACTTAGCATAGATATGACGGCTGGGTGCTTAAGGCTAAACTGTGTGCCAACATGGCGCGTTCTTGGGGTTAGTGTGCTTGTCATTTAACTTCTATGTTCCAGGGGTCGGTGTACGTGGAAGTAATAAAATAATGGGAGTGCATAACATTGCATACCCCGCGTATACCCGTGGTGTTGTGCCGTCTAGCATTAATAAAATATAAAATTTAAAGCATAACTCTACGTGGTATTCCGACTCCCAGCCCATGGGGTTTACCTGTCAGTACAATTATGTCTGTGAGCAGGTAGATTCATCTATCTGAAAATCATGGTACAGGTGTATATAGGTGAGTTGGCTAGGAGACTTGCTAGGTTAAGAAACAGACATAGAGGTCAAAATATAATACCAGATCAGTATGAAAGGGCAGTCGTCCTATATAGATTGCTAAACAATTACATTGTGAGTTCAGTAGTCGGAAGTCCTGTCTATTAGGTATTACAGAAGGTGCTACAATCATGCCTCAGTTAGGCTGCTGGACATGCTATCAGGGCTACTGCACCAGTTTTGAAAATACCAGTCCATGTCAGGCATGTAAAATTAATAGACTAGGTAGTAGCTAAACATTTGCAGGCTAACTATGCAAATCTATATTGTTTATGGAGTGGAGTAACTGAGAAAAGGAACAACAACAAAAGAAAAAACATTCACATAGAGTCAGGCTGGCTAAAAACGATCATGCTTATCAGATCTATCTAGGACAAGGTTACGGCAG
This sequence comes from Pelobates fuscus, assembly GCF_036172605.1. Taxonomy (NCBI): domain Eukaryota; kingdom Metazoa; phylum Chordata; class Amphibia; order Anura; family Pelobatidae; genus Pelobates; species Pelobates fuscus. The sequence goes on from NC_086317.1 coordinate 404,977,831, forward strand.
CAACAGTCCAGGTATGAAGATATAGGGCATTAGAGCAGTAGACTGCGGCTAGTATTAAATTGGTAGGTTGCAAGCAAAGTAGCCTAAGCAGGCTGTGTCCAGCCGGACGACTTGTGGTGGTAGACCCCTTCTTCAGCCTATGCCCTGTGTGGGCACCTCACAGTCCTGCAGCATGGCTCGGTACCTCAGGTCTCCCGGCTCAAGCGTTGTCAGGTGGAGTAGTTCAGCCCGTCGGATCGGTGTGTCCAGGCATCCTGCAGACCGTTGGTGAGGGCCAGCAATAGATCTCTGCGGCATTGTCCTCTGCTTGACCTTGTGCTGGAGTGGTTTGCGTGGTCCGTTGCACCTTCTCCCATCCATCCGGACCGCCAGATCTGAGTGCTGCAGGCACAACTTTGGTCGCTTGCTGGGGGTTGGATAGGCTGTTGTTTCTCCCGACGGACTTGCCGGTGTAGTGCGGGTCCTTCCCGTTTGGGAGCACAAGTTCTTCCCGGCTCTCGCAGTGGGACGCTCTGTAGGTGCGTGCCTAAGTGCGGCTTGCTTTCTCTTGTGCCGAGTGGTGATTGTTTTCGGGCGCCGCCATGTGTGTGCCTCTGCCCGCCGGTGAGGGTATCTTCTTCGACGCCATGTTTGTTTGGCGCGTGGTGCTTTGCTGGGTGAGTAGCCTGAACAGGGGCGGCTTGATGGCGCCACGGGTGGGTCCGGGACCCGAGCATTGGAAGTGCTCAGTCGGTCCCCAAGCTTTTTCCAGAAAGCAGCAAAAGTAGCGTTTAGCCGCGTCAGGATGTCTGTCTCTCGCGTGGTGCCCAGCGTCCCGCTTGTAGGTCCCGCCATATTGGTTCCATATTGGGTCGGCTGTGGCTGCTGCTTCTGCCTCTGGGGCAGTCCGCCTGGGACCGGGATGACCCCCGCCGGTCCATGGGGGGGGGTGAGGGCCCAATTTCTCGCTTGTAGCCGTTAGAGGCGCTAGGGGAGCGGCCATATCCCACGCGCCGACCATGCTGGTAGGCCTTGAGGTGTACCTCGCTGGTTTCTTCGAGTTGTGCCACATGTTTAGCATCTGCGGGTAGCTCCCGGTTTCGCCCTGCCGTTAGGTGCTCTTGTGAGGGATTTAGGATAAGTTGTAGGCTTATAACCGGTGGAATTAGCCCCGAGGAGCAGGAGCAGCTCTTTTCTGCATCCTCTCGGCTCTGCGGTCAGGCCCCGCCCCCGCTTTTAATATTTTTAAACATAATTAAACTGGAAAACACAGTTTGGTAAAAGGTTGTAGTTTTAAACGGATTTAATAACTCATACTGACAGGTAGGTATAAACAGTTAAATAACCGAACAGAAAGTATGTGCTTTTAAATGAATTTGTGTGTACGAAATGCTTGTATTATTTGAACGGGATCGGTAGATTTAGCCGCACGAGGGACCTGCTTAGGTAAAGTATAATGTGCGTTTGTTTAATTTTGCACGACTAGTAATATCATGAATTAGGTAAGTATGCGAGGGGTGAAAAGGATTTACATCAATCGCTTAAGATGCACGAACGGGTAAATAAATAGTTACATGGTTCGTGCGTATGACCGAAAGGTAACACAGAAATTTAACGATTAGCACCAGAGTTATGCCTATACATGGTTCGGCAGTTTTGACCGTACGAAGGCCCCAATGATACCTAAGTATAGCGGGCGTTCGTCTACTTTAGTGGCGCGAACGCGGAAATGCATGAACAGGTAAGTATACGTGAACTGGTAATGTAAGAGAAAAAAGAGCCTACCCCTACATTTTTAGGACCAAACGGAGGGAAATAGCCGGACGCTATTTCCCTCACTAGCTTACGTGAGCGTGCCGGTCTCGTGACCGGAAGCCAAGTACCGCGACCGCGAGGAAGACGGGTGGCAGGGCCGCAGAATGGACGGAGGAATGGCGGGAAGCTCGGACCGGAAGTGCTGGTTGCTATGGGGATAGACAATCAACTGGAACGGCAGAGGTGAGTACGGGCTGGGAGTTTAACCCCTTAAGACCGCAGGACGTTCTATGCCGTCCCCATTTTAGTGGGTCTAAAATCCGCAGGACGGCATAGAACGTCCTGCGATCTTATGATCTTATGTACTTATGTACTTCACCTCTGATGAAGGCTTTGTGCCGAAACGCGTAAGGTGGACTCTGAGGACATTTTGGGACATTTTCTTAAAGATATTTGGGACTTTCCTAATTTTAATTATTTTGTTTGAAGTTATTTTAAACTATTTTGTTTTATGAGTTTATATTAAAGTTGGTGTGCAATCTACAACCTGCGTTCCTGTTTGTTGCACTAACCCTGGGAAGATACCCATCAAGATTGGTCCATGTTCCAGTCCCTGTGAGAATTTTTCTCTGTTCAAGGCATTTAGCTTGGGCCAGCTTCTAATTGGCTCCGTGTTTGTGAGTGTAATTTACCCATCTTTTAATTTTTGCTTTATTTGACGTTATTACCCTATATTGTGTTTTCTCCTTTCTAGTGTTATCCTCCAAGTGGGTAATATTTTCTCTTTTTTGAGTGCTCTCACCTATTTGTTTTTATTTTATCACTTGTGTTTTTTCTAGTGGTTTATTGTGGCCCACTAGGGTGATTGTAGCACCAGAGTGTTTATTATTATTTTTTCACCGTATGCTCTTGTATTCTGTATACCATTTGCAATAGTAGACAACCCAGGGTATTGCAAATAGGGTATGCTCAGTTTTTTTAGTAGCCACTTAGTCACAAACACTGGCCAAAATTTGCGTTCAAATTAGTTTTTTGCATTTTCAAATATTAACACTAACTTTGGCCAGTGTTTGTGACCAAGTGGCTACTAAAAAAGACTGGACATACTCCATTTGCAATACCTTAGGTTGTTTATGCAAATGGTATGCCATCATGGGGGTAATTCTTATTTCTGGGCTACCATATGGTCTCAAAGGCAAGTAACCAATCTGGCGAATTTCAATGTGAAAAAAATGAAATATGTAACATGCTATATTTGACCCTGTAACTTCCCAAAACACCATAAAACCTGTACATAGGGGGTACTGTTTTACACGTGAGACATCGCTGAATACAAATATGTGTATTGTATTGCAGTAAAATCAAACAGTATTTTGACATTCACAGTTAGAATGTCACGTAGAACTAAAAAAAATTAAAAATTCTTATTTTCTCCCATTTTTTAAATATTTTTTTCATATTAAATTATGTTCCATACCCTAATATTTGATGTTAAACGAAAGCCCTGTTTCCCCTGAATAAAATGATATATAATAAGTGTGGGTGCATTTAATATGAAAGAGGTGAATTATGGTTGGACAGACATATAGCGCAAATGCCAGGTTTTGTTTACGTTTTTTTTGGATCACAACTTGTACATTTGGCTGCGGTCTTAAGGGGTTAAGTAGGGGACTTACTCCTCCCACAAATTCAGGCCTAATGGCCTTTCTACATATGAATTTCATGTTGGTAGCCAAGGGGCTTTTTCTAAAATTAAGTATATATTTATGTTTTTTCTGCATAAGATATATAGATCAGCTTCAATGTTTAAAGGGGAGCGTATTTACTATTAGTTTTTTTTTCCTCTCCCCCTTATGGTTAATCACCCAGGAACACTACGCGTCAGTACTGGCAAGAAACAATTTGAGCGGATTATGAAATGGGGTCATACTCACGTATATTATCAATAAAGTTTGGTTAAGATGGTTATTCTGATCAGTTTCATATTACGCTATTCACCTCAGTACTGTATTAAGGCTAGTATTTTCAGAGATTCCCTTACTTATTACTCTATGCTTACTTTTCAGGTTATGGTTGGCTTATATCAACTGCGTTGTTGTTCAATCAAATCTCTAAATATCAATTTCCAGTGAGTAAGGTGTAGGGTAAGGGGTTACTCTCAGCTTTAAAGGGAGAGTCCTTTGTTACTCTGTATAACATATACTCCTCTTTTTACTATCATTAGGTTTAAACCTCTCTTCCACTATAGTAGTGGTGGAAGTCTCAGGTTCTATGTTGGGTTGTGACCAATTTCTGACCTAACCAACACGCAAGTGGGTCTCAGGTAAGTTTTGCCTAGGACCCCCCCCCCCCCCCCATCCCCAACTCCTTTTCTCCCCCTTAAAGTTTGTGATTTGAGTGTTACTGGCTTTTCTAGTCTAGGCTGCCACTAGTACAAAATTCTGGCTTCTTCGCCTTAGTCTCAGTGGTCTTGCGAGGCCAGCCCATTTCCTCCACGGTAGAGAATATTCGCCCCTCGGGCCAAATCATAGTTAGCCGCCTCGCACGGTCGCATAGAGAGAGCCTCCCTTGTCACTCCCTTTCTATCTTATGCTTTTAGTTGTCATCGAGAGGCCAACACCCTGCCACAACGTTTCGGTGGCAGCAATTCCCTTGCGCCACTCGATAGATACAGCCTCTCAAGCCACTTGGCATCTAGTAGGGCCTCACCTGTCACCACACTTAGGAAATTGTTTTGCCACTTAGCATTAGTTAGCCAGCCAGTAACTAATATGGTACAGTTGCTGATTATGTCTTGACTATTTTATTTTAGTATGCAGGGCAGGACTGGGAAAAAAATTAGGCCGGGGGATTTTTCAATCAGAGCGGGCCCCTAAGAAGGGGGCGGGGCCAGCCAGGGTGTGTTTTGTAATCACTAATGACAAGCACGCCCCCTCTCAAAGTGAGCATGTTAGTTCAATGCGCAGAGCCCCGCTGAAGAGCTCTGGCATTAGAAAAAGGCCCTGAATTTGTTCTGCGCAGCGCAGGAAAATTTTATAACATGCTTGCGCTGTGTTTGCTTTTAAATTGTCTCTGGTGTCTCCACAAGTGGGATACCAGAGGACAAAAGGGCCAGGAAAGTGCATGGTGCATATGTTTGGAGCCTGCTTGTGGGATTGCGTGTGTGTAGAGTGTGGTGTGGTATTGTGTAAATAGGTCAATTTAATTTGTGTTTGTGGTGTAATATGTGTGGCGCTGTAGCGATAGGGGGGCATAGTGTTATAGGGGATGTAGCGAGTGTGTGCATACAGGTTGTAGTGTGTGTGTATAGGTGACGTAGTGTGTGTAGAGGTTGTAGAGAGGGTGTGTTTAGAGAATGTTGTATGTGTTTGCTGACAAGGAATGTAGTGTGTAGGTGGTGCAGTGTGTGTGTGTAGGAGATCTACTGTGTATAGGACCCAGAGTGTGTATAGGAGATTGTGTGTGTGTGTGTGTGTAGAGGATTACGAGTGCATATAGGGTAAGGGATCTAGCGTGTATCTGGAGCGTAATGTGTGTAGTGGTGCAGTGTGAGGGGTGCTGTAGTGTGTGTGTGTGTGTGTATATAATATATATATATTTGGACGTATTGTATGTCTGAGGGGCGCAGTGTGTGTATGTATGTAAGAGGGGTGCTGTGTGTGAGGGTGTTTTTATGTGCCGTTGATGTAGAATTATTAAAAAACCTTTATTAACCCCTTAAGGACACATGACGTGTCTGACACGTCATGATTCCCTTTTATTCCAGAAGTTTGGTCCTTAAGGGGTTAAACCTGTATTAAATTTCTCCATTAACTCCATCTAACTTCATTATATGACAGATTTTCCTAACAGCATTTAGAATATTAGACAGAGAATGTATTTTCTAGAAGAATATGACTAACACCGGAATTATCAAGTTCCTGTAATATGTAACAATGTATACCATAGCTAGCCCATGCTAATGAAATGTCCATTCTCTAAAAAGCCTGAGAAACTAACCTTGAAGCTAAAACGGTGCCAAGTACTCAAAATGGCTGGCTGCCAGATTCCCCCTCCCATCGAGTGAGCCTCGTGCTAAAGAGCAATGGCGACTGAATCTCATGATGGGAGGATCTCATCCTTGTCAGAAATGACGACATCCCATGATGGGAGGATGCCCCACTAGCCACTCAAACCCCTAAGCCAATTACTAATATAGATGGGAGGGCATTTAACTTACCACTTAATACATAGACCAATTAATGATGTTTATTTGTTGTTATCTTGATATTCTATGATGATGTAATATTTCCTTTAAAAGGGTCTGCATACCCACTTTTGGACCAGATGCCATTAAATTTTCTGAAGTTATTTTAACCTGAACTGCATGTGTCAGTGTGAATTTACTTCTGCGTATACGCAATTTAATCATCTCAGATTTGGACAGGAACAGATAGTCATTCAAACATATTTGTTTGCTTAAATTAATCTATGTCAATTTGGCGCATCCAACGTGGAGGCTTTGGGTTATGACCTATTTGGCAGCCGTCCAAGAAGACCTGGGTAGATGAATCCTGGGGGAAAGAAGGAGATTGATCACCTCTGAATACACGGTGGAGACTGCAGCAGGCCCGGTATGTTTCTTTTCCCCTTTGATTTATCTGTTCAAGTGTCTGTGACTGCTGCCAAGAGGACATCAAAGACAGGTAATATCTTGCCCAGAGAACCTATACCTTATTTGTTAATACTTTTTACCTGCATTTTTGACTATCTGTTGCCTGGGTGTGTTTGTATTGGTCTGTCTTTAGCTTAAGTGCCCGGGTAGAGTGTTTATCTGTGTACCCCTTTTGGGATAAAGGGGGGGTGGACCTGTGGTAGTTTGCCTGGGGGTCCTCTGTTTGTCTGTTTACCCCTTTTGGGATAAAGGAGGGTGGACCTGTGGGTGTTTGCCTGGGGGTCCTCTGTTGCCTGTTTACTCCTTTTAGGAGCCACGTGGCTGTGGCTGTAGGGAAAAAGGGGGGTGGACCTGTGGAAGTTTTCCTAGGGGTCTTCTTTGCCTGTTTACCTCTTTTAGGTGCTGGGTAGCTGCAGCAGTAAGGAAAAAGAGGAGGGGGGAATCTGTGGAGGGGTGTAGACTCATTGCTTCCTGGGGATTCCCCATGGTGTCACTTTGATAGCCTAGCTAGCCTCATTGTGCACATAGCTCTGCTTGCAGAGAGGTGGTACCCTCCAGCTTCGAGCGCTGAGGCATTCCAGCGCTGAGGCATTCCAATTTTATTTGTGGCGGGTGGATTCAAGCAGGCATTGCTGTCTCCAGCACCACGTGGTAGTGAGACTTACGGGTGGGTCCGTAGGGGCGCTACGGGAGTGAGGGATAGTGGTGGCCACACTTAGTGGACCGCTGTAACAAGGTAGGCTATACAGGATTCGAGTCGGAGATGGTTGCTGTTTCCTGTGGCCGCTGGTAGTGAGACTTGAGGAAGTCGTTCTCCGAGCGGGGACACTACGAGGTTGAGGGAGGTGGCTTTGGTCACATGAGTAAAGGAAAGGGATTACTGTTGAATTTATTTGAACTGTGATGCATGCACTGTATTTCAATTGAATTGTTGTCTTAATTGGGAGTCATTCAAACTCCTGTGTCTGTCTCTACGTTCACTTTACTTTTACTTTTACTATACTTCCTGTGTTATTTACACTTTCCACTCCTATTTCTCTTGTGAGAGAAGTGATTGGTCACACACTTCTCACCTCGCTCCAATCCGTGGCTACCTCGGGTAGGCGGAATTAGTGACTAGTCTACGTTTTGGGAAGACGCACTTGGGGGACCCACCCTTCCAAGTGGCAGTCGAGCATTGTAGACACTCTGTTTCATTTTCCTTCCTCTATATCTGGGACGCCTTTTATAGGGGGGAATGGTACAGGGATTATAAAAGCCCAGTAAGGGCTGGTTAGCGTGTGATCTAGTTGAAGACAGAGAGGGTGAAAAGATTGCTAAGGTGTGTAAGATTGCTGTGCCTTCATGTGGTAGATTACAGCCAGAAAGCTGGCGTAGATTACTGACAGAGAAGAAAGGCAAGCTTACAGATAATGTTTTACTGGTACAGAGTAGCAAGAGCTATTCAGCAAGAAGGTTGGGTTGAGGAAGAACTAGATCACAAAGGGTTAAGAATGTATGTATATCATAATAATTGTGTTACTGGAAGGCTCTCCCAGCCAGAGCCCTGTCATGGCGTCCGGGAGGTGACCACTCCCATCATCCCGTCAGTAATGACCGAAATGTAGCTGACCACGGTCACCATCCCCATCCATTCTTAAATGCTGTGGGGTTTTTGTATTTTGTGTTAACCATTAGATGGTAGAAGCCCACCCTAGTAGAGGGTTGGGGTTTTGTATTGAGTTTCACTGAAGAGTATTACTAAATGTTGTGTTTTTGTGTCTCTTTGCTTTTGCAATAATTGTAATGTAACTATCCTTCTGTCTTGTTACTGTACAGCAGTGACATGGTTAAATCTTATGCCTGTCTCTCTCTCCCCCTTCCCTCCTCCTTCTCTCTCTCTGGCTTCTGGCCGGAGAGGGAGGGGTGGGGGGGACATGCTTGCTCTCTCTCTCTCTCTCTCTTGCTTCTGGTCTCCGTGCGGGGTTCGGGGGAGGAGTGAGGGGGGGGGGTGGCATTCTTGCGATTCAGTTTTTGTCTCTTCAGTGTTAGCAATGGAATTTGTCTTATTTAATCCGTCAAGTCTGTCCATAGTTTGGTATTTAATTTTGCTGAACAGAATGTTGCTTCTCTGATTTATTTTATTAGGCTATAATTTAGTGTAAAGCTGAAATGCCCTAAAAGAAAATTGCCCCTAGTACAAAAGAAGGTTGTCCTTAAGTGACATCACTTCTGCCCTTACCTTCAGTCAGTCTCTTCCTTTCTCATCATTTCCTGCCCTGCCTCTGTCATGGTTGCCGAGACCTACTCCTATCATGCTCATCCCATCTTAAGACATACTGTTTTCCTTGTATCCCACATATTATGAACAGGAAAGTTATAATTACTAAAGGGAAAAGCTAGAGAGTTTCAATAATTTAGTTTAATGGTAATACAATTAAGGATTGGTCTCAAAATGTTTTGATCTAATTGAAAAGGAACCAGTAAACGTTATAAGCCTAACTATTAACAAATGGATAAGGTGGGAGTGTGTTCCAATCTGTCTTTATTGGATAATGTTTGCCTCCAAGATTAAAGACTGACTAACATAATTTTTGATGTAAGCCCAGATATTTTATTATTGCATATGCATAGAAGTTGAGACTTTGGGCATTAGAGTGTATTGATTCCAGATCTGTTACTAGCAGCAAGTACATCACATGGAATGTGACGGCAGATAAAAACCATTCGGCCCATCTAGTCTGCCCTGTATTATAAATACTTTCATTAGTCCCTGGCATTATCTTACAGTTAGGATAGCCTTATGCCTATCCCACGCATGCTTAAACACTTTTACTGTGTTAACCTCTACCACTCCAGTTGGAAGGCTATTCCATGCATCCACTACCCTCTCAGTAATGTAATACTTCCTGATATTATTTTTAAACCTTTGTCCCTCTATTTTAAGACTATGTCCCCTTGTTGTGGTAGTTTTACTTCTTTTAAATATAGTCTCCACTTTTACTGTGTTGTTTCCTTTTATGTATTTAAATGCCTTTATCATATTCCCCCTGTCTCGTCTTTCCACCAAGCTATACATGTTAAGATCCTTTAACCTTTCCTGGTAAGTTTTATCCTACAATCCATGAACCAGTTTAGTAGCCCTTCTTTGAACTCTCTCTAAGGTATCCATATCCTTCTGAGGATATGGTCTCCAGTACTGTATACAGTGCTCCAAGTGAGGTCTCACCAGTGTTCTGTACAATGGCATGAGCATTTCCCTCTTCCTACTGCTAATACCTCTCCCTATGCAACCAAGCACTCTGCTAGCATTTCCTGCTACTCTATTACATTGTACATTGTCATTAACAGCCAGAAACTGGAAAACAAGAAAGGTGAATTAATGTATAGCTATTTATAAAGCTTAACAAAATCTCCATTATCTTTTCCATTTATTTCGCAGAAGACAATGTTATTTGTCTATTTTGTATGTTTTAAAAAAAACAAAAAAATACATTATCAGTGAAGAGTAGAATAAGTTTTATCCCATTCGCGAGACATAAAATTGTGATAATGTATATTTGTGATATAAGTAAGAATTACATTTTGAGATGTTAGATATAAATAAATAAAATAAAGAACGAGAGTCAGGGATAGCGTCTGTCTCCACGGGCACAAGTCTGGTGTGGGAGATGTAGTGGGTTAGCCACTGCGGGGCACCCACGGAGTGAAGCGTTCGAGGCCTGTGCAGACAAGATGAGCATGTTAGCCTTTTATTATTTTTCTCTAGGGAAAGCATAGGGTCAGTTAATAGTTGTTGTACATGGGCTATTTGCAGCCTCCATAGCAGAAGAGAATCCTACCTGCCTCCTAATTTCTACTTAGTTTTGATTTCTGATGTATCCTCCACTGCTACATCACCTGTCTGCTCCCTTACCTGCCCACCCCCGCCTACTCCTCCTCCTACTCCTCTCTCTACTCCACCTTGTCCTCTTCTCCTCCTCCTACTCCTCCCTCCTCCTCCAGCTCCTCCCTCTACTCCACCTTCTCCCCCTCTCGCTCCATCCACTACTCATTCCTCCATCTCCCCACTACCATATCTATATCCTTTATATGCTTCCTCCCTTCTTATTCCTTACCAATTTCCCCTGCCCATAGACAACTCTGCCTCTACCTGACAACATTATATTTTGAAGAAAAGTTGCTCTGGCCACTCTTCCGCCACTTCCCAGGGGGGAATACCACACTAACGAAAAATTATTCAGACTGGTGGAGGTGCACTTCATCATGAAAGACCTGTTTTGGGCACTCTCAAGGAAATAGTGCGGTCCTGACCCAGATACCCATGGAAGTAAGACACCTGTATCATCACTGGGAGGTGGCTGTCCCTCATGTTTTCTTCACTAAGTCCCCAGAAATCTCATGAAAGGAACCTGACTCATTAGAACAACAAACATGAAACACTAAAAATCAATATCAGCTCTCTACAGAGGGGGGTCAGCAAGAGAACTGTAAATAGAAAGACAAATACCCCCAATCTCACACAGAAATAGGTGAGGAAACCTCTTCTACTGCTCCTCATGGTTGCTTTGAACAGATGAAAGAAGAAACAAGACACCTCTCAACAGGGCATGCAGTAGCTTTACCAGATCCTGACTCCACTCTGTTTGTGGATAAAGAGGAAAGGTACCATACTGGATTTGCTGTTGCTACAGAAGATCAGGTACGTCAAGCATCTTCACTTTCCTCACCCACATCTGCTCAAGACGCTGAATTGACAGCCTTCTCAGTGGCATACAAAATGCCTGAAGGAAGACATGCCAACACCTACACTGACTCAAGATAGGCCCTGGGTGCGGCACATGATTTTGGATCAATCTGGAAGACAAGAAGCACCACTCAGCTGACCAAGCTGCCAACCAAGCCACAAGTGCACCAAGGGAAGTGGACAGAAGGGTGTCCGCTGAAGAAACTTCTACAATCACCATGTAGATCCTATCCACAGATCTCAAGCTTCTGAAAGAATGACAAGCAGCTGCTGACCCTGAAGAAATACAGGGCTGGAAAACAGAAAGGGGCAACCCTTGAAGACGGGCTGTACTCCAACACTCTCAAGTTCTGTTTACCCAAAAACATGTACTGGGCAGTGGGCCCATGGATTTTTATACCTATCCAAGACCCTCATGAACTCTTTGATCTCTAAATACTCTGAAGCACCTAGAATTACTCCTCTAATCATCAGTTACTGCCGATCCTGTGTCATTTGTGCCAAGGACAGCTCAGGCAGAAGAGGAGGAGAATCCTAAGCACCTAGCTAACTCTCACTATCCCTTTCAAGAATCCAAGTGACTATATCCAGGTGCCAAAGAGCTGCCGGGTCAAATATGCACTAGTTATAATAGACATTTTGTCAGGATGGCCAGAAGCCTAGCCGGTCATCAATGTGACAACCAAGACCATATACTCAATAGTGCATTGTGAAAGTTGCAGAGATCACTCACACAGAGATCACAGTGGATTCACTGTTCCAGATTCAAGACTCTCTCTGCAACATGGGAAGTAACATTTGTTGATTTTGACAAACCTTTGACTCTAAAGGAAAAAATACTTGTTAGAAGACAAAAAGATATCAACAAGTAGGTGGTTGATGGCCATAATAATGCCTGACCACCTGCCATCGATGGAAAGCCGAGGACCCCAAAAGGAGACCTTGTGAAGCTAAAGAGATTCAAACGCCAAGCTTCTTCAGGATTATCTGCCCATCCTGAGTTTGTGGTGATATTAATATTGACTAAATGATCCGAGTCCACCTACACTGATGTAGCGTGGGACAGGTTTAATACTATGATGAATAAGCAAATGTGCCCTAGCCAAGGTTATTATGTCCATACACATAATACATGACAAGGTACTCTTGACACACCACATTCATGCTTCAGAACACAAAGAGGAGCACCCCTCTAAAGTTTGACACATATATATATATATATATATATTGATGCCATAGGTGTGCCAAGGGGGGTACCAGATGATTTTGCAGTTAAAGAAAAGTTTGAGTCCATTTTCCAAACCGTCACTGCTAATAATAATATTTTAATTTGCATTTATTATATCTATTGCAACCAACAACGTTTTGTCAACTACACCAGAGATGCCCTCCAGGGCTTGGCCGAACAGTTGTAGGCCACATCCCAGATGACCTTCCAGAACAGAATGGCCTTAGACATGATTCTAGCTAAGAAGGGGGGTGAATGTAAAATACTACCTGTCACCATGACTTGTTGTGCCTATACTCCAGATAACACAGGTCCATATGGTAATGTAAGCTTGTCTATTTTATGATGTCCCTCTGAAGAACTAAGAAGACTTTAAGAACCATTACTTCATAGGGTTTTGTGCCTTTGGGCTAACATGTCTTCTGGAACTAACCAATAAAGTTTATCTTTTTAGAATCTAACATTTCATAGGGGGGGACTGATGTAGAATTATTAAAAAACCTTTATTAAACCTGTATTAAATTTCTCCATTAACTCCATCTAACTTCATTATATGACAGATTTTCCTAACAGCATTTAGAATATTAGACAAATAATGTATTTTCTAGAAGAATATGACTAACACCGGAATTATCAAGTTCCTGTAATATGTAACAATGTATACCATAGCTAGCCCATGCTAATGAAATGTCCATTCTCTAGAAAGCCTGAGAAACTAACCTTGAAGCTAAAACGGTGCCAAGTACTCAAAATGGCTGGCTGCCAGATTCCCCCTCCCATCGAGTGAGCCTCGTGCTAAAGAGCAATGGCGACTGAATCTCAGTCTCATCCTTGTCAGAAATGACGACATCCCATGATGGGAGGATGCCCCACTAGCCACTCAAACCCCTAAGCCAATTACTAATATAGATGGGAGGGCATTTAACTTACCACTTAATACATAGACCAATTAATGATGTTTATTTGTTGTTATCTTGATATTCTATGATGATGTAATATCTCCTTTAAAAGGGTCTGCATACCCACTTTTGGACCAGATGCCATTAAATTTTCTGAAGTTATTTTAACCTGAACTGCATGTGTCAGTGTGAATTTACTTCTGCGTATATGCAATTTAATCATCTCAGATTTGGACAGGAACAGATAGTCATTCAAACATATTTGTTTGCTTAAATTAATCTATGTCACTGTCACATTCTAGGTTTCTAATTTTCTTTGTCTGTTAACTCACTGAGGGTTGTTATTATATATATATATATATATATATATATATAGGGGGATATCTGTGTGTGCAGGTGACTATTACTGTGCATAATTATTAGGCAACTTAACAAAAAACAAATATATACCCATTTCAATTATTTATTTTTACCAGTGAAACCAATATAACATCTCAACATTCACAAACAACATTTCTGACATTCAAAAACATAACAACAAAAAAAAATCAGTGACCAATATAGCCACCTTTCTTTGCAAGGACACTCAAAAGCCTGCCATCCATGGATTTTGTCAGTGTTTTGATCTGTTCACCATCAACATTGCGTTCAGAAGCAACCACAGCCTCCCAGACACTGTTCAGAGAGGTGTACTGTTTTCCCTCCTTGTAAATCTCACATTTGATGATGGACCACAGGTTCTCAATGGGGTTCAGATCAGGTGAACAAGGAGGCCATGTCATTAGATTTTCTTCTTTTTTTTTTTTTAATTCTTTATTTTTGAAGTGCGCACAGGTATAACATTTGCTTATGAGGTACCCCACAGGCAGTCCTCTAGCCCGTTAGGCATAGTTTGAACATAGGGGTAAACATGAGATCTTGCACACAATTTTAAGTAAGAACACGGACAATAATGATGTACATCGCTTAGAGAGATTGAGAAACATAACACATAAAAACAACGCTTTTGATTTCTACGCAGTGGATTAATTTGCTGTGTCAGTTGCTAGGCTGAAACATGTAAAGTTGTTCTGATTGTAAATTAAGCATACAGGTTACACATTATGACAATCCATATTAATCGGTCAGTGTAGATCACCTAAACTTGTGTGACTTTATGAGAACGTTGAAACTTAGGTTAAAGAAAACATCAAGTCGATTAAGACAACTAGCCAACAGGCTTATTCATGTGTGTGAGTAGCTTGGCAGCGTATGTTGCATTTATCTATGAGCACACAGTGAGACACCATTTCACCTAAGAGCTGTGCGTGTGTCCCATGTTATTCCACATATGAGTGCTTTCTAAAGTAAAATAGAGCAATATAGGTAGCATTATGCTGGATGCTTTAGGACACGCTGAATGAGTTGTAGGTGTTTACTTGCAATTACTGTGTATGCTGTACATATGCATCGCATGAGAAAGGAAAAGGTGGTGAGAGACAGGACCAGAAAAAGTGACAAAACACTGCCTCTCCCTCTGCGCTACGTGAGTAAGACAAATACGTTTAACATCTCTAGTACGTCTATGCTAGAGAGGATAAGTTGTGAACGAGTTTTGCAGCAAAGCAGTAGCTACTTCTGACCTGGTGCATAACAACGATATGCTGTGGGTATTTAGCTGATGAAGTTTCTCATTAAAGTTAATATTGCCAATAACTTGCCTATAATACATGATATGCCTTAACATCGCTATTCTCTCTAGTTACTTGCCCTGCATAACATTACTATGTCCAGCCTGTCAGTCAAAATAGCCGTCCTACGCATTCTAGGCAAGTAGCGGTCGGGCAGGGAGGCCCAATAGTTAGGGAAAGATTGCCTCATGGTTATAGACTGCCTGGTGAAAACAGGCCTTATCTCCTCCGTTGTGGTTGTAGGAGAATAGTCCTTCTTGGGTTGAGTTTGCTTTAATTAGCCGATACCGGCTCTGGATACCTGACCGGCAAGCAGTGGATAGTAGCAGGGTTGGTGTCTCGATGGGAAATCATCTCCGCTGTGCTTCTCTTGGCCCCCAGTATGGGTTCTTGGCTGCCGGGTTGCGTTTTGCTGGTCTGTGATCTCCGGTGTTACTGTGCGATGGGTAGGTCGCATATGTTCAACGGTCTCACTCTGATATGATGGAGTGTGAGTGTTAGCGCCTGCAAGACATGTTATCCGCCGCTTAGGTCGCTGGTTCTGTCTCCCTCGGGAGGTCGCTTTGGGAGCTTGCGTTGTGTACACACTTAGTCGGCGCCGTGTAGCCGGACGGATCCAAGCTGCTGCCGCCTGCACCGCCAGCCTGAAGGGCCGTCCCTTGCCTCGGAGTTTTATCCAAAGGTTGGTGCATAGCTGAGTGAAGAACTCCTGAGTATGCCTGGGTGGGGTGGCATGGGTGCTGTGTGTAGTGGGTTGCGCCTGTGTCGCCACATTGATCGAGTTTGCTGTGGGGCCCTCAATGCTGGGTTGCGGTCGATTTAGGCCACGTGTAGTGATGCCAGGCACATCCGCCATTTTGGGCCTCGTCGTGTCTATGCCGCGGGAGGGTTCCCCAGTAGCTGCTGTGTCGTCTGAGCTCATGATCTCTCTTGCTGGCGGGGACCGGGATAACCCCCTCCGGTCCACGGGGGGGGAAGCGATAAGCGATTGTCTACTCTTCAGCCTGAGAACCGGGAGAGCGGCCGTCTCTCCACGGCTCCCACCCGTGCAGGCCGCGGATTGCGATTTGGGTATTTGAGCGGCGGGGCGCCTCGAGTCGGGTATCCCCAGGTTCCGCATCCCCTCCTGAGCTTGAGGATAGTTGTCCGCAGCCGCAATGCCCCGAATCAGGGCTTCAGATGCGGGAGCTCTCGCCAAAGACGTCTGGCTCGCTCGGCAGGTAAGCTCCGCCCCCCCTAGATTTTCTTCTTTTATACCCTTTCTTGCCAGCCACGCTGTGGAGTACTTGGACGCGTGTGATGGAGCATTGTCCTGCATGAAAATCATGTTTTTCTTGAAGGATGAAGACTTCTTCCTGTACCACTGCTTGAAGAAGGTGTCTTCCAGAAACTGGCAGTAGGACTGGGAGTTGAGCTTGACTCCATCCTCAACCCGAAAAGGCCCCACAAGCTCATCTTTGATGATACCAGCCCAAACCAGTACTCCACCTCCACCTTGCTGGCGTCTGAGTTGGACTGGAGCTCTCTGCCCTTTACCAATCCAGCCATGGGCCCATCCATCTGGCCCATCAAGACTCACTCTCATTTCATCAGTCCATAAAACCTTAGAAAAATCAGTCTTGAGATATTTCTTGGCCCAGTCTTGACGTTTTAGCTTGTGTGTCTTGTTCAGTGGTGGTCGTCTTTCAGCCTTTCTTACCTTGGCCATGTCTCTGAGTATTGCACACCTTGTGCTTTTGGGCACTCCAGTGATGTTGCAGCTCTGAAATATGGCCAAACTGGTGGCAAGTGGCATCTTGGCAGCTGCACGCTTGACTTTGCTGAGTTCATGGGCAGTTATTTTGCGCCTTGGTTTTTCCACACGCTTCTTGCGACCCTGTTGACTATTTTGAATGAAACGCTTGATTGTTCGATGATCACGCTTCAGAAGCTTTGCAATTTTAAGAGTGCTGCATCCCTCTGCAAGACATCTCACTATTTTTGACTTTTCTGAGCCTGTCAAGTCCTTCTTTTGACCCATTTTGCCAAAGGAAAGGAAGTTGCCTAATAATTATGCACACCTGATATAGGGTGTTGATGTCATTAGACCACACCCCTTCTCATTACAGAGATGCACATCACCTAATATGCTTAATTGGTAGTAGGCTTTCGAGCCTATACAGCTTGGAGTAAGACAACATGCATAAAGAGGATGATGTGGTCAAAATACTAATTTGCCTAATAATTCTGCACGCAGTGTATATATGTGTGTGTTTGGGAGTGTGCTGTATATGTGTGAGCGAGGGTGCTGTGTGTGTGTGTCTGAGGGTGCTGTGTGTGTGTGTGTTTGGGTGCTGTGTGTGTTTGGGTGCTGTGTGTGTCTGAGGGTGCTGTGTGTGTCTGAGGGTGCTGTGTGTGTTTGGGTGCTGTGTGTGTTTGGGTGCTGTGTGTGTTTGGGTGCTGTGTGTGTCTGAGGGTGCTGTGTGTGTCTGAGGGTGCTGTGTGTGTCTGGGTGCTGTGTGTGTCTGGGTGCTGTGTGTACTGTGTGTGTCTGGGTACTGTGTGTGTTTGGGTGCTGTGTGTGTCTGGGTGCTGTGTGTGTCTGAGGGTGCTGTGTGTGTCTGAGGGTGCTGTGTGTGTTTGGGTGCTGTGTGTGTTTGGGTGCTGTGTGTGTCTGAGGGTGCTGTGTGTGTCTGAGGGTGCTGTGTGTGTCTGGGTGCTGTGTGTGTCTGGGTGCTGTGTATGTTTGGGTGCTGTGTGTGTGTTTGGGTGCTGTGTGTGTCTGAGGGTGCTGTGTGTGTCTGGGTGCTGTGTGTGTTTGGGTGCTGTGTGTGTCTGGGTGCTGTGTGTGTCTGAGGGTGCTGTGTGTGTCTGAGGGTGCTGTGTGTCTGAGGGTGCTGTGTGTGTCTGGGTGCTGTGTGTGTCTGGGTGCTGTGTGTGTTTGGGTGCTGTGTGTGTCTGAGGGTGCTGTGTGTGTCTGAGGGTGCTGTGTGTGTCTGGGTGCTATGTGTGTCTGAGTGCTGTGTGTGTCTGGGGGTGCTGTGTGTGTCTGAGTGCTGTGTGTGTCTGGGGGTGCTGTGTGTGTCTGGGGGTGCTGTGTGTGTTTGGGGGTGCACATCACCTAATATGCTTAATTGGTAGTAGGCTTTCGAGCCTATACAGCTTGGAGTAAGACAACATGCATAAAGAGGATGATGTGGTCAAAATACTCATTTGCCTAATAATTCTGCACGCAGTGTATATATGTGTGTGTGTTTGGGAGTGTGCTGTATATGTGTGAGCGAGGGTGCTGTGTGTGTGTCTGAGGGTGCTGTGTGTGTGTGTGTTTGGGTGCTGTGTGTGTTTGGGTGCTGTGTGTGTCTGAGGGTGCTGTGTGTGTCTGAGGGTGCTGTGTGTGTTTGGGTGCTGTGTGTGTTTGGGTGCTGTGTGTGTTTGGGTGCTGTGTGTGTCTGAGGGTGCTGTGTGTGTCTGAGGGTGCTGTGTGTGTCTGGGTGCTGTGTGTGTCTGGGTGCTGTGTGTACTGTGTGTGTCTGGGTACTGTGTGTGTTTGGGTGCTGTGTGTGTCTGGGTGCTGTGTGTGTCTGAGGGTGCTGTGTGTGTCTGAGGGTGCTGTGTGTGTTTGGGTGCTGTGTGTGTTTGGGTGCTGTGTGTGTCTGAGGGTGCTGTGTGTGTCTGAGGGTGCTGTGTGTGTCTGGGTGCTGTGTGTGTCTGGGTGCTGTGTATGTTTGGGTGCTGTGTGTGTGTTTGGGTGCTGTGTGTGTCTGAGGGTGCTGTGTTTGTCTGGGTGCTGTGTGTGTTTGGGTGCTGTGTGTGTCTGGGTGCTGTGTGTGTATGAGGGTGCTGTGTGTGTCTGAGGGTGCTGTGTGTGTCTGAGGGTGCTGTGTGTGTCTGGGTGCTGTGTGTGTCTGGGTGCTGTGTGTGTCTGGGTGCTGTGTGTGTTTGGGTGCTGTGTGTGTCTGAGGGTGCTGTGTGTGTCTGAGGGTGCTGTGTGTGTCTGGGTGCTGTGTGTGTCTGGGTGCTGTGTGTGTCTGAGGGTGCTGTGTGTGTTTGGGTGCTGTGTGTGTTTGGGGGTGCTGTGTGTGTCTGGGGGTGCTGTGTGTGTCTGGTTGCTGTGTGTGTTTGTGGGTGTTGTGTGTGTCTGAGTGCTGTGTGTGTCTGAGGGTGCTGTGTGTGTTTGGGGGTGCTGTGTGTGTCTGAGTGCTGTGTGTGTGTCTGGGGGTGCTGTGTGTGTCTGGGGGTGCTGTGTGTGTCTGAGTGCTGTGTGTGTCTGGGGGTGCTGTGTGTCTGGGGGTGCTGTGTGTGTCTGGGGGTGCTGTGTGTGTTTGGGAGTGCTGTGTGTGTCTGAGTGCTGTGTGTGTCTGAGTGCTGTGTGTGTCTGAGTGCTGTGTGTGTCTGGGGGTGCTGTGTGTGTCTGAGTGCTGTGTGTGTCTGGGGGTGCTGTGTGTGTCTGGGGGTGCTGTGTGTATCTGGGTGCTGTGTGTGTTTGGGGGTGCTGTGTGTGTCTGAGTGCTGTGTGTGTCTGGGGGTGCTGTGTGTGTTTGGGGGTGCTGTGTGTGTCTGAGTGCTGTGTGTGTCTGGGGGTGCTGTGTGTGTTTGGGGGTGCTGTGTGTGTTTGGGGTGCTTTGTGTGTCTGGGGGTGCTGTGTGTGTCTGGGTGCTGTGTGTGTTTGGGGGTGCTGTGTGTGTTTGGGGGTGCTGTGTGTGTCTTGGTGTGTTGTGTGTCTGGGGGTGCTGTGTGTGTGAGTGTGAATATATATTTTATTTAAATTGAAATATATTTTTTTATGTATAAAAAAAAAAGTTATATCCCCCCTCTCCCTTCTTACCTTTAGCCTGGAAGGAGGGGGGAATCCGTTCTGCCTGGGGGAGGGGGATCCGTTCTGCCTGGGGGGTGGGGGTGTTCCGTGCTGCCATCCTTCCCTGGTGGTCCAGTGGTGAGAGTGAACTTTAGCCTGTAGGCTAGAGTTCACTCTCGCGAGATCTGAGCGTTGCCGCGGTAACGCTCAGACCTCGCGAGAGGACCCGGCGGAGCTGCTGGCTAGAGCTCCGCCGGTCCTCTCTTCTGCCTCCCTCCCTCACACACTCTCCTGCCGGCGGCCGCCTGTAACTGCCTCTGGGCCGGTGAGGGAGATCTTTGATCTCCCCACCGGCCCCCCATGGAGGGGCTGGCAGTGGAGATCCTGTGATCTCCCCTGCCGGCCTCGGCCCCACAGCCATCGCGGCCCACCGGGCATTTGCCCGGTATGCCCGATGGCCAGTCCGGGCCTGTTAGTATGTCTCAGCTACCTGAAGATACAGACAATTTGTCTCTCCCCAGTTCCCTGGTCAGATCCTTGTCACCTTCACGAAAAGGCGACATTGGTAGTCCAACTTCTATAATATCCTGGACCATCCCTCGTATTACAGCGGAACTTTGTAGACGCAGTATTCGTTTTCTTGCCACTGCCAGGAAAGCTGAGCTGTTCAAGTTAATGCGGACTAACACCGATAACTCAGGGGTGGGAGAGGGGTCAAGTGGTCCAGGCAACTCAGACCTTCATGCCATGATTGCTTCACTAGTAGCATCTATGGGAAAGGTCAATGATAGACTTGATAGGATCGAGGCTCGGAGCCCTCCTGTTATGTCTTCTATGCCCTTGGCTACTGTACTCCCCAATGCTCCACTATTGCAAACGGGTAATGACGCACCTTCTGGTTCTGAAACCCAGATTATTAATCCAGTGCATATGGTTCCAGCAAACATTAAGAAAGACATCTTGGAGGGGAAGGATGTTAATCTTGTTGCACTCCTAATTGCTTCACACCATGTTATTGAGAACCGCACTTATGCTTATGGTGATATTTCGGTGGTGTTAAAGGCCAGGGACCCTAAACTTAATAAGAAACTGTCTATACCCGATTTTGTCATATCATTTGGTATCTATCGGGATGTAATTTGTTCAGTTTACCCACATAGACGAGAGGAACTCGACCTCTATTTGCACAAGCTGGTGCACTTAGGAAATTAATACGGTGGGTCGTCCTTTTCGGCGAGGGCGTCTGCAATTTTGGCTCAGTACAATGTTAAAACTGACTGGAGCCGTATGGATACTGAGATATTTTACAGACACTTTGCTGGTCTGAAGACACCGGCTTGCGCAATTTGTGCATCCACCTCACATGCCTCAGACTATTGTCCCATCATGCCAGAGTCCACGCCTGGGACTTTCCAGGAGACACAGACTAGGATGGACAGATCAGGCAAGGACAAACTCGGTCGTCCTATCGTTTACCTTGGGAAGACGCAGGTGTGCAACGACTTTAATGTAGGTACATGCGGCTATAGTGCCTGCAGATTGTTACGTGTGTTCACATTGTTTTAGGGCTCATGACAAGTCCATGTGTCCTAATAAAAGTCATGCTAATCCGTATTTGACATCCGTAAACATTGGTTCTTTGGCTCACGCATTAGCTTCTTACACATCCAAACGTCTAGTGGATTTCTTGATTGATGGCTTCACGGAGGGATTTCATACAGGTCTGGTACATATCCCTGCTGGCATTTACGAATGCAACAATTTTTTACAAAGACAATTGGAAGATGGGTTTGTGTTGGGACCTTTTCAGGCGCCCACATTTTCCTATTGGAGAACCAATCCTATAGGATTAGTCACCTCTGCATGGTCTGAAATGGAAAGGTTTATATTATTTTTTTTACAAAGCTCACCTTCAGGTCAAAAAAGCAGCCCAAAAATATTTTATACCTTTGCTGAGCAAATCAAAGCTAAGTCTATCTATCGTCTGTAGCTATCAGAATTGACCTACCATGATTAAAGTCTATTATCTGTAGCTATTTAGAGACTAATCTATAAGTACCCCACTTACTAGGATACTTAGAGGTGTGCCATTAAGGCTAGACTTTTTTACCCAATTCGGGTGTTTGACCCCCAAATTTGGTTTGGCTTGCTATATGACTTTTTACGTTTATATTATTAAATAATTTGGAAGATCCCATTTTCCTAATTCCAGTATTTACTTTTGACACCTGGGTATTCTATCCAGACGGTCTAAGTATTTTTTCCTTTCAATTTTCATTTAATTTATTATTTTATAATTAGTGTGGGCCCTCTTTATTACAGGCCTACCGCATACGTCGGTTTCGGCACACTTCAACTGACTTGTTCAGATCTATAATTTCCACCATGCTACGTTTACGTTAAAGAATAGCACCGAACACAAATATATATATATATATACACATATATAAATGTAATACATACCAGGTAATAAATATATTCAACAATGACAGGTTCATTCTGTGGTGATGTATATTGCCATAGATCTCTTAAAAGATTTTAGATTGAATGAAGATTTGACTGTGTCCCTGAGGTTATTCCATAATTGCGGTGCTCCGTAGGAAAAGGAGGAACGAGCCACTTTATCTTTGTATTGCGGTATGTTAAATATCGTGCTAGTACTGGTTTGAAGGTTATAGGAGCTGGGAACAGTCGGGGAGAGCATTCTGCTCAGGTAGGGTGGGAGCTTCCCTGAAATGCTCTTATGCACAAGGTTCGAAAGATGAAGAGTGCTTCGGGATTCTAGCGACAGCCAGTTTAGCTCTTTTAACACGTCACAGTGATGGGTAAAGTAATTACATTTTAGTACAAAAAGGCAGAACAAAATATATAATGTATTAAGTTTATTAAGGTTGGTTTGCGGTGCGGATGCATACACTACATCCCCATAATCAATGACCGGCATTAGCATTTTTTGCAGGATTTTTTGCAGGATTTGTTTCTGTACAGGACACCTAGTTTTGGGTAAAGTTTTGAAGAGATTTTGTCAATGTGAAGGCCAAAAGATAGATTGAGGTCTAGCAACATACCTACAGGGCCGGTGCAAGGATTTTTGCCGCCCTAGGCAAAAGTAAAGTTTGCCACCCCCCCCCCCCTGTGACATCACAATGCCCCACCCATATGACCTGCCATGTTAACTAACGCTAGTGCTACAGTGCCGCCGTGTTTACATTAAAAGGCCTGCAGGGACAGGCTATAGACACCAGAACCACTACATTAAGCTGCAGTGGTTCTGGGGACTATAGTGTTTCTTAATGTGTGGTAAATTAGAGATTAGTGCCACAAATAATATACTAGATTGCCTACTTGCAACCAGATGAGGATGATGATGGGCTCTAGCTGCAGTCTGGCTCCACTGCTCTGTTGTAGAACAGGATCTATGGAGGCTGTTTGTAACTGTGGTCACAAAAATCAGTGTTCAGGGAGAACGGGAAGCAGCTCTATTTTTTGGGGGCCCTTTACACAGCTCAAGGTGTGGGTCCCAGGGTCCACCAATGAGTTTGTTCACAGGGGGTGGAGTGTGTAGGGGATGTCCTGATTTGTATGTAAGGAATACATTGTGTGAATTTGTGTTTGTATGTGTAAGGGCTGCAAGGTGTGTTTCTGTGTATGTAAGGGATGAAGTGTGTGAGTCTGTAAGGGGTGCTTTGAGTGTGTGTAAGGAATGCATTGTGTGTTTCTGTGTGTGTAAGGGATGCATTGTGTGTAAGGGTTGAATTGCGTGTGTGTGTGTGTGTGTAATGCATTGTGTGTTTTTCTGTGTGCAAGGGGTGCATTGTCTTTGTGTGTAAGGGGTGCATTGGTTGTGATTGTGTGTGTGTGTGATGAATGTCAATCTCTCCCCCCTTCCTTGTCACTCTCTTCTCCCCCCTCCCTTGTTACTCTCATTCCCCCTCCCTCCCCTGTCACTCCCCCCTCCCTGTCAAATTCTCTCTCCCCGTCAATTCCCCTCCCTGTCAATGTCTTCCCCCTCCCTGTCAGTTTCTTTACCCCCCTGTCAGTTTCCTTCTCCCCCCCTCTGTCAGTTTCTTCCCCCCCTCCCTGTCAGTTTCTTTCTTTCCCCCTCCCTCCCTGTTTCTTTCTCCCCCTCCCTGTTTCTTTCTTCCCCCTCCCTCCCTGTTTCTTTCTTTCCCCCTCCCTCCCTGTTTCTTTCTTTCCCCCTCCCTGTTTCTTTCTTTCCCCCTCCCTGTTTCTTTCTTTCCCCCTCCCTGTTTCTTTCTTTCCCCCTCCCTCCCTGTTTCTTTCTTTCCCCCTCCCTCCCTGTTTCTTTCTTTCCCCCTCCCTCCCTGTTTCTTTCTCCCCCCTCCCTGTTTCTTTCTCCCCCCCTCCCTGCTTCTTTCTCCCCCTCCTGTTTCTTTCTCCCCCTCCCTGTTTCTTTCTCCCCCTCCCTGTTTCTTTCTCCCCCCTCCCTGTTTCTTTCTCCCCCTCCCTGTTTCTTTCTCTCCCCCCTTCCCTCCCTGTTTCTTCCCCCCCTCCCTCCCTGTTTCTTCTCCCCCCCTCCCTGTTTCTTCCCCTCCCTCCCTGTTTCTTCTCCCCCCCCCTGTTTCTTCCCCCTCCCTCCCTGTTTCTTCCCCCTCCCTCCCTGTTTCTTCCCCCTCCCTCCCTGTTTCTTCCCCCTCCCTCCCTGTTTCTTTCTCCCACCCCCCCCTCCCTCCCTCCCTGTTTCTTTCTTCCCCCCCTCCCCTACCTATGTTGTAGCGTGGCCGAGCTCTGTATGGTCCCGCCGGGTACAGGGAGCTTTTGTTTCCTGTACCCGGCCGGACTAAAAGGAAGTGAACACTCAGTGTTCACTTCCTGTTAGTCCGGCCGGGTACAGGAGACAGATGCTCCCTGTACCCGCGGACCATACAGGGCTCGGCCACGCTACAGTGAGGGAGTGACAGGAGGGAGCGCTGAGCGCTTCCCTCCTGTCAGCCCCTCTCCTTTGGCTGTGCCCGGGCGGTGCGCCCTCATGGACGCACCAGCCCGGGCAGAGCTGCAGCCTTTACAGAGCGCTCGGGCGGCTGCAGCATTAGGGGGGCCGGCGCTCCTGGCGGCGCCCCTTCCCAAGGGGCGCCCTAGGCAGCTGCCTAGTCCGCCTTACAGGTAGCGCCAGCCCTGCATACCTAGATATTTAAAAGAGCAGACTGCTGTCAGTGTGCTATTTGAATTTGTTGTGATACACAATTGTTGATTTAGCAGTTTACGTAATTTAGGTACAGTTCCAAAGATCATTGTAACGGTTTTGTCAGTGTTTAGGAAGTTTGTTATCCGCTATATACAGATTTTCTTTCCGTGCATCTTACCATCAAACTGTTCCTCCTCTTGCTTCACGCAGGCCGAATATAACACAGCCGCTGCTTTCCGGCATTTTCTTAGACTCTACACGCTTGTCTTTCATTAGTTGGAATGTCATGACGTCACTCCCCCTTAAAGTGACCACTTTATACATGCAAACCCCTTATTAATCATATTGGAATCACAGAGATGGCATGGATCAGAACATGTAAGCCTATATAATGCTAATTTGGGCCCTCATTCAGTGTCCTATAATGGTTTCTGCCTTGATACATGTTTAGTGCTTATTGTAAGTCTCCATGATGTTTTGATATTGACCTGGGCTTATATTTGACTTTGCGTTTTTCTGGTATCCTGACCCAGCTTATTTCTGACTTTGAATATTTCTGGAATCCTTACCCGGCCAGGTTATTCCTGTTGTTGTTTATTCCAACCATAACAACTGACCTTGTTCCATGTCTTTCTAGTCTGTATATGGAAATATATTTTTTTCCCTCTAACTTTATACAAATGTATTTCTAGCGTGCAGGCACAGAACTACTTAAAAGCTGCCAAAAATGTTTAACCCCCTAAGGACCAAACTTCTAGAATAAAATGGAATCATGACATGACAGGATCTTGGCAGCAAACTGGATGTTATAAGCTTTTATTATCTTTCCTTCTTGACTTCAGATAGGAAGGATATGGATATTAACCCTACACTTTTTTCATCTGTACAAAAAAGATGAGTTAATAAGCTTCTATGCATTATAACAATGTTATGTATTCTTCCTGGCTCTACATAAATACATTTCATTATGTATTTCTGTATTATATATAATTTTATCATAATTTTTGTCATCACTAAGCCTCATGACTATGGCGCCACCACGCTGTGAGGAATACAGGGAGCAGGGATATGACACGATTCATATCCCTGCTCCATCCACACTGACTGTGGCATGTGTATTTATAAGCAGTGTTAGCGTTGGAATGCAGGGATGTATTTGCAAGAAGTGTTAGCATTGGAATGCAGGGGTGTATTTGTGTGCAGTGTTTGGGTTGGAATGAAGATGTTTATTTGTCAGTAGTGTTGGCATCAGAATGCAGGGGTGTATTTGTAAACAGTGTTAGCATCAGAATGCAGGGGTGTATTTGTAAGCAGTGTTAGCATTGGAATGCAGGGGTGTATTTGTGTGCAGTGTTGACGTTCAAATGCAGAGGTTTCTTTTGTGTGTAGTGTTGGCATTGGAATGCAGGGTTGTATTTGTGTGCAGTGTTAACATTGGAATTCCGGGATGTATACATTGCCATGCACTGATGCACACATATACACGAAAAAAAATGTCCAAAGGGGAGGGGCATAATTGTAATAACATCTATGCTCGGCCTCTTTTTGCAGGGCCAGACTGGGGATACAAAGCAGCCCTGGAAGAAAATGTGTGCCAGCCCCATTGTGGTGGAATCTCGGTAAAAATAAATTAAGTAGGCCGAGATTTCCACGTGGCATATGTGTATGTTGGTGTATCAGTTAGTCAGTTACACGTAGCTAAGATACAATCAACAGTGTACTGAGCAAGTGTAGGAATACAGGATATACAAGTATTTCCCCTCCTCCATTGTGCTGGGCAAGCCATGTGGTCAAACAGGAATTTAGTCTCTATTCGGTTGATGGATAAGAGTATGTGTAGGTTGAACTGATTATGGGAGGAGCTACATGCCTGTATAAGGGACCTACACTGTATGATCAGGGCTCAGACTTTGCTGTTTTTTGGTGACATTAGTCCCTCTGAGTCCCGGTCGGTGAATCGAATAACGAATCTCTTCCTTCCTGAAGAAACCTGTGTCCATCTCTCTGTGCTCGGCTTCCGTCAGTTTCTCCGGTATCATTTGGTGCATTGGCCGGGAAGCTCATCGTTCAACGGTAGCTGAGAAGCAGAGGCGTGAGACGGTCTATCTTTGCCCACGCTCTCTACGGCTGCACCCCTGAACTTCTGCGTGGACCTCCCTTCGTCTCGGCGCCACTGGTCTGTTGTCCAGGAGATCATCGGCCTCTACGTAGTAAGTGCTGGGGTGTCCCCGTCGATGAGTGTGAACTCAGGTTCAGGAACGAGGAGGTAAGACGACCGCTGTTTTAGACGGTGGACCCACTAGGGGTATTGGATACCGATTGTGCGGTAGGCCCATAAGGGGTTATTTGTGTATGGAATCTGCCCCCTCCACCGCACCGCTCAATTAAACGCCCTGTAGTCAGCCCGTTTAATTTTGGTTTGGAGTCAGGCTGGGTTCTGTGTAAATAGCCCAAGCCGGACACCGGTGTCTTGTCTAGACTAGCGTCCTAGGGTGTATATTTCGTTCGCTAGGTCGGAGTGACCGGGAGACTAAGCGGCGTCTGTGTAAATTCGGTCCGCTAGATCTCAACCTATCTTGGCTAAGTGGGAAGGCGTGTAAATTTGGAACCCACTAGATTTTTGATAGAGTATATAGACTAAGAGGGTGCTGTTGTAAATTCCGCCCTCTAGTTCGCTATATGTGGTGCTTGGGCAGCGTGGCTAACCAAAACGGATGTAAATAGTTTTAGGTAGTCCATCGAGGAACTGGCCAATAGATTAGTTGGGAATTGTAAATGTGTTAAAGATTGTTGTAGTAGCGTGTATATCTTGCTAGATAGTGTGAGCTCTGCTGTCTAGCGAGAGTGTGAATAGTGTGTAACTGTATTATAGCGCACGGTACCATAACCATGTATAATAACTACTGATTTTGTAAATAACTACTAATAACTGTCGTCTATGTTGTATGTTTAACACCATAACCACTACTAATTGAACTGTGACTTTAAATTGTACTCTAACCAATGCTAACCGTACTATAACTACTGTTTGTAAAGACGATGTTACTGGGGTGTGTTATAGACGGGTAATTCAGATATAGGGAATTATAGCGTGGGTGACTGTATAGTTTCGCCAAAAGGCACAGTAATAGTTATTTAGTGACTGGTGTAACAGCTGTGTGTGTACAGGAATTCCCTGAGTGTTTTGTTGTGTGCGTTTCACCTAGTAACTGTACCACGTGGTGCTGTTGCCAAGGGAACGGGTGTGACCGTTGGAAGTGTGTTTTATTAGTTTCTGTTGGAGACGACGCTTCATTGTTAGTATGGGTGCTTCAGATTCAACGGTTATGGATCCCTTAGGATGTATGTTGAAAAACTTTAAAAAGGGATACACTGTGTATGATTTTGGGGTAAAGATGTCTCCAACACGCCTGACTACTTTATGTAGTAGGGAATGGCCTCGTGGCAGTTTGGATCCTAATCTGGTACAGCGTGTACACGTGGCTGTATCAGGTAGGTCTGAACTTTACGGCCAGTTTCCGTATATTGATTGTTGGAAGCAGGCCGTAAATGACTTGCCAAAATGGATCCGGGTATGCCAAGAGGAACAATGTCGCCTCATGGTGGCTAGAACTCGCTTGTCCACTAAGGCCGTAATTACGCCCATTTTGGACACGCCTCCTGAATCCGAGATCCCCATGCCGCCCCCTTACTCCTCCTCCACAGGAAGAGGAAGAGGAGGTGCTGTTGGTAACGCTACTCCCCTTGCCCCGTTGTCCCCACCTACCCCCTCCTTTAGCTCAGAGCCCAGCCCTCTTGTTTTAAACCCTCCCCTTCCGGTACCTACCTCCGTTAACCCCACCTATCCAGATTTGACGTCATATCTAGTTCCTGGTCAGGCTCCTCCTAGCCCGGCCCGGAATATTTTACTCACTGACAACTGACCAGTACCCTCCAACCCCGACATTATCAAATGCCTCTCCGACTGACACCAGGCCCGACACATATTAACGGTGACGGCCAGTTACAACATGCTGATCCTGTATTCGTCTATGTTCCCTTCACTACTACTGATCTATTTAACTGGAAGACCCATAACTCCTCATACACCGATAAACCTCAAGCCATGACGGATTTGTTTACCTCCATAGTCCAGACACATAATCCCACTTGGGCTGATTGCCAGCAACTGCTTATGACATTGTTTAACAACGAGGAAAGGACACGGATAAACCAAGCGGCAATTAAAGCGCTGGAAGAAGTGGCCCGTACACAAAATCAGGCCAACCCAGCAGCATGGGCCGCAGCACATTATCCAAATACTGATCCGGAGTGGAATGTCAATGGCGCAGATATGACCCATTTAAAAGCATACAGGGACGCTATTATTGTTGGCATGAAAGCCGGAGGAAAAAAGGCGATTAATATGTCTAAGACGGCTGAGGTATTGCAGAAATGTGATCAATCGCCCAGTGCCTTTTATGACCGATTATTGGAGGCATACCGTTTGTATATCCCCTTTAATCCAGAGGCTCCTGAGAATTCCCGAATGGTTAACTCTGCCTTTGTCAGCCAAGCCTACGGAGATATAAAGCTCAAGCTACAGAAGTTAGAAGGGTTTGTAGGGATGTCCATAACCCAACTAATGGAAATAGCAAATAAGGTCTATATGAATAGGGAGACAGAGACGAAGAAGGAGGAAGAGCGAAAGATGCGTAGGAAAGCAGATATGCTAGCAGTAGCTATCGCAGGCGTAGATAGAAGGGAAAAGGAAGTATATAGGGGAACGGATAAAGCTGAGAATAAGTGGAATGGGGAACCTTTGAGTAGGAACCAATGCGCGTACTGTAGGGAAGAAGGGAATCTGAGAAGTGAGTGTCCACGAAGGGAACAGTATGAGAGAGACAGACCTAGGGCAGGATATAGCAGTAATTATAGAGGTAGAGCGAGAGGTAGAGGAGGTCCTGGAGGAAATAGTGGGAATAATAGAGGAAGTGTTAGTGGAGATAGATATTACCCAGCAGCGCAGAGACCCCGTGAGAGAGAGGATAGGGACTTTGTGGGTTTGGCTGACACAGTCATGGAGGACTATTGATACCAACCGGGCTCCATCCCCCTTGACCGAGCGGAGCCTATGGTCGATGTAGCAATAGGGGGAAAAAGGAGTTCTTTCATGATTGACACTGGTGCTGAACATTCGGTGGTGACTGACCTAGTCGCTCCTCCTTCAGGAAGAACTATCACCGTAATAGGAGCAACTGGAAGGAGTGCAGATAAACCGGTTCTTAAAAGTCGACTCTGTACATTGGGAGGCCACATAGTGAAACACCAGTTCCTTTATATGCCTGAATGTCCAGTCCAACTGCTAGGACGTGATTTGTTGTCGAAATTACAAGCACAGATAACATTTCTACCTAACGGAACAACATCTTTGAAGTTCAATGGACCCTCAGGTATAATGACAATATCTGTACGAAAGGAAGAAGAGTGGCGACTTTATACAGTGTTGACCAGCCAAAACCCTAAGAGTGATGAATCCTTGTTCAATATACCAGGAGTGTGGGCAGAGAATAACCCACCAGGACTTGCTCGTAATATCCCACCAATTCGTATCGAACTAAAGCTTGGGGTGTATCCAGTGAGCTTAAGACAATATCACATCCCACAAAAGGCCAAGAAGAACATACAATCTTATTTGGATAAGTTCATAAGGTATGGTATCCTAAAATTCTGTACTTCCCCCTGGAACACCCCATTGTTGCCTGTTCAAAAGCCCGGTACAGATGAGTATCGCCCTGTGCAGGACTTGAGAGCAGTCAATGATGCGGTAGTAAGTATACATCCAGTTGTGCCCAATCCATATAACCTGCTTGCTTTGATTCCGGGCGGGGCTACCTATTTCACTGTTTTGGATCTCAAAGATTCCTTCTTTTGCCTACGAATTGCTGCGGAAAGCCAGTGTATCTTTGCATTCCAATGGGAAAATGCTGTAACGGGCTTGAAACGCCAGATGACTTGGACAAGATTGCCCCAAGGGTTTAAGAATTCACCTACCCTATTTGGATCAGCTTTAAGTCAAGACTTACTGGATTTCAAGTCCATCCCAGGAGAATGTGTACTATTAAAATACGTAGATGATTTGTTGATAGCGGCAGTTACAAGAGAGATATGTCAGCAAGCAACACATGATCTACTGCACATTCTTTGGAAGGCAGGATACAAGGTGTCCAGGAAGAAAGCCCAGTTGTGTCAGCCAACTGTCAAGTATCTGGGATTCCATATCTCTGAAGGTCAAAGGATAATGGGGCCAGAGAGAAAAGAAGCTGTATGCCAAATACCAATACCCAAGAATAGAAGACAAGTGCGAGAGTTCTTGGGGGCAGCAGGCTTCTGTAGGATATGGATTCCCAGTTATGCGATATTGGCGAAACCTCTTTATGTGGCTATAAAAGGTACAGAACACGATCCCTTCCTGTGGACCCCCGAACAGCAAAAGGCATTTGAAGATGTGAAGAAGGCATTGATGAGCGCCCCAGCATTAGGTCTACCTGATCATACACGCCCATTGTACTTATATGTACACGAGCAAAGAAGAATGGCTGTGGGAGTATTGACACAGTACTTGGGATCATGGCAACGACCTGTTGCATATATGTCCAAACAATTGGATGCAGTGGCCAGTGGTCTTCCACCTTGTCTAAGAGCCGTAGCTGCCGCCGCCCTGCTGGTAGCCGAAGCTGATAAGCTCACTCTGGGTCAGGAACTCTACGTGCGAGTCCCACACGCAGTACAGACGTTGCTAGACTATAAAGGCAATCATTGGTTTAGCAATAGCCGCATGACTAAGTATCACGCTATGTTATGTGAAAACCCGAGAGTGCATCTATAGACTGTTAATACCTTGAATCCAGCTACCCTTTTGCCACAACCTACTGAGAGTCAACATGATTGCCTGGAGGTGATGGATGAAGTGTTTTCAAGTAGACCGGACCTTCGTGATTTTCCCATCCAGAACCCTGATGTCCAGTACTATACGGACGGCAGTAGTTATGTGAAAGAAGGGATTCGCTATGCAGGATATGCAGTGACAACCATAGACAAGGTGATAGAAGCTCGGCCATTGTCAAAAGGAACATCGGCACAGAAGGCAGAACTAATTGCACTCACACGAGCGTTACAATTGGCTGAAGGTTTAAGGGTGAACATCTACACGGACTCCAAGTATGCGTTTTTAACCACTCATGCCCACGGAGCCTTGTATAAAGAAAGAGGACTACTGAACTCAGAGAGTAAAGAAATCAAGTACGCAGCTGAGATATTACAACTACTGGAAGCCGTGTGGGAACCGAAAGAAGTTGGTATCATACATTGTCGAGCGCATCTGAAAGGTGATGGTGATGTAACAAAAGGAAATCGGATGGCAAATAATACAGCCAAGTGTGCCGCTGAATCAGGACAACAGGAGTATGTGGAACGTATAGCTGCTCTCACACCGACCCCTCTGTCTCAATGGACTCCAGTTTATACAGTTCAAGAAGAAGAGTGGTTAAAGACTGAAGCTGGGAAGTACCTGGAGAACAATTGGTATCAGTTAGAAGATGGAAGAATAGTTATTCCAGCATCGCTAGCTGTAGAAATTGTCCAGAATTATCATAACGGGACACATTTCGGAAGAGATAGCATGGAAGAATCTCTTAGGAAGCATTTCTACATACCAAGATTGTCCAACTTGACTCAAGCCATTGTACGAAGATGTGTGATATGTGCCAAGAACAACTCAAGGCAAGGTCCAGTGAAACCACCGGGAGTCCAGTATATGGGAGGACTCCCTATGTCCGATCTCCAAATAGACTATACGGTAATGCCTAAATCTGGCGGACATCGCTACCTACTAGTAGTTGTGTGTACCTACTCAGGATGGGTAGAAGCAGGAGAAGTTGTGCGATTTCTGTTGCGAGAAATAATACCCCGATATGGACTACCATGTTCTATAGGATCGGATAATGGTCCAGCCTTTGTTCACCAGTGCCTACAACAACTGACTCATATGCTTGGTATTAAGTGGAAGCTTCATACGGCATATAGACCTCAGAGTTCTGGGAAAGTGGAAAGGATGAACAGAACTATTAAGAACCAATTGGCAAAGATGTGTCAAGAAAGTCAACTTAAATGGAATGTTCTTTTGCCAATAGCTCTGTTACGCATTCGTAGTACACCTACCAGAAGGATGGGTCTCTCACCTTTTGAAATTATGTATGGGCATCCACCTCCTGTACTTGGTAACTTAAGGGGGGATTTAAGTCAGTTGGGAGAAGGAATTACCCGGCAGCAGGTTGTAGAGTTGGGTAAAACTATGGAGGAGGTACAGAAATGGGTACAAGATAGATTACCTGTGAATATTTATCCACCTGTCCATTGTTATCATCCAGGAGATCAAGTTTGGATAAAGGAGTGGAACAGTGTACCGTTGGGGCCAAAGTGGAGGGGTCCTTATGTTGTTCTTTTGTCTACCCCTACAGCTATAAAGGTTGCTGAAGTGACTCCGTGGATTCATCACTCCAGGGTTAAACCAGCAGCAGTAGATTTTTGGCAAGCTACACCAGATCCAGAGAATCCCTGCAAGATCTGGTTAAAGCGTGTAACGAGGAGATATTGGGACTTCTAGAGTAATCAAAGAGATGAGCAAGTAGGTGTTTTGACGGCCATAATAAAGCCTGACCACCTACCCACGTTACATAGCCAGAGTGTCTTGAAGGGACCTCTGTGAAGGGAAGAGAGGACTTGAAGGACTCCATTCCTTGCAGCCCTTACATCCTGGAAGCTGAGGTGCCATTGCAAGGACGAAGAATTAGGATAAAGATGTCAGGAGAAATGCATCTGATAATGTGTATATTTGTGTTTTTAATTATTCAGGAAGGTAGAGGTACCGACACACCTGGCTGTGAGGTTTGCATTAAGACTACAAAAACAGGTAATCATATTTCCCAGACCCTTATTTGGCATTCACAATATGAGTGTAAAGGATATGTATCTAAGTGTAGATGCTTAGGTATAGATTATAGTGTATGCCATTTAGGAGTAGGAGAACCTAAGTGTTTTAGTCCAGAGTATCAACCCCGTACAATTTGGTTGATCCTTCGGAATGGAGACTCACAGGGGACCCTAATAAATAAGACAATACTAGAAACCGTACATTCTTCGGGTGTTCTGCTATTTGATGCATGTAAGGCGATATCAAGTGGTAGAAAACAGTGGAATGTATGTGGGGATCTTAAGTGGGAGAGAACATATGGGTCCAATGATAAGTATATTTGTCCCAGTAGTAAGAACAAGTATATAGATCCAAAATGCCCAAATAAGAATTATAATTATTGTCCATATTGGTCTTGTGTAGGGTGGGCAACTTGGGGACAGACAGTAGATAAGGATATGATTGTTAATAAGTTGCCTACCAAACCATATTGTAAGTCTATGGAGTGTAACCCAGTCCATATACTTATTAATAATCCTGAACAGTTTATAGATAGGTTCGGAAACTTATTTGGGTTCCAGATATATGGGACAGGTTTGGATCCTGGGACAATATTATTTATAGGGATAGAGACCGATACTGTGGCAGCCCAGACTCATCAGGTTTTCCATTCTTTCTACGAGGAGATGAGTGTAGAGAATAAGATCCCCCATAATGCTAAGAACTTGTTTATTGATCTAGCCGTGAGTATTGCCGGTAGTCTTAATGTAACCAACTGCTATGTGTGTGGAGGTACTAATATGGGAGACCAATGGCCCTGGGAAGCAAAGGAGGTAATGTATTCCGGTTCTGAGACAATTGAACAGATAACATCTCCTCAAGCTGATTATCAAATGAGTGTTAGAGGTAAATCTGAGTGGCGATTAAAGACCTCCATTATAGGTTATGTTTGCATAGCAAGGAAATGAATAATGTTTAATACATCTGTAGGAGAATTGACTTGTCTAGGGCAAAAAGCTTATGATGATGATACAAAGAATACAACTTGGTGGTCAGCTTCAAATGTCTCAGAACCACCTAACCCGTTTGCAAGTTATACCAATTTAAAGGATGTGTGGTTTGACCTATCTGCTACATCGAGTTGGAAAGCCCCAGCAAATTTGTACTGGATCTGTGGTAAGAAAGCCTATTCGGAGTTACCACAGGACTGGGAAGGGGCATGTGTGTTAGGTATGCTCAAACCATCCTTCTTCTTGTTGCCTATTGAAACAGGAGAGACTTTGGGAGTTAAGGTATATGATGTGAATCATAGAAAGAAAAGGGGACCCCTAGAGATAGGTACCTGGGAAGATAATGAGTGGCCTCCCCAGCGTATTATAGATTATTATCGGCCAGCTACGTGGGCAGAGGATGGTACTTATGGATATAGAACCCCAATATATATGCTCAACCGTATTATAAGGTTACAGGCAGTGGTTGAGATAATTACCAATGAAACATCGCAAGCGCTCAATCTCCTAGCGAAACATAATACTAGGATGAGGACAGCCGTTTACCAAAATAGATTAGCCTTGGATTACCTAGTGGCAGTAGAGGGAGGTGTATGTGGAAAGTTTAACCTAAGCAATTGTTGTCTTCAAATAGATGATGAAGGGCAAGCAATAGCTGAGCTTACTAGCCATATGGTTAAACTAGCGCATGTGCCTACCCAGGTATGGAAAGGGTATAATCCAAGTAGTTGGTTTGGTAACTGGTATGAGCAGTTTGGAGGACTTAAGGCATTGGTAGGTGGAGTCATGCTAATCTTGATGCTGTGCCTTCTCCTACCATGTCTGATTCCTTTGGTAGTTAGGTCTGTGCAGAGCATTATAGAGAATATAGCAGAGAGAAAGGCTGCTGCACACATAATGGCTATATATAGGTATGAGGCTCTAATTCAGGGAGAACTATTACAGGAAGAGGAATGTTGAGGGATTCATATCGTTAGGGAGTCGCAAAGTCTGGTCTGGTTCATAGAAACCTGAGGTGTAAGCAAACTATGGTTAAGTGATGCATCTGGAATTGTGAAATATCAGAAGCATCAAAGGGGGGTATGTGGTGGAATCTCGGTAAAAATTAATTAAGCAGGCCGAGATTTCCACGTAGCATATGTGTATGTTGGTGTATGAGTTACACGTAGCTAAGATACAATCAACAGTGTACTGAGCAAGTGTAGGAATACAGGATATACGAGTATTGTAGTCCCTACCAATTGATCACTGTAGTCAGTGATCAATTGGTAGGGAAGGGGTTAATTTTATTAAAGCAGGGAAAAGGGTGGGTGGGATTTAACTTTTTTTTTTTTTTTAACAGGGAGAAGATCAGAAGCACTGATCCGTCTCTCTGCACTTCACACTGACCGCGGAAGCACAGTGAGGCAGATCAGGAGGCTCTGCAGCACATGTGTTCGCTCTGACAGCCTGTCAGAGCAGAGCTGCAGGGACAGCGCGATCGGATGCTCCTGGTCTGCCTCAAATACCGAGGCAGACTGAAGGAGCGTTAACCCCGCGATTGTGGTGATCTGGGGTTAATTTAAGTGCATGATGGACCCGGTTCGTCATCCGGCGTTAAGTACTTCCCCAGCATGATGGACCGGGTCTGTCATCTGTCATTAACGGGTTAATGAGCATTGGCTCAAATCAATAACAAAGTTAGATCAACCCCTTAGTGACCAGACCACTTTTCAATTTTCTTACCGTTTGGGACCAGGGATGTTTTTACATTTCTGCGGTGTTTGTGTTTAGCTGTAATTTTCCTCTTACTAATTTACTGTACCCACACATATTATATACCGTTTTTCTCGCCATTAAATGGTCTTTCTAAAGATACCAATATTTGCATCATATCATATAATTTACTATAAAAAGAAATATAAAATATGATGAAGGATTTTAAAAAAACAAATTTTTTCTAACTTTGACCCCCAAAATCTGTTACGCATCTACAACCGCCAAAAAACACCATGCTAAATAGTTTCTAAATTTTGTCCTGAGTTTAGAAATACCCAATGTTAACATGTTCTTAGCTTTTTTTTTGGAAAGTTATAGGGCAATAAGTACAAGTAGCACTTTGCTATTTCCAAACCATTGTTTTTTTGAAAATTAACGCAAGTTACATTGTTACACTGATATTTGTCAGGAATCTCTGAATAACCCTTCACATGTATATATTTTTTTTAAAAGAAGACATCCTAAGGTATTAAAATTGGGGTATTTTGACTCTTTTCATGCAACCATTTTACCACCTATCCATGCCAAATTTTTGACACACGTAACAATTTAAGAATACATGTATGGAGAACTTTAAGCGTTACTGCCAACGAACACCCCAATATGTGTTCAGCAACAGCTCCTGAGTATAGTGATAACCCCAATTATAGGTGTGTCGTGTTCTCTGGGGGCTAAAAGACCTTATTTAGAGGGTGCGCATTCTAGTTTTACAACTTGGAATTTTAACAGATGGTCATCATGCACCCATGTCCTATTTAGGACATTTTTGAAGCCAGTCAATGTAATTTACCCCCATCATACCATATATTTTTGACATATATTTAGACACCCTAGGGTATTTCAAATGGTGGTATTTTAACACTTTCCAGCTCCTGAGTATAGTGATAACCCCAATTATAGGTGTGTAGTGTTCTCTGGGGGCTAAAAGACCTTATTTAGAGGGTGCACATTCCAGTTTTCCAATTGGTCATCGGATAAAATCATTAAAGGGACACTATAGTCACCAGAAAAACTACAGCTTATTGAATTTGTTCTGGTGAGTGGAATCATTACCTACAGGCTTTTTGCTGTAAACACTGTCTTTTCAGAGAAAATGCAGTGTTTACATTAAAGCCTAGTGATAACTTCACTGGCCACTTCTCAGATAGCTGTTAGAGATCCATCCTGGGTCATGGCTGCCTAAAATGCATCCAAACATTCAGCATCTCCTCCCTCTGCATGCAGACACTGAACTTTCCTCTAGAGATGCATTGATTCAATTCCTCTCTATGAGGAGATGCTGATTGGCCAGGGCTGTGTTTGAACCATGCTGGCTCTGCCTCTGATCTGCCTCTTTGTCAATCTCAGCCAGTCCTATGGGGTAACATTGTGATTGGATCAGGCTACCGCTTCTGCTGTCAGCAGGCAGTGGGCAGGTAAAAAAGAAACAGTGACAAAGCCAGCAGCTTCAGGCTTGAATACAAGCACAATTTTACTAATTTAGGGAGGCATGAGGGGACCAGGGTGGCTAGATGGTGGTTTTAACCCTATAGGGTCAGGAATACATGTTTGTGTTCCTGACCATATAGTGCTCCTTTAAGAAATTATTCCAGGTTGTTTTACTTAGATTTACTGAACTGTACAATAAATCCCTAGAGGACATTAAAAGGGATCTCTTCGGCAACCTCTCTGACTTTGAAAATTCCTTGACTTCAAATTCTACCCAAATGGCTGCAAAATAACTTGCCTCGACCTGAACCCAAATTTACAATAATATTTTAGCAAAAGCCAAGCAGAAAGTGACAATCTGAAGTTTGAAAGTTTTGTGGTGGCTTCTGCAGACAACATGAGCCAAGTGCCCGATGCCTCTATGGATGTGGTGGTCTGCACCGTGTTAGTGTGTTCTGTACCAAACACCCGAAAGGTGCTGGACGATGTGTGGAGAGTACTCAGGCCCGTAAGTTGTACATTATTTGTTGCCACTTGGGCTATATCTGTGCCTGGCGCTGTAGAAAGGCTGGTGGCCTATTTCACTTGCGAACTAGAAATGTTAGCTCTGACCCTTAAAGGGACACTATAGGCACCCAGACCACTTCAGCTCATTGTAGTGGTCTGGGGGCATATTCACAGGTCTCTTAACCGTGTAATAGTAATCATTGCAGTTATTGATAAACTGCAATAATTGTTGCGCATGTGCATTAGGTCTCCCTTGCAGGGGAGGAGCTGAGACAGAATCCGAGGGACATCGGTGCCAGAAGATAAGTGACAGAAGATTTTTTTTAACTCCTTCTGCACAACTGGGAGGGAGGGACTATAGGGAGTTATAGTGCCAGAAAAACTATTTTTTTTCCTGGCACTATAGTTTCCATTTAACAGTAACAGGCTGCAATAGCTCTGTTGCTGATATGTAAAAACTACAAACACACAAAATTAAGCCCAGCCCTTAAAGGGAAACTCCAGTGCCAGGAAAACAATCCGTTTTCCTGGCACTGCATTTTCCCTCTCCCTCCCACCCCCCAATCCCCGGTTGCTGAAGGGGTGAAAACCCCTTCAGTCACTTACCTGAGGCAGCGACGATGTCCCAGATCGCTGCTTCTTCCTCCGCGCCGCTCCTCCCTGTGATTGTTTCGGCCGGTGGGCAAGACTGATCCCGCCCACTGGCCGGAGAGACCTAATGCGCATGCGCGGCATTAGAGTTCCCCATAGGAAAGCATCGAAAATGCTTTTCAATGCTTTCCTATGGGGAAATTAGCAATGCTGGAGGTCCTCACATAGCGTGAGGACATCCAGCGACCCTCTAGCACAGGTTTCCTGTGCTATGATCCAGGAAGTGCCCTCTAGTGGCTGTCTAATAGAAAGCCACTAGAGGTTGAGTTAACCCTGCAAGGTAATTATTGCAGTTTATAAAAAAAACACTCCAATGGGCAGAAGTGGTCTGGGTGCCTGGAGTGTCCCTTTAAACTCTCATTTCTCGAGGGCAGCAGCAATGGCTATAGCATTCATTAGCCCA
Organism: Pelobates fuscus; assembly: GCF_036172605.1. Classification (NCBI taxonomy): domain Eukaryota; kingdom Metazoa; phylum Chordata; class Amphibia; order Anura; family Pelobatidae; genus Pelobates; species Pelobates fuscus. The sequence continues at coordinate 405,017,369 of NC_086317.1, forward strand.
AATACATAGTTAAAAAACAAATTAAACGCTACATGCACCTTATCCCAAACCACTGTGCACACTTCAATAGTAATAGATTTTTATTACCACTCAAATGGCCATTAAAACGTAAGTTCACCTACCTCGTACTGTGGTGCAATAATGATACCGGAGAAACTGACGGAAGCCAAGCACAGAGAGATGGACACAGGTTTCTTTAGGAAGGAAGAGATTCTTTATTGGATCACCGATCGGGACTCAGAGGGACTAATGTCACCAAAATACAGCAAGTTCTGAGCCCCGGACAATAGTGCAGGCTCCTTATATAGGCACATAACTCCTCCCATATTAAGCTCCACCCGCACATTCTCTTGACCAATCAATACAAATAAGAATTAACTTCCTGCTTGACCGCATGGCTTGTCCAGCACAATGGAGGAGGGGAATACTACATCCTGTATTTTTGCACATGCTCCGTACACTACTGATCGTATCTTGCCTCGTGCAACCAACTGATCGATACGTCAGCATATGCACGTACACATGCCACGTGGTAATCTCGGCCCACTAAATTTATTTTTAGATTCCACCACATTCCCCCCTTTGATGCCTCTTGATATTTCACAATTACTTGAGGCATCACTTAACCTTAGTTTGCATACACCGCAAGTTACCTTGAACCAGACCAGACTTATCTTATGATGTGAATCTTCAACACTCATCTTCCTGCATTGGTTCTAGAGATCTAGAGCCTTATATTTATAAATTGCCATTATCTGTGCAGCAGCCTTCCTCTCTGCTATATTTTCTATCAGGCTTTGCACAGACCTAACTACTAAGGGTATAAGACACGGCAGGAGTAGACACAACATTAAAATCAGTAGGACTCCACCTACCACTGCCTTAAGCCCTCCAAACCACTCATACCAGCTACCAAACCAACTGCTTGGATTATACCCTTTCCATACCTGAGTAGGCACATGCGCTAGTTTAACCATATGGCTAGTAAGCTCAGCTATTGCTTGCCCTTCGTCATCTATTTGAAGACAGCAATTGCTCAGGTTAAACTTCCCACATACACCTCCCTCTACTGCCAAAAGGTAATCCAAGGCTAATCTATTTTGGTATACTGCTGTCCTCATCCTGGTATTATGCTTCGCTAGAAGATTGAGCGCTTGTGATGTCTCGTTAGTAATGATCTCAACCACCGCCTGTAATCTTATAATACGGTTGAGCATATAAATTGGGGTTCTATAACCAAAGGTACCGTCCTCTGCCCACGTGGCTGGCCCATAATAATCTATAATACGCTGGGGAGGCCATTCATTATCTTCCCAGGTGCCTATCTCTATGGGTCCCCTTTTCTTCCTATGATTCACATCATACACTTTAACACCTAAAGTCTCACCTGTTTTAATAGGTAACAAGAAGAAGGATGGTTTGAGCATACCCAACACACATGCCCCTTCCCAGTCCTGTGGCAACTCCGAATAGGCTTTCTTACCACAGATCCAGTACAAATTTGCTGGGGCTCTCCAGGTAGATGTGATGGATAGGTCAAACCACACATCCTTTAAATTGGCGTATCTAGCAAATGGGTTAGATGGTTCTGAGACATTTGAAGCCGACCACCAAGTTGTATTCTTTGTATCATCATCATAAGCTTTTTGCCCTAGACAAGTTAATTCTCCTACAGAAGTATTATTCCTTTCCTTGCTATGCAAACATAACCTATGATGGAGGTCTTTAATCTTCACTCAGATTTACCTCTAACACTCATATGATAATCGGCTTGTGTAGATATTAATTGGTCAACTGCCTCAGAACCGGACATTACCACCTTTGCTTCCCAAGGCCATTGGTCTCCCATGTTAGTACCTCCACACACATAGCAGTTGGTAACATTAAGACTACCGGCAATACTCTCGGCTAAATCAATAAACAGGTTTTTAGCATTATGGGGGATCTTATTATCTATGCTCAACTCTTCATAAAAGGAATGGTATACTTGATGAGTCTGGGAGGATACCGTATCAGTCTCTATCCCTATAAACAATACTGTCCCAGGATCTAAACCCGTCCCATATATTTGAAACCCAAATAAATTACCATATTTATCTAAGAACTTGTCGGGGTTATTTATAAGTATATGGATGGGATTGCATTCCATAGACTTACAATATGGGCTGGTAGGCAACTTAGTCACAATCATGTCCTTGTCTACTGTCTGTCCCCAAGTTGCCCACCCCGCAAAAGACCAATATGGGCAAAAGTTATAATCTCTATTTGGGCATCTAGGACTCACATATTTATTTTTACTACTGGGACAAATATATTTATCGTTAGACCCATACGTCCTCTCCCATCTAAGATCCCCACATACATTCCACGGCTTTCTACCACTCGATATCGCCTTACACGCATCAAATAGCAGAACACCCGAAGAGTGTACGGATTCTAATACCGTCTTATTAATTAGGGTCCCCTGAGGATCTCCATTCCTGAGAGTCAACCAAATTGTACGAGGTTGATACTCTGGACTGAAGCACTTAGGTTCTCCTACTCCTAAATGGCACACACTATATTCTATATTTAGGTATCTACATCTTGATACATCTCCTTTACACTCGTATTGCGAATGCCAAATTAGGGTTTGGGAAATATGGTTACCTGTTCTTGTAGTCTTAATGCATACCTCACAGCTAGGAGTGTCGGTACCTCTACCTTCCTGAATATAAAAATACACATATAAAAACATTATCATAAACACGTCTTTCGTCGTCATCCTCAGTCTTCGTCCGTGCGAAGGCACCTCAGCTTCCAGGATGTAAGGGCTGCAGGGAATGGAGTTCTGCTCGTCTTCACAGGGGTCCCTTCGAGACTTTTCCTGGCTTATATACTATACGTCGGTGAGCGGACAGGCTTTATTATGGCCTTCTCACTCACTTACCAAATCTCTGAAACAATAAAATTTGTAATCCACAAGGTTCCTTGTCACTCCGACTGAGTCGTGCGCTTTAACCGGATCTTGCAGGGATTCTCTGGATCTGCTGTAACTTGCCAAGAATCGACTGCTGCTGGTTTAATCCTGGAGTGATGTATCCACGGAGTCACTTCGGCTACTTTTATCGCTGTAGGGGTAGACAAAAGAACAACATAAGGACCTCTCCACTTGGGCCCTAACGGTACATTATTCCACTCTTTAATCCACACTTGGTCTCCTGGGTGGTAACTATGAACTGGGGGATAAATATTCACAGGTAATCTATCTTGTACCCATTTCTGTACCTCCTCCATAGTCTTACCCAACTCTACAACCTGCTGCCGGGTAATTCCTTCTCCCAACTGACTCAAATCCCCCCTTAAGTTACCAAGTACAGGAGGTGGTCGCCCATACATGATTTCAAAAGGAGAGAGGCCCATCCTTCTGGTAGGTGTACTGCGATTCGCAATAGAGCTATGGGCAAGAGAACGTTCCACTTAAGTTGGGTTTCCTGACACATTTTAGCCAACTGATTCTTAATAGTTCTATTCATTCTCTCTACCTTACCAGAACTCTGGGGTCTATATGCCGTATGAAGCCTCCACTTTATACCAAGCATATGAGTCAGTTGTTGTAGGCACTGATGAACAAAAGCTGGACCATTGTCCCATCCTATAGAGCAGGGTAGTCCATATCGGGGTATTATTTCTCGTAGCAGGAATCTCACAACTTCTCCTGCTTTCTCTGTACGAGTAGGACATGCTTCTACCCAGCCTGAATAGGTGCACACAATTACCAGCAGGTAGCGATGTCCACCAGATTTAGGCATCACTGTATAGTCAATTTGCAAATCGGACATGGGGAGTCCCCCCATAAACTGGACTCCTGGTGGCTTTACTGGTCCTTGCCTTGCATTATTCTTAGCACACGTTACACATCTTCGTACAATGGCCTGAGTCAAGTTGGACAATCTTGGTATGTAGAAATGTTTTCTGAGAGATTCTTCTGTGCTGTCTCTCCCAGAATGTGTCCCGTTGTGATAGTTTTGGACAATTTCTACCGCTAGTGATGCTGGAATGACTATTCTTCCATCTTCTAGCTGATACCATTTGTTCTCCAAATACTTTCCAGGTTCAGTCTTTAACCACTCCTCTTCTTGAGCTGTATAAACTGGAGTCCATTGAGACAGTGGAGTTGGTATAAGAGCAGCTATATGCCCCACATACTCCTGTCTTCCCGATTCAGCGGCACGCTTAGCTGCACTATCTGCCATGCGATTTCCTTTGGTTACATCACCATCTCCTCTCAGATGCGCTCGACAATGTATAATACCGACTTCTCTCGGCTCCCACACTGCTTCCAATAGTTGTAGGATTTCAGCTGCGTACTTGATTTCTTTGCCTTCTGAATTCAATAGTCCTCTTTCTTTATACAAAGCTCCGTGGGCATGAGTGGTTAAAAACGCATACTTGGAGTCCGTGTAGATGTTCACTCTTAAACCTTCAGCCAATTGTAACGCTCGTGTCAGTGCTATCAATTCTGCCTTTTGTGCTGATGTTCCTTTTGCCAGTGGCCGAGCTTCTATCACCTTGTCTATCGTTGTTACTGCATATCCTGCATAGCGGATCCCTTCTTTCACATAACTACTGCCGTCGGTGTAATATTGAACATCGGGGTTCTGGATGGGAAAATCACGAAGATCGGGTCTACTTGAAAATACTTCATCCATTACTTCCAAACAATCATGTTGACTTTCAGTAGGTTGTGGCAAAAGGGTAGCTGGATTTAAGGTGTTTACAGTCTCTAAATGCACTCTTGGGTTTTCACACAACATTGCTTGATACTTGGTCATACGGCTGTTACTAAACCAATGATTTCCTTTGTAATCCAACAACGTCTGTACTGCATGTGGGACTCGTACATAAAGTTCTTGACCCAGAGTGAGTTTATCGGCTTCAGCTGCTAGCAGGGCGGCTGCAGCTACGGCTCTTAGACAAGGTGGAAGTCCGCTGGCCACTGCATCCAATTGCTTAGACATGTAGGCAACAAGTCTTTGCCATGATCCCAAGTACTGTGTCAATACTCCCACAGCCATTCTTCTTTGCTCATGTACATACAGGTAGAATGGTCGTGTGTGATCAGGTAGACCTAATGCTGGGGCACTCATCAAAGCCTTCTTCACATCTTCAAATGCCGTTTGCTGTTCTTGAGTCCATAGGAAGGGGTCGTGCTCTGTACCTTTGATAGCTGCATACAGAGGTTTTGCCAGTATCGCGTAGCTGGGAATCCATATCCTACAGAAGCCTGCTGCCCCCAAGAATTCTCGCACTTGTCTTCTATTCTTGGGTATCGGTATTTGGCACACAGCTTCTTTTCTCTCGGGCCCCATAATTCTTTGACCTTCAGAGATATGGAATCCCAGATATTTGACAGTTGGCAAACACAACTGAGCCTTCTTTCTAGACACCTTGTATCCTGCCTTCCAGAGAATGTGTAGTAGATTGTGCGTTGCTTGCTGACAGATTTCTTTTGTAACTGCTGCTATCAACAAGTCATCTACATAGTGTAACAATACACACTCTCCTGGGATGGACTCGAAATCCAGTAGATCTTGACTTAGAGCTGAACCAAATAGGGTAGGTGAATTTTTAAACCCTTGGGGCAGTCTTGTCCAGGTCATTTGGCGTTTTGAGCCCGTTACAGCGTTCTCCCATTGGAAAGCGAAAATACATTGACTTTCTGCGGCAATTCGGAGGCAAAAGAAGGCATCTTTGAGGTCTAAGACTGTAAAGTAAGTAGCCCCGCCCGGAATTAAAGCAAGCCGGGCTTTTGAACAGGCAGCAATGGGGTGTTCCAGGGGGAAGTACAGAATTTTAGGATACCATACCGTATGAACTTATCCAGATAAGATTGGATATTCTTCTTAGCCTTCTGCGGGATGTGGTATTGTCTTAGGCTTACTGGATAAACCCCAAGTTTTAGTTCAATTTTAATAGGTGGAATATTGCGGGCCAGTCCTGGTGGGTTGTTCTCTGCCCAAACTCCTGGTATGTTGAATAAGGACTCATCACTCCTAGGGTTTTGGCTAGTCAACGCTGTATAAAGTCGCCACTCTTCTTCCTTTGGTACGGATAATGTCATAATACCTGAAGGTCCATTAAACTTTAAGGATGTTGTTCCATTTGGTAGGAACGTAATCTGCGCTTGTAATTTAGATAGCATATCACGTCCCAGCAATTGGACTGGACATTCAGGCATATAAAGGAATTGATGTTTTACTACGTGGCCTCCCAATGTACAGAGTCGACTTTTAAGAACCGGTTTTTCAGCACTTCTTCCAGTTGCTCCTATTACAGTAATAGTCCTTCCAGATGGAGGAGCAACTAGATTAGTCACCACTGAATGTTCAGCACCAGTGTCGATCATGAACGCACTCTTTTTTCCCCCTATTGATACATCGACCATAGGCTCCGCTCGACCAAGGGGGATGGAGCCCGGTCGGTATCAATAGTCCTCCATGACCGTGTCAGCCAATCCTACAAAGTCCCTGCCTTCTCTATCGCGGGACCTTTGCGCTGCTGGGAAATACCTATCTTCCCTAACACTTCCTCTGTTCCCATTGCTCCCTCTATTACCATTACTCCCTCCGGGGCCTCCTCTACCTCTCGCTCTGCCTCTAAAGTTTCCGTAACCTGCCCTGGGTTGGTCTCTCTCGTACTGCTCTCTTTGTGGACATTCGTTCCTCCAATGCCCTTCTTCCTTGCAATACGCGCACTGATTCCTACTCAAAGGCTCCCTACTCCATCTACTATCGCCTCTATCTGGGCCCCGTCTATCTACGCCTGCGATCGCTACCGCTAGCATATCTGCCTTTTTACGCATCTTGCGCTCTTCCTCTTTCTTACTTTCTGTTTCCCTATTCATATACACCTTATTCGCTACCTCCATTAGTTGGGTGATGGACATACCTGCAAACCCTTCTAACTTCTGTAGCTTGCGCTTAATATCTCCGTAAGCTTGGCTGACAAAGGCGGAGTTCACCATTCGGGAATTATCTGCGTCTTCCGGATTAAAGGGGGTATACAAGCGGTATGCCTCCAATAATCGGTCATAAAAGACACTGGGCGCTTCATCACTTTTCTGAATCACCTCAACTGTCTTCGACATATTAATGGCTTTCTTTCCTCCGGCTTTCATGCCAGCAATTATAGCGTCTCTATAGGCTCTGAGTTGAACCATATCAGCACCATTTACATTCCAATCGGGATCGGTGTTGGGATAATGTGTTGCGGCCCATGCTGATGGATTGGCTTGATTCAAAGTACGGGCTTTATCCTCTAGCGCTTTAATGGCCGCTTGATTAATTCTTGTCCTTTCCTCATTGTTAAACAAAGTCATTAATAACTGCTGGCAATCAGCCCATGTCGGGTTATGTGTCTGTACTATTGAGGTGAACAGATCAGTCATAGCTTGTGGTTTCTCAGTATACGAGGAATTGTGGGTCTTCCAATTTAAGAGATCGGTTGTCGTGAACGGGACATATACGAAGACTGGGTCAGCATGTGCCATTTGGCCTGCGGCATCGATATAGGCTGACCCGGGATTCAGACGAAGAGGCATCTGATAATGTTTTAATTGTTGGGTACCGGTCAGTTGTCGGGTTTGTATGGGGCTACGTAGAGGGGCGTCAGTTATGGGTTCCAGTCGGGGAGAAATAGGGCATGAGGATGTGGGAGCTTGGTTTTGGGAAAAGGTAGTAAATAAAACACTTCGAGCCGAGCTAGAAGAAGCTTGACCGGAAGTCTGAAGTGGCGCCAAATCAGGATATTCGGATCTAATGGGGATTGGCTCTGGTTCCGGAAGGGGAGATTTAGTACGAGAGGGGGTGGATTCTGTACTGGAGGAGGAAGCGGAAGTGGATGAGGGCAATGAGGGAAGGGTTGCAGGACTTCCTGCATTTGCGTCACTTCCTCTTAACGGAAAGTAAGGGGGCGGCAAAGGGATCTCGGACTCAGGGGGCGTGTCCAAAATGGGCCTAACACCAGTCCTAGTGGACAAACAAGTCCTAGCCACCATGAGGCGACATTGCTCCTCGTGGCATGTCTGAATCCATTTTGGCGAGTCATTTACGGCCTGTCTCCAACAATCAATATAAGGAAACTGGCCGTAAAGTTCAGGCCTACCCGATACAGCCACGTGTAAGCGCTGTACCAGAGTTGGATCCAAACTGCCACGTGGCGGCCATGCCGCAACCAAAGTAGGCCACTCCCTAGTACACAAAGTGACCAAACGTACAGGAGACATTTTAACCCCAAAATCACAAGTTTTGAATCCCTTTTTAAAATTCTTCACCATACAACCTAAGGGATCCGGAATCGTTGACTGCGACGCGCCCATACTTATCAATGGAACGTCGCTGACAACGAATACTATGCACGCGTACTATTCAACAGTCACACCCGTTTCCTCTGGCAACAGCACCACGTGGTACAGTTACCAAGTGAAACGTACACGATAACACAATAAACACTCAGGGAATTCCCGTACACACAGCTGTTACACCAGTCACTAGATAATCAATATTATGCCCTTTGGCGAAACTATACAGTCACCCACGCTATAATTCTCTATATACGAATTACCCGTCTATAACACACCCCAGTAACATCGTCTTTTACAAATAGCGGTTACAGTACGGTTAGCATAGGTCAAAGCACAAGTTAAGGTCACAATACAATTATTAGTGGTTATGGTGTTAAACATGCAATGGACGACAATGATTAGTACTTATATACAGTGTCAGTAAATATACAGGGTTATGGTACCGTGCACTATAATACAGCAACACACTATTAACACTCTCGCTAGACGGCTGAGCTCGCGCTATCTAACAAGATATACACTTTACTAAACAATCTTTATCACATTTACAATCCCAACTAAACTATTGGCCAGTACCTTGAATGGACTACCTAAAACTATATACACCCGTTTTGGTTAGCCACACTGCCCAAGCACCACATATAGCGAGCTAGAGGACCGAATTTACACAGGCGCCTCTTAGTCGATTACTATCAAAAATCTAGTGGGTTCCAAATTTACACGCCTTCCCACTTAGCCAAGATAGGTTGAGAGCTAGCGAACCGAATTTACACAGGCGCCGCTTAGTCTCCCGGTCCCTCCGACCTAGCGAACGTAATATACACCCTAGCACGCTAGTCTAGACAAGACACCGGTGTCCGGCTAGGGCTATTTACACAGGACCCCGCCTGACTAACCAAATCAAACGGTCTGACTAAAGAGCGTTCGATTGAGCGGTGCGCCTTCGCTCCTTCCCTCCGACAGAGGGGGCAGATTCCATACACAAATAACCCCTTATGGGCCTACCGCACAATCGGTATACCCCTAGTGGGTCTGCCGTCTAAAACAGCAGTTATCTTACCTCCTCGTTCCTGAACCTGAGTTCGCACTCATCGACGGGGACACCCCAGCACTTCTTACGTAGAGGCCGATGATCTCCTGGACAACAGACCAGTGGCGCCGAGACGAAGGGAGGTCCACGCAGAAGTTCAGGGGTGCAGCCGTAGAGAACGTGGGCAAAGATAGACCGTCTCACGCCTCTGCCTCTCAGCTACCGTTGAACGATGAGCTTCCCGGCCAATGCACCAAATGATACCGGAGAAACTGACGGAAGCGAAGCACAGAGAGATGGACACAGGTTTCTTCAGGAAGGAAGAGATTCTTTATTGGATCACCGATCGGGACTCAGAGGGACTAGGGTCACCAAAATACAACAAGTTCTGAGCCCCGGACAATAGTGCAGGCTCCTTATATAAGCACATAACTCCTCCCATATTAAGCTCCACCCGCACATTCTCTTGACCAATCAATACAAATAAGAATTAACTTCCTGCTTGACCGCATGGCTTGTCCAGCACAGTGGAGGAGGGGAATACTACATCCTGTATTCTTGCACATGCTCCGTACACTACTGATCGTATCTTGCCTCGTGCAACCAACTGATCGATACGTCAGCATATGTACGTACACATGCCACGTGGTAATCTCGGCCTACTAAATTTATTTTTACCGAGATTCCACCACAAGTTGGCACCCAGACCATTTTAATGGGCAGAAGTGGTCTGGGTGCCTGGAGTGTCCTTTTAAGTTTTTTAAGGAGCTCGTAGTGTTCCTCTAACATGCTACACCATTCCACTTGACTAAAAACTTTTTTTTTTTTTTTAACCTGAGCAGTTATATTTCATGAGCTGTCCCTCACTGTGTATAAAGGTATACATCCAGAAAACCATGATGGGTCTGTACTCTCTAAGAACACACACATGGGGTTTACAAAATATCTGAATCTTATATTATTGTGCAATAGCCACAAACCTCTGTGTTTTTATTTTTAATGAGATGAGCATAGGCAAGAGACACCCTCACAGGAAAGACAACCCGGGGCCATTATGGACACTTCATTTCAGGGAAGTGGAGTCTTCTAAAGGGGGATACTTGTAATGGGACACTCATAAGGGTGGAATGTGCAGTGCAGAGGCACTCACACAGTGAATAACCGACTTTGGCTGTTAACTGCGTTTTAGCATGACGCTCAGCCAGCACCCTGGACAGTCAGAGTGTCAAATCTTAGCCAGCAGCTCGTGTAACGGTCATTGTCTGACAGACTGGGCCACGAGCTCACTTAGGTCCCAAGATGGCGGCGCCGGCGCTTCTACTCTTGGTTTTGGCGGGAAGCACCTCCAGCTCGAATGATACTGACGGTAGGATGGGGGATAGCAAGCTAGCGATGGACGTTACTTATTGACCATTGTCTTAATAGCAATGGCTTGAGAATAAAGAGCATTTATGTATGTATATATATATCTCAGAGAAACGTGAGATAAGTTGTCCCAGACACTGCCAGCTCGCAGTGAAGGTGGGAACACAGGAAGATGGGCGGTTGCTGGCTGAGTGTAATGTGTGTTATGTTGGTTTACAGAATGTGGGATTTCCCAAGAATTATCAGATTTAAGGATTGAGACATCATTATAACTCTGCCATGCAAATAACTGACAGTAAACGGTTTAGGGGATAAACCAACTGGTGAAGTGATGCAGATACATTTTATTTATATTCTTTTTGTTTTGTAACTTAATTGTCCTATATTTCACTTTATTCCCTTAGCATGTCACCCACTATCTTCTACTGGTATATTTCTTTCCCCATGCGGGTTTCACATATTAAACTTTGTTGCCGTTCTGCCGTGATTTGTTACAGCAGGTTTCCTGGCATTTATTTATATATATATATTTTTTTGTTTTTGTTTACATGGTAGTTGTGTATTTTGTTCCCATACAAGGTTACTACGGTAACTGCTATTCACTAAAATATTTCGGGGTGTGTGGGAATTTTTTTAAAAAAAAGATTTAAGATGTAATTGGTTGAATATATTATGATGATGAAATGTGCCAGCTGTCTCTGAATTAATTGGAGCTTATCCAAATGACCCCAAATAATGAAGGAATGGATTTCCAAACAGTACAGTATTAAATACCCGTTAACGCCGTTACGGCATAGAAACCCCTGACGGCTTTGAAATCACTTCCAGCGCGATCCACTTTTGGGGGGACTGCCCTGGCAATTTAGGCCCCCGGTGGCCATGTGATAGATCACATGGCAGGACTGCCTGCTAAACTGACAGGCAGTCCCCCTGGTGGTGACATAAGATGAAAACTATGTTAAAGGACCACTCTAGGCACCCAGACCACTTCAGCTTAATGAAGTGGTCTGGGTGCCAGGTCCTTCTAGGGTTAACCCATTTTTTCATAAACATAGCAGTTTCAGAGAAACTGCTATGTTTATGAATGGGTTAAGCCTTCCCCCTATGTCCTCTAGTGGCTGTCTCATTGACAGCCGCTAGAGGCGCTTGCGTGCTTCTCACTGTGATTTTCACAGTGAGAGCACACCAGCGTCCATAGGAAAGCATTGTGAATGCTTTCCTATGTGACCGGCTGAATGCGCGCGCAGCTCTTGCCGCGCGTGCGCATTCAGCCGACGGGGAGGAGAAGAGGAGGATCGGAGGAGGAGAGCAGGAGGAGATCTCTCCGCCCAGCGCTGGAAAAAGGTAAGTTTTTACCCCTTTCCCCTTTCCAGAGCCGGGCGGGAGGGGGTCACTGAGGGTGAGGGCACTCTAGTGCCAGGAAAACGAGTATGCTTTCCTGGCACTAGAGTGGTCCTTTAAAGCTGCACTGTCATGCCGAATCCCGTTTTTTTTTTTTTAACCCCCCTCCCGCCTCCACTACATCCAATCGACCCCGTAGTCACCCCCAAATGCCCCTAAGCCCCCCACATTACCTATTTTTTATTCTTTATCTTCTGCCCCAATCTTTATTCAGGGCGCCGCCATCTTTGTGTGGGTAGGTGAAGTCCCTGAGGGACACGTCATCTGCCCACACTAGACAGACTGTGAGATTCCCGCACATGCCCAGTGAAACACCTGGACATGCGAACGGGAATTTCACCTATTCATTCATTCATTCATCAGACAGACGAAAGAATGAATAGAAAAAATCAAACGAACGAACAAACAAACACCGAATATCAGTGTTCGTTTGTTTGTTCGGTTTATTACAAGGAGGGAGCTACCGGTGTGCAGCTCCCTCCTTGTAATATGTAAAGACAGAAGCGGCAGGGAGCTGTGCTCCCCACCACTTCATAAGCCCCCCAGGTCCCCCCCTCACTCTACTGTCCTCCCTCCCGGCCCCCACCCCTGGGCAGCGGGTGGGGGCCATAATGATAATGGGGGGGACCTACTGTCCTCCCCCCGCCCCCACCCCCCATTAAGGTGACTAGGGGTCCCCAAGCCCCTAGTCACCCACCCCCCACCCAAATAAAAATGCCCCTACCTACCCCCCTCACCCTAAAAAATAGTGAGGGGGGAATAAAATTGCTAACCTGTAAAGTAAAATTAAACTTACCATTAGATTTCTTATTTTTTCTAAAATCTTCATTTTTCAGCCCCAAAAAAGGTCAAATAAAAAACCATCATACCCGTCGAACTAAAAATAAAATAAAAAACCCGACGGAAAAGAAAAAACCCGAGCGCAAAAAAAATAATCCATCTTCACTCATGGAGGGCTCCGCGCAGACTGAGCTCCGCAGGGCGGGGGAAGGCTTATAAAGCCTTGCCCCGCCCTGCAATTAGGCTAAGAACACTCTGATTGGTGGGTTTAAGCCAATCAGAGTGTTCTTTGTCATTTTACAAGCGTGGGAAAGTTCTTTGGAATTTTCCCACGCTTGTAAAATGACACAGAGCACTGTGATTGGATGGATTTCAAGCCATCCAATCACAGTGTTCTGTGTCATTTTACAAGCGTGGGAAAATTCCAAAGAACTTTCCCACGCTTGTAAAATGACACAGAGCAATGTGATTGGATGGCTTGAAATCCATCTAATCACAGTGCTCTGTGTCATTTTACAAACGTGGGAAAATTCCAAAGAACTTTCCCACGCTTGTAAAATGACACAGAGCACTGTGATTGGATGGATTTCAAGCCATCCAATCACAGTGCTCTGTGTCATTTTACAAGCGTGGGAAAATTCCAAAGAACTTTCCCACGCTTGTAAAATGACACAGAGCAATGTGATTGGATGGCTTGAAATCCATCCAATCACAGTGCTCTGTGTCATTTTACAAGCGTGGGCAAATTCCAAAGAACTTTCCCACGCTTGTAAAATGACAAAGAACACTCTGATTGGTTTAAACCCACCAATCAGAGTGTTCTTAGCCTAATTGCAGGGCGGGGCAAGGCTTTATAAGCCTTCCCCCGCCCTGCAGAGCTCAGTCTGCGCGGAGCCCTCCATGGGTGAAGATGGATTATTTTTTTTGCGCTCAGGTTTTTTCTTTTCCGTCTGGTTTTTTTTTTGCGCTCGGGTTTTTTATTTTATTTTTAGTTCGACGGGTATGATGGTTTTTTATTTGGCCTTTTTTGGGGCTGAAAAATGAAGATTTTAGAAAAAAGAAGACGTCTAATGGTAAGTTTAATTTTACTTTACAGGTTAGCAATTTTATTCCCCCCTCACTATTTTTTAGGGTGAGGGGGGGGTAGGTAGAGGCATTTTTATTTGGGTGGGGGGTGGGTGACTAGGGGCTTGGGGACCCCTAGTCTCCTTGATGGGGGGGCGGAGGGGGGAATTGACTTAGTGCCCCCACCCGCCGTTCAGGGGTGGGGGCGGGGGGAGGACAGTAGGTCCCCACCCATTATCATTATGGCCCCCACCCGCCGCCCAGGGGTGAGGGCCGGGGGGAGGAGGACAGTAGGTCCCCCCCCCTTATTACCATTATGGCCGCCGCCCAGGGGTGGGAGGACAGTAGGTGTCCCCCCATTGTAATTTATGGCCCCCACCCACTGTGCCAGGGTGAGGGCCGGGGGGAGGACAGTAGGTCCCCCCCCCATTGTAATGTATGGCCCCCACCCACCGCGCAGGGGTGGGGGCAGGGGGGGAGGACAGTAGGTCCCCCCCCTCTTATTACCATTATGGCCCCCACCCACCGCCCAGGGGGGGGGCCAGGGGGGAGGACAGTAGGTCCCCCTCGCCCTTATTACCATTATGGCCCCCACCTGCCGCCCAGGGGTGGGGGTCGGGGGGGAGGACAGTAGGTTACCCCCCCACATTGTAATTAATGGCCCCCACCCACCACTCAGGGGTGGGGGCCAGGGGGGACAATAGGTCTCCCTCCCTTATTTTACTTTAGGGCCCCCACCCGTCATTTAGGGGTGGGGGCTAATAAGTTTTCTGTTTTTTTTTAGAGTGAGCAGCCACAGGCTGCTCACTGCTTACTAGACATGCCCCTACTCGCGGTATAGCGAGTAGGGGCATATTATTTACTAATACTAAGTCATTTTTACTTAGTGTTAGTAAATTTGGCTGAAAGACCAGTTTAGGTCTTTCAGCCTTTTAGTAGATAGCTCCCTAATACCGTGGGAATTAGGGAGTTATCTACTAAGCGGCTGCAAGATGCAGCCACAGCAATGAATAGGATCTGAGTTTTATTCATTCGAATGAAATTCCGATCCGAACAAAGTGCCGAATTGCGTTCTAAAACAAACGAACATACTGTTCTCATTCAGTTAGAATGCAATTCGTCAGTTTCATCTAAAATGACAGGAAGCATCGCGGGAACACCGAGGAAAGGTAAGGATTATGGGAAAATTGCTCTGACCAGCGGAAATGAAGCACACTTTGCTCCTCCGCTGGTCAGAGCTGGTCAAGCGGAGGAATCCTCCATAAGGCAAAGAGTCCCTACTTTGTCTTATGATTTTAAAGAAAACTAAAGAAGACAGGAAGAAAAGAATAACAGTTCCCGAGAGAGGGGGAGAAGAGGAAGAGATTGAGGAAAGGTAAGTTCGGCATGACAGTGCCGCTTTAATAACGCAATCGGGCTAAAAATATTTATAATATATATACATATCACAACCCATAATAAGTGTTTTTTTTATATATCAATATCAAAATACACTTATTATGGGGAGAGAGACACAGACAGACAGACACACACACATACACACACAAAAAAGTAAATACATTAAATAATAAAATGTAAAAAAACGGGGGCGTGGCCACGGACCGCATGGACACGGTCGCATAGTCTGTGAGCTCCCCCGAGCCGTGGGTCCTACAGCGTGTTTTCGCAGCAATCAGGCCGCTCATCACAGCCACCCACGACGCATATCACACTCAGACCACCATGGCTACCAAATCAGCCAAAAAACTGAAGCAGAGAACGATAGATGCACACATTAACAAACGCAGCATGATGCCCCCGCACGGATCCAAGATGGCGCCGGCAGAACGGGATCGCCCGCATGGGACTCAGATACAGGTGACAGCCAAAGCAGCTTCCCCACCACTGCCCCTGCCCCAGCCACTGATGCCTCAATTAGCACCATGCTTAACAATCTAAAGGCAGATCTGCGCTCTGACTTCCATAAACTGGCATCAGACATAAGAGCAGACATACAAACACTGGGGGACAGGACAGCACACCTGGAAGAACGAACAGAGGGACTGCAAGAGGCCCACAATGTCCTTGCAGAAGCCCATGCTGCACTAGAAAATAAAGTTACCTACTTAGAAGGAAAGATTGCTGATAATGAAGATCGGGATAGAAGGAATAATATTAGAATCCGTGGAATATCTGAAAATATTAAACCGCAAGAACTTGCGCAATTCGTGCAGAAATTATTTAAAACTATACTCCCCACGCTGAAAGAGGACCTTCACCTAGACAGGACGCACAGGCTTCCCAAACCAAGGTACTTACCTGTGACCACGCCACGAGATGTCATTACCAGAGTCCACTACTTCACAGTGAAAGACCAGATAATGCAAACGTCTAGACTCGCTACAGCACTACCAGGCGACTATGCAGGCATCAAACTCTTCATCGACCTATCTGCGACCACCATGTTCAAAAGACGGTCATTTGCTCCCATAACAGCGGCACTACGCAACGCTAATATCCTGTATAAATGGGGATTCCCCACCAAACGAATTATTAGAAGAAACGGTATTGACCGAACCATCATGTCGCTGGAGGAAGGCCTAAAGCTCCTGGAAGATTGGAATATCTCCGCCCCAGAGATGGAAACTCGCAAGCAAGATCTACCGCCACCACGCAAAATAGCGAGAGACTGTCAGCAGATCCCATGGATCAGAACAACACCACCAGACCGCAGAGACCCTGCTTCTTAAATCCTCACAAGCCGTGCGCCCAGACACGTAACATAATTGGCGTGCCTAGTTTTATATAGCACCAAATGCATATATTTACAGTTGAATGTTATATAGATATATACCTTATGTTCTAACGTATTTGTAGTATACAGCGGCGGCCATAAGAAATAGGCCCATGACCGGCGTAGAGCCACCGCTCAATGTTGCGCTGTGACTCACATTAAACAAAAAAGAAAAAAAAATCTCCTTATAACTGTTTTTTTTTAATTATTATATTTTTTACTGTTATTGTCACTGACATATAAGATAACCATTGCTTATTGTAACCTACATCTCACTGCCACCAACCCCCACGCAAGGCTTACAGAGTAGGCCACCATATATCCGTCTGCATACCCTTGCATAAGGCCCTAAAGGCTAACGGATTTTTGTACATAGTACTTCCCTTCTTCCACCCGCACCAACCTGCCCAGACTGGGCCGACTTCCCGCAACACCGATAACCACCGCACTTGCCCAAACTCCTCCAACTTAGACTACAATCAGAGCGACTGATATACACTGTATTGCAGCTACTTAACTATCATGCCCCTTAAGTTCCTATCACTCAATGCAAAAGGCTTAAACTCACCCAACAAGCGCAGACTGGCACTCCAAGAGGCCAAGATGCATGGAGCCCACGTGGCTTTCTTTCAAGAAACCCACTTTAAATGGGGTGCACAACCCAGGTTCAACTCCTCTTGGTTCCCAATAGCCTATCATACATGCTTTCACAAAAAGAAGAGAGGTGTCTCAATACTGATCAATAGGAATGTTGTCTTTGAATTAATCCGTAAGATAGGTGACAAAAAAGGGAGATACCTCTTATTACAATGTCGCATCAATAATCAACCGTTTACCCTAATGAATGTTTGTTTATGGCCCTAATGAAAACCAACCAGTGTTTATGGCTAATGTTTTTTCTCTTCTGTCAATGTATTGCTTCGGAGAGTTAATTCTTGGAGGCGACACAAATTTCCTTCTTGATATCCACAAGGACTCATCCGCCGCAAAAACGGTAATCACAACAACGGCGAAACAGAGGCACACTCAAACATCCGCCATTTGTCGCACACTACAGGCACATAACTTTGTAGACCCCTGGAGATTACACCACCCAGCTGAAATAGACTACACATGCTATACTGCTGCACACAATAGCTACTCTAGAATTGACAGGTTTCTACTTAAGTCTGTGTCCCTGGAGAAAGTGGTCGATACGGAAATAGGTATTATTTCCTCGTCAGACCACGCCCCTATTATGATGACTATATCTGAACAATCCCCCATGGGTAGTAAAACCTCTTGGAGATTAAACGAATCTCTACTGAATGACCCTGACATAGTGGCCCGCATTACAACGGACCTCCAGAATTACTTCACTGACAATGTACGCCCTGACACATTCCCAGACTATCTCTGGCTTGCACACAAAGCGGTAATAAGGGGCAGCTTTATAAAGCATGCCAGTCAAGCCAAGAAAGCACGCCAGGCCACATACACAGAAATTATTACGGAAATAACTTCCTTAACCCACAGGAACAAACGATCACCATCACCTACAACACAGACTGCCCTACTACAAGCCCACACCAAACTACGAAATTTTTAATTGGCTAAAACCACATATCTACTACAAACACATAAACACAAATACTTCGCCTCTGGAAACAGAGCGGGAGCTAAACTAGCTTCACAGCTCAAACAAAGATCAACCGCCTCCAGGATTGGTCAGAAAATCATTGATCCGCAGCAAATAGTAAATTAATTCTCGGACTATTATCATAAACTGTATAATCTCAAGGAAGATGATGGGACAAAGGTTCCTACACTTACGGACATTGACAACTTCTTAGACCATATACACCTTCCAGCCCTTTCAGATTTGAAGGTAAACCAGGAACAGCAAGTTTAATGGCACACACTGGTCTTTTATACAAGTTATACAGTGATATAGATCCAAATACAGTGGAACCTCGGTTAACGAACGCCTCGGTAAACGAAAAATTCGGTTTACGAATGAAAATTCATGAAAAAAAATGCCTCTGTTTACGATTTTTTTTCGCAATACGAAACAAGTGTCCCGGTTTATAGCTCCGCCCCCTGCATACTGAAGTGTGGGTAGCACGTGAGTGTGTAGGTGTTGGAGAGGTTTTGGAGCCATTTGCAGCAAGTTGTGGATCCTTTTGGAGCAATTTGCAGCAAGTTGTGGAACCTTTTGAAGCCATTTGCAGCAAGTTGTGAAACCATTTGCAGCAAGTTGTGGAGCCTTTCGGAGCCATTTGCAGCAGGTTTTGGAGCCTTTTTGGTGCATCTCAAGAAGTGGAAAGGTAGGGAGCTGAGCTTAGTTGTTAGCATGCCTTTTACTGTGTGTTCTGCATTTTGGGGGTGATTTCCATGCCAGCTCATGTGCTGTGCATGACTGTTACTGTGTGTTTTGCATTGTGGGTTTGCTTTCCATGCCAGCTCATGTGCTGTGCATGCCTGTTACTGTGTGTGTTGCATTGTGGGGTTGCTTTTCATGCCAGCTCATGTGCTTTGCATGCCTGTTACTGTGTGTTTTGCATTGTGGGGTTGCTTTTCATGCCAGCTCATGTGCTTTGCATGCCGGTTACTGTGTGTTTTGCATTGTGGGGTTGCTTTTCATGCCAGCTCATGTGCTTTGCATGCCTGTTACAGCTCATGTACTGTGCATGCCTGTTACAGCTCACCTGTTGTGCATGCCTTTTACTGTGGTTTCCATGCCAGCTCATGTGCTTTGCATGCCTGTTACAGCTCATGTACTGTGCATGCCTGTTACAGCTCATCTGCTGTGCATGCCTTTTACTGTGGTTTCCATGCCAGCTCATGTGCTGTGCATGCCTGTTACAGCTCATGTGCTGTGCATGCCTGTTACAGCTCATGTGCTGTGCATGGCTTTTACTATGGTTTCCATGCCAGCTCATGTGCTGTGCATGCCTTTTACTGTGTGTTTTGCATTGTGGGGTTGTTTTCCATGCCAGCTCATGTGGGTGTAAAGCATTTATTTATTTTTTGCATACTTAGTGACGGTGGTGTCATGGCACCCAAGAAAGCAGCGGAAGCTAGGAAGAGGAAGAAGGAGATGATTCTGCTTGAGGACAAGAAAGAAATCATCAGGAAGCATGAAGGAGGAATGCGATTGACTGACCTTGCCAAAGAGTATGGAAGGAGTGCATCCATTATCGGTACAATCCTAAAAATGAAAGAGAAGATTACTGGGAGAGATGCAGCCAAGGGAGTCACCAGGGTCTCCAAGCAACGGCCACCTGTTCTGGAGGAGGTCGAGAAGTTGCTCCTGCTCTGGATTGAACAGAAGCAGCGTGCAGGCGACTCAGTGACCAAGGCAATCATCTGCAAAAAAGCCAAGGCCTTGCACGCTGACCTCCTCAAACAACAGCCAGGAACATCAGCAGATGCAGAAGGCTTCAAGGCCAGCAGGGGGTGGTTTGAAAGGTTCAAGACCAGATCTGGCATCCACAGTGTGGTCAGGCATGGAGAGGCTGCACGTTCCGATGTTGCTGCAGCTGAGGAATTTGCTACGGAGTTCCTGGAGGTCATAGTTTCAGAGGGCTACCTTCCTCAGCAAATCTTCAACTGCGACAAGACTGGACTCTTCTGGAAGAGGATGCCAAAGCGTACCTTCATCACAGAAGAGGAGACCTCATTGCCTGGCCACAAGCTGATGAAGGACCGTCTCACCCTCCTGTTCTGCGCCAACGCCAGTGGGGACCTTAAGATCAAGCCCCTGCTTGTCTACCATTCAGAGAACCCACGGGCCTTCAAGAAACACAAGGTGAACAAGGAGCAGTTGAGCATTTTGTGGCAGTCTAACCCAAAAGCTTGGGTCACACGCCTCTTGTTTGTGAAGTGGGTCAATGCGGTTTTTGGTCCTGCTCTGAAGAAGTACCTTGTGGACAATGACCTTCCACTCAAGGCCATGGTGCTCATGGACAATGCTCCTGCCCATCCTCCAGGCCTCGAGGAAGACTTGCTGGAGGACTTTAATTTCATCAAGGTCATGTTCCTTCCGCCTAACACCACCCCACTACTCGAGCCAATGGACCAGCAGGTCATCTCCAATTTTAAAAAACTCTACACAAGGGAGCTTTTCCGGCGATGCTTTGAGATGACAGATCGCTCAAGCCTCACCCTCCATGAATTTTGGAGAGAGCATTTTGACATTGTGAGCTGTCTGCAGATTATCACCACTGCCTGGGCCGGGGTCAGCCAGACTGTGTTGTAAAACCTGCCTCCAGTGCTTCTGCACCTGCACCAGAGTCTTCAGTGTTGGAGGAAATTGTTTCCTTGGGGAGGACCATGGGCCTGGAGGTGACTGAGGAGGATGTCTACGAGCTGGTGGAGGAACACGACCGTGACCTAACCACCGAGGAGCTGGTGGAATTGCAGAAGGAGGCGATGGAGGAGCAGATCACATTTGAGGAGGAGGAGGAAATGAGTGAGGAACAGCTCTCTTCCACGGAACTCAAGGAGGCATGCCAAATGTGGGTAAACCTACAGACTTTTGTACAGCAGCACAACCCAGATAAGGCTCTAGCCCACAGACTTGTGAGCAGTTTTGACACAGACATCATGTCCCCTTTCCGAGGGATGCTTAAAAGGCGCGAGAGGCAGCAGACAATGGAAAGGTTCCTACAAAAACAGCCTAGACATGAAGAAGAACCTGCTTGTGTTAGTGCTGCCCAATTGCCCTCGTCCTCCTCATCTTCCAAAAAGTGTTGAATTGTTTTGCAATTTTCCATGTTTTCCCTGTTGACGTGTGATTTATGTACAGTTGAAGTGTACTGTACCATGTTACCAACAGTCTGCCATGTTTTAAAAGTTGATGTGTGATGTTTTAAAACATGAAGTTGGATGTTTGAAATGTTATTGCTTGATTAATCATGTCCATGTACAGTATTTATGCCTTTAAAGTGCACTTTATAAAGAGTTTTGAACAGATAAAATACTTTATTTGACTTTTTACTCACCTCCGGAATGCATTAATTGGTTTTCAATGCATTCCTATGAATTTTTCGCAATACGAAACGTCCCGGAGAACGTATTAAATTCGTAAACCGAGGTTCCACTGTAATGATCTTTGTTATATTCAAAAGAAGCCCAAATTGTTATTACAAGAGCACTTGTAGGAGCGCAAATTATACACCAGACACCTGTTGATATTCAAAATAGGCCTCTGCCGTTTTATTCGTCAGCTGGGTTTTATACATTAAAAAGTAAGTGCTTATGTGCAAATACTCATAGGACAGTAGTAGGAAGGGAGTAAAAGGAGTACAGATAAGACATAGGGATGAACGTCATGTGCATATAACAAATAAGTTCAGAGAAAGAGAAAGAACACAAAGATTAGAGAAGAGACATCTCAGGTGGGGGCTATCTGCTCCCGGAACTAGACATATATGGTCTTAAGTGTCGTTTTAAGCATCAAGCATTTCATGAGTCCAAGTTAGCCAATTTTAATATAGGATATCATTATATGACACCTATAAGCTTGAGCCTTGGAATCAAGATAAATTGATAAAGGGTCACCCAAATGTCCAAGGTATTTCCAGGCCTGCTAGGCAAAGCCTGTGGGACTTTCATTTATTTCTTCACCACGGTTCCCTTGGACTGAGAGACCACCAGAATCAGCGGAAGAGAGTTCCTTCATTTTTTTAGGCGAGGTCACATCGTAAAACCCTTCCGAAGTCGGAGGTGGGATGTAAGTTAAAGTACGACCAACAGTAGGTTTGTTTTTATATAGAGAGGTTAGTAGACATGAGAAAATTCTAAAGGTTAGAAAAATGGCCATATGACAAATACAGCTAATAGCAAAAAGTACAAAATTTTCTTAATTAGTAAAGTCAACCATGTTCCTATCCCACATGTCCAATCCCCAAAGAGGCCAGTATCCTGTTTGATAACCTGTACTAAGTCATGTAAATCTTTTATAGGTTTATGGATCACAGTGCCATGGTCAGATAGGTTAAAACAGCACATACCTTCAATAGCTTCACAGCCTAAGTCATGTTTCATTAGTAAGTAGTCAATGGCTGCTCTATTCTCAAGGATTGCCTTCTTATTTGCCTGGGTGTCCATATACTTATGGGCCTGGGAAGTGGCATTTAAACCCTTTGCAAGGGAACAGGCTACAGCATTAATTACTCGGGTATTATACAGTGCTAAGCCTGGGACTCCTACCAAAGAGTACGCTAGGGCAAAGTATTTGTCTCTAGATAAGAGAGTGATTTCAGGTTTACAATCTGCAGTAAGGGTGTTTTTAACATCTCTCCTGTCTCTCAGCAGTTTGTGTAGCTGGGTGGTTTCAGGGATCAGGTCACATTTGGAAAACATGGTCATGGTTAGGTGTGAGATTGCACAGGGACCTCCTGTAATGTTACCTGGGACATAAGCATAAGTAATATTTCCACAGAAGAAAGTCCATCCTTTAGGAAGATAGACATTGTACTGGTAACTCATAACTTGGTGAGTTTTGGTACAATTCATAGTGGTGCTCAGGGCTCTACAATTTGTGGTATTTTTCCACCATGTGGGGCAAAACAGGGATTCAGTATTAGGGTCTCTTGAACAATTACATGAAAAAAAATAGTTCAGCGTCTGTCACATTAATTGTCTTCAGGGCTAGGGGAGGCTTGCCTACCAGTGGGTTGAAAGCATAAGAATATAGTTGTAGAGATTTATGGGGTCTATGGGTATGTAGGAACCTTCTCAACAGTGAGATGGGGGTAGGGACAGCTATAAGACAAGATTCTATGGCGTTTTCAGTACTGAGGAGAGGGTTGAGGCAAATGGAGGTTAAATTAAAAGCCTTTGCTATCTGTAACCATATTTCCTGATCAATCATGGCAGCATTTACTCATGGGTTAGCTCCTCCCCTCACAGCAGAAAGGACAGGAAACAGAACTCTGAAACTGGTATAAATAGATCCTCCCCCTTCCCATCAGGCAGTCTTTTTTCCTGTCCTTCACAGCAGTTTGGAAGGAGTCTGCTTATGCAGGCCTAGTTTTTTCTTTTATGCTCACCAGGCAATATTTTTGAAGCCCTGCCGGGGTTCAGCCTCTAAGCCCTGAAGACCCAGCAACGCACTATTGTAAAAGTGGCTAGACTGGGTACCCCCTTTAGTGACCGGGGGTCGGACCCAACCTCTCCCTCAGGGGATGAAAATGGTCCACTGCATGCCAGGGTTCAGCCTCTTATCCCTGGAGTCCCAGCAACAGGCCAGCTTGGGTACCCCCTCAGGGGATGAATGTGATATACTGCCTACATGAAGCCAGGCCAGGGTTCAGCCTCTTATCCCTGAGGACCCAGCAAACAGCACATCTGTAAAGGTTGCCAGCCTGGGTTCCTACTTCAGCAACCAGGGGTCTGTCCTATCTCTCTCTGAAGTGATGACAGTAGTCCACTGCATACATGAGGCCCAGCCGAGTCTAAGCCTTTATCCCTGAAGACCCAGCAAACAGCACATCGGTAAGAGTTGCCAGCCTGGGTACCTCCTTGAGTATCAGGAGTCTAACCTATCTCTCTCCCTGAGGGGATGACAGCGGTCCACTGCATACATAAGGCCAGCCGAGTCTAAGCCTTTATCCCTGAAGACCCAATATACAGCACTTCCATAAGGTGACTACCTGGGTATACATATTCTATGTATTCCACCTTGTCTGGGGTTTGGTTAAACCTTCTTCCACTGGTGATGATGAAAGGCTTATGGGGTACAGATGGAAGCCTATAGTTTAAACAGTTTAGGCTGTCAGTTGTTCAAATCCCCATTTTGCCACTGAAACACAGGCCTGCAACTGTTCAGGTAAGTGCATTAGCAATTTAGATTAAAACTAGTATAGGCACCTGGGTCTCTGTTCTTTCAGTCCCTCCCAGCTGCTTACATTAGGCTTCCTTCTAACAAATAGGTCACATTTAGGAGGTTTGTGTGGTGAGCATTTAGGTAAGTTTATACATGAAAGAATGCTTGGTGCAAAAGAGTGCTGATAATGCAAGGAGGCATTGTGCAAAAGAGTGCTGATAATGCAATGAGGCATTGTGAAAAAAGAGTGCTGATAATGCAATGAGGCATTGTGAAAAAAGAGTGCTGATAATGGATATCCTGGCTGTATAAAGTCTGCTGGAATTCCACAGTCCTGAAGACAGAGAAATATCCAAGGTAAGAACTTTCCTGGATAACTGATTGAAGTACACACATATATATGACCGGTTTTAAAAATCTAAGTCCATACACACACTTGTTTCTATCAAGGCATGTGGCATTGATTGCTGTTATCTGTGCATTATTGCAAATAAGCAGGCTTTTGCAGACAGTGGAAGAATATACTGCACAGGAGACCACTGGGTCTCAGTATCTGTACACGAACTGGTTTCTGTTACAGCATCATTATGTTTCCAATATATGCTTTATGTATGAATTGGTCTGAAGACTCTGCCGCAGTGTGTGTCCAGTATATGCTCTATGTATGAGTTACTATGAGGACACGGCCTCAGTATATGTGTCCGCTATATGCTCTATGTAAGAGTTACTGTGTGAACACTGCCTCAGTATAAGTATCCACTATATGCTGTATGTATGAGTTAAGAGGACATCACCTCAGTATAGGTATCCACTATAGGCTCTATGTATGAGTTGCAATGAGGTCGCTACCTCAGTATATGTATGCAATACATGCTTTATGTATGAATTCTATGAGGACACAGCCTCAGTATATGTATCCACTATGTTGTGTATGTATGAGTTGATCTGAAGACTCTGCCTCAGTTTGTGTTCTCTATATGCTCTGTGCTGCTGTGAATACACAGCCTCAGTATATGTACTCTACATGCTTTATGTGTAAGTTAGAGACATTGCTTCGTGTATCTGTTCACTATATGCTTGATGTATTAGTGGAAACACAATATAGGTGAATGAGACACATCCTCTATATGAATCCAATCTAATACAAGTTCTATGTGTGGTTGTTAGTCACAATCACAACCTCCGTATATGAGTGAGGAATAATATGTGCATGAAGCTCTGTTAAAACACAGCCGCAATTTAGCTCACTCATATAATCCTACTATGTGTGCAGGCATAGTGTCACTGTATATAGCAGAGGTACGCTATGTATGATTACTGTTTATTCAGACTCAGTATATGTGACGAAATCTCTGTGCATAAGGTGCTGTTAGAAACATCCACAATGTATGTGATTCCTATATTCTGTATGCAGGTTGGTATTAATATATAACCAATTTATACACAGCCTTGGTAGATCTAACAATACAAATGATCTAAGGTCTGTTTTGAGCAGAGATATAATACAGCCCAATTCTAGCAAAAACAATTGTACTGGGTAAGTAACTATTGCCTACTGTGGATTTTCCATTTCAGTTTTTAAATGAAGTAAATAAGGGAACATACTGCTTTTGGTTTTGTATTAGATTCCCTCTCCCACAGGTGTTTCAGGATATGCAATTAACACAGTTTACCACTTCAGATAGATTGCAGGTGTTTCTGAACCTGTCTGAGTGCCTCTTCCAGGAGAGAAGGAGATCTGATTTCCAAAATGGAGCATGGTAATGTTTAACATTATTGATGTGGTTTGGTTTTTTTTTGGGTTTTTTTTGTGTACACACCTATGTATACATGAGACCATTCTACAAAAGTGTTTCTATTGCCAGGTATCATCTCCTCTCTGATCAAGATAGGATTTTTTTTTTGTTAAGTTTGGTGGCAGGGTTAACCTTTAGATATATGCTGATTACTGTTGCACAGCTTAGTAGATCATGCTGGTTGCAGGAGCACAAATTGGGCTATTAATTGATCTCATAAGTAGGTAACTCTGAAACAATTACCTGACTGTTTTCTCTGGTATATTTCTTTTCTTTCTTAAATCTAATTTAAAAGCTGTTAATATTGGCCTTTTCTTTCACCTACTCTGAAAAATTCTCCTGGTCTGGTTTATACATTTTATTCAGTATTCTCCTTTATTACTTGGGGACCTGAATGTTTGGCAATCCCTTAAGTATATGTCAGGGGTGGCATGCTTTTGATTCTTAAGGAGTTAATGTTCAGAATTTTCTCACAGATTCCCCTGTTGTGAAGGGGAACATTATAATTTCCTTTCTGCAATAAAAGGTATTCTTTTAGGCTCATATGCTCCAGGGGACTTTGATACTGAGTATTGCAAGTATTTTAATTGACATTGGAAGGTCTTTCCAGTTCCTAGACCATTCTACCAGGCTCACTATTTCAGATTAAATTCACCTGCTACCAGAACAATAGAGGAAATCCCTGAACACGTAGTTCCATTATGGACCTCTCTTCTGATATCCATGGGGATTCTTCTAGGTGTCCTTTATATCTGGAATTTGCAACCAATGTGTGACTTTAAGTGGTTGATTCATCCTGCATATTATAAGGTAATGCAGCTTGCTGATGACAAACATTTGACTGATTTTTACATGGTCTCTGTACCTAGATCGGTATAAGTTATGGTCACTTCTAACATTGCATTGATTTAATACTTGTGGATTATATGCTTGGTTTGGTGTTGATATCTTGCAGATAAAACCAACTGCTTATTATCACCATAGGCTTTGCCATAAGTACTTCATCACTATCTGAAGATAAGGAAAGAGTAAGTGTGCGATTGTTGGTTCTCATAAGGATAACTGAATATCTTCTACTATCCTGCTTATTATGTCTGTTGCCACAATGTATCATGTGCCTATTGCATATCTCCTACTCAGGTTGCACAACAGTCTCTAATAAATTTGATTATGCTCTTTGGCATAATCTCTACTATTTACAACAATATGTTTATCTTTGAATGTAGGTACTGATGTGGTTGGCCTACATTGCCTACTTATAATTTAGTAGTTACCACAAATTCTACGGTTCATACCGATATTCCTTTTTTCCTCAACTAATCTGTATATGATTCTTTTTGCCTTTGCCTAGTAATGTTATTGGTTTATACCTCTCCTGTAACTGATCATTACTGTATCAATTCATCCACGGTGTGTAGTATTGTTGTGAGTCTGATTTTGCAATTTATATTCATTGTTGCAGTGTTTTTCATAACCGGCTCTTATTTCTCTACTAGGCTCTGCCTCTTTCTGACAGGCAGATATTGATTTGTTTCCTGTATCTACAGGTAAGTAGTTCACTAGGCAAGAGGACGCAATGTGAATTGCCTTTGATAAAAACATCCAGAAAGTAGTGTAATTCTCCCACGTTAAATATCATGGTGTGACTGTTCTCATCCAACAGTGTCTGATTGTTCCAGTATGATTTCTGGAAGTTAACGGTTTGTCAAGGTTCTGATTTGATGATGCCATCCATTTGGTTTTAAATTTATATCAGAGAAGGACATTATCCTTTCTTGTTGACATAATAGATCTATAATTTCTAGACCGTGTCTGGGTTTCATGGAGGTTCTCTAGACTAGGCTATCATGGCCTTAAAACCTATTTGGCTCTATGTTTATTCAGGATATTTCAGACATTTGAATGCCAGGAGGTTGCTGACCTTGCAGCCTCGAGGGTAAATTGACTTTTCTGAGCAGATTTTTTGGCAATATCCTATTGATTGCTTGTTTGACTTTTTTTAAAAGTCTTCTAAGGTTTATGCAGCTCAATAATGGTTTTTATAGCTATTAGCTGTTTTGAACTCTGTCCCTCCCTCGATATGTATACTGCTTGGGTAATCCCCATGAGTAAATGCTGCCATGATTGATCAGGAATAAGGAAAATTGTTTCATACTTACCGTAATTTTCTTTTCCTGATCATTATTCATGGCAGCATTACGTTCCCACCCATATACTATAAGAGTTGTGAAGCTAGTTACAAAGACTGCCTGATGGGAAGGGGGAGGATCTATTTATACCAGTTTCAGAGTTCTGTTTCCTGTCCTTTCTGCTGTGAGGGGAGGAGCTAACCCATGAGTAAATGCTGCCATGAATAATGATCAGGAAAAGAAAATTACGGTAAGTATGAAACAATTTTCCTTAATTTCCCTGTCATGCATTATTATCTTCTGTTCTCAGAGTAGCATATCTGAACAGAGCATACAATGGTAAAGGATAAGAACAGCTTCATGTCGGTGGATCAGTTGGAGTGACTTGTTTACAGTGACTGGCGTGTATCCATGTGATTTTTCCTTCTAACTTCACTGAGGTAGCCGTAGTCAAGAGCAATTGGAATGGACCGTCAAAGCGTGGTTCAAGTCCTTTCCTCACATGCCTCTTTATCACCACCCAATCACCAGGCTGCAGTTTGTGAGTTGCAGAATCAGAGTCTGGAATAGAATCAAAGACTTGTTTATGCACCCTGATCCTTGGTGTAGGGCCTGTACATAGGCAGTCATACTACCATGCTGCATCTGGAGGGTCTGGGGAAAAATAGAGGCCTGTATTTAGGGGACATCTAAACAGTATCTCAAAAGGGGATAGGCCATGTCTGGAATTGGGGGTGAATCTCATAGAAAAAGAGTGCTAGGGGAAGGCATTCAGTCCAGGGCTTCCCTGTGTCCTGCATGGCTTTTGCAATCTTGTTCTTTAAGGGAATGATAGGGGCTGTGGAAGGCCTGACTGATCCCTAAGGCTTTCATAATTTCTTGCATTATTTCCCCAGTGAAATGGCTACCTCTGTCACTTTCAATCACTTCAGGTACTCCATATCTACATACCAGTTCCTTCAGAAGCTTACTTGCTGTGACCTTCGCTGTGGCTTTTGACACTGGGTAGGCCTCAGGCCAACCTGAAAAGAGATCAATGCACGCCAACACATATTCATACACTCCTACCTTAGGCAGTTGAATATAGTCTATCTGCAGTCTTTGAAACTGGTAAAGTGGCCTTGGTGTTTTGACAGCATGTCCTGGATTGTTTCTAGTACAAATCATGCAAGCTTGGGTGTGTTTAGCTGCTACAACAGTAAATCCGGGTGCTACCCAATGGGTGTTTACTATGCGGTTCATGTGCATCTTGGATAGATGTGTAGGTCCATGGGCAATCTGGGCCATCATATTGTACAATACTCGTGGCAAACAGTCTTTTACCACATTCTGTCATCATCAGGTTCTGCATCTTGTTTCCTCCAGAGGCCATGTTCTTCCTTGCTTGCCTGTCTTTGCAAGCTCAACATTCTGTCATCATCAGGTTCTGCATCTTGTTTCCTCCAGAGGCCATGTTCTTCCTTGCTTGCCTGTCTTTGCAAGCTCAACATTCTGTCATCATCAGGTTCTCATCTTGTTTCCTCCAGAGGCCATGTTCTTCCTTGCTTGCCTGTCTTTGCAAGCTCAACACTATATTGTAGTTGTAACAGTCATCAGGGGACTTATAGAACAGTTTACCAGGAGTTGGAGCCCAGTTGCAGGAGATGGCACAGGAAGCAGGCAAAATCCAAAACACAGTTCAGATTAAGGGAAAATCCAAAGGCAGGATCAGGCGAGAAGCAGAAGTCAGGGCTGGCAGCGGAGTAACAAAGTCGGTAAATCAGGCAGAGGTCAGAGTCCAGGAAATCAGTCAGTAGCAAATCAAAGATCTGGCAGGAAACACCAAACAGGCAAAATGACCAGATCCTAGGTCTCAGGTAGGGCTGGCATTTACAGCCTGCTAATTAGGTGCAGCTGACCCTAATTGGAAAAGGGCTGTAGGTGGATCAGTGCTGCTTAACCCAGGGCAAGGTGGTCAGTGTAAGGAATATGAAATAGTTAACTTGTTCATATGTCTTTTATGCTTTTATAAGGTTTATAATTATTATTGCTGACTGAAAGGATATGAAATAGTTAAACTCAATATACGACATAATATGCTGACTGTGACAGACTAAGGTATTTCTTCTATAGGATGTAAGACAATGCTAAATCTCAGGATGTCTTGCCCATTCCGATTTCAGGATATTCTTCCCCAGACGTATTCAAAAGCTTATCTTTCCATTGTCAGAATAACATGTAATATAAGGAAGTAATAAATCTTATAGTCTGTACTGTATGGCATATCTCATGGCTAATGTAAGCAAACTATGTATAAAAGCTAGCTCTGGAATACACTCATTTGAGAACTTGTCAAGCACCTTTTCGTGTCTGTCTGTTATTTGCTGACAATGATTCTCCATCAACGTTGATTATGGTGACCGAGGGATCGAGAACCGAGGGGAGTTGAGTCCATTACAGCATTAACCCTTTCAGTCAGGAAGCAGAAAAATGCAAACAGAAACTGAAGCCACCTGGTAGACAGCACGGTAGAGAACCTGACTGGGATGCGAGCTGGCTCGGGCTGTGCCGTGACAGTAGTCAACGGCGTCATCTGTAAGAACAACTTGTAGGAAGGTATTACCTGTAGAGGGATGAGCTTGAATTGCTGCTTGCTTGGCAGCTTAATCTGCTTTGTGGTTTCCTCTTGAGATTTCATCTGTGATCTTCACGTGAGCTGCCACCTTGATGATGCCTACTTGAGTGGGTAGCAGTTTAGCGTCCATAAGTCTTGATTGGAGTTCCTGCTGAGGTGAGAAAATCACGAGCCATATAGGGCCAAAATCATGGGCTATACCGAAGGCATAGCGAGAGTCTGTATAAATATTAGCAATCTTACCAGAGGCCATTTTACACGCTTCAGTGAGTGCCTTCAGCTCCGCCTCCTGCGAGGAGCGAGTGGTTCAGTTTTTTTTACCTCCTGTGCAGAGACTACCGCATATCCAGTGTGGAAATTACCCTTCTCATCAGCATATTCTGGAACTATCTACAGAAAACTCTAAATCTGCATTAAATAATGGAGAATCAATTACATGCGAAAAACCTGCTGTCTCTTGTGCTATTAGTGCTGCACAATCATGGAATACCTGGGCGTTAGCTAACTCATCTGGTGAAAGTGAATTTACAAAAACAGCCGCCACTGCCCTAACACATGAGGGGGCACCCCTGGCAACTGGGTCCAATCTGGTGGAGTAGCATGCTATTGGTCTTTGTTTACCACCATGGTCCTGTGTAAGTACAAATGTAGCATAACCTGATTGCTCAGTACAGAACAGGTTAAAATTATTTCTGTAATCTGAAAGACCCAGTGCCGGAGCTGACGTTACCAGTAACTTAAGGGTGTAGAAAGCATTTTCTTGTTTTGTGCCATGGGAAATACAATGTCTTAGGAAAATAACTTTTTTCTACACATGCTTGCAGTTTCTCTTTTGTGGCTTTGCAGCCTGCTTTTGCCAAGAATTTCAGCAAGGAAAGAGTGTTTACAATACAAGTCTCCATATTATCGCAACATAGGAGTAGGTCATCCATATACTGCAATATTTACATTATTTGGCCTTTGCCACTCTTCAAGAATCGGGGCCATAGGCATGCTGTACATAGTGGGTGAGTTTTGTGCGCCCTGTGGCAATACTTTCCAAGTGTACTGCTTGTGTTTATGTGTAAATGCAAATAAATACTGACTGTCGGGATCCGGGGGACACTGAAAAATGCATTTGTCAATAACAGTAAATACCTTAGAGGAAGGTGGAATCTGTGCCAACAAGGTGTGTGGGTTTGGGAACATTAGGGGCAATGAGTTTAGTTACAGCATTAATTGCCCTCAAATCATGTACCATACGGTAGACCACAGGTTTCCCTTTCTGTTGCCTCTTCTTAATTGGGTACAATGGTGTGTTACAAGGGGAGGTGGTCTGGACAATTAGGAAATAGCATCTTCCTATGCTGGACTTAGGGGGTATTGTTTTTGATAGGGAGGGGTGGCTCCGGGCAGGAGATTCACTTTGACTGCGGGCACAGAGAGTCTGCCTGTATCTGTCTTCCCTGTAGCCCATAGGGAATCAGGGACTGAGGACAAGTCAAGGGTAGGTTCTGGCACCACATGGCTGGGCATAGTGAGAGTTGACAGAACATTTGAAAGAGATTTCATTTGTTTGTCCTCCAAAGGCACAGACAATGTTACTTTTCCAGTGGGGCTATACTGGATATTTGCACTAAGAGCAGACAATATATCACTGCCTAGTAGATTAGCAGGGGCATCAGGGCTGACAAGTAGCCTTGTTACAAGGGCAGAAGAGTCGTGTAGCTTCA
Organism: Pelobates fuscus; assembly: GCF_036172605.1. Lineage (NCBI taxonomy): Eukaryota > Metazoa > Chordata > Amphibia > Anura > Pelobatidae > Pelobates > Pelobates fuscus. The sequence continues at coordinate 405,050,191 of NC_086317.1, forward strand.
ATTTCAGTTTGTGGGTAAGGGGAATGTAATTTTCGATACCATCCACCCCTACACATAATTGTGGGGATAATTATGGGATAATAATATTATACAGTTGAGAATTGCCCACTACTTCAATTCTCTTAGATCTTAGAGATCGTTATCACAATTGCTTATAAAAATAGATATAATTTATTGTGACAAATAAAATAATAATAATATTAGGCAGCATGCATGATCTTAATCAGTGAATATTTAGTGTAACATAAGTACGCAATATAATGGCTAGACATTACAAAGCTACAGCATCAACTGTCAAGACAAGATTTATGGGTACTTCACAGACAGAAAGCTAAACTTCGCACAGCGAAAAGTCGTAAAACCTTGGCTAACCGTTAGATCAACTGAGTAACCCTTTCAATGCTGGCTAAATCCTCCTACTCATATAATATCCTATTCTCATGTAATTTTCAATTAAAATAACATTCAAACCAGTTCATTAATCATTTCCTGGAACCATCCAATAAGAATAATCTACCAGATTCTATAAGCCGAATTTTTATTTGCCTAAAAAGATATCTTATCTTATTTTAGAGCAAATCAATACACCTGGATAAAAACAGTGGTATGCTAACACGTGATAATATCACATTAATATATATTAATTCTTGATTCCACCTGCAGAATGGAATGTTTATAACTATATATTCTTTAGTTAACTAAGATTTCTAAATATTGAAATCTGACCGTGATTTATCGATTCATATATCATGCTATTATATTTTAATTAATTTAGATTAATTAAATAAAACCAGCATAATTACCAGTTAAGTAGATGAGTATGTAGTCCCAGGAACTTGAATGCGAGTATGATTGGTTGTATGGAGGTGTGTAAGTAATAGAGAAAAGTGATGTTGGTTAGAAAGTAAGAGTAAAATTCTAAGTGTCAAGGAGTGTTTCTTGAGTTGTGTCCAAGAGAGTTTGAGTGTTAGTCCCAAAGTGAATATCTGTCCTGGATCTTTCTGAATGTCCGAATCTGAAAAGCCCAAACTAACCTTCTCTTCCCTTTGTCCTAACTTTTTAAAGGGCCAGAATATCTGTACGTCATTAGTTGGTAGAACCAATAGGATACTGAAGGTGTGGTCAACCTGCAGATTGCAATTTAAATTGTTCGTCCATAGAGGGTGCAATTGCCTAATTAAACTTTCCTATCCAGGAAAGAGTTAACTTTTCCTGATGACGATTTTGACGTCATTTGGCTTATCTAAAATTACTACCATAACTTAAATTTGTTGTCAGTTCAAAGCGTTTGCCTCAGTCTTTGTGGCAACAACTTTGATCGTAATTTCTAAAATTGACAGTTCTAAACTCAATTTCACCTCTTACTTACAACGGGACCTTGTAAAATGTAGAAAGTAAAATTAATTACTTAGTCTTCTCTGTCACTAGTGTCTGTGTTTAAAATTATTTCTATTCTATTAACATTTAAGCAGAGCATTCCATCCCCCTGCTTGATTGCTTATCACTTGGCTTGTTTACATAACGCATTCCTTAGCTCAGGCTAGTGGCTAGTGTTACTGAAAGCAAGAAGAAATTATGTGTCTTTGTTAGCCTGAAGATCCAAAATGGAGTCCGCTCTGTTCTGAGTGACTCAGGCAATTTACACTTTTAATTTCTATCTTAGCACAAAATGTCTGCCGATATAAATATCCTGACATAATACATCATTAGATTTCTCATACAGGAACACATTTTTCCTGTAACATTGATTTAGCAGCGGCAGTGTCCAACAGGAAAGGGACTATTTGGTCCCTGGGCAGTGTAACAGTGATAATAGGTGAGGGTCCTGCAGAGTCAGGGATATTGATAGTATGTTGGGACACTGGTTTGCCAATTTTCTATTGGGGGGGGGGGGTGGAGGTGGTTGGCTGTCATGGGAGTTATCATTAGAATCCTGGGGGTCTCTATTTTTAGGAGGACACTTGCAGTTACATTTAATGTGTCCTTTCCTGACACAATTCCAGCAGTTTACCTGCCTTCTGTCTCCACCAGCTCTAGGGATAGATACAGCCATTAGAGGTGTGCTCCTCTTTCTAGTATTTAGATTGGCTTCCACTCCCATAGCCACCTTTACCAGATCACCATAGGTTAAACTTCTCCACTCAGGTCTAGCTTTTTGGAGACCAATCCTTATGGGTATGTGGAGTCAATCCATGAAGCAGTTAATAAGCAGTCTGGTGGAAGTGGTTACAATATCAGTGTAACCCAATGCCTCCCAAGCCATCTGTAGTCTGGTGAAGAATGTTTCCACACATTCATCTTTCCCTTGTACTATATCTCCTAATTTATAGGCTAGTTCCTCTGTATTTACTTTAGCCCATTCTTTAATTGCAGTGACATAGCATGCTCCAGATGCAGACTTGGTTCTAAACCATTCATCGGTTTGCATGTTGCTTCTTCTGAGGCTATCCTCATGTTGTTGTTATTATTATTATGATATTTATATAGCGCCATCAAATTCCGCAGCGCTTTACAATGGGTGGACGAACAGACGTGTAGTTGTAACCAGACAAGTTGGACACACAGGAACAGTGGGGTTGAAGGCCCTTCTCAATGAGCTTACATGCTAGAGGGAGTGGGGTAAAATGATACAAAAAGGTAAGGCTAGTGCATCAGTATATTTAGCAATTATTCTAGCCCAAATGGGGCCAGCTTTTAGGATGACAATCTGTTTTAAATCCATCCAAGTACACTGGTAAGTAGCTTGAATTGTGGATAGAGACTGGACTAGAGCTAAGGGGGGCTTTTCAACATCTGGCAGCTGCTGTATTATTGCCAGTTGTTCACTGGGTGTCCAGGGCTTATATTCTTCCCAGTATTGGATACCTGAGCTTGGCTGTCTCTTCTCGTGGTATACACTCTCAACTTTGGGTATCATGGGAGTAGTAAATTGTGGAGCTAATGGCCCCACTGGGGTGTCTATGGGGGCAACTAGGGGTTCCCTTAAGTCTGGTGGACTACCCTCCTCCTCTAATGAACCCATAGGTCTTACTGGGGCTGCTGGGGAACCATATGAAGTCCCACTACATAATATTACTGGAAAGATGTTTTGATCTCCGTAAAAGGGAAATCGCCTGGTCTTTAGGGACCAAAGGAGTCCCTGCATTATCCTAGTAAAGGGGTGGTGTAACGGAGCTCCGTGTACTCCGACCGAGTACCCTCCGTTGATGGATGCTCCTAGCGCTCTCAGAGGACTCCAAGCACTGCAGACGACACCACAACCACCGCAGGCTCCACAACCGCCGTAGCTTAACTGGAGCCGCGCCGTCTTCTTTCCACCCTGGATCGGCTTCTGTCCTCCAGGACCGTGTGGGGAAGACCTCTCCTCCAGGAGAGCGTAACAGGAACAAGCTCTTAAAAGAGCTATGTGATTGAAAGCTCAGGGGAATATGCAGTGCATAGCAATCCCCAGTGTGATACAGCAATTGCCTCCAATAACGAGACAAGGCTACGTTTTGAAGGGTCAAGAAGAACTCAGGACTGGAACACCCAGCCTGCTTTTTATTAGGAAAGGGTACACACAGGACACTCCCAGGGGGAGGATGAAATTGACCAATCACATGCATGGTAACACCCCCACGTCTCCTCCCCTCAGATAACCACATAACATAATTTTAATGTCCACATTTTTACTCAAGTTCTGGATGTACCCCAAAACCAAGGGGTACACCTTTAAATCCTAGATAGCTCTTATTCAGGAGGGTAACATGTCCAAAAATCAGCTCATTCGGATGAATGGTTCGGGAGATATAGAGTTCCAAAGATTTGACCGACCGCATGGGTAAAGTATCCGAAAACAGTTCCATGCATTTTGGCCCTGCGGTCGGTCACAGAAAAGGGAATGAAACAGACGAATTGCCTGGGTTATAGAGACTAAGGGGAATTCGCATGAATCCCCTAGTTCGTGAGTTTCTTTCTACCGAACGGCGGGCCGTTCGGTAGTTTCCCCATGATATCCTGGAAGTCTGGAGGTCTCAGCGGTGCTTGCCTAGTCGAGTGTCCGTTTTTAGTTCCAGACGCTCGACGGCAAAACACCGCTGTTCGGTAGTTTAAGATGGCCGCCGCCACGTGTTCGGCTCCCGAATGGCGGCCACCCAGAGGACACAGACCACACTGCACGGATTGCCAATTACCCGTTTGCAACATTGTTGCAAACGGTAATTGGAGGCACACTCATTCCTGGGTGGTCTGGTTGTTCGGTAGTTTCACTCAATATACTGAATGGAGTGATTCTACCGAACAATCAGATGAATGCTGCATACAAATCACCCAGGTTAAACTTAACACATAAATACATATATAATATGAAAGGCAATATACCGAAATATGCTCCACAGTCTTAAAGGGACAGTAGTCCCAAAAGTCCCAATCTGTCCATAGATGATTTTAAAAGGGCCAGCAACAGCAATATACAGTATAACAAGCCCAAATATAAATCTTTAAATGTACCAGTTTTCCAGGGGCCATAGTCAGCGGGTAGGAGGCAGGCAAGCAGGCCTCTCCAGGACAAAGTGGCGAAGGGCACTTCGTCACAGGTGGGTTCACAAGATTCTTCCCAGGATCTTGCCTACTCTGGTATCCTAGAGGTCCAAAACATTGATAATATGGTACACCTTTTCTGGTGGTTGTCTGGTGTCCTTACCCAGACAGATCAGTAGGACGTGGATCTGAGAGTGAAATTGATAAAGGTAGAAAAAAAAGTTTGTCTTACCTTGCTGCAGCTGATTTCACTGTCAGAGGGATGTCTACCTTTACGCTAGTGTCAGAGTCTTTCGACCGTCAGATCCCGGGGTCACGGCACCAAATTGATAGAGATCCAAATAATGATCTTTGTTATATTCAGAGGAAGCCCAAATTGTTACTACAAGTGCACTTGTAGGAGTGCGAATTAGACACCAGACACCTGTTGGTATTCAAAATAAGCCTCTGACGTTTTATTCGTCAGCTGGGTTTTATACATTAAAAAGTAAGTGCTTACGTGCAAATACTCATAGGACAGTAGTAGGAAGGGAGTAAAAGGAGTACAGATAAGACATAGGGATGAACGTCATGTGCATATAACAAATAAGTTCAGAGAAAGAGAACACAAAGATTAGAGAAGAGACATCTCAGGTGGGGGCTATCTGCTCCCGGAACTAGACATTAAGTGTCGTTTTAAGCATCAAGCATTTCCTGAGTCCAAGTTAGCCAATTTGAATATAGGATATCATTATATGACACCTATAAGCTTGAGCTTTGGAATCAAAATAAATTTTATCACAACAGCAAAGGGGACGCCCAGGTGGACCTGGTTGGGCACCGAATACAAAACATACAAGCCAATAAAAACAGAGGTTTACATTCAGACACTCCCATACAGTGTACACAATACTTCCCCTCTGCCTGTGATACAATTAACAAAGACAATGGACTAACTCAATTAACTCTAAGCAGAAAAAAAACATAAATGTTTACAAACTCCAAAAAGTACCCCAATATCCAACATATCCCCACAAAAGTCACATCCCCTGATAGCCCCGATCTGGGTGAACAACATATCCAAAAATCACCGTTCAGGGGATCAGGAATTTCCTGGAAGTCTTATTTTTGTCCCACTGTGCACATGGTCCCATGCCCAAAACAGTTCCATACACTCAATGACAAAACACTGCTGGACAATTTAAGATGGCCGCCGCCACATGTTTGAATCTGTTCCAGTTAAAAGTCCAAGGGGCAGAAACAGTACTTTTAGACATGGGTTATCACAGGGCCCATAGTCCCAGGGTAGGAGGCTGGCAAACAGGCCCCTCCAAAAACCAGTGGCGAAGTTGCTTTTGTCACATCCCTCTACCCATCAGGGTAACCGCTACACCATCCATACCCACAGTCCTTTAAGAGCAAAATAGGAGGTTGGAAATGGTTCTCTTTTGTTTGTACTTAGAGTGCCTCTGTCACTTAGAGGTCAATGAGTAAGTTACAAAGACTCCCGATGGTGACTGCTCTGTGGCCATGGGGTGCAGGAGCTGCACCTTGAAGAGGTGACTGCAACTCACAAAACGCGTAGGAACAAAATAATCACTTTACCCTACAAGAAAGTCACCGGTGAGGCCCGCAGCCGACGAGTGCCCCAGAAGCAGCCCAATAAAGCTTCACAAATCACTGAACTGTCTACTAGACTTGTCATGTACTGATTCTGCCCTCCATTCTGTAAGTGAACTACGATGCGAGGTAGATTTAAAAAAAAAAAAAAAAATTATACGGTTTATTTTACCTCAATAAACTTTACTGCACCAGTAAACCTTTCCCTTGCACTCTTTTTTAGGTTTTATACACTTAACATATATTCAAAACCGAGGAGAACCTTTTTGAGAGTTTGACAGTATGATCTAATAGAAGTAGATCTATGAATATCAGGTGAGAGAGTTGTGTCTAAGACTAGGTTGAGAACATGGTTTTCATTTCCACACATCACCAACTCCCCCTTGTTTATTTACTACTTTAGTCAGAAGTTTCTAAAGGAGATATTTTTGATGGTCATTCGGTGCATACATATTTACAATCATGTACATCAGATTGCTTAAATTGCAGAACAGTATAAGATAATGGCCCTTACTATTATCAATTCAAATGTCAATGTGTGGGGGGCGGGGCCTGAGCAGCATGGCGGCTGGTTGCACTTTGCATGAGCTCCGTGCTCAATAATCCTTATACCTTATAAACCAAGCATACACGACCGCTGCATACCTCGGGAGCCATGAATCAAGCACTCAGATCAGAGTACCTACTGGCTGTCAGGGTACCTGTAGTCTCTACCCCTGAGACGGGTAGAGACTTAGACGTTTTTCCATCCAGACGGCATGATTCTCCCGTTCCTCGCGGTCCTCTCGCGCATGTAAACGCCGGCCGCGAGAGAGCTATGCCTTTTTGTAACGTGACGCTCTATAGTCGACGTCATGACGCTATTCTAGCCCGACCTGTCAGTCAATCCCGGACACGAATCAGGTCTCGGCGGAGGCGTGATTAATCTCTAGAACCAGGGTATTTTAGGGAGCTCTCAGCATTTGCTCATTGCCCTGTCGTGGTTCTAGCCAGCCTAGTCACACAGTGCTCTTGTTTTCTCTTGTCTTTTGGTTCTGACCCGGCTTTGTTGTTACTTACCTGTCTTCTCTGTTATCCTTGACCCGGCTTGTCTCTCGCTTACCTGTCTTCTCGTTCCCTCGACCTCGGCCTGTCCCTGACCATTCTATACGTAGTATTACGTTAGTCCGGCCATTCTAAGGTCCGGTATACGTATCTGCTACTCTTTGTACTCTGCGTGTTGGATCCCTGTCCCGATCCTGACATTACGACAGGGCCAATGGATCCTGCAGGTACAAACTGTCAGCTTGGTTCTCCTGATCCTAGGTTTGACGCCATGGAGCATAGAATGGATCAGATGGCACTAGCACTACAGGCGTTACTATCACGTCCTAATAACCCACCTGAGGAGATGCGTAATACTTCTATTCCTCCTGTGAGTTCAGGGCTAGAGGTAGCCACTGTAGGTGCTTCTTCCCGAGTTACCCCACCTGTACGTTATGCTGGTTCTCCTGAAAGGTGTCGTGGCTTTTTGAACCAGATCAGTATCCATTTCGAGCTACAACCCCGTTCCCACCCTACTGATAGGGCAAAGGTGGGATTTATTATCACCTTACTCATTGAGAAGGCTCTGAGATGGGCTAATCCGTTGTGGGAGAATGATAATCCATTAGTCTATTACTATAATGCCTTTGTAGCTGCTTTTAAAAGAACTTTTGACCCCCCTGGCAGAAAGGTCAATGCAGCTAGATCACTGTTGTGCCTTAGACAAGAGAACCGAACACTTGTGGATTACGCACTAGAGTTCAGGTCTTTGGCGGCAGAGGTTAAATGGAATGAACAGGCTTATATAGATGTATTTTTAAACGGATTATCCGATGTAATACTTGACGAGGTAGCCACGAGAGAGCTTCCCGAGAATTTGGAGGACTTAATTTCCTTTATCTCTCGCATTGACGAACGTCTAAGAGAGAGGCAGAACACTCGAGATAGAACCGGTAGACCTTCCTTTAGACTAGCTCCATCATTTCAAAGCCCTGAAACCAAAACTCCACAGTTTCCAGAACCTATGCAGATAGGCCTTACTCGCCTCTCAGAAGAGGAGAGACAGTACAGGAGAAGGGAGGGACTGTGTATTTATTGTGGAGTCAGAGGTCATTTACGTTTGAATTGTCCCAATCGCCCGGGAAACGCTCGCACCTAAGTTTCTCTAGAGGACAGGCCTTGGGTGTTTCTATTTTGTCCTCTACTCATAACTACAAAGAACACAGGCTTCTTTTACCCGTCTCTTTAACTTGGGAGAAGGGAACTTTAGAGACTATGGCATTGATAGACTCCGGAGCTGCTGAGAGCTTTATCGACCAAGTTTTTCTCACCAAACACGCTATCCCATCCCAGTTAAGGAAGACACCCTTGGCTGTTGAGGCCATAGATGGTAGACCTTTAGTTGAGCCTGTGATTTTCCGGGAAACCACACCTCTTAACTTAACTACTGGTATTCTACACAAGGAGGAGATATCTCTACTACTCATTTCATCTCCTTCTGTTCCCATAGTCCTGGGATACTCCTGGCTGAAGAGACATAACCCCATTATAGATTGGAAATCAGGGGAAATAGTCTCGTGGGGTCAGGGTTGTCAAGAGAGATGTTTAAAGAGAGTGTCACCCCTTTGTATTGTTAACACACTTAACTCTACCGACTCTACTAAAGTACAGATACCGTCCTTGTATCTAGATTTAAAGGCGGTATTTGACAAAAGAAAGGCTGATACCTTACCACCACACAGGCCTTTTGATTGCAAAATTAATTTACTTCCTGGTACTATGCCTCCCAGGGGCCATGTATACCCTTTGTCTATGAATGAGAACTTAGTCTTAGAGGAGTATATTCGTGAAAACCCAGACAAAGGGTTCATTAGGAGATCCTCCTCCCCTGCTGGGGCGGGATTTTTTTTTGTTAAAAAGAAGGATGGTTCTTTAAGACCTTGCATTGACTACCGAGGTTTGAACAAGATAACCATTAGAAATGCCTATCCCATTCCCTTGATCACCGAGCTTTTTGATCGATTAAAGGGTTCCAAGATTTTCACTAAGTTGGACCTCAGAGGTGCTTATAACTTGGTGAGAATTCAGCAGGGACACGAGTGGAAGACTGCGTTCAATACTCGATATGGGCACTATGAGTATACAGTAATGCCTTTTGGTCTCTGTAATGCCCCGGCGGTATTTCAGGATCTAATTAATGAAGTTCTTAGGGAGTTTCAACATGACTGTGTTATTGTATACCTCGATGATATACTTATACATTCCAGGGATATTGAGACTCACCACGGACAGGTCAGAAGGGTTTTGCACAAACTTTTTCAACATGGCTTGTACTGCAAATTAGAGAAATGTAGCTTTGACCAATCCCAGACTGTCTTTCTTGGTTACGTGATTTCTGGAGAGGGGTTTGAAATGGATCCGGAGAAACTCCAATCCATTTTAGATTGGCCTTTACCTAAGGGTCTCAAGGCCATTCAGAGATTTATTGGTTTCTCTAATTATTACAGACGTTTCATTAAGGGCTACTCCTCTATTATTGCTCCTATCACCAATATGACCAGACAAGGGGCTGACACTAAGAATTGGTCTACTGAAGCACTTCTGGCTTTTAAGACTCTCAAGGAGCGGTTTGCTTCCGCACCAATTTTAGTTCACCCTGATACTACTCTGCCTTTCCTACTCGAAGTTGACGCTTCTGAGACGGGTATAGGTGCCATTCTGTCCCAAAGGTTGGGTGTGGATAAACCATTACATCCATGTGGGTATTTTTCCAAAAAATTATCGGGTACTAAGAGCAGATATGACATTGGTGACAGGGAACTCCTAGCGGTTATCATGGCTTTGAAGGAGTGGAGACATCTATTGGAGGGGACCTTGCATCCTGTTACCATTTTGACGGATCATAAAAACTTATCCTATATTGGGGAGGCTAAACGATTATCATCGAGACAGGCCCGTTGGTCTATATTCCTCACTCACTTCAATTACATACTCACATATAGGCCTGGTTCTAAGAATTGTAAAGCTGATGCCTTGTCTCGCCAATATGAACCTTCTGCCATATCTGAGCCGGTTTTATCCTCTATAGTACCTAAGTGTAATATTATCGCTAACACAACTCTCAAAATCCATTCTCCGCTTCTTGATCAGATCAGGAGCTTGCAGCATCTGGCACCTAGACTGACTCCTGCGTCTAGACACTTCGTTCCTCCTGAACTCCAACTTGAGCTCTTACAGTGTCTTCACGAGAGCAAGGTGGCTGGTCATCCGGGCGTTCGCAAAACATATTCCTTGATCTCTAAGGATTTCTGGTGGCCTTCCTTGCGGAGGGATATTAAGGATTTTATCGGAGCCTGTGAGGTCTGTACTAAGACTAAACTGCCCCATTCGCTTCCTTGTGGTCTCTTACATCCCCTGGAAGTTCCAGAAAAACCTTGGTCCTGTTTGGCGATGGATTTTATTGTGGATTTGCCTGTTTCGAAAAAGCACACTGTTATCCTCACAGTGGTGGATAGGTTTACCAAGATGGCTCATTTCGTGCCTTTACCTAAACTTCCGACTTCACCTGAATTAGCGGAGATTTTTGCTAAAGAGATCTTTCGCTTACATGGGATACCTTCCGAGATTACTTCTGATAGAGGTTCCCAGTTTGTTTCACGTTTCTGGAGATCATTCTGTTCTCAACTAGGCATTAAATTGAATTTTTCTTCTGCTTATCACCCTCAGTCTAACGGAGCCGCTGAACGTACCAATCAAAAGATTGAACAATATCTGCGTTGTTTTGTTTCTGAACACCAGGACGATTGGGTCGGTCTGATTCCTTGGGCAGAGTTCGCACACAATAATCTTGTTTGCGATTCAACTCGCTCTAGCCCCTTTTTCATGAATTATGGTTTTCATCCTTCCATTCTTCCCTCGGTCCCTTCTTCCCAGGGGGTACCGTCGGTTGATACTCATGTTGCCAATCTGAAGAAGTTGTGGGATCAGACTCGACAAATTCTCCTACATAATTCTATACTGTATAAAAAACACGCTGACAAACGCAGAAGGCCGGCTCCTAGTTTTGTACCTGGTGATAGGGTATGGTTGAGTACTAGAAACATTCGTTTGAAAGTACCTTCTATGAAATTCGCTCCTCGCTACATTGGACCCTATAGGATTCTGAATCGAATTAATCCTGTTGCGTATCGCCTAGCGCTCCCCTCTGCCTTACGTATTCCTAATTCCTTTCATGTTTCCTTGCTAAAACTCCTGATCTGTAACAGATTCTCCTCCAAGGTCTCCTCTCCTCACTCTGTTCAGGTTGAGGGTCAGGAGGAATACGAAATCAACTCCATCATCGATTCTCGAATCTCCCGGGGGAAAATCCAATACCTGGTTGACTGGAAGGGATATGGTCCAGAAGAGAGGACCTGGGTACCACAGGAGGATGTCCATGCTCCTCGTCTTCGCAGGGCTTTTCATTCCCGCTTTCCATCTCGTCCCGGTTCCTTCCGCCCGGTGGGCGTTTCTGAGAGGGGGGGTACTGTCAGGGTACCTGTAGTCTGTACCCCTGAGACGGGTAGAGACTTAGACGTTTTTCCATCCAGACGGCATGATTCTCCCGTTCCTCGCGGTCCTCTCGCGCATGTAAACGCCGGCCGCGAGAGAGCTATGCCTTTTTGTAACGTGACGCTCTATAGTCGACGTCATGACGCTATTCTAGCCCGACCTGTCAGTCAATCCCGGACACGAATCAGGTCTCGGCGGAGGCGTGATTAATCTCTAGAACCAGGGTATTTTAGGGAGCTCTCAGCATTTGCTCATTGCCCTGTCGTGGTTCTAGCCAGCCTAGTCACACAGTGCTCTTGTTTTCTCTTGTCTTTTGGTTCTGACCCGGCTTTGTTGTTACTTACCTGTCTTCTCTGTTATCCTTGACCCGGCTTGTCTCTCGCTTACCTGTCTTCTCGTTCCCTCGACCTCGGCCTGTCCCTGACCATTCTATACGTAGTATTACGTTAGTCCGGCCATTCTAAGGTCCGGTATACGTATCTGCTACTCTTTGTACTCTGCGTGTTGGATCCCTGTCCCGATCCTGACACTGGCTAACAATTACCTTGGTGAGACCCGGGGGAGCTGCATGGCGGGAGAGGCAGACGCTCTCCTGCCGGACGGAGTGCCAAGCCAGCGGCATGCACCAGACAGCCTTGTCTTCCCCCCAGTGGGCCCTGGGGGGGATATCCCAGCCTCAACTGGCATGCGGACCGATACACAGCAGAACCCAGCGGCATCGCCGACCAAGCGAACCACCCAGCTTCACAGCCCAAGATGGCGGCAGGGCCTCTCACCTGCGAAGTCGGCCCTGCACCACCTTGCCTTGCGCACTCAAACCCAGCCGATCGCATGCTACAACGGCTCGAGGGTCATTTTGCACACCTCTGGGCTTCCTTGGAGGCACATCTGCAGTATGTTGAACCTCAACACCGAGGCAGCAGGTCCCGAGCGAAGACAAAGCCGCCGGGCAATCCCTCACCCCCTACACGACCATCCACCATGACAAGCCCGCACAAGGCAAGAGCTACACGGAGCACGGCCTCGAAGCAGCGTCCACATAGACGGAGGCGCTGACGCTACCGGCGGCAACACACCACTCGGGCATTCCGCCCCTCTCTATCGGAGAAGGATAAGGACTAAGGACCGTTGGCGGGCTCGGATCCATGGCACACAACTGCTGACCAATGATTCAGCCTGGGGGCTGGATGGAAGCCTGGACTTATGCTGCCTTCTTGAACCCCCATTTCCAGGGTTTGTTTCCCAGATGAGGGAATTGGCTGACTGTGATCAGGTCACTGACCAATAAAGCTCCTATTAACCCTTTAAGGACTGAGCCAAATGTACACGTTGTGAACAAAACAAAACTTAAACAAAACCTGGCGTTTGCGCTATATGTCTGTCCAACCGTAATTCACCTCTTTCATATTAAATGCACCCCCCCTTATTATATATCATTTTATTCAGGGGAAACAGGGCTTTCATTTAATATCAAATATTTAGCTATGAAACAGTTTAATATGAAAAAAATGGGAGAAAATAAGAAATTGTTATTTTTTTAGTTCTACATGACATTTTAACTGTCAATGTCATAATACTGTTTGCTTTTACTGCAATAAAATACACATATTTGTATTCAGCAAAGTCTCACGTGTAAAACAGTACCCCCTATGTACAAGTTTTATGGTGTTTTGGGAAGTTACAGGGTCAAATATAGCATGTTACATTTGAAATTGAAATTCGCCAGATTGGTTACGTTGCCTTTGGAACTTTATAGTAGCCCAGGAATAAAATTTACACCCATAATGGCATACCATTTGCAACAGTAGACAACCCAAGGTATTGCAAATGGGGTATGTCCAGTCTTTTTTAGTAACCATTTGGTCACAAACACTGGCCAAAGTTTGCGTTAGTATTTGTTTGTGTGTGAAAAATGCAAAAAACGCCAATTTTGGCCAGTGTTTGTGACTAAGTGGCTACTAAAAAAGACTGGACATACCCCGTTTGCAACACCTTGGGTTGTCTACTATTGCAAATGGTATGCCATCATAGGGGTAATTTTCATTCTTGGGCTACCATAGGGTCTCAAAGGCAACATAACCAATCTGGCAAATTGTAATGTGAAACAAATGAAACACAAGCCTTATATTTGACGCTGTAACTTTTGAAAACGCCATAAAACCTGTACATGAGGGGTACTGTTGTACTCGGGAGACTTCGCTGAACACAAATACTTGTGTTTCAAAACAGTAAAAAGTATTGCAGCAATAATATAGTCCGTGCAAGTGCTGATTGTGCGTGAAAAATGCAAAAAAGTCACTTTTACTGGTGATATCATCGTTGTAATGCATTTTACTGTTTTGAAACACTAATATTTGTGTTCAGCGAAGTCTCCCGAGTAGAACAGTACCCCCCATGTACAGGTTTTATGGTGTCTTGGAAAGTTATAGGGTTAAATATAGTGCTAGCAAATTAAATTCCCTTTACTTTCGGCATGGGTTGTCAGGCAGGTCCCGCTAATTGTAATTAATTAAGATACCTAATTATGTAAAAATATTACATAAATATACAGGGAGTGCAGAATTATTAGGCAAATTAGTATTTTGACCACATCATCCTCTTTATGCATGTTGTCTTACTCCAAGCTGTATAGGCTCGAAATCCTACTACCAATTAAGCATATTAGGTGATGTGCATCTCTGTAATGAGAAGGGGTGTGGTCTAATGACATACACCCTATATCAGGTGTGCATAATTATTAGGCAACTTCCTTTCCTTTGGCAAAATGGGTCAAAAGAAGGACTTGACAGGCTCAGAAAAGTCAAAAATAGTGAGATATCTTGCAGAGGGATGCAGCACTCTTAAAATTGCAAAGCTTCTGAAGCGTGATCATCGAACAATCAAGCGTTTCATTCAAAATAGTCAACAGGGTCGCAAGAAGCGTGTGGAGAAACCAAGGCGCAAAATAACTGCCCATGAACTGAGAAAAGTCAAGCGTGCAGCTGCCAAGATGCCACTTGCCACCAGTTTGGCCATATTTCAGAGCTGCAACATCACTGGAGTGCCCAAAAGCACAAGGTGTGCAATACTCAGAGACATGGCCAAGGTAAGAAAGGCTGAAAGACGACCACCACTGAACAAGACACACAAGCTGAAACGTCAAGACTGGGCCAAGAAATATCTCAAGACTGATTTTTCTAAGGTTTTATGGACTGATGAAATGAGAGTGAGTCTTGATGGGCCAGATGGATGGGCCCGTGGCTGGATTGGTAAAGGGCAGAGAGCTCCAGTCCGACTCAGACGCCAGCAAGGTGGAGGTGGAGTACTGGTTTGGGCTGGTATCCTCAAAGATGATCTTGTGGGGCCTTTTCGGGTTGAGGATGGAGTCAAGCTCAACTCCCAGTCCTACTGCCAGTTTCTGGAAGACACCTTCTTCAAGCAGTGGTACAGGAAGAAGTCTGCCTCCTTCAAGAAAAACATGATTTTCATGCAGGACAATGCTCCATCACACGTGTCCAAGTACTCCACAACGTGGCTGGCAAGAAAGGGTATAAAAGAAGAAAATCTAATGACATGGCCTCCTTGTTCACCTGATCTGAACCCCATTGAGAACCTGTGGTCCATCATCAAATGTGAGATTTACAAGGAGGGAAAACAGTACACCTCTCTGAACAGTGTCTGGGAGGCTGTGGTTGCTGCTGCATGCAATGTTGATGGTGAACAGATCAAAACACTGACAGAATCCATGGATGGCAGGCTTTTGAGTGTCCTTGCAAAGAAAGGTGGCTATATTGGTCACTGATTTGTTTTTGTTATGTTTTTGAATGTCAGAAATGTATATTTGTGAATGTTGAGATGTTATATTGGTTTCACTGGTAAAAGTAAATAATTGAAATGGGTATATATTTGTTTTTTGTTAAGTTGCCTAATAATTATGCACAGTAATAGTCACCTGCACACACAGATATCCCCCTAAAATAGCTATAACTAAAAACAAACTAAAAACTACTTCCAAAAATATTCAGCTTTGATATTAATGAGTTTTTTTGGGTTCATTGAGAACATGGTTGTTGTTCAATAATAAAATTAATCCTCAAAAATACAACTTGCCTAATAATTCTGCACTCCCTGTATGTGTAGAATTAATATATGTATATATATATACACGTATGTGTATATATATATATGTAATATATATAATTTTTTTTAAATATTTGTATTTATATATAGGTATTGTGACAAAAGTACTCCTTTCCCTTGGTACCTTGTCCTGGGATTGGGGTGTTACACACAGTCTTTTCAGGCTTTAGAGACACTTCACACGCTGGATGAGGTAAAAGGACTTGCTCTTTTATTGTGGCTCCAAAATAAATGCACAGTAAGGTATAAAGGTAACAAAAATATACAAAACAAAAGCCTTGCTCTTCTGAGCACTAACTAAACAAAATAATCAGCTAACTGGGTTGGATGGCTTGTCCATTTCCCAACATAAACAACCTTACTGTTTCAGGTTTTCAGCTCTCTGTTTCCACTCACAGAAACCAAACACAATCTCCCTCCTTCCTTGGCAGGGGAGTACTTAATAGCACTGCCAATTGACAATCCTTTTCAGGTGAGTTAAATTAGGATTCAAACTCTGGAACTGGACTTCTCACCTGTAGGTTACAAGCAACTTCCAAAATGTGGAGTGGAGCACTGGCCCACCCTACTCTCCAAGTACTCCACCCCAGGGCCCAAATATACACATATTTAACCCCTTAAGGACCAAACTTCTGGAATAAAAGGGAATCACGACGTGTCAGACATGTCATGTGTCCTTAAGGGGTTAAAGTGCAACATTCATTATAACATAACACATTTCCCTGGGGCTAATTACACAAAGTAGGATCCTTGCAAAATCTGGGGAGGTATATAGATTCCCTCCAGCACAATTCCTTGCTTTCGGTCACAGTATATATAGTGATATATGTATATATTTATGTATATATATATATATATATATATATATATATGTGACGAGAACAATCTCGCCACATTGCATTGGAGAAGCCTGGTTGTGCCCGCCTGCTGCCTTTGGACTATGGACCAGACTTTTAAAAGACTTATTTTCCCTGCAGAAAGGCTTATTCGTACCGATTGAACCGAACACTGGTTCATCCGGTATTTTATGTTATGTGAATGTGTTAACCCAGATAGCTATGCCATGGTGCCCATTCGTATAGTTAAAGACTTCAACTCCATGGCAATTGAACTGTGTGAATAGGATCTGAGCGCTATTCGGTAGTTTTCTGCGCTCAGATCCCAGCTATCTGGGGATATGTGACATGTCTGTGTTTCATGTATAAAATGTGACTTTGTGTATTTTACAGTATTTTAATGCTTTGTGCTCACCATGTGCAATTACTTCTCAATTATCTCCGGGGCAGAGGAGAGGAAGCCAGGATGCATTGTGGTAAAAAGTATGTATAATTGGGTTACCTCTCAGTTTTCACTAAGCATGCTTATAATGCCCATTGCTATGTATTACTGTTTTATCAAGTTTAATTTAAGCGGACACTTTCTCATACAAGCGTCAACTACACTACTTGTTAACCCAGCGATGTTATTTTCTGTTATGTGACAGACCTAGCTATACCTTACAAAGCATAAACCTAGCATGTCTAGATAACACAGCAATGCTATTTTCAGTTATGAGACAGATCTAGCTAAACCCTGCAAAGCCTAAACCTTACATGTTTAGATAAATCAGCTACGTTAACCCCAGTTATGTGACACATCTAGCGATAAGACCCTCGGCTGTTTAATGACCAACCTACCATTAAATATAAAAATTGTGCTCAAATCCACATGTACCTCTATGTACACCTGTCAATACTGCATTGGAGGAGTGCCTTTGGGGTACCTCACAACTGTTTGTTATTAGCTTATTCACTACAAAAAATAAAGAATTAAAAAAAAAATGTCAATGTGTTGTAAAGAAAAAAGAAAGTAAACTTTATCCATAATGCAATGGAGATTGTAGAGAGATAGCACTTGGAGGGGTAGACTGTGAGCCCCTAAATAATCTGAGTTAATAAGGCTTATATAAAACAGAAACTGGACTCATCGCAACGATCCATAGTCCTGTGCCTCTCCTCCCCTCCCTCTGTGTGGTGCTCTAGTGCGTTATAAGTATTTTTTTCATGTATGGAAGCACTATGTGCTTAGAATCACTCCTAAAGGTCAAGGATCAGGGAAGGGTTATGTCGGGATCACTGTTTAGTAGTCGAAGCCCAAAATGCAGAGGAGCGATGAAAGCAGATAAACCAAGTTCGCAGTACAGAAGGGTCAAACGAAGAGTAGTCAAGGAAGCAAAAGGTCAGGACGAGCAGCACAGGTTCAGAAATGATAGTTCAGGCCAAAGGTCAAGAGCAGGATATGGCAGGTTAGTCACTGAAGGTCTTGACACAGTCAGGAGCACAGTATAATTGAGCGAGGAGTCAAGTGGAGTGTAAATAGGGAGAGGGGGCGGTGCACTTACTGTAGCTCCTCCCTGGTCTCCACCTACTATCCCTTTAAGGGGTTTTATTTTGGTGTGTGCCATGATATAGTAGCCATGATACCCAAAAAGTGTTATTGATTTAACACAGTCTCTTCCTTCTTTTGTCTCATCTGCGGAAAACATTCTTTAAAAGGCCATATGTCTAGGTCAACTTCAGCATCTTCTCCACTGTATCTAGTCTTCCATGTTGTTTTCATCCTTCGTTTCTTTACAGGACACTTTTTATTCCTACATTTTGCCACAATAAACAAAATGCTCTAAAACTGCAGTTTCATAGCCTGGATGTAAACACACTCTACATATTTACATAGACAAGACAAGTCCTTTTTGTTATTCTAGCAAGTTATGTCATTTTTCAGAAACTGAAAAAAAAGGTTGTATGGCATCCAAAAGTTCCCTGGTAAGATGCATCAAATAAACAATTGTTCTGGCTTATAGGTGTTCTAATGTTACTCCTCCTCTCAATTTAAAGGCGCATTATACCCGGGCAATATTTACACCTTCTCAGATTTGCAATGCTGTATGTCTAATTGGTAATGCTTCACACTTTCTCAGAGCATTACCAATACGACATACAGACCTCTGGGTGTAAATTGTTGGAGGCGGTGGTGAAATAATGTTTTCCTGACATTAAGGGATTGCTTGTTTATCCCAGTTCTAATCTGAGGGAAAAGCTAACATTTTACTTTCCATACATTTCCTTTTCCATAGGAATAAAGACAATGAACATCTCCCCTTTTCCCCCTCCCACACTCCCCCATTTACTAAAATCATTTTGCAGTGATTTGGCTTTTGTATTTTCGGGGGGAGGAGTTTATACTAAAGGGAGGATGAGTGTGGGACAGGACTAACCAATTGTGAAGTTTAGAGGATATCTCAGTTGTTATGCACTGCCTCTAGTCCTAAGAAAAAGGAAATTTATGCCATGTAAAATTTGAGCTTTATACAGCACCTGTGTTTTAACTGTGGGTTGCATTTGCTATATATATGGAGGCTAAGTAAGTCTAAAACCAAAATGAAACACACCATAACATAAGAACATTACAGAAGGGTGGGAAATACTTGCCTTCTATAATTACTTCAATTAAGATTATAGGTACACTACATTAGCATAATCTTCAATTTTACCAGATGGCAGTGGGCTTCATGTTTTGCATTTTTAACACCAAGGAAGTAAAGTGAAAGAACCTTGAGAAGGACGAACCCATCTCGCTAGGAAAGTAGTAGATACCGGTTTGTGTAGCTTCACATATTAGATGAGTATTTGCCCGGTTGGAGAATGAAAGGGGTGGTAGTCTCCACTCAGTGTAATAAACTTTAGAAAAATGTGTGCGTTGCGATACCGGTGTAAAGGATAAACCTTCCACATCAATATCCCACCATGCACTGGAAGGAGAACAGACAAAGTAAAATCGTAAGTTTCGCCGAAAGCTGACACAATGATAACGACAAGTTCTCTGGCTAATCCCGAAGAAAACGGAGAACCATGTCAACATCCCAAAGCTGTTAAAATGTAGGTGCTGGGGGACGTGACAAATGAATTCCTCTAAGAAGCCAACAGATTAAAGGGTCATGACCTACTGGGAGTCCTCGAACTGGGACATGCGCTGCTGAAATGGCAGAGCGTATAACGTTGATGGAACAATACGACAGACACCAGCTAGTCCATTTATTCCAGGCGGCGAGATAACTTCATCTAGTGCCAGGCACCCATGTGTCGCATAGCAAGTCTTTAGTGTTCTGCAATAGGCCGTTGACCGACCATGATTCCCTGAAATCATCCAGGCCACAAGGTCCAGTTGTTATTGAAGGGGGTCGGATAATAGGAGAGGATGATCGTAAAATAACTCCAAGAGTTCCAGGAAGCACGCCTATTTTAGCCACAGTGGAGCAATGAGAAGCAGTGAAATCCCTTGAACATGAACCTAGTTTAGAACCCTCACCAGCAGTCTATGGAAGACTGACTTGTGTAGTCACCAGTCGCTGCCAAGATGAGAATACCAATTCTCTATGAAGTTGTATATTCCCTGGAGGTTCTCTGCTTGCAGTGGGATATTGCAGGAGAGACAAAAGCTGTAGATGTCTTTGGTCTTCCAACATTGCCTGAAAGCGGACCTCATACAGGCGGTTTAAATACTGGACTGCTGAGATGTTGTCCGTGCATAGCAGGATGCAGCAGTTGGACATGTGGTGGGTCAGACTGCGGTGAAGAATCCTGTGATCAGTTCCAGCAGTTGATATGTAACCCCCCGCCTCCTTGTCTAGTAAAGGTCCTCCTGTGGATAAGTAAGCGCAATGTGATCCCTAACCCCAAAGACTGGCATCTGATTCCACCACAAAATCATGTGAGGGACCAAATATGGCCTTTCCATTCCAGGCCTGCATATGGAGAAGCCACCAATGGAGTTCTGTCTGTATTTCAGAGGTGAGAGGTACCTTCTGGTCTTCAACCATTGCATTGCCCTGTAGTGTAGAGGTCCTGGGTAAATTGTCTAAACAACCTGAGAGGGTTCCAAAGCAGATTCATCACGATTCACCACAAACCCCAACAACTTGAGAAAGTGTACAGCAAATTTTTTTTTTCCGATACCGCAGATGAGAGGCTGAGTCGCAAAAAATTAGCCAGTTGTCTAGGTAGACTATACACTGCACTCCCAGAGACAAGCCATAACTGGTTTATGAATGTTCGTGAAACACCACAGAGCTGAGACCAATGAGGAGGCAGATGAACTGACATGGGAGTCCGTGCCACCGAAAGCATAGGAATCTGTTACAAGAAGGAGCGACCGGCACTGAGAGGTATGCGTCCTTGAGGTCTAATTAGGTGAACCAATTGTCCTTGAGGAGAAGGTTGTGTAACAGAGGAATCCCTTCCATTTTGAAATGTTGATACACCACGAAGGTGTTGAATTTCCTAGTCTATAAGGGCCTTGTGTCCCATAGAAACCCGTAGCAGTGGAGGGAGTGGGGTTGATGTGGGGGAGAACTGAATTCAATGATGTAACCCCACACTGTTCGCACGCATTCAAGGAAATCTCGTGCCATATCTGTAAGAAAAGGGACAATCTGCCTTCAGTGAAAGCAATGGACTGGTAATGTTAGGGTGGACCCATCTGTGGTAAATCGACCTACGCCTTGGGAGCCTTGTCTGCACCTCTGTAAAAGTGTGATGGTTCTCACCATGACATCCAGATGGTCAGACTTGGTCGCCCTAGAAGTGCCCGACAGGGCCTCTCATCTTCTGTGTCCTGGGCCTGCTGTTTTCCCTCTGCGCCACACTTCAGTCCTTGTTTCAGCTGGTTGCTTTTCCTTGCCTTGTCTCCAGCACTGGGGGCTGGACTTTTCCTGTGGCTGCTCCTGTCTCTCGGTCCACCTGAAGCTTATAGCTAATTAGCCAGGTATAAAACACTGTCTCTTTCTGATGGCAGTGTCAGTTCATTGACTTTGGTTCCTGCATTTGTGTATCTTGATCCAGTGTTCTCCAAATGGCTCCTTTCATAGTTTATTCTGATGTCTGGCTTCCCCTGACTTTGGCTTTCCACTACTACTCTTCTGCTTGTCCTTGCCTGTACTGCGGCTTGGGGCTAAATTCCTGCACAGCCCCATGCACAGACTCACAGCCCAGGTGACCTCTTACCTGATCACCTTGGTCTGTGTTTATTTGCAAGGGTGAGCATATAACTCTGCACGTCGGACTCCACATCAGGTAGGATCCTGACAAAAAGGAAGTGGTCCTAGGTGTGGAAGGCAGGAAGGAGGAGGAAGGATGGTGGGTTGAGTCTGAAATTACACAATTGTCTCCCTAGCCAAGCAGCCCATTCTATAACACCTCTTCCAGGAGGCGATTGGAACATATACCGCATAGATGACTGCGCCTTGTTTAGGGTCATGAATAATGAAACATGTTTTTCAATTTGGCAATAAACGAGTTGCCATACAAGAGGCCATTTGCTGATGATCCCGGCTCTTTAGTGATCATATTTATAAGCTTTGTGTCAATCCACAAGAGGGCCGCACATACATCCTCTATACACAATAAGGGAGACAGAGTGGGGTCTGTTAACCCCTTAAGGACGCAGCTTCAAAAACTGGACTTACCCTTAAGGACACAAGCATTTTTTGCATTTTTTGCTGTTTGTGTTCAACCTCTGTTTGCATTTTTCTTATTTATTACACCAACACATGTTATATATCGTTTTTTAAAGGACAAAAAGGGCTTTAATCTTATGTGACATATACATATATAAATTCTTATTTATTATTAAAAAAGCAAAAAAAAATGAAAAAAAAATGAAATAAATTTTTTTTTTCACAGTTTAGGCAATAATAACGTGTGTATAATAAGTGCAGCTTAAGGAAAGTAATTTTAAAAATATTCAATTAGTTGTTCTGATTTTCAGAGTACATAATATGTCTAGGATTTCAGCTTATTTTGAAAGTTACAGGTCACAAAATACAAGGAGTAAAAACTTTTTTTAATGTGGAGCAATTTTAGAATTTGGCATGTTTGTCTTGTAAGCATAATAGCCATCACAGAAAGCAAAATTGCTGCACAAAAGTATATATTTATATAAAGCACACATCACAGGCTATTTACCAAAGGGTATTCTGACACTTTTTACGTAGCCATTTCGCTGCCAATCTCTGCTAAATCATGTAGTAAAATTGTGTTTTTTTCAGATTTCTAACATACACGCATAAAACAAGGATTTTTAATGTGTATTTCATAAAGTTGATATATACTACTGCTGTAGAAAACCCCATATTGTTTTCAGCCATATCAACAGAGTAAAATGATACCCCCAATCTATGTCCTTGCCACTATCCTGTGAAGTTATAGTGCCATAAAAGAGACCTGACCATTTCAGTTTTCACAGTGATAATTTTGATAGATGAATTTGATGGAGCAAGTCTCATTTTGGGGCATTGTAGCAGTTTAACTGTTGAATTTATCCCTCAATGACCTACCATTGGTGAAAGAACACTACAGTGTATCTCATATGGTATATATTGTGCCTTAGCGTGATGCCATTTTTTCACCAGTTTATGTCAAACTTTGTGGTAAAATATTTTTTTTTTTGCATTTTTTACATACACATTAAATTTTTGGGGGTCATTTTTCAAGTCTGGTATGTGCCACTGTGATCAAAACCCCATAATTATGCTCAGCAAACTCTTCTGAATAAAACAATACCCCCAATGTATGTCTTTGACACTATCCTGTGAAGCTACAGTGACTTAAACGAGTCCTGACCATTACAGTTTTTACAATTAGAATTTTGATAAATGGATTTGGTGTGTCTATATCACATTTTAGGGCATTGTAGCAGTTTGACAGTTAAAATTACTCCATAAATGCATACCATTTGTGAAAGTAGACACCACGGGCTATGTCATATGGTATATTTTGAGCTTTATTATACAGTTATGTTAGCACCAATTACTTTCAAATGTTATCATATTGTTTTATTTTTGCATTTTTATACACACATGTTGTATTTTAGTAGTTAATTTTGGAAACTTGATATATGTTACTGTAAATTAAATCACAAAATTATTCTCAGCTATATTTCCTGAGTACAAAATTACCCCCTTTGTACACCTTAGCCAGGTTTGTGTGAAAAAATACAGGGCTAAAATCATACCCGGCCCATTACAGTTTTTTTTAAATGGCAAATTGACAAATGGTCATGGTTTCATTTTGGGGCATTTTAGTCGCTCATATATTTAAATAATGCCACCAATGCATACCATTTACAAAAGTGGACAACATGGGGACCCTCATATAAAATATTATAAGCTTTATTGAAGTGACATTTTGTTACCATTTTGTTTCAAAGTTTGTGGTATTCATTTTTATTTTTACATACACATAGTATTTCTGATGATTATTTTTTAAATATCCTGTTTCCCACTGTCATACAATTATCTTAGCTGTACCCAGCAACATCTTCTCAGTACAAATATACCCCATATGCATATCTTTGGAAAGTAGCTATCTTAATATTAATCTAAATCTCTAATCCTAAACCAAGCCCTAATTCTAAACCAAATCCTAATCCTAAATCTAACCCTCAATCTAATAATAAACCATTACCACAATCCTAACCCATAACGTAATCCCATGTGTAACCCTAATTATTTTTTTTTTTATATTTTATAATTTGTATTTTATTGAGTGTTTTGCATCATAGAATACAACTGTTTCAGAGTATGTCTTGGAGGCATGTATTATTCTTTTGCCTCATCTATAGGTCAGAATTCTGTTGCTTTTTCAACCATGTCACACAGTTCGCCGTCAGTTGGGTTTTGTCATGGTCTGGTGTGTGTTCTCGTCCACTGTGGGTTGTTAGGTTTCGGCTATGTTGTGTAGTCTCGTGTAGTTATGTGTGTCTATGGTGTTGGGCTTCAGGGCTATGTGGTGTTGCGTCTCTTAGCGTGTCTTGTGAAGTGTCTGAGGGACGGAGCGTCGTGGATTGTCTTCTAGTCCGTCCTTGTGTGGGGTTGTCTCTCTCTCTCTCTCTATGTGAGTCTCGTGTGGTCTATGGGTCATGTAGCCTAGTATGGGGTTAGGTAGGTGGTAGGACTGTCCTTGTTATAGGGCCGCTCTGCCCTTAGGTTCTCTGACGTCTTTGCTGGAACACTCCGAGTCAGGCCTCAGTATTTCTTAGTGCTTTGCCCGGTAGGTTCATAGTCTTCCAAAACGCCGTGGGGTCGTCCCCAGCCGATAGGGTAAGCGTTTCGTGTTCCTTTTGGATGTTCAGCGTTCCATCGTCTCCCCAGCGGTACCGGACCTCTGCCTCTCTCAATTTCTTGGCTACTGGTGCCAGTTGTCTCCTCGCTACCAGCGCTTCAAAGGGAAGATCCCCATAAACTGTCACGCCGCAGCCCTCGATCCGGAACACCTTGATCTCTCGGGATTTGTTGAGGATAGCGGTTCTCACCCCTATGTCTCTGGTAATGACTATGGTGTCTCTAGGTGCCCCCTGAGGTGCTGCTGCCGCTTTTCGTACCCTAAACGCTGAGACCACCATCCCTTTGGTATCTCTGCTCTTTAGGCCCATCGAGTCCACCAATCTCTGGGCGAAGGGCAGCAGGGCTCCGTCATCCACTGTTTCTGGGATTCCCCGCATGCGGACATTTTTGCGTCTGTGGCGGGATTCCAGTGCGGTCACCGACCGGGTAAGTTTCTGCACCTTTGTGGCCAGGTCCTCGATATGGTCGTGGGCGGCCTGCATCTGGTGTTCCCTGTTCTGCTCTTTATTCTCTATGTTGGAGATCCTCTTGCGGAGGTCTCCTATGTCTGCTTGTGCTTCCTTTAAGTCCGCTTTCCAGACTTGCCTTATGTTTTGCAGGAGGTTTTTGATGTCACCTTTAGTCACTGGGGAGGAGTCCTCGTCGGAATCCGTTTCTGGGTAGTCTTCTCCCGGTTCAGGTGAGGTGGATATGTCTCCCTCCTCCTGGGACACTTCTGAGGCCTCCTCTTCAACTCGGGCCGCGGGCGCCATTTTGGCGGGAGCCGCGGTCGCGGCTGCAGGTCTCTCAAAGGAGAGCCTTATGTCCGGCATTCTCGGGGTCGCTGGCGGCTGGTTTTTTCTGTGTTTGCGCCCCATGGTAGTCTCTGACGGAGGGTGAGTAAGGATGTCGCCTGTGGTGCTCCTGTAGTTCACTTTTTCAGCTGTATTTTACTCTCTGTCTCGGAGCTCCAGAAGTTTGCGTCCGCTCTGGTGCTCGTCCAGCCACGCCCCGCCGTGTAACCCTAATTATAACCTTAATCCAAATCTCAATCCTACCTTTAGCAATAGTGTTAAAATGATTCCCCCTGCTGGTGTCAGCCGAGGAATTCCCTTGCTATATTCAGCAAGGGATGCCCGTGCTGACCCTAATCCTAATCTGAACCATAATCTGAATCCTAATCTGAAACATAATCCCAATACTACAATTAATTATAAACCTAATCTCAAACATAAACTTAATAATAAACCCAGTAATAAACCTGATAATAAATCTAGTACTTATGCTAAACCGAATAATAATCCTTAATTGTAATGCTTAATTTAATCTTAATCCCAAAGGTTTCCCTCTACTAATATCAATGCTGATATTAGTAAAGGGATTTTAAACTAAAACACAGTGGTATGTTGCTGCCATCTACTGGCTATTTTCAGTATTGCAGTCTCCCATCTCTTACATTGAAGACATTATTCCCAATGCAATGCGATCTGTGCTGGGCAACTAAAAATGCCCAGCACTGATCAGAATGGCATTTGGGCATAGAGAGTGATCCTCCAGGGTTTGTTCAGACCCTGGGGGTCTCCCAAGCACCAGATCACTTGAGAGAATGACTGTAGCTGAGCTTGATCGCTCAGCTGCAGTGTTCTTTGTGGATTTAAATGGCTACATGCAGTGCTAACTTTCAGCACTGCATGAGCTCATCAAAAAGTCTGGGGCCACTAAAAATGGCCCCAACTGACAGAGGGGACCCCCAGGTTTCTAATGATACCTGGGTTTCCTAGTGTGAGCAGGGATTTAGCCCTGCTCACACTACATTGCTGTCTATGGGGATTTAAATCCCCATTAAAAGAGCTGCTTGCCGACCTCACTTTGAGCTCTGCATGCAGCTCATCAAAAAACCTGGGGCCACTAAAAATGGCCCCAGCTGACAGAGGGGACACCCAGGTTTCTAATGATACCTGGGTTTCCTAGTGTGAGCAGGGATTTAACCCTGCTCACACTGCATTGTGCTCTATGGGGATTTAAATCCCCATTTAAACAGCTGCATGCCATCTCACTTTGAGCTCTGCATGCAGCTCATCAAAAAACCTGGGGCCACTAAAAATGGTCCCAACTGACAGAGGGGACCCCCAGGTTTCTAATGATACCTGGGTTTCCTAGTGTGAGCAGGGATTTAACCCTGCTCACACTACATTGCTGTCTATGGGGATTTAAATCCCCATTAAAAGAGCTGCTTGCCGACCTCACTTTGAGCTCTGCATGCAGCTCATCAAAAAACCTGGGGCCACTAAAAATGGCCCCAGCTGACAGAGGGGACACCCAGGTTTCTAATGATACCTGGGTTTCCTAGTGTGAGCAGGGATTTAACCCTTCTCACACTGCATTGTGCTCTATGGGGATTTAAATCCCCATTTAAACAGCTGCATGCCGATCTCACTTTGAGCTCTGCATGCAGCTCAGCTGTCAGTCTGTGGACATTTAAAATGACCCCAACTGACAGAGGGGAGACCCAGGTTTCTAATGATACCTGGGTTTCCTGGTGTGAGCAGGGATTTAACCCTGCTTACACCACAATCTAGATATAGGCATTTAAATGCCTATTTAAGCAGATAAATGCCGCGCTGACTTCCAGCACTGCATGTAACTCATCAAAAAGGCTGGGGTCATTAAAAATATCCCCAGCTGATAGAGGGGAGCCCCAGGTTTCTATTGATACATGGAACTCCCTTGTGTTAGCAGGGATTTAACCCTGATCACACCAAATTGTAATAGTGGGGATTTAAATCCCCATTTAAATGCTTGTTTGCAGCGCTCACTTTGAGCTCTGCAAACAGAGCATCAGTCAGTCTGGGGACACTAATTCTGGCCCCAGGTGAGAGAGGGGAGCCCCAGGAATCAAATGATACCTGGGGCTCATAGTTGCCAGCAAGGTAATAGACCCTGCTGGAAAAATACTGCATGACGGAAATGTTCCGTCATGCGTCCTTAAGGGTAGGACCAGCATGACGGAAAATTTCCGTCATGCGTCCTTAAGGGCTTA
This sequence comes from Pelobates fuscus, assembly GCF_036172605.1. Taxonomy (NCBI): domain Eukaryota; kingdom Metazoa; phylum Chordata; class Amphibia; order Anura; family Pelobatidae; genus Pelobates; species Pelobates fuscus. The sequence continues at coordinate 405,078,177 of NC_086317.1, forward strand.
ATTGGGTTAATTATTTCCCCCTCTATCTGGATTACCTGAACCTGATGTCTCCTGCTAATTGGAATTTGCTATTTTTTAATAATATTACCTGTTTGGTGTACCTGTAATTTAATTTACCTGTTTTAAATTAGACTCTCTATTGTTTGAGATTTACAATGTTATAATTTATTTTTCCTGACTAATCCATGTCAGCAAGCTCCTTAGTTTCTGGTTCATAGGCAGAATGTATAGCAGTTTTCCAAACACAAAATTATTGACCAATCAGGGACATGAGATGCCCAGTGGAAAAAATAAGAGAAAATTGTTACCACACCTGCCGTAATTTTCTTTTCCATGCCAGCATCACCTATGGGTTAAGCTCCTCCCTCATAGCTGATAGGACAGAAATCGAAAATTAAAATAATGTTATATAAGAGTCACCTCTCCATATCAGCAGTATTTTTTTCCTGTCCTCCAGCTGTTAGGCAGCAATACACTTTTTATTTTAACGTTGACCTGCCCTTAGCTTTTCATTATGGCACCTCTGGGGAGTTCAGCCTCTCTCCCCAGGGAAGAACCCAGACACAGCCCAAGCAGTCAAGCAGTTTGGGACCCTATGGGATAGAATTACTATGTTAGTGAAACATAGAATGTGACAGCAGATAAGAATAAGTTTGGCCCATCTAGTCTGCCCAGTTTTCTAAATACTTTCATTAGTCCCTGACCTTAGCTTATAGCTATTCCATGCACCCACTACCCCCTCAGTAAAGTAATATTTCCTGACATTATTTTCAAACCTTTGCCCCTCTAATTTAAGACTGTACTCTTTTTGTGACAGTTTTTCTTCTTTTAAATATAGTCTTCTCCTTTACTGTGTTGATTCCCTTTATGTATTTAAATGTTTCTATCATATCCCCCCTGTCCCGTCTTTCCTCCAAGCTATACATGTTAAGTTCCTTTAACCTTTCCTTGTAAGTTGTATCCTGAAAACCATGAACCAGTTTAGTAGTCCTTCTCTGCAGTCTCTCTAAAGTATCAATATCCTTCTGGAGATACGGCCTTCTGGAGATACGGATATGAGTACAATACTCCAAGTGAGGTCTCACCAGTGTTCTGTACAATGGCATGAGCACTTCCCTCTTTCTACTGCTAATACCTCTCCCTATACAACCAAGCATTCTGCCAGCATTTCCTGCTGCTCTATTACATTGTCTGCCTACCTTTAAGTCATCAGAAATAATCATCCCTAAATCCGTTTCCTCAAAAGTTGAGATCAGGACTCAAAAAATCTGTACTTTGCCCTTGGGTTTTTACATCCAAGATGCATTATCTTGCACTTATCCACATTAAATGCCACAACTCTGACCATTTTTCTAGTTTACCTAAATCATTAGCCATTTGGCTTATCCCTCCTGGAACATCAACCCTGTTACATATCTTAGTATCATCAGCAAAAAGACATACCTTACCATCAAGACCTTCTGCAATATCACTAATAACAATATTAAAGAGAATGGGTCCAAGTACAGATCCCTGAGGTACCCCACTGGTGACAAGCCCAAGCTTCGAATATACTCCATTGACTACAACCCTCTGTTGCCTGTCACTCAGCCACTGCCATACATATTCATTTGGAATACAAATGTAAAGATTGCAGTTTATTGATAAGCCTTCTATGTGGAACAGTGTCAAAAGCTTTACTGAAATCTAGGTAAGCAATGTCTACTGCACCACCCTATTAGTAACCCAATCAAAAAAAATCAATAAGATTAGTTTGGCATGATCTCCCTGAAGTAAAACCATGTTGTCTCTGATCTTGAAATCCATGTGATTTTAGATGTTGAACAATCCTACTCTTTTAATGGTTTTGCTAGTACATCACTAAACTCTTTTAATAACTTTGGGTGTATTCCATCAGGTCCCATTGACTTAATTGTCTTTACTTTTGACAGTTGATAGAACCTCTTCCTCTGTAACAAATGACTAATTTGTCCCTTTTCCTAACTGAGGCCCCTTTCCTTCATTTTCAACTGTAAAAACTGAACAAAAATATTAATTGAGGCAGTCAGCTAGACCTTTATCCTCTTCTACATACCTTCCTTCTTTTATTTTTAATATAACTAATCCTTGTTTTACTGACTGTGCTATTTTCTCTTCTGTGTGTGATTTAGAAGCTCTTAGCCTCTTTCTGCCTAATCTTATAGATTATTCTGTCTTCCTCACTCTGGTTTTTTTTATAATTACTAAATGCTAACTTTTAGTTTTTTACTATTTTGGCCACATCTGCAGAGTACCACAGTGGTTTCTTGAATTTTTTTCTTTTACTGACATGCTTAATGCAATTTTCTGTTGCCTTCAGCAGTGCAACTTTTAAATAATCCCATTTCTCTTGAACTCCATTTAAATTGTTCCAGTCTGATAATGACTCTAAAACTTTTCTTATTGTGTCGTGTGACTAAGTCACTGTTCTTATATTAATCCACACTGACTGATGATCAATGGATCCTAAACTTTCATCTACAGTAATATCTGATACCAAATCTCTATTTGTTAACACTAAATCTAGTATGGCCTCTTTACGAGTTGGCTCCTCAACGACTTGTTTTAGAGACAATCACAGTAGGGAGTTTAGAATTTTAGAGTTTCTGAGTCAGAACTTCAAAGAATGACAGTGTGGAAGCAACCTGCCGTATATCATTGGCAAAAACACTAAAAACGTCCTTTACCTCTGAAACCTCATGGCAAGCCAAGTCATTTGTCCATAGATGGACAAGTACATCCAATTCCCCTTCCTGCTTTGCTCGCTTAACAATATTACAAATACGCCTCCTGTCTCTGTGAGCAGTAGCTCCGGGAAGACATCTCACAGGATCGCCATTGTCCAGCTCCACACCTCTTATGATAGAATCTCCCAACGACAACTGCTTTCTATTATGCCTCACCATAGTCTCCAAGCCTGTCTCAATAATACCGCTACCCTCAGTGCCTGAGCCTGTCTCCACAACACCATTACCCTCAGTGCCTGAGCCAGTCTCCACAACACCATTACACTATCTAATAGTGCTGAAAATGAATTATGTAGAGCAACAGACTGTGCAATATGCCTTTTATCCACAACTCTAAGTCTACCAGATCCTACTGTAATCCATCTGCCATTCCTAGTATGTCTATGCGGCAGTGGCTTTGCAGCAGTTCCAGCCTGAGTTTGTTTACCAGATAATTTACAAATCTCACACTTCAAAAATGCAATCTCCTGCCGCAATGTAGAGAACTGTCTACAGATTGGACAGCATCCAAATCTCCAAAAAGTGGAACGTGAAACAAATGAATAACATCTATTACACTGAACTAAGTCTGTCATTTTAATGAGGTGCACTTACATGTAGCAACCAAACTTTATTAGCCAAGCTAATGACCACAATCCTTATATAACTCCTAAAAGCAACACCCACTAGGAATGTTGAACACCTGGGTAGGCTTATGCTCATTTGCAAACAATAGCTAATTAACCAACAATCAATCAATAGCAAGTACCAAGCTAATCAAATGCCTTACCAATTACCAACAGGAAAGCAAACCTTGTGCAATCAGTAACCTTTTCCTATAGATGAATCTTACCTGTAACAGTAAAAAAGAAAAAACTCTTAGCAAAATCTTAGATAGTTGAACATTTTGTAAAACTCTCCAGAAAATCTCCAATCACACACTTTGAAGCAGCACTTAGATGTAGCAACCAAGCTATATTGATCCAAAAGATAACCAAGATGACGTCAAACGCATCATGAAATGCAGTTAACTCTTTATACAAAGTGATAACTGGTCTTCCTGACAATCATTTTCTGTGATGTAATTGTGCCATCTACTGACCAGAATCTTGATGATAGTCTGTAGGGAAGACACGCCCACCTTACTCTATTGGTCACTATCACCTAACATCTAACATCTAAGATCTGACATTTGGAGCCAAAGCTGGACACACCTAACTCTTTTTGTATCTTTTCCAACTAACACTTAAAGCCAGATATTGACCTTGTGGTTTTCATATAAAATATATGGTTCTTTTCTTCATGTCTGTCTGTATTGACATATCCTGAATTTTTATTTTATTTCTATTTTTACATTTATTTTTTTCATTTCTAATTTTATTTTCATGTTTATTGATTATTGTTTCATATTTATATTTATATATTTATTATTGTTTCATATTTATATTTATATATATATTTTGTATTTTTATATCTATTTTTATTTTCATTCTTATGTTTATTTATTTAATTTACCTTTATTTTTTCATATTTATTTTCATATTCATTATTATTATTTTCATTTATTTTTATTATTTATTTCTTGATTATTTCATTATTTATTATTATTCATTTTTTGTAGTATTTATTCAAATGAATCAATAACTAATCAGTATTCAAATTAACCATAACTTCATTGATTTTTTTTCTTCAGTTTAAAGAAGAGATGTGGTAATTTGCAGACAGACATGAAGTTAAGCTATGAAATATTTGTGTGTGTGTATATATATATATATATATATATATATATATATGGGTTATAGATCCTTTTTTATGTTTATTAAATATATGGTTTTAAATTTACATTTGTATAAAAAAGTATCCTCAATATAAAAGAAAATAAATACATATGAGTATGTGATGAATATAGTATAGATAGCCTAATATTGGCTGTATATCATTGATTCATAGTAAATATGTTCTAATATATGCCAAAGTATATGAAGAGGGCTGACACGTTTCTTTTCTCCTTAAAAATTCCAATGCATATGAACGTATGAGAGTTCCGCATGAACTTTGAAATTAACAGTGGTAACGTACGCATATGAACAAATCTGGAACGCATACGTTTTAGACGCAAGTGGAACTCACGTACACGTATGCACCAAAGATGACATCATCACGCCGGAACACCACCGCGGGAAAAACGAAAAAAAGAAAAATACAAACAGTTGATTGAGAATTCCAGAGTGGCGAATCACCGATGATATCGGAGAAACACCCATGGAGCCACCAATCAACACTCAGAGAGTACACCTATTTAAGATCGAGGGAGGGAGGTATTTTAGGTGGATACATTGTTAAACTTCATTCTGTATCTTTGTGATTTTATTTGAATACATATTTTTTACTAAGTCCCTGAAGAAGTTCCTATATTGGAATGAAACGTGTAGGATTTATAGTGGTATTTTATACCTTTTAATTTATTGGAAATAAAATAGCTTTTTTACCACATTCCTGATTCTTGCTCAATCTATATGGTGAAATTACGCTGCAAGGAGGAATAAAGGAGGATCTCTCTGAGCCCTCCATTGCTATCGGGGGAGGCACCATACGGGCACATATTATCCTGACATCCTGTGCGTGTCACTAACTGTTTTAGAGGATACTACACTATGTTATTTTGTTTGTCTCTATTATATTTTTAGGTTTGCAGCTGTATCCCAGTTTTTTTCCACATTCTATATACATATCTATTATCTCTGGGAAGCTGTCAATTAACTAATTAACCCCTTCAGGACGGAGTCAATAGTGCACGTTCTGATCAAAACAAAACGTAAACAAAAACTGGAATTTGCGCTATATGTCTGTTCAACCGTAATTCACCTCTTTCATATTAAATGCACCCACACTTATTATATATCATTTTGTTCAGGAGAAACAGGGCTTTCATTTCATATAAAATATTTATATATGAAACAATTTATTATGAATAAAATAAAAAAAAACTGTAAGAAATTAGAATTTTTTTTTTTAATTTGTAGTTCCGCCTCACATTTTAGCTGTAAATGTCATAATACTGTTAGGTTTTACTGCAACAAAATGCACATATTTGTAATCAGCGATGTCTCACGAGTACAACAGTACCCCCCATTAACAGGTTTTATGGTGTTTTGGAAAGTTACAGGGTCAAATATAGAACGTTCCATTTTCAAATTGAAATTTGCCAGATTAGTAATGTTACCTTTGAGACGGTGTGGTAGCCCAGGAATGAGAATTACCCCCATAATGGCATACCATTTGAAAAAGTAGACAACCCAAGGTATTGAACGTGGGGTATGTTTAGTCTTTTTTAGTAGCCACTTAGTCACAAACACTGGCCAAAGTTAGCGTTCATATTTGTTTCTGTGTGAAAAAAGCAAAAAACTAATATTTGGCCAGTGTTTGTGACTAAGTGGCTACTAAGAAGGACTCGACATACCCCATTTGCAATACCTTGGGTTGTCTACTTTTGCAAATGGTATGCCATCATGGGGGTAATTCTTATTCCTGGGCTACCATACGGTCTCAAAGGCAACATAACCAATCTGGCAAATTTCAATGTCAAAAAAATGAAATGCGAGCCTTATATGTGACTCTCTAACTTTCCAAAACACCATAAAACCTGTACATGGGGGGTACTGTTATTCTTGGGAGACTTCACTAAACACAAATATTAGTGTTTTAAAACAGTAAAACATATTACAACAATAATATAGTCCATAAAAGTGCCGTTTGTTTGTAAAAAATGCAAAAAACGTCACTTTTACTTAAAATATCATCGTTGTAATACAATTTACCAGTTTGAAACACTAATATTTGAGTTCAGCGAAGTCTCCCGAGTAAAACAGTACCCCCTATATACAGGTTTTATGGTGTCTTGGAGAGTTACAGGGTCAAATATAGTGCTTGCGAATTAAATTCTCTGCACTTTCTCCCTGTGTTGTCAGGCATGTCAATCAAATTTTAATTAATTAAATGACATAATTATGTTAAAAAATTACTTAAATATACACGTAGAATTTTAATATATATGCATTTATAGGTATTTAAATTCTACGTGTATACTAATGTAATCTTTCATGTAATTATATGTATTTATCTATCTATATATATTTGCGGTTATTTGTATTTTATATATAGATAGATATATATAGAATGTCATTCTAAGTGTATTCTGTTTCCAATATATATATATTAATAACAAAATACAGTTAGAATGAAATTACATATGAATATATAATTTATTTAAAATTTTGTTTCAATATTTTATTTATTTATTTTATTATTTTATTTATTTATTATTGTAATTATACGTATATATATATATATATATAATATATATATGTAGATCTATTATATATATAATATATATATATACATATTATATATGTAACGTCATTCTAAGTGTATTTTAATACTAATATATATACTAATATTAATATTAAAATACATTACGTATGACGTTACATATATATAATATGTATATATATTATATATATAATATATATACATATATTATATATATATATATAAATACTTGTATTTTATTTTAACATGTGTATTTAATTTTTTTTTTACACTACCTACCAGCAGGGGGACTCTCTAATATTTTAGACAGTCCCCCTGCTGGCAGATCCATAGCCAGCTATAGGGGGCCATGTGATCGCTCTTTGAGAGCGATCACATGGCCCCCGGGGGCCTCATTTGCCGGAGGGGGGCTGCCTGGGCTCTCAGGCAGACCCCCAGAAGAGGATCGCGGCGGAGGTAAGTATAGCTTACCTCCTGGGGGCTTCAGCCGTTACGGCGTTCTATGCCGCCGCAACGGCTTTAAAGCCGCGACGGCATAGAACGCCGTAACGGCGTTAAGGGGTTAAGTTAAGTATTTTCTATATTATATTCTTCTGTTTGCTCATGAAAAAGAAATGAAAGTTATGGCGGATATATATGCACAGGAAGTAAATCAGCTTAAAAATTAATTGAAAGGATACGAAAAGGAGAGTAAAAAATCAAATAGTGAGGTTAGTAGTCATCACTGTGTACCAAAACGTTGCACAAAAATACAAGAACGGGCTACCTATAAATTCCCTCCTCACTATGATTTTCCCACACCAGTTAAGATTTTCCCAAAACAGTCTGAAAGGAAAGATGTGAAAACACCTGTGAAACATGGTTCCTCATATCATGATATTGCCAAAATATTGCAATCTTGGGCAGAACAGTTTGAAAAGACTGTCTTGGCCAAGCTTGAGGAAAGGAATCGGGTTCAGGGTGATAGGAGTTAAAGCAGACATGTACACTGTCAGAACTCTGATGCTGATAAGAATTGTGATAGTGAGCGAGAAGCTCAGAGTGATGGGAGTGAAAGTGATTGCACCATCTACTCTGAAGGCCATGTGACTGATATGCCATCTGCACTGTTATATGGACAAAATCCCTATTCAGCAGCTAGATCGCACAGACGTTTACCTTAAAGCAGGGAAACTAGAAACAAGAGTAATAGGACAACTGCTCCTGTATATAAACCTCCTAATGTAATCAGATTCCTTAAAGAGACAGTCCCACAATTTTCTAGAAGTTCAGGAAACATATCTGAGCACCTAGAAAATTATGTATGATGACATCCATAAGAAATGGTACATTACATGGACCTTTGATTCAATTAGTGATGTCGCGAACACGAAATTTTCGGTTCGCGAACGGCGAACGGGATCTTCCGCAAACGTTCGGGAACCGGCGAACCGGGGCAAACCGCCATTGACTTCAAATTTTAAAACCCACAGGGAGAGTGATGTGTGTGATGGGTGTGAGAGTGCTGTGTGTGATGGGTGTGAGTGCTGTGTGTGATGGGTGTGAGAGTGATGGGTGTGAGAGTGCTGTGTGTGATGGGTGTGAGTGCTGTGTGTGATGGGTGTGAGAGTGATGGGTGTGAGAGTGCTGTGTGTGATGGGTGTGAGAGTGATGGGTGTGAAAGTGCTGTGTGTGATGGGTGTGAGAGTGCTGTGTGTGATGGGTGCTGTGTCTGATGGGTGTGAGAGTGCTGGGTGTGATGGTGTGAGAGTGCTGTGTGTGATGGGTGTGAGAGTGCTGTGTGTGATGGGTGTGAGAGTGCTGTGGGTGAGTATTAGAAGGAATTGTGTGTGTGTTTTGGGGGGTAAAAAAATTAAAATAAGTAAAAATAAGTAATCCTCCCCTCCCTTCTTACCTTTAGCCTGGGAGGGGGGGACCGGCACGCTGGTGAGTGGGAGTGGGGACCGGCATGGTGGTATCTTGGAGGGGGGGACCGGCGCTCGCACACCATCCCTGGTGGTCCAGTGGGTGAGTGAACTCTAGCCTGTGAGGCTAGAGTTCACTCTCGCGAGATCCAGTCGTTGCCAGGGCAACGCTCCGGATCTCGCGAGAGGAACCCGGCGGAGCTGCAAGATAGAGCTCCGCCGGGTCCTCTCCCTCCCTCTCCAGCCGCAATGTCTATTTAAATGGGCCGGTGAGGGAGATCTCTGATCTCCTCACCGGCCCGCCATGGCAAACAGCGGGGCCGGCGCTCGGATAGTGCTGGCCCTGCATAGACCGGCAGGGGAGATCCTGGGACCTTCCCCTGCCGGCCTCGGCCCATGGCCACCGCGGCCCACCGGGCATTTGCCCAGTGTGCCCGATGGCCAGTCTGGGCCTGCTTCCCTCTATATACCGTGTAAACATGGCTCCCTCTATATACAGAATAACATGGCTCCCTCTATATACAGAGTAACATGGCTCACTCTATATACAGAGTAACATGGCTTCCCTCTATATACCATGTAAACATGGCTTCCCTCTATATACCGTTTAAACATGGCTCCCTCTATATACAGAGTAACATGGCTTCCCTCTATATACCGTGTAAACATGGCTCCCTCTATATACAGAAAAACATGGCTCCCTCTATATACAGAGTAACATGGCTTCCCTCTATATACCGTGTAAACATGGCTCCCTCTATATACAGTGTAAACATGGCTCCCTCTATATACAGAGTAAAATGGCTCCCTCTATATACAGAGTAACATGGCTTCCCTCTATATTCCATGTAAACATGGCTCCCTCTATATACAGAATAACATGGCTCCCTCTATAAACAGAATAACATGGCTCCCCTCTATATACAGTGTAAACATGGTTCCTCTCTATATACATAGTAACATGGCTCCCCTCTATACAGGGGCGTACCTGGAGCATTTGGCACCCGGGGCGGATCCTTTATTTGGCACCCCCCTCCCCAACTTTGAAATGTAAAAAACAACTGACTTTTTTTTAAATGTATGTGTATGCAGTGTGTGTATAGTGTATGAAGTGTATGCAGTGTGTGTATAGTGTATGAAGTGTGTGCAGTGTGTGTGTATAGAGTGTGCAGTGTGTGTGTATAGAGTGTGCAGTGTGTGGGTATAGTGTGTGCATAGTGTATGCAGTGTGTGTAGTGCGTGCAGTGTGTATAGTTTGTGTGTATAGTGTGTATGCAGTGTGTGTATAGTGTGTATGCAGTGTGTGTATAGGGTGTATGCAGTGTGTATAGGGTGTATAGTGTGTGTGCAGTGTGTGTAGTGTGTGTGTGTATAGTGTGTACAGTGTGTGTATAGTGTGTATAGTGTGTATGCAGTGTGTGTATAGGGTTATGCAGTGTGTGTGTATAGTGTGTGCAGTGTGTGTATAGTGTGTGCAGTGTGTGTATAGTGTATGCAGTGTGTGTATAGTGTGTGCATTGTGTATAGTGTGTGCATTGTGTATAGTGTGTGCATAGTGTATGCAGTGTGTACAGTGTGTGTATAGTGTGTGTGTGCAGTGTGTGTATAGTGTGTGTATAGTGTGTATGCAGTGTGTGTATAGTGTGTATATAGTGTGTATGCAGTGTGTGTATGCTTAAAAGGATGCTGTTAATTGTCTTGGGATGACGAAAAAGCATATAGGCCGCTATCTCCAGAAGAACTGAAGGGGGATTAGGAAATAATCTAGCTACCAAGCCCTCTCTGGTAACTACAGATATTTTTGGTTGTCTTAATGCATTTGTTGTTGTTTAAAGGGACACTATAGTCACCAAAACAACTACAGCTTAAAGGAACATTTTGTTAAACTAGTAATTTTTTACTTTTTCATGAGCAGATTTAAATAGTCTTATTTGTTTCCTTTCTAATCCATTAAGGAGCAGTGATGATTAAAGGAACACTATAGTCACCTAAATTACTTTAGCTAAATAAAGCAGTTTTAGTGTATAGATCAGGCGTAGGCCTGTCCAGATGTTTTGGCACTCCAGATGTTTTGGACTACACCTCCTATGATGCTTTGTCAGCATTATGGGTGTAAGAGCATTATGGGGGATGTAGTCCACAACATCTGGAGTGCCAAAACTTGCCTATCCCTGGTATAGATCATGCCCCTGCAATTTCACTGCTCAATTCACTGTCAATTAGGCGTTAAATCAATTTGTTTCTGTTTTTGCAGCCCTAGCCACACCTCCCCTGGCTATGATTGACAGAGCCTGCATGAAAAAAAACATAACTGGTTTCACTTTCAAACAGATGTAATTTACCTTAAATAATTGTATCTCAATCTCGAAAGTGAACTTTAATCACATACAGGAGGCTCTTGCAGGGTCTAGCAAGCTATTAACATAGCAGGGGATAAGAAATTCTTAATTAAACAGAACTTGCAATAAAGAAAGCCTAAATGGGTCTCTCTTTACAGGAAGTGTTTATGGAAAGCTGTGCAAGTCACATGCAGGGAGGTGTGACTAGGGTTCATAAACAAAGGGATTTAACTCCTAAATGGCAGAGGATTGAGCAGTGAGGCTGAAGGGGCATGTTCTATACACCAAAACCGCTTCATTAAGCTAAAGTTGTTCAGGTGACTATAGTGTCCCTTTAATGTAGTTGTTCTGGTAAGTATAATAGCTCCCTTCAGGCATTTTCATGTAAACACTGCCTTTTCAGAAAAAAGGCAGTGTTTACATTGTCCCTAGAGACACCTCCAAGTGGCCAGTACTCAGATTGCCACTGGAGGGGCTTCCTGGCTCAGGGCTGCACAGTAAGCATTCCCCATGGGAAAGCATTGGATTGGCTAAAAATCTGCAATATTGATGATGTCACCCAGGGGGCAGGGCTAGCACCGGCAGAGTCATGGAGAGCTAAAAATAAGGTGAGTTTTAACCCATTCTGAGGGGGCTAAGGGGGGGCAAACAACCTAAATGGTGGGTTTAGCACTATATGGTCAGGAATACATGTTTGTGTTCCTGACCCTATAGTGATCCTTTAAAATGAAAGCTGGAATTTTATAAAGTGATGCAGACTGTGTCTGTTACTTATAATCGTTTGTTTGCAATAATAATTAAAAAAAACATTTCTCTATGTACCTTATTTCTTTACAAATAACAATGGTCATTTTTTTCCCCACAAAGTGAATTGCATAGGAGTATAAACTGCTAGATTGGTGCAGTACAATTTAGCATGCTCATTACTATTTGATTCTGCTTTTATAGTTTGTGGAACGCGTCCCGTGGTAGATACGGCTGGATCTAAAGTTATTGGTGTTGGTGATGCACTTCTAGGAACATGGCCATGGCAAGTTAGCATGCAGTATTCTGAGACACTTCGTGACTATAAACATGTGTGTGGTGGTACACTTATTGAAAACACATGGGTTATGTCTGCAGCACATTGTTACTATGAGAGAAGGTAAGCTTTTATTTCTGTAATATGCCAGATTTGTTGAATTGTACGTTGAATGTGTTTTCAATTTAGCCTAGAGTATTGCCTGGATTGCAACCTAGTTCTTTTCAGGTGGATATTTTAAGCAACAAAACAACTTTATCTTTATGAAGCAGTTTTTTTTGTATAGATGCGCCTGCAGTCTCCCTGCTCATCCACTATCTCAAATCTTAGCCCTCAATTTCAACACTGAATATCCCATTAACTTTAAACAAACCCTGTACCCATATCTTAAAACTCATAATAAAACTGCCCCACAATCCTACACACACTAAGTCTTATCTTCTTCTCTTAACCTTTAAAACCCACAAACTGTCTACCTTTTACCTCTTAATTTTAATCATGATTAAAGACACACAGTCCCGACCCCACCTACCTACTCCCTTCCCCATTCCTCCAATAAACATCACCCCTTCACATAAGGTAGCATGTTTCTCTCTGTTACCATCCATTCCCTTCTGCTCCATATCTCCTTTCACACACCCTGTCCGCTTACATGCCCCCTTTCTCTTGCCTGTCACATTACACGAACACTGCCTACATTATTGCCCCTGTATCCACATTAAAGGGCCTTTTTCAACTTCACAAACACCCCCTTCACATTATATGCCACCCATCAACAATACATCCCTTCCCCTCTGCACAAGTGGGAAGACTGTCTACCATTTTGCTAATGGTAGGCTACTTAGATAGAGCTGAGGCTTCATGAGCTGCAGTGTAGACGATTTCAGTGTTGCTACACTCCTTTTTAATCTTCGGAAGGTTTCTGGGAGATAAAGTGCATTGTCGGTGTGTGAGGGGGACACAGATACAGAACTAAGTGCTTAAATGTATTATTCACCTAAAGGAAGTGTCAGCCTTTGTAGATGTGTTTTTGTATGGAGTGTGTGTGAATGCAGGTGTGTATTTGTGTGGGTTGTTCTAGCTTTTGAATGCAAAGAACACACTAACACAGAGCTTTGTTAACCGTTTTTCAATTTTCTTACGTTTTTTTTTAACATTTTTGTGGTGTTTGTGTTTAACTGTAATTTTCCTCTTACTAATTTACTGTATCCACACCTATTATATACATTTTTTCTTGCCATTAAATGGTCTTTCTAAAGATACCATTATTTTCATCATATCATATAATTTACTATAATTTTTTTTATAAAATATGATGAAAAAATTGAAAAAACACACTTTTTTGAACTTTGACCCCCAAAATCTGTTACGCATCTACAACCGCCAAAAAACACCCATGCTAAATAGTTTCTAAATTTTGTCCTGAGTTTAGAAATACCTAATGTTAACATGTTCTCAGCTTTTTTTTGGAAAGTTATAGGGCTATAAGTACAAGTAGCACTTTGCTATTTCCAAACCATTTTTATTTTCCTCAAAATTACATTGTAACACTGATATCTCTCAGGAATCCCTGAATAACCTTTCACATGTATATATATATATATATATTTTAAAATAAGACAACCTAAGCTATTAAACTTGGGGTATTTTGACTCTTTTCATGCAACCATTTTACCACCAATATATGCAAAATTTAAACAACAAAAAAATTAATTGGTGATTTTTTTGACACAAATAGCATTTTAAGAATACATATACAGAGAACTTTAACCCCTTAAGGACCAGCTCTAATCCCCCAGGACGTATCAGGTACTTAAGGACCGTTGTTTGTCGGACTTAAGGACTGTTTTTTTGTCGGACGTACCTGATACGTCAGCAGTCGGGAAGCGGTTAATGCTGGGGTGTTGGGGAGATTTTATGATTTCCTCTTTCCATCACCCCCACCCTGCCCATGAACCAGCAAAGGTTTTATATACCTAATGGTAGTGCCAGCCTATGTAAGTGTGTTTTTGTATGGAGTGTGTGGGTCTAGTGAGTGTTGTGTTTGGTTGCTTAGCTGTATTTTTGTGTATTGTTGGTTTTTGAATGCAGGAATGTATTTGGGTATACTGTTGGTGTTTAAATGCAGGGTGCATTTAAGTGTAGAATTTAATTTCAATGCACGGGTGTATTGGAGTGTAGAGTTGGTGTTTGAATGCAGACATTCAAAAACAGATATGCAGTCATGGTAAAATAATTTTATAGTTGTACATATCAGGACATAATAACAATTAGCTGTTCCTTAGCATATCTTAAAATTGGCTAAATACAACCTCTGATGAGCAACCTCTGATGAGCAACACATGACATATTACATCGTGTCATGATTTATTTAAAGGAACAGCTCAGACCCCTAAAGCACTTTAGCTTGCTTAAAAGCTTTATGTGTGAAGAGTGCAGATTTCAGTAGAAATTGGCACTTTTATAAATTAACCTAGTTACACCTCCTGGCTTTCAAGCAGACAACTGGTGTAATGATATTGATGTTACAAAGTTTTGGAGTCCAGTAGCCAGATCAGCAATGTTTTCTGCCAGAGGTAGCCACTCGTTACCCAGGTGGTTGAGCCCCTGAGCCTTGAGTGGCCTTCTGGTCTTAAGCAGAGATGGGAGACTGGAACAGAGAGATGATAATCGTAGTGAGGCAAGCCGAGGTCAGTGGGAAGGAGAAGCAGCAAAGTCAAAACGGTCCAAAATCAGCAACAGGTAAGAGAAACAGGAACAAGCTTGATTAGAGAGTACAGGAACCACAATAATCTGGCAAAGGTACAGAGACAGGAAGTGGCTTTTATAGGCCAAGAACCAGACACATGACCAGACACAGCTGAAGAGACTTGTCACTGATACCAATGCTTATAGAGTCAAGGTTACCAGATCTCAGGTACATTTGCAAAAGGCCTTTCCAAAGAACCAAATATTGAAGCTTGTTGCGGAATATCCTGGAGTCAAGAATTTTTTCCACCTCGTATTCATCTTCACCATCCACGAGGACTGGTGGTGGGGCAGGCAGGGCTCGACCAGGGAAAGTATTTTCATGAAAAGGTTTAAGCAGTGCAACGTGAAACACTGGATGTATTTTCATGGAATCTGGAAGTTGATCTCAAAAGGTCCCATGAACTTTTGACCCAATTTATGAGAAGGAATCCTAAGTTTAGGATTCTTTGTTGACAGCCAAACCTTGTCACCAACATGATAAACTGGGGCCTCCTTTCTATGCCTATGTCAGGGTACTCACCTGTTAGACAGACAGCCAGACGTGGTCGCTCCTGGAGTTCCCAACAGGGGACTTGAACCGGGGAACTTATCAGTCCTAGTCCTGATTTCTACCTCTGAGCCACAGCAGCTTTACACAGAGACTACTGAGTCCGGTCCTGTTCATCCTGGCACGGCTTATACACCGGGGGCTGCACCTTGACTTGGCTGTGTCTCACCTGACTCTCATCGGTCATCAGCAGGGTATTTAAACCCAGCCTCTTCCTGTGCTCAGTGTCAAGTCTTTGATCTAGTGTTGCTGTGTCGTACCAGTGTTCCAGTTTATCTGCTTCGTTTATTTGACCTCGGCTTGTGACTACGTTTATTCTGACCTCTGGCATCCCTTGACTTCGGCTACTCCTCGTTGTTCCTGACCTCTGGCATCCTTTGACCTCGGCTATCCCTCGACTATCCTGCTGGTTCTGTCCTTGCCTGTCCTGCGTATTTGGTACTGCATCCTGCACAGCCCCCGTGCACAGACCCACAGGCCAGGTGAATTCTTACCTGACCACCTCGGCCTGTGGCTATCTGCAAGGGTGAGCAACATATCTGCGCTACAGACTCCCAACTCAGGTAAGACCCTGACAAAAGACTTGACCAATATGGAGTCCGCAGAAATGTGCTCATCCTCACTCCAGCAAGTGTCCAGCCTGGCCCAGACTGTTTCGGAGTTGCAGCAAGAAATTTTTTCTCTTAAAGGCGCAGTACATCCAGCTCCGGAACCCTTTGTCGTCATGCCCGACAGATTTGATGGTAACTACACGTCCTTTCAGTCATTCAGGATGGATTGCGAGGTATTGTTTTCTTTAAAGCCTCGAACTTACGCCACGGATTTCATCAGGGTCAGAGCGGCTATCAACCTGTTGTCTGGACCCATCAAAGTTTGGTCTTACCAAATGTTGCAGAGGAAGAGTCCTGTCCTTGTCAGCTGGGAATCCTTTATTATTGCTATGGACTCACAGTGCAGGACCACTAAGCCCAAGCCAGCTCCACCTACTAAAAAATTGCGGAGTCTACGTTACCAAGGAACCGAGTACTATCACCACACCCCAGTGATGCCCTCTTATGACCCAGTTCCCAGGAAAACTCCAGAGGTATCCTGTGTTCCACTTGACCCTGAGGAACCTATGCAAATTGGACGTGTCCACTGCAAAGTCACACCTAGGGAGAGGGACCGAAGGAGAAGCCATGGTCTGTGTTTTTACTGTGGAGAAGGAGGACACTTCATCACGCTTTGTCCTGTTCGCCCTCCTAGACCTCCAGCTCTCCGACTGGGTAATAATATCCTTCGTCCAATGTACACCGCATATCAGCCTAAAGAGCTTCAAGGGAGCCGTTATTCCTGCCCAGGCTTGGCTTCCATGGAAAATGCTATACCTCCTGCTCCAGAGTCGTCTGCATCTACTACCAAAGTTACTTCCTGTAGTACCACCACTACTTCCTGCCCACTTGAAAAGGATTTACCTATGGATTGTGTCATTGCTTCTAATGGCACTACGGTCTGTAAAAAAGACCTAGAAGTGTTCGAAAAAGCACTGCTAGCTACGAGCACTGTTCCTGCCGAAGTTGTGGAAGTTCTTGCCACCCCTACCCGGAACCTAGACAGATCGTCAGCCGTACCAGAAGCTGGTACTGGGAAATCCCGAGCTAATAAGGGATTCCATACTGAGGACTTTCACTATGGGGACTCGATGGATTCTAAGAGTGACTCTGGAGAGGCGGATTATTTCAATGAGGAACCTACTTACGCCCAGAGGTCGTTTTTAAAGGGGGAGGTACTGTCAGGGTACTCACCTGTTAGACAGACAGCCAGACGTGGTCGCTCCTGGAGTTCCCAACAGGGGACTTGAACCGGGGAACTTATCAGTCCTAGTCCTGATTTCTACCTCTGAGCCACAGCAGCTTTACACAGAGACTACTGAGTCCGGTCCTGTTCATCCTGGCATGGCTTATACACCGGGGGCTGCACCTTGACTTGGCTGTGTCTCACCTGACTCTCATCGGTCATCAGCAGGGTATTTAAACCCAGCCTCTTCCTGTGCTCAGTGTCAAGTCTTTGATCTAGTGTTGCTGTGTCGTACCAGTGTTCCAGTTTATCTGCTTCGTTTATTTGACCTCGGCTTGTGACTACGTTTATTCTGACCTCTGGCATCCCTTGACTTCGGCTACTCCTCGTTGTTCCTGACCTCTGGCATCCTTTGACCTCGGCTATCCCTCGACTATCCTGCTGGTTCTGTCCTTGCCTGTCCTGCGTATTTGGTACTGCATCCTGCACAGCCCCCGTGCACAGACCCACAGGCCAGGTGAATTCTTACCTGACCACCTCGGCCTGTGGCTATCTGCAAGGGTGAGCAACATATCTGCGCTACAGACTCCCAACTCAGGTAAGACCCTGACAGCCTATCAGCAGCTCTTTTGTAACATTCCTGAGCCTCCGAAAGAGTCTTCTTCAACAGTTCTTGGGAATCTCGTAAGGCGGTTAGCCGGTCAGTGACTGCAGGAATGGAAGTAGTAATTGGGAGACTCACTAGAAAGGTTGGATGGTAACCATAATTAGCAAGAAATGGGCTCAGAGAAGTGGAGCAGTGTTGGGCATTGTTATAGGCAAATTCCGCCGTGGGTAGAAAATCCAGCCAGTCATCCTGCAGGTAACTAATATAGCACCGCAAATATTGTTCTAACGTCTGGTTGGTTCGCTCAGTCTGTCCATTACTTTGTGGATGAAAAGCTGACGACATATTTACATTAATACCTAGAATAGAACAAAAATATTTCCAAAAATGAGATGTAAATTGCACTCCCCTGTCAAAATTACTTCATCAGGCACTCCATGCAAGCAAAATATTTCCAGAATAACTAGGTCAGCAGTCTGTTTAGCTGAAGGGAGACCACAAGCTGGTATGAAATGACTCATCTTAGTTAACCGGTCCACAACAACAAGAATGGTAGTGTGTTCCTTAGAGGGAGGTAGTTCCACAATAAAGTCCATGGAAATAGATCCCCAGGGACGATGAGGAATAGGAAGAGGCTGAAGCATGCCAACAGGGGATGAGCGAGGAGTCTTATGTCTGGCACATACATCACAAGAGGACACATACTTCTTAACATCCTCATAATATTTAGGCCACCAAAAGGATCGGGTAAGTAGTTCTTGTGTCTTTCGGATTCCTGCATGACCTGCTGGTTTTGAGTCATGGTAGAGACGTAAAACATCCAGTCGCACTGATTCTGGAACAAACAGACGTTGTTGAAAAATCCAAAACCCATTAAGCATGGTCATATGAAGATCACGAGGAGGATCACGAAAAACTGGATCATCAGCGTAGCCCTTTTTAATGCGAGACATTAGATCAGAAGGAAAGGTAACTCCTAAAAATCTACTCTCAGGCAAGATGGTGGCTTTGGTTACTGTAGTATGGAGGGGGTCAGCTATCCTAGACAAGGCATCTGCCTTGCCATTTCTGGAACCAGGGCGGTATGAAATCAAAAAATTAAACCTTGAGAAAAATAGGGACCAGCGTGCTTGTCTGGCTGACAGTCTCTTAGCTGATTGAATACATTCCAGATTTTTGTGATCTGTGAGGACAGTAATTGGATGGGTGGCTCCCTCCAAGAGATGTCTCCATTCGGCAAAGGCAGCTTTTATAGCCAAAAGTTCTTTATTCCCTATGTCATAATTTCTTTCTGCTGGTAACATCTGGCGGGAATAGAAGGCACATGGATGTAACAACATCTTAGGTCTAGCATCTTAGGTCTAGCATAGCATAGCCCCAACAGCTGAATCAGAAGCATCTACCTCTACAGTAAATGGCAATTCTGGCTGAGGATGTACCAGGATAGGGGCAGATGTAAACAGAGTCTTTAATCTGGAAAATGCAGTGTCAGCCTTATTGGACCACTGAAAAGAAGTCCCTTTACGTGTAAGTTCAGTGATCGGTGTAATAATGGCAGATAAATTCTTAATGAAACGCCTGTAAAAATTGGCAAACCCCACAAATCTCTGAATATCTTTTTCATTCTTTGGGATGGGCAAGTCCAGCACAGCTTTAATTTTACTTGCGTCCATACTTAAACCTTTAGGAGTTATTACATATCCCAGGAATTTAATTTCTGTTTGTTCAAACTCACATTTTTCCAGTTTAATGTATAGGTGGTGGGTACGAAGGCGCTCAAGAACAATGCAGACCTGTTTTCTGTGATTTTCAAGATTATCAGAAAATATCAGGATATCATCCAAATATGCCACAACAAACTGATCCAGGAGATCCCGTAGTACATCATTGATTAGATGCTGAAAAGTTGCAGGGGCATTACAAAGCCCAAATGGCATTACTAGATATTCGTAATGTCCGTACCTGGTTCTGAAAGCTGTTTTCCATTCATCATTTGGTCTTATGCGAACCAGATTATATGCCCCCCGTAGATCAAGCTTCGTAAATATTTTAGCTGAACGAAGTCTCTCCAGAAGTTCAGGAATGAGAGGCAAGGAATAGCGTTTTTTAACAGTGATTTTATTAATGTCCCTGTAATCGACACATGGCCGTAGACTGCCATCTTTCTTTTCTACAAAGAATATAGGAGCTCCTGCTGGAGAAGTAGATGGTCGAATAAAGCCTTTGGCAAGATTTTCTTGTATGTATTCACGAAGTGCTTTCAATTCAGGCTCAGAAAGGGAGTATATATGGCCAAATGGGATAGCAGCTCCAGGTAGCAGCTCTATGGGGCAATCATAAGGCCTGTGAGGTGGAAGCTGATCAGCATTCTTCTTATCACAGACATCTGCAAAATCCCGATATTGTAGAGGAAGCTTAGTTAAGTTTGTATAAACCATTTCATTAATTGTTGTGGCAACAGTTGTTGCCTTAGAGGGTTGACAATTTATTAAGCAGTGTTCTGAAGGAAAGGACAAAGTTCTAGTCTTCCAATCAATCTGTGGGTTATGCAGAGCATGCCAGGGTATACCCAAAATCACTGGAAACTGTGTTGAGGAAATTAGGTGGAAAGGTATAGACTCATGGTGATTCACTTCCAGCATCAATTTTAAGGGCACAGTCTCATGTGTAACCGGGCCTGACGTGAGTGGAGAACCGTCTACTGTTTCCATTAACACAGGTGAAGATTTAGGGATAGACTGAATTTTATTTCCTGCTGCAAATTTGATATCCATAAAGTTTCCGCCTGCTCCAGAATCTATCATAGCTGTAGTTGAAATTTTATTATCACCATATTGCAAAGTGATAGGCACCACCAAATGATGATGTTGAGTCATCATACCCTCTTCACCCTGAGCCAGAGAAAACAAGGGTTGTGTGACAGAATCCAGTTGGTCTGAAATCTGGGATTGGTGTTGAATCTGTGCACCCTCAGCAGTCATAGCTATTGTTCTTTTAGACTTGCTAGGGCAATTGATGGCATAATGCCCTGCACTACCACAATACAGGCATAAATTGTGAGTTTGTCGCCACTGTTTTTCTTCATTGGATAATGACCCTCTTATTAGATCTACCTGCATAGCCTCAGGTTCAGATTCTGTAGGTGTTTGTGGGGTCGGAGTAGAAATTCTTGAATAGAAAGTAGGAGTAGCACTTGGTTTAAAAGAGCCCTGTCTTTCCAATCTTCTTTCTGAAAGTCTCCGATCAATACGGATAGCCAACCGCACAAATGCATCAAACTCAACAGGAAGATCAACACGAGCTAATTCATCTTTTATTGCTTCTGAGAGACCCCTTCTGAAGTGGAACCTCTGGGCTGATTGGTTCCAAGTAGTATCAGCAACCCACTGTCTGAATTCAGCAGCATATTCAGCCACAGAGCGCCTCCCTTGATGTAAAAGAAGGAGAGTGGCTTCTGCTGTAGCACAGCGATTGGGGTCATCAAAAACTAGGCACATGGCCTCAAGAAAGTCTTTTAAATTTCCCAAGACTGGACTGTCCTGTTCCAGAAAAGGGGAGCCCCAAGCCAGGGCTTCATCTTTGAATAGGGAGAAAATAAATCCCACCTTCTCTCTTTCAGATGGAAAACGGTTAGGTAACATCTTGAAATGCAAACGGCATTGATTTAGGAAACCCCTAAATTTTTTGCGGTCTCCTCCAAATTTTTCTGGTAGAGGCAAGCGGGCATCTTGTGCAGGTGTAACAGTAGTAGCAGCAGCAGCCGCAACATCATGTGCCCTGTAGCTGGTAAGCTCACCATGCATTGATCGAACTTCATTTTGCAGTTCAGCTACCTGATCCTGCAGCACTTGAATGGTCTGTGCATTAAAAGCAACCTGCTGGGCCAATGCAGAATCTGATCCGACGGTCTCCATGAATGGGCCAGATTATTCTGTAATGATATTGATGTTACAAAGTTTTGGAGTCCAGTAGCCAGATCAGCAATGTTTTCTGCCAGAGGTAGCCACTCGTTACCCAGGTGGTTGAGCCCCTGAGCCTTGAGTGGCCTTCTGGTCTTAAGCAGAGATGGGAGACTGGAACAGAGAGATGATAATTGTAATGAGGCAAGCCGAGGTCAGTGGGAAGGAGAAGCAGCAAAGTCAAAACGGTCCAAAATCAGCAACAGGTAGGAGAAACAGGAACAAGCTTGATTAGAGAGTACAGGAACCACAATAATCTGGCAACGGTACAGAGACAGGAAGTGGCTTTTATAGGCCAAGGACCAGACACAGCTGAAGAGACTTGTCACTGATACCAATGCTTATAGAGTCAAGGTTACCAGATCTCAGGTACATTTGCAAAAGGCAGGGTGGTGTAGTGGTAAGGAAGAGGTTTAGCAGCATGTAAACCAGGGTTCGAAGCCCAGCAGAGTCAGTTCCTCACAACTGGTCATGTTACGTTCTGGTTTGGTTAGCTCAGTGGAGCCTGTGGTTACTTGTCTTCCTTTCATGGTAACTTCCTTTCATAATCTACCTAAACAAAGAAACAGGCCTAGGTAGGAGGGCTAAGCATCTTTCCTTCTATCCCGCAACTGCTTATAAAAAGTACAGCATGAATACATTAAAAATCCGCATGTGACCCATTACTAGATGTGAAGGCCTAACCATGGGTGAGATCAAACTTGTGGGGAAGGGGATTACTATTTGATATACATTTTTTTATATATATATTTGTGGTCGGAATTTAATAGATTATGGAATGTGGTAGGTGGTGTAGAGTTGGTGGAACTGTGCCGAAACCAACGAACAAGTAGGCCTGTAATAAAAGAGGGCCTACTAAGGTTATTGTAATATTAGTATGTATAGGGGTGTGGTGGGTGGGGTCAACCTGCAAGAACGGCATAGGTGAATAGAAGCCTTGCGTTTAAATATGCAAATAACTCCTCCCACAAATTCAGGCCTAATACCCTACTTGTGGTCGGAATTTAATAGATTATGGAATGTGGTAGGTGGTGTAGAGTTGGTGGAGCTGTGCCGCAACCAATGAACGAGTAGGCCTGTAATAAAAGAGGGAAAAAAATAATGAAAAAAATACACACTTTATTGCCTTATTATAAGGCTAAACATTTAAAAGACTTTTCTTAGCTCTTGCTCTGGTCGTGGAATATAGGTATTATATACAGATGACTTCCATCGGCCCAATCTTTTGATGATGTGGACTGGTGTGTTTGAGCTGGATGCTGACGAGGCTGCTCCTATTCTGAAGGAATATGGAAAGAGAAAAAATCAGCGCTAGATTGCCACACAAGAGAATAATAGTAAGGCTGCAATCTTTAAAGGGGAGTCCCCTATAATCCCCTAATGATAAGAAATGATGCAAGATAGAACAAAAAAAAGGTTGCGCCTAAAATATACAGTAAAACATATAAGAGTGTATATAATAAATAATATAAAATAATACAATTTAATATTAAATATTAAATGAAATATAAATGGATAATTGGCAATAGTCCAAAACACTTATCATAAGTCCATAATGGTAGATGCCATGTATAAGAACAGGGATCCTGAGGCGTAAAGTGGGGTGTGTCTTCACAAAGGTGTCCTTGGAATCCAGTGAAGTAATATGTGGAGAAAAAAACAAGAGGAACTCCAATGGCACAGTATATAGATGAATAAAATGGTAAACAAAATAAAAGTAGTCTTACTCACACTTTTCAGAGCTAGAATCTAGCTCTGATATAACGCACGTGAAGTGGAATAATCCCCACTCAAGGATATGCGGAGTAATATTGATTGGCGAGTATCTGGCTCAGATTCAACGTCCAAGTTGGTATTATTCGACCCAGGGAGATAAAATAAAGTATATAGTGCTCTCTGTATAGTAATTAAAAGGTATAAAAAGAGAATAAATATACTACTCACAGTATATAGAGCAGGCTTGTACTGCTGAATGTAGGCGCTTGGGTGGTATCATCCCCACCTAAGGATTCTTTAGGCTTCTCGTCAGGTAGATAGTATATGTAAAGTCAGGTGAAAAAGAAATCAAAATGGCTATAAAATGTCTATGAATTGTTCTATTCTGAAGGAATGTCCGGAAAAGGAAGAGGGTTGTAGCCTAATCTTAACAGCAGAGTTCTGACGTAAAAAATGAACTTGGATGTGGTGAGAGGTTGATCTTGGAGTAGTAGTAGTGGAGAGTTAGGTGGGAGACTGTGTCAAATGATTAGAAATGAGTCTAGTATTTTAACTGGGCACCAGTCGTTTCCTGTAGGAAATAGGAGGATTGTGGTGGGGTGGTTGGTCTGATTAGTTTTTGAGGTTTGCAGGGAAAGGATGTAATGGTCATTGTTTTTAACCAGGTTAAAAAATGTTAAGCTAGTATTGGCATCTGAATGGCGTATGATGGTAAACTTTCTAGGTCTAAGGAAGCTGTAGAAGGCGATGAATATAGCGACCTTAATGACTGAATTAGTCTGTGAATCAAAGGGGCTGGTGTCTAACATGTCGCTGAGTTTCCGGAATATAGGCCCGTCTATAGGTAGTCTACTAGTTCTAGGGGGGCAAACTATTTTGTTGATGCCTTTCAGGTTATTTTTAATGGGATAAGAGGATAGAAAAGGCGGGTGATTGGGAAAAGTGGTGAGAACGTGATGTTGTACGCCTGTGAGATATAGTTTGATGGTGTTGTGTGATAATTTGAGATGTAAGTGGCAGAAGGAGGCAAAAGCCACCATGGTTTCTATGGAAAAATTACATTGTACTTTAAATTCTGCTTAACATTTTTGGAAAATGGTTAGTGCCCTGGCATAAGTGGTCATTGTGTGTAAGTGATTGGGCGTGTTGTAGCAATTCAGTTAATCCATAGTTAATTTGTTGAATCCTGGATGGTTGGTTGTTGGTGGAGGGGTGTACCTTGAATAATACCTGAAAATGAGATCGGGAAAGTGCGTCAGCTGCTGTGTAATTTTTTACCGGGATGTTTTCGCAGACTTGGTAGAATTGTGATTTGGTGGTAAGCCAGGTCAACTTGCGGACCAACCTCATGATTATTAATGAGGAGGAATGTCCTTTGTTGAAAATCTCACAAGCCGCTGAATTGTCTGTGTAACACTTGACTAATCCAGAGATGGCCCCAGGTATGGTGCCATGACAGGGTATATTTCGAATAAAGCCGAGGTTTCTCTAAAGGCCGGCAAGGCAGCTGTCTCAATTGGCCAGTTGTCCCTGAACCACTAGTTGCCAAATATTGCAGCGTACCCGGTATGAGCTGCTGCGTCCAAATTACTGGGGATTGTTCAGATAGTGGGGGAATAACCATGGAGACGCCATTCGATTCTAAGAGGAAATTCCTCCACGTGAGCAAATCTACCCTGGCTGGTGGGTTGATTGTGATAGTACCCATGCCTGGTACCCCGTGTAAGAGACAAAGTAGCCTGGAGATGAATGATTTGCCCTGTGGGATGATCCGCATGGCGAAATTTAGGGACCCTGACAAAGATTGGAGACCTTTTCGCGTGCAGGTATTGCTCTGAAGGAATAGATCTAATTCCTCTCTGCCGCGGACCAATTTCTCTTGGGGGAGACTTGCTTGAAAGGATACTGTGCCAAGTGATATACCCAGGAAAACCAGTTTGGTAGTGGGGCCTAGTGTTTTGTCAGGGGACAGGGGGACACCCAGGGATGTGAAGAGGGCTGTGGTACTAAGGATGCTTATAGGTATGCGAGAGCCTGTTTCAATCAATAAGAAATCGTCCAAGTAGTGTATGACTGATGGACACCTGACGACGTTCAGGAGCAGCCAGCAGAGGGTTTCTGCGAAGATGTCAAACAGTTTTGGGCTGCTCCTTAAACCGAACGTAAGTCTGGTTGCAAAGTAATATTTTTCTCTCAACTTTACTCCATGGATGTGATAGATTTGAAATGTCTATTTTGCTCAGCCATGCACGACTGCCTGCTAGTAGAATGGCTTGCATGGTGTTGTCTAGCGTGGCGTATTGAAGTGAAAACTCTTCGGCGGGTATGAGTGAATTTATGCTGGAGCTGTGCGATGAATGAGGAGCTGAGAGATCTATGATTAAACGTATTTTTTTGGAAGATTTGTTTACAGCTACCCCAATGGCATTTGTATGCCAGGTAGAGAATGGGGGTTCGGAGAATGGACCTATCATGAAACCTGCCTGGGTTTCTTTATTTAACAGTTCATCCACTGTGGGAGGATCGTTGCAGGCGGACAAAAGGTTCGGGCTTTCTAAAGTGCCTGCGGGGATAGCAATGTGTGAAAGCACTGGGAGAACCCTGACACCAGAAATTCCACTAAGTGAATGGAGGGGTAAGTGCATAGGTGATATGCCAACACGTCAATATTAACCTCTGTTAGTCATTGTTTTTAGAAAGCCTGGCAGGGCACATGGACTTTGTGTGCTCTAAAACAAATAGAGCAAATATGCAACAGCCTGCATGCGCTGTAACTGCAGGCGCCAGCATTAAAATTGTTGCACACTTGTGCCTTGCCGAGGAACACTATGGGTCTGCCAAGCTTATCCCTTTGACCATCTTGCCTAGATTTTGAGCTTAGGGTGGGATGGGAAGAGGAGGGATCTGCTTCGCAGGGGCACAAGTCGGTGGAATGTGAAGTGGAATTGCATTGCTGGTGTGTAGCCCTTGAGAGCTTGTGCTGGGCCTGGGGTCACTGGACTGAGCTGTAAGCAGTTTGTAGAGTTCTGCCTTCCTAGCAGTAGCAGGGAAAGGGATACCTCTAGCTCTGCCGATAGTTTTGGTATGGTCCATGATCTCAGGGACCTGGGGGTGGAGGGGGCTAGGGATACTTCGGGGGACCCAGGCATGGTGGGCATGCTGGGCGGATCTTGGAGGGGCAGGTTGTCACTGGGGTTAGTTCCTGTGACATCCTCTGAAAAGAGCATCAATTAGAAAGATACAGGGAACAGAAAATCAAGACCCTCATAGAACTGGTTTAGAAACAGAGGGATAAGGCGCTCCCTATGGTAGCAAGTACAACAATAGTATTAGACAGCAGTAACCAACACATAGATTCCCAACCTTGTGACAAAAATAGTGTGGACAGATAGGATTAGGAAACCGCGCCCTGGACAGTGTGATACAAATAAATTGTATACGTACACAAGTGTATATGCGATGGTCTATGTCCAATTGACCTCAAAGTAAAAAACGCACTCTGCAGTATATATCCAGAGACGGGGATTGTACCGTCCACGCGCATTAACAGCTGAGCTCTGGGATAGCTCTGGGAAATGTGAGTGAAACCACTTTAAAAGTACCCACAAAACCTGCTTGTTATATTTATGATATTGCACTATTGTTTCTTCAATGTTTTTTAGGTCAATTGGACATAGACCATCGCATATACACTTGTGTACGTATACAATTTATTTGTATCACACTGTCCAGGGCGCGGTTTCCTAATCCTATCTGTCCACACTTCATAGAACTGGCTTGCTGACAAGTGCCAATAGGCGAAGGAATTAGCTAACATGACAGGTGAGGCCCTGCTAGTGCCAAGTGGCAGTGAGAGGCTCTCCCTATGGTTTGGACCGTGGTGTTTCGTGGCCACTAGATGTTGTGGTGGCGTGTTGGCCTCTCGGTGACAGTAGAAGAGTCAAATACGTGTGGCCGTGACTTGTGAGGCCCTGACTGAAGCCCTGTAAAAGGGAGTGCAAGGCGGCTAACTATGCTGTGGGCCATTGGGCGAACCTCTGTGGTGAGGTGGGGGGTTGGCCTTGCGGGACCGATATAGTTGTTTGGTACTAGGGGCTGGAGTTGAAGTTTTTGGCGGGCTTCTCCAAAGCAGAAGTGCCGGTTGCTATGGTAACTGTCAACCAGCAAGAACAGCATAGGTGAGTAGGAGCCTTGCTTTTAAAGGGACACTGTAGGCACCCAGACCACTTCTGCCCATTGGAGTGGTCTGGGTGCCAACTCCCACTACCCTTAACCCTGCCAGTGTAATTATTGCAGTTTTTTATAAACTGCAATAATTACCTTGCAAGGTTAACTCCTCCTCTAGTGGCTGTCTACTAGACAGCCACTAGAGGGCACTTTCGTGTCTATAGCACAGGTTTTCTGTGCTATATTGTCGCTGGACGTCCTCACGCTGTGTGAGGACCTCCAGCGTCACTCAGTTCCCCATAGGAAAGCATTGAAAGCATTTTCAATGCTTTCCTATGGAGAGCTCTAATGCGCGTGCACGGCATTGTCGCGCATGCGCATTAGGTCTCCTCAGCTGGCGGACGGGATCAGTCTCGCCCACCGGCTGACGTAAGGAAGAGGAGGGGTGGCGGTGAGCAGATATCAGCAGGGGTCTCAGGTAAGTGCCTGACAGTTGGTATGAGGTGTTCCTGCTAATATGCTGACAGGGCAGAGGGGAGCCAGCCCTGCAGCCCTGTAGTTAGGGTTGCCACCTTTCTTGGAAAAACATACCGGCCTTGCTAATTTGCATAATTAAATATGTATGGGTGACATCACATGATGATAATCACAAGGAGTGACATAAGAGAAAATGCTGTAAAATCACCAAAAAACTACTTGGTTTGATTCTGCTGTATAGATGGATTCCTCCCAGTGCCCCCATGTCTCCCAGTGCCCCCATGTGTCGATTACTCCAGGTCTCAGTGTTCCTATGTATCAGTGTCTCAGTGCCCCATGTCTCCCAGTATCCCCTAGTGTCGTGTCCCCAGGTCTCCCAGTGATCCAATGTATCACAGTGTCTCAATGCCCCATGTCTCCCTGTGTCCCCATGTATCCCAGGGTCCCCATGTCACTAGGACACTAAGAAGACGGGGAGACCTGAGGGCACGGGGAGACCTAGGGAAACGGAGACACCAGTGACACTGGGAGACTAAGGGACTCTGGCTGGGACACATGGGCACACTGGGAAAATAGGGGACACTTGAAGACATGAGGACACAGGCACCAGGGACACAGACACTAGAGACACTGGCTGGGGGACATGGGGACATTGAGACATGGGGGCACTGGGAGACATGGGGACACTGAGACACCAGGGCCACAGACACTAGGGACACTAGCTTGGAGACATGGAGACATTGAGACATTTGAGGCACTGGGAGACATGGAGGCACTAGGAGACATGGGGACAGTGAGACACTGGCAGACTGGGGGCACTGGGAGACTAGGGGGCACTAAGTTACCAGGGACACTGGCTGGAAGACATGGGGACACTGAGAGACATGGGGACACTGTGTCCCCATGTGTCTGTGCCATAATGTCTCCCAATGTCCCTTAGTGTCTCAGTGTATTCCTCCTTGCTGCCTTTCCCCCATCCCTTACTTCCCTGAGCTGTAGGCTGTCTGGATTCTCTGTAGCTGCACCCCTGCAGATCAGTGAGTATAGATAGGCAGGGAGGGATATGCTGGAACTTCCTATCCCTGCCTGTCTCCACACACAGTGACCCACCTACTGGCCAGTGCTAGTATTGCATAGTAATCTCTTATTTATACTGAGAAAAATACCAGCATTTGTATTGCAAGTATCACTGCAATATTGGCACCAGCCAGGCAGCCTCAAATACTGGCTGTGCCAATAAAATAAAAGCCAGGTGGAATCCCTAAGAGTAGTGTGTGAAAAAAAAAATGTAAAAAAAAAAGTTTTTTTTTTTTTTTTTTTTTTTATAAGTGGGCCTATTCCATGAACCTGGGCCTGGAGCTGCAGCTCCATCAGCCCCTATGTTAATCTGGCCCTGCGCACGGCATACCGAGGTATGACAAAAGGAGAGGTGGAATCAGGAACCAAATGAAAAATTATTATAGGAAGAATCCAACTTCATAATATAGGACACCCCAACCACATAGAGACTTTTCCACTTTCAACAGATAGAGTCCATTAAATTCGATCAGAGAATTCTAAACCAGCCTTTTTTAGAAACAATTTGTGAGAGGGTCACCCACCTGGAAAAGAAGGGACAGAGAATACAAAGAAGGGGAAGTAGGGGAGGAAAGAGTAGAGTATCAAAACCAAAAAGATAAAATGAGGAGGAAGTGAAGATTTTCAATTTGACAGATAAAGTTCTAAAGCCAGAACATAAGAACATTTTAAATAAAGGTTTTAAGTTTGCTCCGAGCTGCTCTGTAAACCAATTTGGAACATATATGTATATTAATAAATATATACGTAACTTATGTCTCAAAAAATATTTTTTTTTAAATAAGAAAAGTGATACTATACAAAATGAAGCTGATACTTTCTATCATACAAGTTTAAAAATACCTTCTAATTTCTATCCCATTTATCTGAAATCAGATTGTATGAAAGTTTTTGAAAAGGCTTGTGTAGACGAGATTAAAAAGATTAAAAGTAATAATAAAGAAAATCTTACATTTAAAGAGAAATAGGGATGCACCAAAATGAAAATTCAGGGCCGAAATCGAAAATTCAGGATGCCTTTTGCCGAAAACCGAAAATGACTTTTTGCCCAAATACTTTTAAAATAGTTTTTTTATAGGATTTTATTAATATAATTCTTTTTTAATGTATTTAATAAATCTAAAATTAAAACTAAAAGCCAATAAAATAAATAACCATACTTATTGAGAGTAACACACCAAAAGAAAAAACAGAAAATAGCTTTAAAAAACCCAATATAAATAAAAATCGGTTAAATCTGTTTGTTATATATATGACTGAAGAATAATATATATATTGTTGATACTAATAATTTAATACCATACCAATAAACAAACATATTTCCAATTTATTTGAAAATTATTGTACAAAACAACAGAGCAAGAAACAGCTGTAAAACCAACCTCAAACTGTAAACAGACGTAGCCTCAAGTCAAGAACAAATTTTTGCAGGGCTACACAATTTTAATGTAAATAAACTACACACATGACAACTTGGACTGCTTTCTATGTAAATAAAAGTGGCAGGTTTCTTTTCAAGAACAAAAGTTGCTCAGCTTTCTCGCAGGAGAGACGGTTCCTCTTCTCATCAAGAACATGAGATGCTGCACTGAATAGTCTCTCGCTCTCTGTGCTGGTGCTTGGGGCAGATAAATATTTGCGTGCAATCCGTGCAAGCAATGGAAGGCGATCTTTGGTCATGCACCAGTAGTCAAGGGGATTGTCACTTCTGGCGATGGGTAGTTCAGCGAGGTAAATCTCCAGCTGTTTTTTAGCTGCACTTGTTGTGGCACTGCTGTGGATCAGGGTGCTGCTTTCCTTTAGCATCTCCTCAAACATGTCAGAAAGTTAGGGAGTGTGCTCCTCATCACTTGTACGTCGTGACCGTTTCTCTGGCACACTTTGTTCTGTGCTGTGCATCAAGACTCCTTCACCAGATGCATCCATCACTTCCAACTGTGCCTGTATCATTTCCCATGCACGCTGCTTTTTCTCCATGTCTAAATAATGTTCTTTAAATTGAGGATCTAGTACTGTTGCAATGCAGTACAGAGGTTGGACTTGGTGTCTTGAAAGCATTTGTTAACAGCCTCCAATAGAGTGCTTTTAGCTGTTTTGACGCCATGGTCTGTTTGCACCTCTTTTCCTAGCAGACGCTTCAGTGCTACAATCAAGGGAATAACTTCAGCAACAGATGCATTAGTTGAGCTTATTTCCTTGGTTAACTGTTCAAATGGACTAAGAAGAGACACAATATTTTCAATTAACATCCACTGATGTGCACTGAACGTTGCTGGCAGTTCGTAATCTACCATGTTCGCAGCTAAGACTCGCTTTTGTTAAAGTAGTCTTTCAAACATATAGTACGTGATATTCCAGCGAGTGGCCACATCTTGCTGCAGTCGTTTAGGTCGCATGACAAACTGTACTGGCAAAGCTTGTAATCGGGAATAAGCAAGCGGAGAATGCTTAAAGTGACCCACAATTTTTCTCCCTGATGCGTTTATATCTGATATGCTGCGCTGACTCAGCACTCTCTCATTCACCGCCAACTGCAGCGTGTGTGCCATGCACGGTATGCTATTGAGGCCACTGTCCTCCATAGCCTTTACCATGTTCTGTGCATTATCTTGGACAATCAGATGCACTTTAGACCTGTCAATGTGCTAAGTTTCAAGCAAGGTAACTAAAGCCTCAGATATCGCTGCTGCAGTACGTGACCCAACAAACTCTTGTGGCTGAAGCAAAATTTTTGCAATTTAAAATCGGCATCTATCCACTGCGCTGTTAAGCTGAGCATGCTAGTTGGACTTACGTCTGAGCTCCAAATGTCAGTGGTAAAACTTAGAGCTGTGATGCCTGTGGTCATGAGCTCATGAATGTGTTTTGAAACACAGTCAAACATTTCAGGTAGACAGGTTTCTGCAAAATAATGCCTTGTGCTTTGGCACTATCATTTGCAAATTTCTTAATCTTTTCAAAGACTGTGGCGACAGATGGTGTTGGTATGCTAGTACTTGGGGTACTTTTAAGCATTGTTGCTTTTCTGTACTCTTTATGCTGAATGTGATGTTGTGTTTTCAGGTGGTGTATCAACCCTGTTGTGGAAAAGTGCCTCTGCACTGTACCCCCTCTTGAAATTTCAGCTGAACAAAGACTGCAGACTGCAAATTTGATGTCTTTATCAGAAATTTAAAAATTTCTAAACCGCTGACATAAAGTCACTGAAAGAGGACTATGCCTCAGCTATAGATTAAAAAAGGGAAGTAACTAACTTAAAAATTTACTTTTTTTTTTATTATTTACTTATAAAAAAGATACATAGATATTATACACACAGTGCCACCCAAAGCTGCTAGTTTAATCTTAAACTAAATTGATGGGGTAAAAGACCTTTAAAATATGATAAGTGCATTAGGCTGATCTGGTCCATAATTAACATCTGTCTTCAGTGTGCACAGCAAACAGAGCCTGCAAGGGTGAAGCTTGTGTAGACCCTCCCTCCCTCTTTATGTCCCTTCTGCCTTCCTATACCCTCTGCTAATTGTTTTTTTTCCCAATCATCCCTCCCACTCCACTGTGCTCTGAGATGGTAAGAAGGTCAAATCAGAGGCTTCTCTATGAGAAGCCTCTGATTGGAGTCGGACCTCACGCAGCAGGCCCTGACGTCAAATTTAAAGCCACCATAAGCACTTATTACTTCAGGGAGCTTCTTAGGAATTAAAGCAACTTTGTATATTATGCAACTTTTGTCCACCTAATGCAGGACGTCCTCACGCTCTCCATGAGGACATCCACCATCAGCTTAAATCCTATAGGAAACCATTGACTTAAATTAAATGCTTTCCCATGGGATTGTCCTAATGATCGTGCGAGCGAGGGGGGTACCATAGTGCTAGGAATACAATTGTGTGAATTTAAAGTGAATTTCAAGTGTATAATGAAAATAGCCAAACTGGAAAAATTCTGAGTTAGCTTATAATTAAATTACCGTATATACTCGAGTATAAGTCAAGTTTTTTGGCACATTTTTTGTGCTGAAAAACCCCAACTCGACTTATACTCGAGTCAATGTCTGTATTATGGCAACTTACATTGCCATAATACAGTCTGCGGGCTGTGTAGGAGGGGGGCTGGCAGGAAGCGTTTGCTTACCTCTCCTGCAGCTCCTGTCAGCTCCCTTCTCCTCTGCGCTGGTCCGGTCAGCTCCCCTGTCAGCTCCCAGTGTAAGTCTGAAATTTCGGCTCTCGCGAGACTTACACTGGGAGCTGACAGAGGAGCTGACCGAACCAGGGCGGAGGAGGAGGGAGCTGACAGGAGCTGCAGGAGAGGTAAGTAAATGCTTCCTGCTAGCCCCCCTCCACTGAACTGCCAATGCCACTGGACCACCAGGGAGTGAGCCCCCCTCCCTGCCATGTATCAAACAGGGAGGGGGGGACGAAAAAAAATAATAATAAAATAATAATACTTAAAAAATAATAATACAATTTTTTATTAAAATAATAAAAAAAAAAAAATGCCCACCCCCTACCAAGGCTCTGCAACACACACACTGCACTCATACACACACACACATTGCACTCATACACACACACTGCACTCATATACACACACACTGCATTCATATACACACACTGCATTCATATACACACTGCTTTCATACACACACACTGCATTCATTATATACACACACTGTAAATAAATATTCAATTAAAATATTTTTTTTAGGATCTAATTTTATTTAGAAATTTACCAGTAGCTGCTGCATTTCCCACCCTAGTCTTATACTCGAGTCAATACGTTTTCCCAGTTTTTGGGGGTAAAATTAGGGGCCTCTGCTTATATTCGGGTCGGCTTATACTTGAGTATATACGGTAATTGAAATCCACTTTGAATTCTCCCTTTAGTGAATAACCCTGTATATTTCAATAGGATTTGCAACTAGTAAATTTGAACTTTCTTTTTTTTAATCTAGTTTGGTTAATCTGCACTGCATTTGGTCCTTAGTAAATAGCAAACTGAGAAGTGAATGACACTAAAATAGTCAAGCTTACTATAGATGAATTAATTTAGGATATATTATACCTTTATCTAATGATTTATTTATGCTATTTATTTAAATTCAAATGCTATTTAATAATAATAATATATTTAATAATAATAATATTTATTGTAACGGAATGCAGTATATTAGTCCACGATATCCGTTGGTATCTTCAGGTAATCCACAGTCAGAGCAGAAAGCACGGCAATATTCCCAATCCTCCCTGTAACAGATCCTTCCAACTTAGTCTTTTGTTCGGTTCATGCCTCTGTTCGCCTGATTTCGTGCGAAGTCCGTATGTGAAATATAGGTGGCCGCCATTTCGGGACTTTACACGTGTTCGCGGCCATCTTGTGTACGAACAGCGGTGTTTGCCTGTAACCGCATGGAACTAAAAACGGATACGCAAACAGGCGAACACCGCTGAGTCCTCCAGACCTCCATAAGTTCGCACAGAAACTACCGAACACTCCACCATTCGGTAGTTACACTCAGTCATCTATGGGGATTTCAGCGAACCCCGCGATTCGGATGGATGACAAGATTTTCATACCGTTTTACCGTGCGAACAGAGACCGACCGCAAGGCCAAAACTCATGGAACTATTTTCGGCTAGTTGGTCTGTGCGGTCGGTCAAAACTTTGAAACTCTGTAACTCCCGAACCGTTCATCCAATCGGGCTGATTTTTGGACAGAGTGTTCCCCTAACGAAGATCTCTCAAGCGGTGCCGGATTTAAAGGTGTACCCCCTGTTTTTGGGGTACATCCAGAACTGGGGTAAAATATTGTATGTTCTAATTGTGTTATGTGGTTATCTGAGGGGAGGAGACGTGGGGGTGTTACCCTGTGCATAATTGGTTGTTTTTATCCTCCCCCTGGGAGTGTCCTGTGTGTACCCTTTTCTAATAAAAAGCAGGCTGGGTGTCCCAGTCCTCAGTTCATCTTGACCCTTCATAACGTAGCCTCGTCTCGTTCTTGAAAGGGGATTGTTTGGGAAGGTTATTCTGTTCCTGTTGCAGCTGAACCTGATTTTCGCTCTGGATATCGTGGATGGGATTACATCAGCCTACTTCTCCACAGCAGCTTGCAGGGAAAAAGGACGTCTCCAACGGCAGAAACCCTCTCTCTATCTGGGTAGCCGTTACATTGGTGGCAAGCGGTGGGATGGTCCTTTTATCCAAGGAGCAAGTGCTGAATGGAGTCTCAGTATGCCAAGCTGAAAAGACCCACACTAAAGGATTTATTGGAGAATCGTGGTAGGAGTGCCAGCAACAGACCACGGAGGGAGCTGATAGCTGACCTGCTGGAGCTGGACGAGATGGATAGGTCCATGGAGGTAACGGAACCCATGGCACCCATCAGTGAGGACGATGTGATTACGGCAATTGTGCAGCGGAGATTAGCATTGTATCCAGTCACGTCTACAGAGCTAATAACCCAACTGCTCCGGGAAACAAGGGAAGAGATCCAAACCAAGAGGGATCAAGAAATGGAACTGGTAAGAGCCAGACAGCTCACTACACAGACAGTTCCTACCCCGCTACCCACTACTACAGTAAAGAAAATTCCCTTCAATGCATTTAAAACCTTTGCGGAAAATGAAGAGGAAATTGATGGGTATTTGGCGGACTTTGAAAGACAGTGCTCGCTACATCAAATACCGCCAGGGCAATGGGTCACTATCCTGGCGGGAAAACTATCAGGAAAAGCTAGTGAGGCTTTTCGAGCGCTCACTACAGAGGAGATCACGCAGTACCAAACAGTAAAAGAGGCACTGCTCACCAGGTATGCGGTAACCCCAGAAGCCTACCGTCGCCGCTTCCGGGAGTCCAAAAAGAAAGCTGTGGACTCCCACATGGAATGGGCCAACCGACTACAAAGAGTGGCATCACATTGGGTCCAAGGGTGTAAGGCCAACACCGGAGAGGAGATATTGCAATTGTTCTTAATGGAACATTTCTTCCAAAATTTGGCTGCGGACCTACAAGACTGGGTACGAGACCGGCGCCCCGCTAATTTAAATGAGGCGGCTCGGCTGGCCGATGAATACGCCGAGACAAGGAGAGTAAGCCAGGGTACTCCACGACCAGCTCATAAGATAGAGCCACGTACCCCAGCCGCTGTCTCACGCCCAGAGTTTCGAGCTCCAGTCCCACCAGGACCACCCCGTCCTCAGGGACCTACCAACTACCCCCGAGATTTGTTGAAAGTGACGTGCCATCACTGCGGCAACCTCGGACATATTGCTCGATATTGTCCCCTAAGATCCAATAGCAACAATTGGAGACGCACAACTCCCAACGCAGAGGCCCCTGCATCACGACCCTCTGCGGCTCACTGTGTGGAAGCTGAAATGGGCCCTGAGGAATGCCTGGGGATTTTGTATGAAGCAGATCCCATACAAGCTGCTTCGCCAGATAACCGACAGCATCATCGGCAGGAAGTTCGGGTGAATGGACAAACAGCACAAGGCCTAAGAGACACCGGGGCTACCATCACGTTGATCCAAAAACACCTAGTAAAGCCAGAGAATGTGTCTACCCGCACTGTTGCTGTTCGGGTCGCAGGGGGCGCTGTTTTTCGCTTGCCCACTGCCCGAGTACACTTAGACTGGGGAGTCGGATCGGGGAAAACCACAGTTGGCATTATGGACAACTTGCCTGCCGAGGTCGTCTTGGGAAATGACATTGGCCCCTTGACCTCAGCATATTTGCCCACACCTGCTGCCGCTTGTCCCGTAACCACCCGCTCACAGGCCCGTGTCACAGATGACCCTAATACAGGCCGGGAGACCCAGGTAAGCCAAGCACCCACATGTAACCCCACTACAACAAGCAGGCCCATAGCTTGGGACACCCCAGAGGAGTTTGGGAGGGAAACTAGAGAGGACCCCACCCTCCAAAAGTATCGAGAATTAGCAGACAGTAGGGAGGGCAAACAGGAACGTTTCCTATGGGATGGGGACAGGTTGTACAGACTGACGGAAGGGAAAAAGAGAGGCTGTCCCCCTTCGCAGAAGCGCCAACTAGTGGTACCCAGAAAGTACCGGTTGGAGCTTCTCCGAATCGGCCACGACATTCCGTTGGCAGGGCATCTAGGGGGTAACCGTACCACCTTCCGGATCACCCAGACCTTCTTTTGGCCGGGGATCTCAAAGGATGTACGACGTTACTGCAGCACTTGTGACGTATGCCAACGGGTAGGGAAGAGAGGAGATCACCCTAAAGCTCGACTGTTACCTATGCCTGTGATCGAGGAACCATTTAGCAGGGTGGCAGTCGACCTAGTGGGACCCCTACCTAACCCCAGTCCCTCTGGTAAGAAATACATCCTTACCGTAGTGGACTATGCTACTCGCTACCCGGAAGCTGTCGCTCTGACGAATATCCAGGCTGACACTGTCGCCAGTGCTCTAGTCGGGATATTCACCCGAGTGGGATTTCCTCAGGAAATCTTGTCCGATAGAGGGACCCAGTTTACCGCAGACCTAACCCAGCAGCTATGGAAGGTTTGTAGTATTAAACCCCTACTTAGTTCCCCGTACCACCCTCAGACTAACGGTCTCTGTGAACGTTTTAACGGTACCCTAAAGCAATTGCTACGGACCTTTACAGCGGAATACAAAGATTGGGAACGATTCTTGCCGCACCTCCTGTTCGCTTATCGGGAGGTGCCACAGGAATCCACAGGGTTCTCTCCCTTTGAACTGCTCTATGGCCGGAGAGTACGAGGCCCTCTCGACCTCATCCGAGAGCACTGGGAGGGAGGGACAGAACATGAGGGTGTCCCCATCGTGCCATATGTACTAGAAATGCGGGGCCGTATGGAACAGTTAGCCCGGATGGCACGGGACCATCTCCATGCGGCCCAGGGACGGCAGAAACGTTGGTACGATCAGGGCGCCCGCCAGCGAACGTTCCAAGTAGGCCAGAAGGTGCTGGTGCTTAGACCTGTCAAAGGGAATAAGCTCCAGACCTCCTGGCAGGGCCCTTACAAAGTGGTAGCACAGGTATGTGACACCACCTATGTAATTGCCAGCAGCAAAGATGAAAGGATCCAGAAGTCCTTTCACGTAAATTTATTAAAAGAATATCAAGAAAGGCCCGAGGATATAGCAGCCATATGTATACCAGCCACTGAAGACCCTGACAGCTTACCCATACCCGACCTTTTAGCTAACTCGGAACCTAAGACCCTGCTCAATACCATACAGCTAGGGGAGCGGTTAACCCCCGCTGAAAAGGGACAGATCCGACAACTGCTGACTGAAAAGAGGTTGACGTTTTCCCAAGAGCCCGGATACACCCCCTTAGCAACTCACTATGTAGAGACCCCAGGTCAAACTCCTCTCCGGCAAACTCCCTATAGGATCCCTGAGGCAGTAAAAGATGAGATGAGGAAGGAAATCCAGGAGATGCTAAGACTAGGAGTGATAGAGCCATCTGACAGCCCGTGGGCCTCACCGGTGGTCCTAGTCCCCAAAAAGGATGGGACTACCCGGTTCTGTGTCGATTATCGACGTCTCAATGACAAAACCCTGACAGACGCATATCCCATGCCCCGAGTAGACGAGCTATTAGATCGTATTGCCAGGGGACGTTATCTGACCACCATCGATTTGTGTAAAGGGTATTGGCAGATTCCCCTGGCCAAGGAGGCTATCCCTAAGTCGGCCTTTGTCACCCCATTTGGCTTGTACCAATTTAAGGTCATGCCATTTGGGATGAAAAACGCCCCGGCTACATTTCAGCGCTTAGTGGACCGCCTCCTTGATGGCTTCCAGGATTTCGCCTGCGCGTACCTGGATGACATTGCGATTTATAGCGAAACCTGGGGAGAGCACTTAAGGCATGTAGAGGCCGTACTGGATCAGATTCGGGCCGCAGGGTTGACTCTGAAACCAGAAAAGTGTAACTTCGGCATGGCAGAAGTCCAGTACCTGGGACATCGAGTGGGATGTGGGAAGCAGCGCCCAGAACCCGCTAAAATTGAAGCTGTAGCTAACTGGCCCACACCCCACACCAAAACTCAAGTATTAGCATTTTTGGGAACCGCAGGATATTATAGGAGGTTTGTCCCTGACTATAGTACCATCGCAAAACCATTAACAGACCTAACCAAAAAGAACTTGCCTAGGATAGTCCTGTGGTCTCCCGCCTGTGAAACAGCCTTTCAGGCCCTAAAGAATGCTCTGATTCATGCACCTGTCCTGTCTGCCCCCGTCCCTAACAAAAGATTTGTCGTTCATACAGATGCATCCATGTATGGACTGGGGGCAGTTCTAAGCCAGGTCGGAGAAGATGGAGGCGAGCACCCTGTCGCGTATCTCAGTAGGAAACTGTTACCTAGAGAAGTGAGCTACGCGGCAGTGGAAAAGGAATGCTTAGCCCTGGTCTGGGCATTAAAGAAACTCACCCCGGGGGCGGGGCCTGACCACCATGGTGGAGAGTCGTGTTCTCCATGAGCTCCCACAAAATCCTGATAAAACAAGCGATAATATGCTCACCCAAGCGACACAAACAGCATTCCCAGGCACCCTAATGCCACCCATGACGGAGGGCACACAAGGGGCTCTTATGCGACCTAATTGGGGCCAGATGAAATCACGACCGACATTGCGGCCTGGTCTGCAACGGGCGGGGGAGGCGGCCGCTCCCCTGTCCTGGAGGCACCCTGAAGCTACCCACCGCACAAGCAAGCCCCGCTACCCCCCCCTCGGACCGGCGGGGGTGATCCCGGTCCACCCTGGGGTGGCGACCCTGAGTATGAGGAGAAGGGAAGCACCACCAAAGGTAAAAAACGGAGACCCTAAGATGGCGGACACATGTGCTTACGACCCCAGTGACACCTCACAAGATATCCTCACTCGAATAGACAACCACTTCAAAGCATTTTGGAGGAAGCTGGTGGGTAAGCTAACTCAACCTGCCTCACCACAACTACCCACTCCTACAAGGCGAGCATCACTCACCCACTCCCATCAAGCTACCCGGCAACAGCACAGCCGCCAAACGCCCTCACTCATCCAAGCAGGGCGCCAATGCAAGCCTGCCTTCTTACCCCACCGTTGTTCCGGCAAGGACCGACACCGCGCTCCACACAGCCAGAAGAGGCGCATGTCGCAGCGACGCCTACAGACAAGCAGAGGACCCTCTGGGCCTAGACCGGCTCGCGGACTGTACTACTCGACGGCAAACAGGGCATGGAAGTGCGGAGGACCTCGGAGCATGAGGCTCACGGGCAAGCAGAGGGCTTCCCAGATGGGACTCACCTCACCTAAGAAGGGAGTGACACTGGAACGGGAGCGGAGACAGCTAGGCACAGGGCACAAAATGGCGACAACACCGGGTCGGCCCAACAACGTCCCACAACCACACCACGGGGCGCCCTCTGAGCTCGCGCCGCAACCAAGACCAAGGCTCATAAAAGCACCGGAGTGGGATTGTGGAATACCTCTTGCGGGGGTTGGCTGACCGGGACTCTTGCTACTACAGATGAGTCAATCGCTCCTTACCTCATATAACCTCTATATGCATATGTTGAAGTTTTTATCGTTTTTCCTTGATTTGGTGTCAATCTTACTCATATGTCATGCCTTACAAGTAACTGTTTAGGCCACCTCTATTTTATTCTATTCTCTTGCATTGTTATAAGTAATTGTCAGGATGTTATATGTACCACGTAGGATTTCCACCTACTTCAGTGCATACAGCGATGACCCAGCTAGCATGTACCTAGTCAGGTAGATCTAACTACCAACCATAG
The DNA here is from genome assembly GCF_036172605.1 of Pelobates fuscus. NCBI lineage: Eukaryota > Metazoa > Chordata > Amphibia > Anura > Pelobatidae > Pelobates > Pelobates fuscus. The sequence continues at coordinate 405,119,379 of NC_086317.1, forward strand.
TCAATCTAGCAAAGCCAAGCATAAACTGTTATACACTTGTTTAGACCACGGTACCTCAATGTAGGAGTGTGCGACCAGCTTTATGTCATGCTTCCCACAGTTAACCGCTAACTCACATCCCAACACTCATTTAACCAAATGTTTTAATCTTGCATAACAGCATCACCTCGCACACAAACTGCTCCCAGGCTACTGCCATGAGAGTAGTACCTAGCACTGAGTCTTACTTAAAGTAACCGAAACACAATCCTAAACGGTTTTAATCAGCTACGTACCACAAATGGCAATGCCCGAATAGCTTCTCCATGACTTAACAATTTAAAAATGTGCTAATATTTTCATGTCACTATTGTATAACTACTATGTTTATATGTTTAACTCCTGCTGTTGTGGCATGGGCAAACGTTCTGTCATTCTTTGCACAAAGAAAAATAAAGAATTAAAAAAAAAAAAAAAAAAAAAAAAAAAAAAAACTCACCCCATATTTGTACGGACAGGAATTTACACTAATCACCGACCATAACCCCCTGGTGTGGTTAAACAGAGTAGCTGGAGATAATGGACGCTTGTTGAGATGGAGCCTAGCACTGCAACCCTACAACTTTTCCATTCAATACCGCCCGGGCAGGTTTAACGGGAATGCCGATGGTCTGTCCAGACAAACAGAACTATTACCCTAACAAGGGACCGGACAGCCCCAAGTTGACCCGAAAAGGATCAATCCGGGTCTGCCGGAGTGTTCCACAAAAGGGGAGCAGTGTAACAGATCCTTCCAACTTAGTCTTTTGTTCGGTTCATGCCTCTGTTCGCCTGATTTCGTGCGAAGTCCGTATGTGAAATATAGGTGGCCGCCATTTCGGGACTTTACACGTGTTCGCGGCCATCTTGTGTACGAACAGCGGTGTTTGCCTGTAACCGCATGGAACTAAAAACGGATACGCAAACAGGCGAACACCGCTGAGTCCTCCAGACCTCCATAAGTTCGCACAGAAACTACCGAACACTCCACCATTCGGTAGTTACACTCAGTCATCTATGGGGATTTCAGCGAACCCCGCGATTCGGATGGATGACAAGATTTTCATACCGTTTTACCGTGCGAACAGAGACCGACCGCAAGGCCAAAACTCATGGAACTATTTTCGGCTAGTTGGTCTGTGCGGTCGGTCAAAACTTTGAAACTCTGTAACTCCCGAACCGTTCATCCAATCGGGCTGATTTTTGGACAGAGTGTTCCCCTAACGAAGATCTCTCAAGCGGTGCCGGATTTAAAGGTGTACCCCCTGTTTTTGGGGTACATCCAGAACTGGGGTAAAATATTGTATGTTCTAATTGTGTTATGTGGTTATCTGAGGGGAGGAGACGTGGGGGTGTTACCCTGTGCATAATTGGTTGTTTTTATCCTCCCCCTGGGAGTGTCCTGTGTGTACCCTTTTCTAATAAAAAGCAGGCTGGGTGTCCCAGTCCTCAGTTCATCTTGACCCTTCATAACGTAGCCTCGTCTCGTTCTTGAAAGGGGATTGTTTGGGAAGGTTATTCTGTTCCTGTTGCAGCTGAACCTGATTTTCGCTCTGGATATCGTGGATGGGATTACATCAGCCTACTTCTCCACAGCAGCTTGCAGGGAAAAAGGACGTCTCCAACGGCAGAAACCCTCTCTCTATCTGGGTAGCCGTTACACTCCCAATAACCGGACGAAACACAGTTTGGGAGTCAACTAACTTGCTTTATTCACAGACTTCCATATTTATGCAGTTCCCCTTGCAAGGGGTTTCCGTACAGATGTTACAGGGGATTTCTCCCATCAGGCAGCCTGATTATCCCAACAGGCATTGCTGCATGAGAGGGATACTCCCACTAAAATGGACGATTAAGTGGATTATCCCCTCGTGTAGCAAAACCGACAATTTAAAAGTACCGAACATCTATGGGGAACAGAATGTGCCGAATGCGGCACTCCCGAACGCTCTGGAAGTCCAGCGGTGTTCGGATCATTGAGTAGCCGTTTTCAGTTCCAGGCTCTCGAGGACCGAACACCGCTGCAGAGACAAAGGATCCAAGATGGCCGACCGCCGCATGGTCGGTAGCCGAACGACGGCCACCTAGGAGAGCCCTTAATTACCGATTGCAACATTGTTGCAATCGGTTAATTGGTGCCACACGACTTGTGAGTGGGTGTTCTACCTGGGGAGCCCGCATTCGTATGGCGACCGGCCTGGATAGCCGTGGTTCGTCAAACGAAAGGGTTTTGTATGCTGGCAGCGTACGGCTGCCAGCATGCGAACGGCCATAATACAGTACATACACAGTTTAAAATACACAGTATATATTCAACCTACGGACAACCTTTAATAACTATAGTCCAGAAGTGGCTAGGTTTGCCACAATGCTCCCCCAGAACCAAGCCGGCATACACAGTCTGATCCCAACAGATCGGCTTGGGGATGTCCGGGGGAGTACTCACAGATCACTTCTCGAGTTCAGTCTGTCTGGATAACCCGTCGGCGTTACCGTTTTGCTTTTCTGGGCGGTAATGGATGGTGAAGTCAAAGGGCTGCAGCGCCAAACTCCAGCGCAGCAGCCTGGCATTGTCCCCAGACACACGGTTCAGCCACACCAACGGGTTGTGATCTGTGAGTAAGGAAAAAGGTTGTCCATACAAATACGGCTGTAACTTTTTAAGGGCCCACACCACGGCCAGGCATTCTTTCTCAATGGCGGCGTAGCTCACTTCACGGGGCAACAACTTTCGGCTTAAGTAGGCTACGGGATGCTCTCCGCCATCGGCTCCCACTTGGCTCAGCACTGCCCCCAATCCAAACATTGAAGCGTCTGTGTGGACAAGAAATCTTTTAGTTGGATCAGGAGCAGTTAAAACAGGAGCATTAGTCAGAGCTGTCTTGAGTTGTTGGAATGCCTGTTCACACTCTGGGGCCCAGACAACCAGTCGGGGAAGGTTCTTTTTGGTCAGGTCCGTTAGGGGTTTGGCCAGGGTGCTGTAGTCGGGAACAAATTTTCTATAATATCCGGCCGTCCCTAGGAACGCTAGCACTTGAGTCTTAGTCCTTGGGGTAGGCCACTTAGCTACGGCCTCAATCTTGGCTGGCTCGGGTCTCTGCTGCCCACACCCTACTCGGTGGCCCAGATACTGCACCTCGGCCATGCCTATGTGGCACTTACTAGGTTTTAACGTTAGCCCGGCTTCCCCAATACGGTCTAAGATCGCCCCTATATGGCGTAGGTGGTCTTCCCAGGTCTGGCTAAAGATGGCTATGTCATCTAAATAGGCACAGGCATACTCCTGAAAGCCGTCCAGTAGCCGATCTACCATCCGCTGAAAGGTAGCCGGAGCGTTTTTCATTCCGAAGGGCATGACCTTGAACTGGTACAGGCCAAACGGAGTGACAAACGCCGACTTGGGGATGGCGTCATCGGCTAGAGGAATTTGCCAGTATCCCTTACACAAGTCGATGGTAGTGAGATACTGACCCCGTGCCATCTTATCTAGCAGCTCGTCTATCCGAGGCATCGGGTAGGCATCAGACACTGTTTTGTCATTCAGCCTCCGGTAGTCAACGCAGAATCGGGTAGTGCCGTCCTTTTTAGGCACCAGGACTACCGGCGATGCCCAGGGGCTATCTGAGGGTTCGATAACCCCTAGCTGCAACATTTCATCTAACTCGGCCTTCATATGGGTCCGGACTGATTCCGGAACCCTATATGGAGCCTGTCGCATAGGGAGCTGTCCCGGGGTTTCGACTCGGTGGGTGGCTAGCGGAGTGTACCCAGGTAAGTTGGAGAAGGTAGCCCCTTTAGCTACGATCAGCGCCTGTACCTGGGCACGCTCGTGAGGGCTTAGCCGCTCCCCCAGCTGAACTCCCCGGGAGGGCTCTATCGGTTCTTCCGGTTCTAGTAGGTCAGGTAGGGGCAGGTTCTCCTGATCTTCTAAGGCGGAGGCACAGATTGCCGTCACATCCTCTATCCTCTCATGGTAGGGTTTGAGCATGTTCACGTGGAGCATGCGTCTCTTCCCTACCCCTGAGCAGGGGCCAATCACATAGGTAGTGTCGAATCGCTGCTCTACTACCTGGTATGGGCCTTGCCAGATGGCCTGCAGCTTGTCTGTGCGGACGGGTTTTAAAATTAACACCTTCTGTCCCACCTGAAAGCTGCGGTCTCTGGCTCCTCTATCGTACCAGCGTCGCTGGCGTTGCTGAGCCGCCTGGAGGTTGGCGTGCACAGCCTGAGTTAGCGCCTCCAGACGGTCTCTGAACTCCAGTACATATGATACGATAGGGGTTTCGTTAGTCGTACTCTCTCCCTCCCAGTGTTCTCTAATCAAGTTCAAGGGTCCCCGCACCCTTCTTCCAAACAGTAGTTCAAATGGGGAGAATCCGGTCGACTCTTGGGGGACCTCTCTATACGCAAAGAGTAGGTGAGGCAGGAACCTCTCCCAGTCTTTGTGGGTTTCCCCGAACGTCCGAAGCATCTGCTTCAGCGTCCCGTTAAACCTCTCACATAGTCCATTGGACTGGGGTGGTAGGCGGAATTGACTATTGGCTTAATGCCACATACCTTCCACATATGTTGGGTGACCTCGGCAGTAAATTGGGTGCCCCGGTCCGATATTATTTCTTGGGGGAACCCTACCCTGGAGAACACTTTCATCAAGGTTTCAGCTACGGTCTCAGCATGAATGTTAGTGAGGGCCACAGCCTCGGGGTACCTGGTGGCGTAGTCCACTATGGTTAAAATGTACTTTTTGCCAGAGGGACTGGGTTTTGGCAGGGGCCCTACTATGTCTACAGCTACCCTGCTGAAGGGCTCTGCAATGATGGGTAGGGGACATAACTTGGCCTTGTGGCGATCTCCTCATTTACCTACTCGCTGGCAAACGTCGCAGGAGGTGCAATACTGTCGCACATCCTGAGAGATTCCGGGCCAAAAAAACGCATGCGTTAAGCGATATCGGGTGCGGGTCATCCCTAGGTGTCCTGACAAGGGAATATCATGCGCAATTCTAAGCAGCTCCTGCCTATATTTCTGCGGTACCACTAACTGTTTGTTGGTCAAGGTGACAGACCCCCCACGTCCTTTGCCGTGACACGGTATAATAACCCTTTCTCCCACGTGTATCGCTCCCCCTCTAGCCCTGTCTGGTCAGCTTGTGCCTGGTCCCTATATACTTGTAAGGTGGGGTCGGTCTGTACTTCGGTCGCAAAGGTGGTCGGGGTATCCCAGGACATGGGAGTCGGGTGGGGGTCATGGTCTCTTACCTGAGCCTCAGAGTGTATCGGTGTAGCCGTGGTGCGAGCCTGCTGTCGTGTAGTTACGGGATGGGCCTCCTGGTAGGGAGCCTGGGGTATAAAAGCGGAAGTCATCTGGCCCAAGTCATTCCCCAGTACAACATCTGCGGGTAAATTTTGCATAAGCCCCACTTCCACAGTTCCCTCTCCCACACCCCAATCCAAATGTACCTTGGCAGTGGGTAGCCGGTATACTGCTCCCCCTGCCACCCGTACTGCCACTGATCCGCCAGTGTGAGTTGCGCCTGGTACCAAATGCGGTGCAACCAAAGTTAGAGTGGCTCCCGAATCCCGGAGCCCTTGTACCTCCTTCCCCTCCAGGGTCACTAGCTGCCGATGATGTTGTCGGTTGTCGGTGGCTCGGACCGACATTACTTCGTGGAGTACCCCCAGAGGTTCCTCGATTTGAGCGCTCAGCATTTCCTGGGTAGCTGGTGCTACCTGATAGTGATGCGCAGCAGCCCTGGGTGTTAAATTTTGTCGCACCTGGTTCCAAGCTTGTCGGCTCCGGTTTTGTGTACACTCACGAGAAATATGTCCCCACTGCTTGCAGGTGTGACATTGAATGTTAGCCCGGCCATTGTATCGAGAGGGGGGTGGTGGATTAGATAGAAAAAAAGAGAGTGGGTGAGTGTAGTTGGACTAGCCAACTCCCACACACTCCAAATGGGTTACTGGAGGTATATACGGGGCTTAACCCCAGATAATGTCAAGAAAAGAAAAAAATATGAAAACTGAATATGGAGGACACTCATAAACAATGAGTGTAGACCAAATTTGCCTTCAAATATATATACCTCAAAATTATGAAAGTCACATATAGAGGGAAGGGGGAGGAAAAAATTGGGGTAAACCTTTATTGAAAAAACAATTATAGTTAAGGTTAAAACATGGCCGTAAAGAAATGGCTACAAAATTCCAATACACACTAGGACCTAAAAGGTAGGCAACAGGAGTATCTTAGAACAGATTGTGAATGAGGAGCCGAAAGCTCTAAGGTGTAGATTCTTGAAAATATTCAAAGTGGAAGGGATAGCCCCAGGGGGCAGGAGAGAGAAAAAAGAGGCAAACAATGTCAATAAAGACACTAAGAACCCCTAAAATCGAGGTATTAACACAGAAGGTGTGTGAATAACACTATATGCATGGGGGTGTGTGAGCTTATCCTGGGGAGTACAAGGGCTATAGTTTCTGCCAAGGGCAAATGTGTGGACAGTGGGGTACACAGGAGCGAGGGAAACGCACCAACAAGAGGAGACACAGGCTTATTACTACACAGCGTAGCTAGTGTCCACACCTCTCCCACATGACACAGTGCACATAAGACACACAAAACACAGAAACGTCTCAAAACTTGCCCTAGGTTAGCTGTCTAACTCACATCAGTGAGTGTCAGAACTACCTGCTACTTCGAGGCAGCCTCAAGTTGTCCCTAGCTCCCCAGACAATATAACATGCAAAAAAGTATCAAACTCTCTCTCACCCCTTAGTAAATAAACCCCATAGCAAAAAATTCCCAAAATACAGAGTGTTGGCCCATCCAGATAGGCAGCTTAGAAGTGTAAATAAAGTAAAGTAAAATATGCACTCAAACTTAAACTTAAAGAATTAGCGTCGGCTAGAATCATTCCCAGTTAAGAGTGCAGAGGCTAGGAGTGAGCATCGGCTCAAATTTAAACGCTCAACGCGCGTTTCGGCGTATCTGCACGCCTTTGTCAAGAGCTGAGGAGTCAGGGGGCTAGGTGCCGGTTTTAAAAGGGCACAGAAATGCTCCCATTGGCTGGAGACCGCCAATCACAATGTAGGGGGCATTCCCATAGTGCCCCACGTGGGTTCCCTTTCGGGTGCCTGCCCAGTGGCGGAAAAACCGCCAATCAGAGTATAAGGGGCGTACCAGGGCTGCATCACGTCAACCCTGTTCCCTCCTCCCTTCGATATCAGCCACTCCGGGAGGAAAAAGGGAGGGGCGGGGGAGGAGAGACGGATAGATCCAATTAGATCCAGAATGGGTCCCGATATTAAACATGCTCATATTAAAATAAAAAACGAACAAAAAACACATTAGGTACCTAATTAGACCCGATGTAGATAGAGCCATAGGGGGAGTCTAGATGTATAGGTACTAATCCGGAGAAAAACGGACCATAAATGTACATAGCCGAAAAAATCCCAGACAATGCTAATCGAGCCAAACCTCCGAAAATATATTTATTAACTCTTTAACAGATTAAGTCTTTTCTGGGGAGGACGAAATGGCTCCATATGATGCCTTGTGCTATCGATCTAATGCTATATAAATTTAAGTACCCTGATGTATAGTGTGAGCTGTGTTTAGTATACTGTGGAGACCAAAAGGTTTTGATGAATATTCATAGAGATTATACGAATGTATATCAAATTTATGCACATAAATCTCCAGACCCATAAAGCTACGGATACATAGTATTAGTCCCATGTTTATTCTTGATTGTACTTGTGGCAAAAAAGTGATAGTGGTAGTCTAAAAGGGACCAGTAAGAGATATATTGTATTGCCAGAGAACAAACATGGGAAAAGGGAACCAAAAACAGTCCGGTCAAACATAGTCCCACTGGTTGGTGTGAGAGAGGGAAAACCCCCCTCCTCCCCAAAAGAAACCAAAAATATAATGTGTACAACAATTCATATGAAAAGACACTAAAATTACGTTGACTTGGCTTGACGGGTTTTCTATCAGAGAAAATATATATCTGATAAGGGTGTTAGATAAAATGCACGAGAGGGGAAAAAATGAAAAGTTGGAAAATAATAAATAAAAAATAATAAGTAAAAAATAATAATAATAATGATAATAAACAATAATCATGGGTGGAGATAGATAAATGAGAATAGAAATAGGTATATCATTCAATGAAATAGTATTCCTAAAGGTAGGCATAACAGATCATACAAAGATAGGCTTACAAATTAGTGAGGTTTCAAAAGGTTATTGATGTACAGGCTTAGTTGAAGAACGCTGTCCTAGGGCTTATGTGATATGACATTAATGTATTTGGGGAAAGTGGTTCAAATGAATGGAGAAAAGGAGAAGCCCTCATTGAGCCCCTTGGGGTTTAGGGTTTTCAATTTAAAGATCCACCTGCATTCCTTCTGGCGCAGGATCTTATCGAAGTCCCCACGTCTCTGTTCTCGCCTCACCAGTTCTAGCCCACAGAAACGTATGTCTTTTGATGACCCCCCATGTTTGTCTTTAAGATGTCTGGAGATTGGTGTCTCCATACGATTTTTTGTACATCTTGCATGTTCTTTCATGCGTTCCTTGAAGGGGCGGAAGGTCTTACCGACATACATCAGTTTACAGCTGCAAGTAAGGAGATAAACTACCCCCATAGAGTTGCAGTTAAAAAAGTGCTTGATTTGGAAGGACTGTTTGCCTTCACTATCCTGAACTCTCTTAGAGTCTCTTAAAATCAGTCTACAGGCTACACATCTGCCACATTTGTAGGTACCAACTGGAATCGAACCACTCAACCAGGTGGTCTGGGGATTTTGTTTGGCCACGTAGTGACTGGGAACCAAGATGTCACGTAGGTTTTTCCCCCTACGTGCAGTAATTGTGACCTGCGGCGTCAACACTGATTTCAAATGGGTATCTTTGAGTAGGATGGGCCAGAATTTTTGAAAAGACCCTTTTACTGTATTCCAGCCAGCATCAAATGTACCAATCATTCGAATGATTTTATTTGTAGTGGTTTTAGAGTTAGGTTCTAATAGGAGGTCCTCCCTATTGGTGAGGAGGGCCCTTTTATATGCCCTTTTCAAACATTTATTTGGGTACCCCTTCTCTTTGAATTGTGCTCTCAGAGCTCTAGCTTTAATTTGGAAGTCTTCCAAATCCGAACAATTTCGTCGGAGTCTGAGATATTGTCCGGTTGGTATCCCTTGTTTAAGGGCTCTTGGATGGTGGCTCTCCCATTTAAGAAGGGAGTTGGACGCTGATGGTTTTCTAAATAAAGTAGTTTTAAGGGAACCATCCTCACAGATCGAAATTGTTAGGTCCAGGAAATTAAGAGAGGACCCACCGAATTCGGCGGTAAACCTAAGATTATCCTCATTATCATTGAGGAGGGAGACGAATTGGTCAAATTCGAAACTGTCGCCCTGCCAGACCAGTAAGATATCGTCGATATATCTGTACCAGGCTAGGATCCTGGGCCTAAATGGTGCAAGTACATCAGAGATTTTAATTTGTTCCTCCCACCAACCGAGGTGGAGGTTGGCATATGACGGCGCACACGCCGTGCCCATTGCCGTTCCTCTCACCTGGTGGTAGAACTTTTTGTGGAACAAGAAAAAATTATGCGACAAAATGAACCTCAATAGATTTAAAGTGAATTCCGTATGTGCCTGATATTCACTCCCCCTCTTTGTGAGGAAGAACTGAACGTGTTCAATTCCTCTTTGGTGTGGGATGGAGGAATACAGGGCCTCAACGTCCAGGCTGCACAGATTGGACGTGGGTGGAATATGGAGGTTCGATAAAAGGTGTAGCGCCTGTTTTGTGTCCCTGATGTACGAGGGAAGGTGTTCCACAAATGGTCTGAGGATCTGGTCAATGTACAGGCTCCCATTTTGGGTCAGATTATCGATCCCAGAAACTATGGGGCGGCCCGGTGGGTCCTCCAGACTTTTGTGGACCTTCGGCAGGCAGTAGAAGGTTGCTATCCTTGGAGTGGGGTTAAGAATGAAGTTGTATTCATCATTGGATAGCAACCCTCTACTGCGGCCCTCGTCCAAAATCACCTTATACCCTCCAGGCCGGGCCAAAAAAACGCATGCGTTAAGCGATATCGGGTGCGGGTCATCCCTAGGTGTCCTGACAAGGGAATATCATGCGCAATTCTAAGCAGCTCCTGCCTATATTTCTGCGGTACCACTAACTGTTTGTTGGTCAAGGTGACAGACCCCCCACGTCCTTTGCCGTGACACGGTATAATAACCCTTTCTCCCACGTGTATCGCTCCCCCTCTAGCCCTGTCTGGTCAGCTTGTGCCTGGTCCCTATATACTTGTAAGGTGGGGTCGGTCTGTACTTCGGTCGCAAAGGTGGTCGGGGTATCCCAGGACATGGGAGTCGGGTGGGGGTCATGGTCTCTTACCTGAGCCTCAGAGTGTATCGGTGTAGCCGTGGTGCGAGCCTGCTGTCGTGTAGTTACGGGATGGGCCTCCTGGTAGGGAGCCTGGGGTATAAAAGCGGAAGTCATCTGGCCCAAGTCATTCCCCAGTACAACATCTGCGGGTAAATTTTGCATAAGCCCCACTTCCACAGTTCCCTCTCCCACACCCCAATCCAAATGTACCTTGGCAGTGGGTAGCCGGTATACTGCTCCCCCTGCCACCCGTACTGCCACTGATCCGCCAGTGTGAGTTGCGCCTGGTACCAAATGCGGTGCAACCAAAGTTAGAGTGGCTCCCGAATCCCGGAGCCCTTGTACCTCCTTCCCCTCCAGGGTCACTAGCTGCCGATGATGTTGTCGGTTGTCGGTGGCTCGGACCGACATTACTTCGTGGAGTACCCCCAGAGGTTCCTCGATTTGAGCGCTCAGCATTTCCTGGGTAGCTGGTGCTACCTGATAGTGATGCGCAGCAGCCCTGGGTGTTAAATTTTGTCGCACCTGGTTCCAAGCTTGTCGGCTCCGGTTTTGTGTACACTCACGAGAAATATGTCCCCACTGCTTGCAGGTGTGACATTGAATGTTAGCCCGGCCATTGTATCGAGAGGGGGGTGGTGGATTATTTAGTGCTGGCCTGGCCAGGGGTACTGTGGGGCCGGTAGGAGAAAAATTATTGGGTGGCCCGGTAATCCGAGGGAGAGTCTTACTTTGGAGTCCGTGATGCCTCCTGGCATCAAAATGCTGATCCGCCAACCTAGAGGCTTCGGGTAGGGTGAGGGGTTTCCGATCTCTCACCCATTCTTGTGCTTCTGGGGACAAACCATTAAAGAATTGCTCCAGCAGCATTAACTGCCGCAATTCTTCCATATTGGTAGCGTTGCTGGCTTGTATCCAGCCTTGTGATGCTTGGTCCAGCTTATGTGCCCACTCTGCATAAGAATCTTTCTCAGGTTTGCGCAAGCCCCTGAACTTGCGCCGGTATGCCTCTGGGGTAATGGCATACCTCTCCAAGATCGCCCTCTTTACTTTAGGGTAATCTTTGCTGTCCTCTCGAGGCACAGCGCGGTAGGCTTCAGCTGCCCTACCCGATAATTTGCCTGCCAGTAGGGGTACCCATACTGCGGGTTCCAAGTCGTGCAAATCACACAGCCTGTCGAAATCCTGTAAATACCCGTCGATCTCGTCCTTTTCTTCACAAAACACTTTAAATGCGTGATGTGGGACTTTGGGTTTTACCTGTCCGTATATGGAGGCAGTAACAGACTCTGCCCTAGGCGGTGTCTCCGGTGTGCGGTTTGCCATCAGATAATCATGCACATCTGACATCAGCACGGTCATTATTTCCATGGGTACTGGCTGTGGCAGAAAAGCCATCCTGGTTCTTAGCTCTTTCTGGTATGGGGTCTCTTCCATGGCTGGTGGAGGTGTAGCGCTGCGGGCTCTGTCTCCCTCCATCAGTTCAGCGATCAGCACAGCTTTGGATTTGTTGCTGGCTATCTTACCCCTGGCTTCCAGTAGCTCTTTTAAAGTCTGTCGTTTCAGTATGGTATAATCAATCTCCATACGAATTGCCCTTGCTTTCCTTGTTCGGTAGTTCCAGTTTACACGAACACTGCTTTTCGGCTGTAAGGTTCGGATCCCGTCGCTTGCCACCAATTGTAACGGAATGCAGTATATTAGTCCACGATATCCGTTGGTATCTTCAGGTAATCCACAGTCAGAGCAGAAAGCACGGCAATATTCCCAATCCTCCCAATAACCGGACGAAACACAGTTTGGGAGTCAACTAACTTGCTTTATTCACAGACTTCCATATTTATGCAGTTCCCCTTGCAAGGGGTTTCCGTACAGATGTTACAGGGGATTTCTCCCATCAGGCAGCCTGGTTATCCCAACAGGCATTGCTGCACGAGAGGGATACTCCCACTAAAATGGACGATTAAGTGGATTATCCCCTCGTGTAGCAAAACCGACAATTTATACAGAAATCTATATTTTATACAATTTTACTCGCTTTTAGACGAATGACCGTTCGGTAGATAGCTGGGGTCGGCGGGCACATTTAGTGAGAATACCGCTCCGATCCCAGCTAAACTAACCGAACGCCGCACAAAATACATTAAAATATTGAGTTCGGTTTAAAAGTACCGAACATCTATGGGGAACAGAATGTGCCGAACGCGGCACTCCCGAACGCTCTGGAAGTCCAGCGGTGTTCGGATCATTGAGTAGCCGTTTTCAGTTCCAGGCTCTCGAAGACCGAACACCGCTGCAGAGACAAAGGATCCAAGATGGCCGACCGCCGCATGGTCGGTAGCCGAACGACGGCCACCTAGGAGAGCCCTTAATTACCGATTGCAACATTGTTGCAATCGGTTAATTGGTGCCACACGACTTGTGAGTGGGTGGTCTACCTGGGGAGCCCGCATTCGTATGGCGAACGGCCTGGATAGCCGTGGTTCGTCAAACGAAAGGGTTTTGTATGCTGGCAGCGTACGGCTGCCAGCATGCGAACGGCCATAATACAGTACATACACAGTTTAAAATACACAGTATATATTCAACCTACGGACAACCTTTAATAACTATAGTCCAGAAGTGGCTAGGTTTGCCACATTTATTAATAATAAAGATTTAGAAATGAATAAGTGTAAGTGGACTAGGTACTTGAAAAGAGCACTTTGGGCAGATTGGCACATGCAGAATATAATTAATAAATTAATTTACTTACTGCTAGTGGTGTGGATAAGTTTGCAGCAGGCTGCCCCACTGCTCTCACGGCACTTCCGGCACTTCCGGCACCTCCAGTTACAAAGTAGCGCGGCGGCAGCACGCAGTCCTGTCAGAGATAGGACAGAGTGCAGGACTCTGACATTTGCAGCGGTACCAAGGCGGCATGGTGAGCTACCGGGTGAGGAATCCCAATGCCCGATTTTCGGCAGATTTGAGCCGTTTTTGGCTGAAATGTAATAGGTTCATTTTCGGCAGAAAATTTCGGCCGCTGAAATTGCATCCCAAAAACAAGTATTGACTTAATTGAAAAATGAGCCAGACATTGTTATTAAACCAGCAGGTAAGGGGGGAGTGGTTGTAATTCTGAAAAAATAAATTTATGTTAAAGAAATATATTGTCAATTGGCAGATGATGATACATATAATGCTATACACAAAAAAAGGTGGAGCTGTAAAATACTTCCTTCTCTTCAAAATACAGCGGACAAAGCTGAAACAGAAACAGAGTGAAACACAATAGTTCAGATAACTTTTAAAATTGCAGAGTAAAGCCAATTTCTTTAGATAGCACACTCACAAACATAGAGCCATAAGGTAACCTGGCTCTGGTCTGGATATCAGTAGGTTCCTTTAGGGGAGATCCAAACCCCACTCCAGATGATAGGGAAGATTTTCAGGTAGTATATTCAGGAATAATAAATACTTAAAATTTCTATAAAAGTATATAATTTATTCCAAAAAACAAGTATAGATAAAAAACAAAAGCATAATAAAAGTCCAAAATGGAGAAATAAAGTAAACAGAGTGCAGGTCAGAAGTCTGGAAACAAGTCAATGGCTCATGAGCTGCACCACTGTAACCACCTAATAGGGAGCTCCAATGAGGGGGTAACCCTCCATAATATGTAGGTAATAGGAGTAGGTGATGTGTAGAGTCCCACAAGGGGAAACCAGCATCATTAGAGCTCCACTGTATAAAAAATGAGGAAGGGAGGCACTACCTTTAATCAATCTAAGAATAAAAAAGGATATGCAAACAAAAAGTATAACTTGAAAAAAAGGGAGATCTACTAAACGGTGCCCAGGGGATCAATTGTCTGGAGTACTAGCTAGCATCTAAGTTCCAGTTCCCCTAGTGTCCGACTGACAGGAAGGTAGTGTAAACGAGGTTAGGGAGAGAGAAAAGGCACAGGGTCCCCAGAGAACAAGGGACCAGGTAATCTGGTCTAAACGCAGATTGCAAGTTGCAAGAAAAAGTATGTGAACCCTTTGGAATGATATGGATTTCTGCACAAATTGGTCATAAAATATGATCTGATCATCATCTAAGTCACAATAGACAATCACAGTCTGCTTAAACTAATAACACACAAAGAATGAAATGTTGCCATGTTTTTATTGAACACACCATGTAAACATTCACAGTGCAGGTGGGAAAAGTATGTGAACCCTTGGATTTAATAACTGGTTGAACCTCCTTTGGCAGCAATAACTTCAACCAAACGTTTCCTGTAGTTGCAGATCAGACGTGCACAACGGTCAGGAGTAATTCTTGACCATTCTTCTTTACAGAACTGTTTCAGTTCAGCAATATTCTTGGGATGTGTGGTGTGAATCGCTTTCTTGAGGTCATGCCACAGCATCTCAATCAGGTTGAGGTCAGGACTCTGACTGGGCCACTTCAGAAGGTGTATTTTCTTCTGTTTAAGCCATTCTGTTGTTGATTTACTTTTATGCTTTGGGTCATTGTCCTGTTGCAACACCCATCTTCTGTTGAGCTTCAGCTGGTAGGCAGATGGCCTTAAGTTCTCCTGCAAAATGTCTTGATAACTTGGGAATTCATTTTTCCTTCGATGATAGCAATCCGTCCAGGCCCTGATGCAGCAAAGCAGCCCCAAACCATGATGCCCCCACCACCATACTTCACAGTTGGGATGAGGTTTTGATGTTGGTGTGCTGTGGCTTTTTTTCACCACACATAATGTTGTGTGTTTCTTACAAACAACTCAACTTTGGTTTCATCTGTCCACAGAATATTTGCCAGTACTGCTGTGGAACATCCTTTCTGGCCCCAAAAGTGATGGAAAAGTTGTTTCAAGGGGACTAACACCTGGACTGTGGCATGCCGGAGGGGGATCCATGGCAAAACTCCCATGGAAAGTTACACAGTTGATGTAGAGTCTGGTTTTAATCCATAAAGGGCAGAAATCACCTAACATTCCTAAATCACAATGGATATGGATTGACACCTGACATATGACATATTGACACCTTGACATATAGATTGACACCTGTCCTCAGAGCCCCTGATGCACATGGACACAGAGCAGAATAGGGACTGTTCCCCCTACATAGGGTCACTTGACAGATATGGATTGACACCTGTCCTCAGGGACCCTGATACACACTGACACAGAGCAGAATATAGACTGTTCCCCCTACATAGGGTCACTTGGCAGATATGGCGTGGTCGTGGGAGGAGGAGGAGGATGACTTTCACCTCTTCCCCTGTTAGATTCCCGTTGTGCTGTGACATCACCCTTCTATGCTGTGTAAAGCATACTTTTTAATTTATTTTGCAATTGCTGCATCCTTTCCGACTTGTAATTCGGTAACATTTCCGCCACTGTCTGCTTATACCGGGGGTCTAGTAGCGTGGACACCCAGAACAGGTCGTTCTCCTTCAGCCTTTTTATACGAGGGTCCCTCAACAGGCACGACAGCATGAAAGACCCCATTTGCACAAGGTTGGATGCCGAGCTACTCATTTCCCGTTCCTCCTCCTCACATAGAGCAGAATAGGGACTGTTCCCCCCACATAGGCTCACTTGGCAGATATGGATTGACACCTGTCCTAAGGATCTCTGTATTGGGGAACATTGTCGCCCAAACTAATTTATATGCCCATCAATTCCGAGCTACAAATCCGGACTCTTTTTTGGCAAAGATAAACACTGTGCCAGAATGTAAAAGATTCTGGGCATTGACTATGCTGATGGGCATCATAAAGAAGCCCTCCATCCGCTCCTACTGGAGCAGTAGCCCCATCTGCTCTACCCCCATTTACTCCCAATGTATGTCGAGGAAGAGGTATGAAACGATTCTGCATTTCATGCACTTCAGCGACAACAGCCTGTGTCCCCCTATGGAGCATCCCCAGTTTGACAGGCTGTATAAAATCCGCCCCCTGATTACCCACTTTGCTGCCAGGTTTGCAGAGGCTTATACACCTGGAAGGAATATATGCGTGGATGAATCCCTGTTAAAGTATAAGGGAAGGCTGGGATTCAAGCAGTATGTTCCTTCCAAGCGCTCTAGGTATGGTGTAAAGATGTATAAGCTCTGTGATAGCGAGACTGGGTATACTCAGGCCTTCCGGGTGTACGAGGGAAAGGATAGCCACCTTGACCCTCCAGGTTGCCCAGAACATATGGGAACCAGTGGCAAGATTGTCTGGGACCTGATATTCCCCCTGATGAACAAAGGGTATCACTTGTATACTGACAATTTTTATACAAGTGTCCCTTTGTTCAAGTTACTGTACTGTTTTGATACAGTAGCTTGCGGCACAATTAAAAAGAACAGCACAGGTTTCCCAGGACAACTTGCACGCACCCGGCTACGAAGGGAGGAGACCTCAGCTCTGCGCCAAGAGGAGCTGTTGGCAGTTAAGTACAGAGACAAGAAGGACGTCCTGTAAGCCTGTGTACTTATGCACAAAGCGTTGTACGATCAGATTACACACATGCGCCATGCACGGCACATGTGTCAACTTGCCCAACTTCAATGCCGCCAACAAATTTGTTCCGTTGTCACAAACCACTTTGCCGATCTCCAGTTGCTGCGGAGTCAGCCACTTTTCCACCTGTGCGTTCAGGGCAGACAGGAGTGCTTGTCCGGTGTGACTCTCTGCTTTCAAGCAAGTCAAACCCAAGATGGCGTGACACTGCCGTATCCGGGATGTGGAATAGTACCTGGGGAGCTGGGGGGTGCCGTTGATGTGGAGCAAGACGCAGCAGCAGAAGAGGACTCAGCCGAGGAGGTTATGGAAGAGGATGGAGTAGGAGGAGTAGAGGAGGTGGCAGCAGGCCTGCCTGCAAGTCGTGGCGGTGTCACCAACTCCTCTGCAATGCCACGCATTCCATGCTTTGCAGACCAGGTATCAGTGGTAAGATGGACCCTTGCCCCAACACTGTGTGCCAGACATGCCATTACTTCCTTTTGCACAATCGAGTACAGGTTGGGGATTGCCTTTTGTGAAAAGAAATTTCGGCCGGGTACCTTCCACTGCGGTGTCCCAATAGCTAAAAATTTTTTGAACGCCTCAGACTGCACCAGCTTGTATGGTAAAAGCTGGCGGGCTAATAGTTCGGACAAGCCAGCTGTCAGACGCTGGGCAAGGGGGTGACTTTGTGACATTGGCTCAAACATGTCCTTGACAGACACATGACTGTGGGCAGATGAGCGGGGACTGCTCAAGGCGCTCAAACATGTCCTTGACAGACACATGACTGTGGGCAGATGAGCGGGAACTGCTCAAGGCGGGAGACGGAGTGGCGGATGGTTGAGAGGGGGCAAGGAGGACAGCAGTGATTGACGTGGCTGAAGATGCTGGACCAGGAGGAGGATGGCGGCTTAGAGTAGGCGTGCTGCTTGTACTCATGTGTTGATCCCATAGGCGTTTGTGATGTGAGATCATGTGCCTACGCAAAGCAGTTGTACCTAGGTGGGTGTTGGACCTCCCACGACTCAGTTTCCTTTGGCACAGGTTGCAAATGGCATCGCTGTTGTCAGAGGCAGACACACAAAAAAAATTCCACACTGCTGAGCTCTGCAATGACGGCATTCTGGTGGTGGACACAGCATGCGTTCATTGGCGTGCTGTCGGGCTGACCCCAGGTGCCGATGCATGCTGTCTGACTGTGCCACTAGCTCCTTGCGACGACCTCCCCCTGCTTCCAACTCGTCTCCTCCTCCTCTCTGTCTCCCCATCTGAACTTTCGCCCTGTTCTTCTTCTTGCCGAGCGGGCACCCATGTGACATCCATGGACGCATCGTCATCATCAACCGCTTCACTTGTATCTGACAACTCAGAAAAGGAAGCAGCAGCGGGTACAACATCATCATCATCACACCGTACCTCCATGTGTTTAATGCTGCCTGCCTGAGACATATCCCTGTTATCTACATCCTCTGGCAATAATGGTTGCGCATCACTCATTTCTTCAAACGGATGTGTGAATAACTCCTCTGACATACCAAGTAAAGCGTCTGTGGTGCTAGTTTTGGTGGTGGCGGCAGGCGGGTGAGTGGAATCTTGAGAGGTGCCTAAGGCTAAGCTGGAGGAGGATGGTGCGTCAAGGTTCCGAGCGGAGGCTGTAGAAGATTGGGTGTCCTGTGTTAGCCAGTCAACTATGTCCTCAGAACTTTTCAAGTTCAGGGTACGTGGCCTCTGAAAACTGGGCATTATTCTAGGGCAAAAGGGAATCACAGCACCACGACCACGACGGTCCCTGCGGGGTGGCCTGCCTCTGCCTGTCATTTTTTGGGGGATTAGTGGTACTATGCGTGCAAGCTACTGTGAGACCAGATATGAGTGGCAAACTGGCAATGTGCACTGGCACAGGTCTGCAGAGCACAGGCTGTAGGCCTGACACACCCGCTTGAAGACAAGTAACTGCTATTCAATCTATAACAGTGAAAAAAAAATTTGGGTTTTAAATGCACGCTATAGAGACACCAGATATGAGTGGCAATGTGCACTGGCACCGGTCTGCAGACCACACGCTGAAGGAAGGCCTGACAGAGCCGCTTGAAGGACACTGACTGGATGCTATTAGCTTAAACTGGAAACCTTTTTTCTTTGTAAAAGCACGCTACAGAGACAACAGATATGAGTGGCAATGTGCACTGGAACAGTTCTGCAGAGCACACACTGTAGGCCTGACACACCCACTTGAAGACAAGTAACTGCTATTCAATCTATAACAGTGAAACAAATTTTTTGGTTTTAAATGCACGCTATAGAGACACCAGATATGAGTGGCAATGTGCACTGGCACCGGTCTGCAGAGCACACGCTGAAGGATGGCCTGACACAGCCGCTTGAAGGACACTGACTGGCTGCTATTAGCTTACACTGGAAACCTTTTTTCTTTGTAAATGCACGCTATAGAGACACCAGATATGAGTGGCAATGTGCACTGGCACCGGTCTGCAGAGCACACGCTGAAGGAAGGCCTGACAGAGCCGCTTGAAGGACACTGACTGGCTGCTATTAGCTTACACTGGAAACCTTTTCTCTTTGTAAAAGCACGCTACAGAGACACCAGATAACTGGTAATGTGCACTGGAACAGTTCTGCAGAGCACACACTGTAGGCCTGACAGAGCCGCTTGAATGACACTGACTGGCTGCTATTAGCTTACACTGGAAACCTTTTTTCTTTGTAAAAGCACGCTATGGAGACACCAGATATGAGTGGCAATGTGCGCTGTAACAGTTCTGGAGAGCACACGCTGAAGGAAGGACTGACAGAGCCGCTTGAAGGACACTGACTGGCTGCTATTAGCTTACACTGGAAACCTTTTTTCTTTGTAAAAGCACGCTAGAGAGACACCAGATATGAGTGGCAATGTGCACTGTAACAGTTCTGGAGAGCACACACTGTAGGCCTGACAGAGCCGCTTGAAGGACACTGACTGGCTGCTATTAGCTTACACTGGAAACCTTTTTTCTTTGTAAAAGCACGCTATAGAGATACCAGATATGATTGGCAATGTGCACTGGAACAGTTCTGGAGAGCACACACTGTAGGCCTGACAGAGCCGCTTGAAGGACACTGACTGGCTGCTATTAGCTTACACTGGAAACCTTTTTTCTTTGTAAAAGCACGCTATAGAGATACCAGATATGATTGGCAATGTGCACTGGAACAGTTCTGGAGAGCACACTGTAGGCCTGACAGAGCCGCTTGAAGGACACTGACTGGCTGCTATTAGCTTACACTGGAAACCTTTTTTCTTTGTAAAAGCACACTATAGAGACACCAGATATGATTGGCAATGTGCACTGTAACAGTTCTGGAGTGCACACACTGTAGGCCTGACAGAGCCGCTTGAAGGACACTGACTGGCTGCTATTAGCTTACACTGGAAACCTTTTTTCTTTGTAAAAGCACGCTATAGAGATACCAGATATGATTGGCGATGTGCACTGGAACAGTTCTGGAGAGCACACACTGTAGGCCTGACAGAGCCGCTTGAAGGACACTGACTGGCTGCTATTAGCTTACACTGGAAACCTTTTTTCTTTGTAAAAGCACGCTATAGAGACACCAGATATGATTGGCAATGTGCACTGGAACAGTTCTGGAGAGCACACTGTAGGCCTGACAGAGCCGCTTGAAGGACACTGACTGGCTGCTATTAGCTTACACTGGAAACCTTTT
Organism: Pelobates fuscus; assembly: GCF_036172605.1. Lineage (NCBI taxonomy): Eukaryota > Metazoa > Chordata > Amphibia > Anura > Pelobatidae > Pelobates > Pelobates fuscus. The sequence goes on from NC_086317.1 coordinate 405,140,019, forward strand.
TTCTTTGTAAAAGCACACTATAGAGACACCAGATATGATTGGCAATGTGCACTGGAACAGTTCTGCAGAGCACACACTGTAGGCCTGACAGAGCCGCTTGAAGGACACTGACTGGCTGCTATTAGCTTACACTGGAAACCTTTTTTCTTTGTAAAAGCACGCTATAGAGACACCAGATATGAGTGGCAATATGCACTGTAACAGTTCTGGAGAGCACACGCTGAAGGAAGGACTGACAGAGCCGCTTGAAGGACACTGACTGGCTGCTATTAGCTTACACTGGAAACCTTTTTTCTTTGTAAAAGCACGCTACAGAGACACCAGATATGAGTGGCAATGTGCACTGTAACAGTTCTGGAGAGCACACGCTGAAGGAAGGACCGACAGAGCCGCTTGAAGGACACTGACTGACTGCTATTAGCTTACACTGGAAACCTTTTTTCTTTGTAAAAGCACGCTATAGAGACACCAGATATGATTGGCAATGTGCACTGGAACAGTTGCAATTACATTACACAGAAAAAAAAAAAGCAGCCTGATGTTCTAGCCCTAAAAAGGGTTTTTTGGGGTGCTGTCCTTACAGCAGAGATCAGATGAGTCCTTCAGGATTGTAGTGGACACTGAATACCATAGCCTAGCTATCAATTTCCCTATCTAATCAGCAGCAGCTAAACTTTCCCTCCTCGCACTAAGCATGCAGCTTCAGAATGAATCGAAAATGGATGCTGGGAGGGAGGTTGGAGGGTGTGGAAGGGAGGGAGTGCTGCTGATTGGCTGGAATGCGTCTGCTGACCGAGAGGCACAGGGTCAAAGTTTGCTCAATGATGACGAATAGGGGGCGGATCGAACCGCACATGTGTCCGCCCGCCGCGGCGAACGCGAACACGCTAAGTTTGCCGGGAACTATTCGCCGGCGAACAATTCGGTACATCACTACTTGTGAGTAATATAATTACCAACAATTGTGTATTTCGGCTAAGTGGAATTTCACTATATATATTTCCCTTGTTCTGAGATATTCTGGGAATCAGTGGATCCACTGCAGTGAAGGGGGGAGTGATCGCCCATATACGGACTAACAAGTCCTTCATACTAGAGCTAGGTTCTATAGCTCTGGATCATGTGAGTGTTCCATTAGCACTCCTTAGTAGTTGTGTGTGTTTTTTTTTAAAGTAGATGTGTTTTTTAAAGGTTTTACATCATATGCACTTTATTTTGTATTTAAAGGTACAAAGACGGATATATTCCAAACTAAAATACAAGAAGTAAAGTGTAATTTTATATATGCATGTATTTTCTGCACTTTAAAGGGAAATAATCACTCCACTGTTTTGCATTTTATTACACGTGGTTGTGTGTTTTGGAAGATTACACATTCAGTGTGGTAGCTGCTGCTGTGTTTAATAGAGACTTATACAGGGCCGGTGCAAGGATTTTTGCCGCCCTAGGCAAAAAAAAATTTGCCGCCCCCCCCCATATGTCCAGCCCACCATGTGACATCACAATGCCCCGCCCATATGCTCTGCCATATGGGCCAACGCCAGTCTTCACAAAGTGTCTTATCTGAAAAGACAGTATGTTTACATTAAAAAGCCTACAGGCACAGGCTATAGACACCAGAACCACTACATTATGCTGTAATGCTTCTGGTGACTATAGTATCCATTTAATGTGAGGTAAATTCGAGATTAGTGCCACTAATAATATATTGGATTGCCTACTTACCACCAGATGAGGACAAGAGGCTGATGATGGGCTCAGTCTGGCTCCACAGGTCTGGTGTAACAGTGCTCACAACAATTAACGAACAGGAAGCAGCTCCATTTTTTAGGGCCCCTTACACAGCTCAAGGTCTGGGCCCCCAGGGGGCATACGCCTACAATGCCCACCCATAAATCCACCTACGTGGCCCATCCATGAGTTGGGGATGTTTTATGTGTGCAATTTGTGTAAGGGATGTAGTGTGTTTATAGGGGATGTAGTGTGTGTTTGCGTGTAAGGAATGCATTGCATGTTTCTGGGTGTGTGTGTGTAAGGGGTGCAAGGTTTGTTTCTTTGTATGTAATTGAATGCAGTGTGTGTCTGTAAGGGGTGCATTAATTATGTAAGAGAACGTAAGGGATGAATTGTGTGTTTCGGGTGTGTCTGTGTGTGAGTAGGAATGCATTGTATGTTTCTGTGTGTGTGGGGGGGGGGATGCATTGTGTATGTGTGTAGTGTAAAAGAGAGGGTTTGTGGGGTAGGATAGGGACTGAGATAGGAACAGCTTTCTTTTTTTTAAAAAAAAATCATAGTGCTCTCCCCTCAATTATTGATTTCCCCTTCCCTTCTGTCCCTCCGTGTTCTCCCCTTCTGTCACTTAGTGCTCTCCCTTGGCCCCCTGTCCCTCTGCAGTCCCCCTTGGTGGTCTTCTCTCTCCCCCCTCCCCCTTAGTGGTCCTCCCTCTCCCAAACCCCTTAGTGGTCCTCCCTCTCCCAAACCCCTTAGTAGATCTTCCCCTACTCCCCCCAGCCCCTTAGTGGTAATCACCCTCCTCCCCTCTCCTTAGTAGTCCTCCCTCCTTACCCCCCTTAGTGGTCCTTATCCCCCCTCCCCTAGTGGTCCTTATCCCCCCACCCCTAGTGGTCCTTATCCCCCCCCCCCCCCAACCTCCCATAGTGGTCCTTACCCCCCCTCCCTCCCATAGTGGTCCTTACCCCCCCCTCCCTCCGATAGTGGTCCTTATCCCCCCTCCCTCCCTCCCATAGTGGTCCTTATCCCCCTCCCTCCCATAGTGGCCCTTATCCCCCCCCCTCCCTCCCATAGTGCTCCTTACCCCCCCTCCCATAGTGCTCCTTATCCCCCCCTCCCATAGTGCTCCTTACCCCCCCCCCATCCCTCCCCTAGTGGTCCTTATACCCCCCATCCCTCCCCTAGTGGTCCTTATACCCCCCCCCCATCCCTCCCCTAGTGGTCCTTATACCTCCCCCTCCCCTAGTGGTCCTTATACCCCTGTCTGGTGTAACAGTGCTCACAACAATTAACGAACAGGAAGCAGCTCCATTTTTTAGGGCCCCTTACACAGCTCAAGGTCTGGGCCCCCAGGGGGCATACGCCTACAATGCCCACCCATAAATCCACCTACGTGGCCCATCCATGAGTTGGGGATGTTTTATGTGTGCAATTTGTGTAAGGGATGTAGTGTGTTTATAGGGGATGTAGTGTGTGTTTGCGTGTAAGGAATGCATTGTATGTTTCTGGGTGTGTGTGTGTGTGTGTGTGTAAGGGGTGCAAGGTTTGTTTCTTTGTATGTAATTGAATGCAGTGTGTGTCTGTAAGGGGTGCATTAATTATGTAAGAGAACGTAAGGGATGAATTGTGTGTTTCGGGTGTGTCTGTGTGTGAGTAGGAATGCATTGTATGTTTCTGTGTGTGTGGGGGGGGGGATGCATTGTGTATGTGTGTAGTGTAAAAGAGAGGGTTTGTGGGGTAGGATAGGGACTGAGATAGGAACAGCTTTCTTTTTTTTAAAAAAAAATCATAGTGCTCTCCCCTCAATTATTGATTTCCCCTTCCCTTCTGTCCCTCCGTGTTCTCCCCTTCTGTCACTTAGTGCTCTCCCTTGGCCCCCTGTCCCTCTGCAGTCCCCCTTGGTGGTCTTCTCTCTCCCCCCTCCCCCTTAGTGGTCCTCCCTCTCCCAAACCCCTTAGTGGTCCTCCCTCTCCCAAACCCCTTAGTAGATCTTCCCCTACTCCCCCCAGCCCCTTAGTGGTAATCACCCTCCTCCCCTCTCCTTAGTAGTCCTCCCTCCTTACCCCCCTTAGTGGTCCTTATCCCCCCTCCCCTAGTGGTCCTTATCCCCCCACCCCTAGTGGTCCTTATCCCCCCCCCCAACCTCCCATAGTGGTCCTTACCCCCCCTCCCTCCCATAGTGGTCCTTACCCCCCCCTCCCTCCCATAGTGGTCCTTATCCCCCCTCCCTCCCTCCCATAGTGGTCCTTATCCCCCTCCCTCCCATAGTGGCCCTTATCCCCCCCCCTCCCTCCCATAGTGCTCCTTATCCCCCCCTCCCATAGTGCTCCTTATCCCCCTCCCATAGTGCTCCTTACCCCCCCCATCCCTCCCCTAGTGGTCCTTATACCCCCCATCCCTCCCCTAGTGGTCCTTATACCCCCCCCCATCCCTCCCCTAGTGGTCCTTATACCTCCCCCTCCCCTAGTGGTCCTTATACCCCTCCTCCCCTAATGGTCCTTATACCCCCCCCCTTAGTGGTCCTTATACCCCCCTCCCTTAGTGGTCCTTATACCCCCCCCTCCCTTAGTGGTCCTTATACCCCCCTCCCTTAGTGGTCCTTATACCCCCCTCCCTTAGTGGTCCTTAAACCCCCCCTCCCCCCTTAGTGGTCCTTAAACCCCTCCCCCCCCCCTTAGTGGTCCTTAAACCCCCCCTCCCCCCCTTAGTGGTCCTTAAACCCCCCTCCCTTAGTGGTCCTTAAACCTCCCCCTCCCCCCCTTGGTGGTCCTTAAACCCCCCCTCCCCCCCTTAGTGGTCCTTAACCCCCCCCCCTTAGTGGTCCTTAACCCCCCCCCCTTAGTGGTCCTTAACCCCCCCCCCCCCTTAGTGGTCCTTACCCTCCCCTCCCCTTAGTGGTCCTTAACCCCCCCCCCCCTTAGCACCTCGGTCAGCTCCCAGTGTAAGTCTCGCGAGAGCCGCGGCTCTCGCGAGACTTACAGTGTGAGCTGACAGAGGGAGCTGCACGGACGGCGCAGAGGAGGAGAGAGCTGACAGGAGCTGCAGAACAGGTAAGTACAGCTCTGCCAGCCCCCCTCTCCCCCCCCACTGAACTGCCACTGGACCACCAGGGAAGGAGAGCCCCCCTCCCTGCCATGTATCAAGCAGGGAGGGGACGAAAAATAAAAAATAATAATAAAAAAAAAAGGGGGTATAAGGACCACTGTGGGAGGGGGGGGTATAAGGACCACTATGGGAGGGAGGGGGTGGGATAAGAACCACTATGGGAGGGAGGGGGGGTATAAAGACCGCTATGGGAGGGAGGGGGGGGATAAGGACCACTATGGGAGGGAGGGGGGGGATAAGGACCACTATGGGAGGGAGGGGGGGATAAGGACCACTATGGGAGGGAGGGGGGTATAAAGACCGCTATGGGAGGGAGGGGGGGATAAAGACCGCTATGGGAGGGAGGGGGGGGATAAGGACCACTATGGGAGGGAGGGGGGGATAAGGACCACTATGGGAGGGAGGGGGGGATAAGGACCACTATGGGAGGGAGGGGGGATAAGGACCACTATGGGAGGGAGGGGGGATAAGGACCACTATGGGAGGGAGGGGGGGTATAAAGACCGCTATGGGAGGGAGGGGGGGGAATAAGGACCACTATTGGAGGGAGGGGGTGGGATAAGGACCACTATTGGAGGGGGGTGGGATAAGGACCACTATTGGAGGGAGGGGGGTATAAGGACCGCTATGGGAGGGAGGGGGGGGATAAGGACCGCTATGGGAGGGAGGGGGGGAATAAGGACCACTATGGGAGGGAGGGGGGGGATAAGGACCACTATGGGAGGGAGGGGGGGATAAGGACCACTATGGGAGGGAAGGGGGGGATAAGGACCACTATGGGAGGGAGGGGGGGGGATAAGGACCACTATGGGAGGGAGGGGGATAAGGACCACTATACCACTATGGAAGGGAGGGGGGGATAAGGACCACTATCGGAGGGAGGGGGTGGGATAAGGACCACTATGGGAGGGAGGGGGGGAGAAAAGGAACACTATGGGAGGGAGGGGGATAAGGACCACTATGGGAGGAAGGGAGGGGGGGGATAAGGACCACTATGGGAGGGAGGGGGATAAGGACCACTATGGGAGGGAGGGGGGGATAAGGACCACTAGGGGAGGGAGGGGGGGATAAGGACCACTAGGGGAGGGAGGGGGGATAAGGACCACTAGGGGAGGGGAGGGGGAAGTAAGGACCACTAGGGGATGGGTGAGTCAGGACCACTGGGGGAGGGGGGTGAAGGAACACGGGGGTGGGGAGGTAAGGACCACTGAGGGAGGAGGAGGGGAGGTCAGGACATATGGGGGGGGCAAATATCCTTGCACCGGCCCTGCACACACTGCATTCATACACTACATTCATACACACACTGCACTCATACACACACACTGCACTCACACACACTGCATTCATACACACACACACTGCACTCATACACACACACACTGCACTCATACACACACACACTGCACTCATACACACGCTGCACTCATACACACACACGCTGCACTCATACACACACACGCTGCACTCATACGCACACACTGCATTCATTATACACACACTGTAAATAAATATTCAATTAATATATTTTTTTTAGGATCTAATTTTATTTAGAAATTTACCAGTAGCTGCTGCATTTCCCACCCTAGTCTTATACTCGAGTCAATAAGTTTTCCCAGTTTTTGGGGGAAAAATTAGGGGCCTCGGCTTATATTCGGGTCGGCTTATACTCGAGTATATACGGTACATATGAATATATAATTTATATTAAATTTTGTTTCAATATTTTATTTATTTATTTTATTATTTTATTTATTTATTATTTTAATTATACGTATATATATAATAATATATATGTACATCTATTATATATATAATATATATACATATTATATATATGTAACATCATTCTAAGTGTATTTTAATGCTAATATATATACCGTATTTATCGGCGTATAACACGCCCCGGCGTATAACACGCACCTCATTTCCAGAAGGAAATTCCAGGAAATTTCCACCTCTCCCATAGTATTCCCCCCCCTCATCCCATAGTGTTCCCCCCCCTTTCCATAGTAATCTCCCCCCCTCCCATAGTATTCTCTCCCCCCTCCCATAGTATTCTCTTCCCCCTCCCATAGTATTCCCCCCCATAATATTCTCTCCCCCCTCCCATAGTATTCTCCCCCCCCATAGTATTCTCCACCCCCCATAGTGTGTCCCCCCCCCCCTCCCATAGTGTCCCCTAGTGCACTTTCCCTCTGTCCCATATTTACTTACCTGTCTTGAAGCGTGGGCCGGCTTCACAGCGCGCACCGCGGAACTGGAACTTAAATTTCAGGTTCCGGTTTCCGGCGGGACTGAAAGGAAGTGTGCACACAATAGTGTGCACACTTCCTTTCAGTCCCGCCGGAAACCGGAACCTGAAATTTAAGTTCCAGTACCGGCGGGACTGAAAGGAAGTGTGCACACAATAGTGTGCACACTTCCTTTCAGTCCCCCTGGAAACCGGAACCTGAAATTTAAGTTCCAGTTCCGCGGTGCGCGCTGTGAAGCCGGCCCACGCTTCAAGACAGGTAAGTAAATGTAGGATATCGGCGTATAACACGCACCCATGATTTTCTCCCTATTTTCAGGGAGAAAAAGTGCGTGTTATACGCCGATAAATACGGTACTTATATTAGTATTAAAATACACTTTGTATGACGTTACATATATATAATATGTATATATATTATATATAGAATATATATACATATTATATATATATAAAAATATTTTCAATTTATTTTTTAACATGTTTAATTTCTTTTTTTATACTTTCTTACCAGCAGTTGGACTGTCTGATATTTTAGACAGTCCCCCTGCAGGCAGATCCATAGCCAGCTATAGGGGGCCATGTGATCGCTCTTTGAGAGCGATCACATGGCCCCCGGGGGCCTCATTTGCCGTGGGAGGGCTGCCTGGGCTGTCAGGCAGCCCCCCAGAAGAGGATCGCGGCGGAGGTAAGTATAACGTACCTCCTGGGGCTCAAAGCCGTTACGGCGTTCCATGCCGCCGCAACGGCTTTAAAGCCCATTATAATGGGGACGGCATGGAACGCCGTAACGGCGTTAACGGGTTAAGCAGGCAATATGAGGAAAGAGAATTGGAGGTATAGGAACTATAACCAAAGAGAAGAAGAAAGAGAAAATCAAACCCCAAAAAGATCTTCTAATCATCCATACAGAGTAGAAGGGAATAGAAACTTCACGACACATACTTGATATCAACAATTAAAAAACGAGGAACAGATTTTTATAAAAGGTCAGCACAGAACGAGGAACAAACAAGATACAGATTGGAGATCAAAAGAGAGATAGGAAAGAGAGGAGGACAACTGGCACAACAGGGGAAAAAGAGAACGAAGATAAACACTTTAGCTCCCAACTGAATTTTTAACTAAAGCAGTAAAGTTTTAACAAAGGAAGAAGAAAAAGTTTTAGAAAAAGGTCTTAAATTTGCACCAAGTGAGAATTTAAACACATTTCTAATGTATATAGATCTCAAGAAATTTATGTTTGAAAAAATATTTCTTAAAAAATCCTATAGAAAAAAATGTAGAAACAACTAAATATAAACAAACAGAACTGAAAGAAAAGTCAGCATTATTTTCAAAACATATGATTTCAGACCAGATGATAACTTTTGCAACTGTAGTTATGTCTGAGATTAACTAAATTAAATAAAGGAATACATTTACAGATAATTTAAACCTGGAAGAAAGGTAAGCTTTGAAAAATAAAGGGATAAAGAGGACGGAATAGTTTTAATGTCCAAATCTAACTACGATGCTGAAGCCAACAGAATTTTAAATGATGCTAGCACTTATAGAAAAATTAAAGGAGATCCCACTAAAGTAACTAAAGAGAGATTTAAAAATAATTTAGACAGAGGATTTTTTAAAAGAAATTTTGAATAAAAGAAGAATATGACTAGTTAAATATCCAATTTCCTAAAATCCTAATGTTTTACTTTTTACCAAAAATTCCTAAAGATGTTAAAACCCCACCAGGAAGACCAATATTAGCAGGCATAGGGGCTGTACCCAGTAGGATATCTGAATATATAGATATCCATCTTCAACCAATAGTAAAAAAATAAATCATACATTAGAGACACAACAGCAGCCCTTAACGTAATTGAAAGCTGTAATTGCCAAGAAGATTATTTACTTGTAACAAGTGAAATCACAGCCCTCTATGGCAATATTCTACACCATAGAGGCTGTGAAGCAGTAAAGTGTTTTTTATAAAAAGACCAATACCTTTTTACCAGAACAAGTAGAATTTTTTATAAAAGGTATAAGACTAATATTGGAAAACAACTATTTTTGGTACAATGAAGATTTTTTTTTCTCCAGATGAAAGGAACGGCCATGGGAACCAAGTTTGCACCCAGTTATGCCAATCTATTTATGGCACTTTGGGAAGAATCCTTCCTCTACAACCTACATGACGTCCAACTTGGTGATCTATGGCCGTTACATTGACAATATTTTTTTTATATGGAAAGGCACGGAGGAAGAACTACAGATCTTCCTTCAGTTTTTAAATAACAACACTTGGGGTATAAAACTAAATAGCGTATGGAGCATAACAGAAGTGATTTTCTTAGATTTAATTTTTTTTATTTAGAGAGGTGTTATAAAAACAAAAAACCTGTAGATGCCAAAAGCTTCATAGAGAGAAATAGTTGAAATGACTCTCCTTGGTTAGAGAATACTTCAAAAGGGCAATTCCTCAGATTAAGAAGAAACTGCACAGATACAAAGATGTATGAGGACCAGTCCTTGAAGATTAAACAAGACTTTAGGCAGAAAGAATATGAGGAAAACAAATTAGAAGAGGCTAGAATAGAAATAACCAAAAAGCCTTTGTACTGAGCCAGGTTACAGGCTCTACACTTGTGAGTATTATAATTACCAACAATTGTATATTGCGGCTAAGTGGAATTTCACTATATCAATATTCCTTGTTCTGAGATATTCTGGGAATAAGTAGATCCACTGCAGTGAAGAGGGCCAATGTAGTGGCATTGATTTGTTTTTACAGCAGCATTAATAGCAGCATTTTGCAGCTGCATAACCTAGCACTGTGTCTAGTTAAAGGGATATTATAGTCACCAGAACAACTACCTCTTAATGTAGTTGTATAGTCAGTCCCTGCAGGCTTTGAATTTAAACACTAACTTTACAGAGAAAAGGTAGTGTTTACATTACAGCCTAGGGACACCTCCAGTGGCCACTGCTCAATTGGCTACTATAGGTACTTCCTGGGGAAGTGCTGCATAGTGTGCAGCACTGACATTCAGTATCTCCACCTTCTGCATTGAACTTTCCTCATAGTGATACATCTCTTGAGAAGATGCTGATTGGCAATGGTGGTATTTGGCTCTGGTGGCATTTGGCTCTGCCTCTTGGCCTATCTCCTTGGCTGAGATCATTAAAATTGACAATCTCTGCCAATCCAGTGCTTTCCTATGGGAAAGCTTTGTGATTGGCTGAAATAATAATTTCTGATTATGTCAGCCAAGGAGGCAGATCAGGGGCAGAGCCAGCACCAGCAGACTGGAATAAATGTAAGCTTTCAATATATTTAGGGTGGGGGGGGGGGGCGTCAGTGGACTAGATAGTATTTGTAACACTATAGGGTCAGGAATATATGTTTGTATAATGTTCCTATAGCTTCTGATTGATATCTTATTTCCCTGACTGTAAAATGTGCCCTTGTGAGATACGTACAGATGATCGGCATGTTACTAATTATTTCAAATAACCAACATGCTAATCATGGGAGTGAGGGATGGTACTACCTTGATGGGCACACAATAGAAGAGTGCTTTTGTATTGCATAGAGGAATGCATTGATGTGCAGCTCATGTAGAATTGCATAGATAAATTAATTATACATTGTAACTGACTATCTTTTCATTATTCTGACATATTTTGGAACATCTGAACAGTCCATTTTCTGACACATTTTGCTAAATTAAGACATCTATGCTCTATGTAACGGACCGTTTCAGCAGACAAGGGGTTAAAATCCGTTTAGGCGATATTCCCCTTTCAGATATAAAGGCAGCTACTGTAGAACACCAAACTCCCGAATTGAATACAAGTGAATGCACCAAACTCCCAAACTGCATACAAGGGAATAAGGTAGCACTCCAAACTCCCGAACCGAAACCTCACGAATAGTTTCTAGCAGACGAACAGGAAAAGCTCCCAGGCGGCTTACAATCCTGGCAATCAGTCATACAGTAAATCCCCCCAAGAACGAGACAAGGCTCCGTGTTGAGGGTCAAGCAGTGGTCAGATGATCTGCCTTTAATTAACATACACAGACTTTTATGCAAGTCCCCATGCAAGGGGACATCCCACAGGGAGGGACAACATGTAACCAATCCCGTACAGTAAAACATAAAACACACCCAGCACAAACACATAAAATCCTCCCCTCTGCCTGTGATATAATTACGGAACACAATGGGTGTTACGGTTGCCTCCAGGCTGGCTGGAAGTTGGACCGTAGAAAAGGATGCTCCTAGCGCTCACCAAAGGACCATCAGCACCGTAGCCACCATAAGCACTGCGCACTCCACGAACCACCGCTGCTGGGCCGGTATCTCGCCGTCTGCTCTGCGCCCTGGACCTACGACCAGGCTCCAGGTTCCAATAGGTGAACCTCTTCCTTCTGTCGAGCGAAGCAGGATCAGGAACCAGAGCTCTTACAAGAGCTCAGTAGCTAAGGGAGTATGACGAGCATAGCAATCCCTGTAGTGATTATAGCTGTCCCCTACAAACATGAGTCGAGGCTACAAGTTAGAGGGTCAGAAGAGGTCTGAGATGCTGGAACACCCAGCCTGGCTTTTATTGAGGTTACATGCAAATAGGACACTCCCAGGGGGAGGCATAAAATCACCAATCACACATCTGGTGCAGCCCACACATTTCCTCCCCTCAGATAAACAGTTAAACCAATTATTACATACAATAAAAATACAGTTTTTACACATACACTGTAACTTTAAAACCATACATTCAATTTCAATAAAAGTTGCATATTCAGAATCAGCATACATCAAACATAAACCCTTCCAAAAATCAGCCAAATCCCTCCAGTGGATCAAAAGTTAGCTGGAAGTCCTTTATGACCGACCGCAAGCACAATTTCCTGCCCAAAACAGTTCCATAGATTTGGGCTGTGCGGTCGGTCAATTTCATGCGAAAAAAACGACTAAGTCCCATTTCGAACGGGACTTAGTCTCTGGAGCTGCAAGTTCCGTATGGGAGAAGGTAAGGGTCAGCGGTGTTCGGCAGAATGTGTAGCCGATTTTAGTTCCACAGAATCTTTAGCATACACCGCTGACCGCATTCGAGTAAACCAAGATGGCCGCCGCCACGTGCAATTAACCGGCAGTAACCTCACAGCCTGGGAGGTAAATTGCCTGCACACTTTAGCTTCTGGGTGGTCCGCCTGTGTGGTACTCGGTTCAGTAAGCCCTATTTACTGAACCAAGTGGGGGAAAGCCAGGAACAAGTTATTTTAAAGGTCTGGGGACATAGTCTTAAAGGGGCCTTGTTCAGCAAAGTCACAATATGTCCCCAGACGGTTCTTAAAGGGCCATACACACCAATAAAAGTTTAATACATTTTCAGGGGCACAATCTTCCAGGGGCCATAGTCATGAGGCAGGAGGCTGGCAAATAGGCTTCTCCACAATCCAGGGAAGCAGGGCAATTTTTCATTTAAAGGGCCAGTTACAAATAGCCATTTGTAACATATCTCCCCTTTTGGAGGGAGACTAACCAGGCACCTGACCTTCTGTCGGTCAGTGCCTAAGTTAGTCTCGCAGCCCACCCACAAATAAACATTGGCAGAGAAGCCCCCCCACAATAAATAGTACTGGCCTGTAGGTCCCAGGTTGTAGGGTAAAAATGCAGCACCTGCTGTCTTCCTGGCGCAGCTGGGCAAATAGCTGGTGGTACTTGGGGGGCAGGGGCCAGCGGCACTCTGCCCTGGTGCCAGCGCTTCTGCTGGGGTGGGGGTTTTGCAGGCCAGTCCTGTAGCAAGGGGGTCTGTAGGGCAGATGCCAGCGGCGCTCTGTCCTGATGCCAGCTCTTCCGCTGGGATAGCTGGCAGAATGTCAATCTCTGCGCAAGGGTCAAAGGGAGGGCAGAGGCCCACTGCACTCTGCCCAGCTGCCAGCTCTTCTGCTGGGGAAATTAGGGCATAGTCCTGCCCGGGGGCAAAGGGAACGTGGGGGTCAGTGGGTGTTAACATCTCCACTGTTAACCCTGGGCCCCAGTTAGGAGTTAGCTGAGGAGGGGGGAATTGGCTTACCTCCTCCTCCTGATACTCCTGCGGCCGTTGGGAAGGGAGGTCGATGCTCTCTGCTTCTTGTGGAACATGCTGCGGCTGGGGAGAGAGACCGGTTGTCTCCTCTCCCTGGAAGGCACATTCTGGCTGGGGAGGGAGGTCGATGCTCTCCCCTCCCTGTAGCTGGGTCTGTCGCTGGGGATCTGGGCCGCCTGCCCAGCATCCCTGTAGGGCCGGTAGAGAGACTGCGGTCCCATCTCCACCTGCCTGCTGGGGGTTCTCCCAGGACCAGTCTATGAGGCCTGCTGCCTCGGGTATCTCTGGTTGGGGTTGGGGAAGGAGACCGGTTGTCTCTTCCCTCTGCACGGTATACTGCCGCTGGGGAGGGAGGTCGCTGCTCTCCTCTCCCTGTAACTCAGGCTACCGCTGGGGAGGGAGGTCGTTGCTCTCCGCTCCCTGTAACTCACCCTGGGGTTGGAGATCTGGGCTGCCTGCCCAGCATCCCTGTAGGGCCGGTAGAGAGACTGCGGTCCCATCTCCACCTGCCATCAGAGGTTCCTCCCAGTATACCTCTACGATATCCTGCCAGCTGAAGGGCTCTCGACCTGGCTCTGCTGCTGTGCTCTCCTGGGGTACCTCTGGATGCTGTGGAGAAAGGGGACCAGTTGTCTCTTCCCGGGACCCATTGATGAGGTGCTGGTACTTCCACTCAAGGTCCCATTCGTTAGTGACTAGGTACCGCAGATCGGCCTCTAGGTTAATAGTTCTAGGGAGACCCAGCTTGTCTTCCCGGTCATCATACAGGCCCCAAAAGCGTGAATCTGTAGCCCTACCAAAGTCATCATCGTCCATATTCTCCCAGAATAGATCAGGGCCATCGTAATCCCCACACTCTGGGAATTCATACTCAGCCATCTCTGGAGCGAGCTGAGTTGCGTACCACTGTAGCGCCTGGTATGCGTTGTCGAGCCACAGTTCGTTATATACTAGATACTCTAGTTTAGCTACCCACCCTGGAAGGGGTTGTTTGCCCAGGAAGGGCATCCGCTCTGCCATTCGAGCCCGGATTTGCTGCTCTCTGCTGGTACTATAATCCCCTCGCCAACGCTGAACTTCCTGTAGGGCTTCTTCCCACAGCTCAAATCTGGCCTCATGTCTGTACCCACACATCTCCTTTTCTGAGACTTCCCTATCTCTCCAGGATAGGAAGCTCTGCAATCTGTCGAGGAACCTCTCCTCCATTTCAACTGCTGTGCAAGGACTTGCCGGCTCCATGCTGCTATAGGTAGGGACGCTACGCAGAGGCTAGCGTTGCCCTCAATAACTCTCATACGATACCAGTGCTGTTGGGGTGCTTCTCCTCGCACTAGGACGCCATCCCACCGCTGCCACCAAATGTTACGGTTGCCTCCAGGCTGGCTGGAAGTTGGACCGTAGAAAAGGATGCTCCTAGCGCTCACCAAAGGACCATCAGCACCGTAGCCACCATAAGCACTGCGCACTCCACGAACCACCGCTGCTGGGCCGGTATCTCGCCGTCTGCTCTGCGCCCTGGACCTACGACCAGGCTCCAGGTTCCAATAGGTGAACCTCTTCCTTCTGTCGAGCGAAGCAGGATCAGGAACCAGAGCTCTTACAAGAGCTCAGTAGCTAAGGGAGTATGACGAGCATAGCAATCCCTGTAGTGATTATAGCTGTCCCCTACAAACATGAGTCGAGGCTACAAGTTAGAGGGTCAGAAGAGGTCTGAGATGCTGGAACACCCAGCCTGGCTTTTATTGAGGTTACATGCAAATAGGACACTCCCAGGGGGAGGCATAAAATCACCAATCACACATCTGGTGCAGCCCACACATTTCCTCCCCTCAGATAAACAGTTAAACCAATTATTACATACAATAAAAATACAGTTTTTACACATACACTGTAACTTTAAAACCATACATTCAATTTATTTCTGCATATTCAGAATCAGCATACATCAAACATAAACCCTTCCAAAAATCAGCCAAATCCCTCCAGTGGATCAAAAGTTAGCTGGAAGTCCTTTATGACCGACCGCAAGCACAATTTCCTGCCCAAAACAGTTCCATAGATTTGGGCTGTGCGGTCGGTCAATTTCATGCGAAAAAAACGACTAAGTCCCATTTCGAACGGGACTTAGTCTCTGGAGCTGCAAGTTCCGTATGGGAGAAGGTAAGGGTCAGCGGTGTTCGGCAGAATGTGTAGCCGATTTTAGTTCCACAGAATCTTTAGCATACACCGCTGACCGCATTCGAGTAAACCAAGATGGCCGCCGCCACGTGCAATTAACCGGCAGTAACCTCACAGCCTGGGAGGTAAATTGCCTGCACACTTTAGCTTCTGGGTGGTCCGCCTGTGTGGTACTCGGTTCAGTAAGCCCTATTTACTGAACCAAGTGGGGGAAAGCCAGGAACAAGTTATTTTAAAGGTCTGGGGACATAGTCTTAAAGGGGCCTTGTTCAGCAAAGTCACAATATGTCCCCAGACGGTTCTTAAAGGGCCATACACACCAATAAAAGTTAATACATTTTCAGGGGCACAATCTTCCAGGGGCCATAGTCATGAGGCAGGAGGCTGGCAAATAGGCTTCTCCACAATCCAGGGAAGCAGGGCAATTTTTCATTTAAAGGGCCAGTTAAAAATAGCCATTTGTAACAATGGGTAAATGTAATTTATCACAGGCAGGAAAAATAAACTTTTTATACATATACTATAACTTTAAAAATATGCATCATATTCACATAAAACATACATATTCGGAATCGGCATACGTTAAATACAGACATAACCAAAAATCAGATAAATCCCCCCAGTACATAAAAAGTTAGGTGGAAGTCCTTTATGACCGACGGCAAGCACATTTTCCTGCCCAAAACAGTTCCATGGATTTGAGCTGTGCGGTCGGTCAATTTCATGCAGAAAAACGTCTAAGTCCCATTCGAATGAGCGTTCGAATCTTCGGACGGGACTTAGTCTCCAGCCGTGGTGTCAAAGTAGGTACGGGTCAGTGGTGTTCGTGCAATTGGGTAGCCGCAAACAGTTCCATAGATTTGGCTGGACACACCGCTGACCGCGTTCTCATAAATTAAAATGGCCGCTGCCACGTGTTCGTTTGTCGAATGGCGGCCACTTGGACGACTTCGACAACTTCGGCAACTTCGGCACTTCAGCTGCATCCGAAGTGCCATATAAAAAGTGTCAATCCTTCCCCACAGTATTTAAAGGGCCAGAAGGAGTGACATACACTCTGGTATGGCCGAATACTGTTTTTAAAGGGCCCAATCTCCCAGGGCCATAGTCCAAAGGCAGCAGGCGGGCAACCAAGCTTCTCCAATGCAATGTGGCGAGATTGCTCTCGTCACATCTCTCCCCTTTTCCAAACAGACTAACAGGGTATCTGACCTCCTGCCGGTCAGTGCCCTGGTTAGTCCAGCAGCCCACCCACAAAACAGAAACAGCAGTACAGCCCACCCACAATAACTGGTTACTACACCTGAATAAGGGATAAACTTGTCCATGTCCAGGTGCCTCACCATGGCTGTGTGGTGGACTGGTAGGCTGCTTTGGTGGGTTGCTGAGTGGGCAGAGACCAGCGGTACTCTGCCCTGGTGCCAGCGCTACCACGGAAATAGCCTGGTTGGAGCCTGGTTGCTGGAGACCGACTGTCTCCCCTTTAGATACACCGCTCTGCTGCTGGAGACCGACTGTCTCCCCTTTAGATGCACAGCTCTGCTGCCGGAGGGGGAGACCGACTGTCTCCCCTTTGGCTAAACAGCCCTGTCGTTGGAGGGCAGGACCGACCGTCCCTACCCCCTGTGCTGTAAGTGCAGAGACCACGGTCCCATCTGCACGGTTGTGGGGCTTACTGTCTCCCCCTGGTATGTTAAGCTGCCGCTGGGGAGAGGGGGTAACAAGCTCCACTCCCATATATACTTCCAGCCGCGGGGAGGGAGACCTACTGTCTCTGCTCCCAATACAGAGTCCTGCTGCTGGGGAAAGGAGACTGTGCTCTCTATTCTCTGTAGGATACTCTGCCGCTGGGGAATGCAGACTGGGCTCCCAATTCCCTGGAATTCACTCTGCTGCTGGGGGACAGAAGCAACTATCTCTGCCCCCTGTAACTCAGCCTGCCGCTGGGGAATGGAGACTGGGCTCCTAATTCCCAATAAATCACACGACCGCTGGGGAATGGAGACTAGGCTCCTAATTCTCAAAAAATCACGCTGCTGCTGATTGCTGATGTCCCACTCTATCAGCCATGCCCTCATGGCCGCCCAGCGGACCTCTACTCATATTGCTCCTAACCCCACAGAGCACGATACTGGTAAGACCAGTGGGCGCAAAGCCGCCAAAAAATCTCGCCATATAGACGAGGAAGCCTCCAAAATTTTACTGACAGACAGGGAACGTCCTGTCAAAGATAATGTGGTTGCATCACAACAAAGAGCCACCCACCGGGCAAAATCGGTGAGGAGTTGGAAAAGGGCGAAAGCCCAAGTGGAATCATCCGAGTCAGATTCGGAACAGGAGGAGGCATGGAGCGAGTCTGATGATGAAGACTCATACAATTTGGGCGCACTATTCCCTGACCACAGCTCCATATCTGTGTCTGTGAATGAGATTAAGGACGGTGTGGAAGACTCCACTCTCCTTGACCCACAGGGCGAACCACTGTTTGACCCTGATAATCTGCAGCACCCAAGATCTACTGAGTGGTTCCCACTGGACCACGTGGCAAAATATATTGCCGCACGGATCAGAAAACCCCTTGATAAGGGGGCAAGAAGTAAGATGCGGGCAGAATGCCCACGCCCCACGCTCCCAGATTTGATATGTGTCGCCCCTGTGGTGGACCCTAAAATTGCCCAGTTCCTGGGAAAGACTGGGTGGCAAAGAAGGGTCTAGACTTTGCACTTTGCCATTGCCAGGATAAGGTACTGGATGTCCTCGGACCCAGTGCAAAGATATTCGACATGGTCGAAACGGCATTGGCAGGGGGCACTCCCATAGACCCGCTAGCTATCAGGGGCTGGATACAGCGAGCCATATGTCTTCTCGGAAATGCCAACGTGGCTCTAGCCACAGAGAGACAGAAGGCTATACTAATTAAGATTGAGCCAAAGCTAGTTACCTTGGCTATTACGGAGCCTGGGCCACAGGCCAAAGGCCTTCTTTTTGGGGATAGTTTTGTGAAGGAGCTGGGTACTTATGTGGGCACGTTTACTGCTCTGGACAAGGCGCAAACCAATATGAAAAAGGTATTCTCCCATAGAGTTTTTGGCGGGGCCGGCAGATATCGGGGCCGTCTGCCCGGCCGTTCCTCCCGGGGCTCGTACCGGGTTTCTAGAGGCTCCTTCCAGTCACGTTACCAGGGTGCGGAACCCAAGTCCTCTCCATTCTTCTTCGAGGAAGACCCTGGCAGGCTCGTGGATCCAGAAGCTCTTCCTATGGCCGATGCCCTTATGGTAAGTTCACTTCCTTCATCACTCCCTTCAGTAACGTTGGTGGGGGGCAGGTTATGCCACTTTATAGATGCCTGGCGAATGTTGACTTTGGATACTTGGGTCCTACAAACTGTAGTTGGTTACGCCATAGAATTTGTTCAAACACCTGCCCAGATAGCTCTTCCCAGACATATCGTCTCCTCCACCCACGACAGATCATTAATCGCAGCAGAGATACAGTCTCTGGCCGACAAAGGTGCAATCATAGAGTCACATCCGAGAGTTTCAGGTTTTCTCAGCAACCTTTTTGTGGTGCCCAAGAAAGGCGGAGGTGTCCGACCGGTCATCAACTTACGCCCCCTGAACGCCTTTGTAGCGTACCACCATTTCAAAATGGAGGGCATCCACTCCCTCCGAGACCTGCTCCTATTGGAGGATTGGATGGTCAAACTCGACCTGCAAGATGCGTACCTCACCGTCCCAATGGCTGAAGATTGCCAACATTTCCTCCAGTTCCAATGGGAGGAAACCACTTGGTGTTTCAGATGCTTGCCCTTCGGCCTCTCCTCGGCCCCATGGTGCTTCACGAAGCTCATGCGGCCAGTGGTCGCCCTCCTGCGCAGCAGAGGGGTGCGTCTGATTATATACCTGGACGACATGCTTCTGATGGCACAAGATCCACGTTTACTCCAGGAACATCTGAATTGGACAATGACATTACTTGGCAACCTTGGTTTCCTCATCAACTGGGACAAGTCGGTGTTACAACCCTCCCAAGTCTTGGAATTTCTGGGCTTCACCATCGATTCGGTGAAAGGAACACTCCTGTTACCATCCTCCAAAGTCAGGATCATCAAGAAAGAAATTCGCCGGACTTTGGCTCGACCGGCGCTAACGTTACGACAACTGGCCAGGGTCATCGGCCTTCTCTCGGCCTCTATCCAAGCAATTTTCCCGAGGGTCCACTTCACTACAGGGCACTTCAACGCCTAAAGGCAAGATACCTTCGCTCGGGTCTCTCCTATGCAGACTCGGTACCTCTCGATTGTGCAGCCAAAGAAGAACTCTTGGTGGCTGCAGCACATGGAGGCATGGAACGGAAGAGCCATTTTTGGGACAAGACCAGACTTTGTTGTGGAATCGGACGCAAGTCTGCTGGGCTGGGCTGGGGTGCGCGTTGCGGTCCTATCTCCACCGGAGGGAAATGGTCCCCAGTCGAACAAGAGTTACACATCAATTGCCTCGAGCTATTGGCGGGGTCATTTGCAGTTCGGAGTCTCGTGGGTATCTCAACCAACTGTTCCATTCTGTTACGGATGGACAACGTGTCAGCAGTCCGCTACATCAACCATCTCGGGGGTACGAGGTCCGTGGTGTTAGCGGAACTGGCAAAAGACTTCTGGCACTTCTGCCTGGATCGCAATATCTTGGTTCAGGCGGAATACATTCCCGGGATGTCCAATATGGTGGCGGATTGGAATTCCAGATACCTACGGGATGCCAGCGACTGGCGGCTGAAGGCACCATTTTCCTGCAACTCCAGTCACTTTGGGGCCCACTGGAGATCGACCTCTTCGCATCACGGTTGAATTCCCAACTTCCAAGGTTCTTCAGTTGGAGACCGGATCCAGAGGCGTTGGTTTCAGATGCATTCCTTCAACGGTGGCCGGACACGCGAACGTACGCCTTTCCTCCTTTCTCCTTGATTGCGAGGACGCTTCTACATCTCAGGCGCTACAAAAACCACCATGATTCTCATCGCCCCATTCTGGACGGCTCAACCATGGTTCCCTACACTCATGGAAATGTCCATGGACTACCCAAGGCTACTTCCAACCTCTCCGGACCTCTTATTAGACCCCAACGGGGAACCACGCACCATGCTATTACAGGGACATCTCCAGTTACTGGCATGGCTCCTCTCCGGGGATTTGGATTCATCTCAGACGTTCCACAGACAACTATTGACCTTCTGGCGGGAGCTTGGGCTCCGGGAACAAGGAAATCCTACATACATGCCTGGAATTCATGGAGTGGTTGGTGCATGGAACAACACATGGATCCCTTATCTGCCCCTGTAAATTACGTTTTGAAATTTCTCACTTCTCTGTTCGACCATGGCCTAGCCTATCGCACGATAAATGTGTACCGATCAGCAATTTCCGCAGGACACCAAGGTTTGGAGGGTTCCCCGGCAGGTAAACATCTCCTCGTATGCCTACTCCTGCGCGGCATTAGATTTGCACGTCCTCCGCAACCTAGGTACTCTTCATCATGGGACGTTGACCTCGTCCTCCAGCTTCTGACAGACTGGCCAAAGAACGAAGATCTCTCACTGAAACAACTCACAGCAAAGTTAGTGGTGTTGTTTTGTTTGATCTCCTGTAAACGGGTGTCTGATGTACGTGCGTTGGACCTCTCCGCACGTTCATTCACCCCCGAAGGTGTCTCGTTTAATATTTCCAGGCGTACAAAGACGTCAATCACCTCAGTTTTCTACCCGGCCTTTCCACTAAACGCTAAGCTATGGCATGTCTCAAGGAATACGAGTCCAGGACTTCGTCTACTCGTGACCCTACATTTCCAGAGTTATTCTTGGCCCTTCGTCATCCATATCACCCTGTTTCAACAGTCACATTGTCTCGTTGGGTCAAATGGATTATGGCATCAGCGGGCATCGACACTACAGTGTATCGAGCACACTCGGTCAGGGGTGCCATGGCGACTAAGGCTTTCTCCAAAGGATGCAGGTTGGAGGACCTACTCCGGGCGGCTGATTGGTCCCGCGAATCTACATTCAAGGAGTTTTATTTTCGTCCGATTTCTCATATTTCTGATGTGGTAGTTTCACAGCTTTGAACTAGCATAATATGAGCCTCCGTGTCCTTAAATAAAATTACCAGATTTTACTAATTTCATGACGTAAAGTCATGATTTTATTAAGGACACGGAGGCAAGTATTATCCCACCCGACGCAGGTAAGTGGCGCCCTCCCATGGATATGTGGTCATTAGATTACTACGGATTTAGGTTACTACAGCACATTGCAGGTATTGAAAGGTTTGTTTAGATGATAATCTGTGATTGGTGGCATATATTCCGATGATGATTTCTGTACTAGGATTATGATCAAATGTCCAGTAACACATTTTACCAGTTTGTTTCTCTGTTCCTTTCAGCTTCATGAACAGATTTGGCACCATTGTGCACGGATTCCTTCAGGTCCTACGGAAAGTCTCCAATCTCTGAAGAGTACCGGACTCTTCTCGATGGCGTTATTGGCATTTTGTTTTTCATTCAAGTTGACTTATGTTCTGCTGTGGATTATTCGTCGACAACAACAAGAAAGAGGAGTGGCTTAAGGTCACATGGGGACTTGATGGTGCTGAAGGCACTATGATTGGTTATACTGTTATAGGATTAACCCTTTGGAGGCATGTTTACATGTTTTCTAAAATAAATATTTTTGCTGCTGAGGAATAAAAGAAAGAGAATAAGCATAATACTCGCCTCTGTGTCCTTAATAAAATCATGACTTTACGTCATGAAATTAGTAAAATCTGGTAATTTGCGCTATATGTCAACCGTAATTCACCGCTGTCACATTAAGTGCACCCACATTTATTATACATCATTTTGTTCAGGAGAAACAGGGCTTTAATTTATAATTAACTATTCATATATGGAACATAATTTATTATGAATAAAATTTAAAAAAATGTGAGAAAATAAGATTTTTTTTTATTTGTATTTCTGTCTGACATTTTAGCTGTGAATGTCATAATACTGTTGGGTTTAACTGCAAAAAATGCACATATTTGTAATCAGCGATGTCTCATGAGTACAACAGTACCCCCCCATTAACAGGTTTTATTGTGTTTTGGAAAGTTACAGGGTCAAATATAGAACGTTCCATTTTCAAATTGAAATTTGCCAGATTAGAAATGTTACCTTTGAGACGGTGTGGTAGCCCAGGAATGAGAATTACCCCCATAATGGCATACCATTTGAAAAAGTAAACAGCCAAGGTATTGAAAGTGAAGGTATGTTTAGTCTTTTTTAGTAGCCACTGGCCAAAGTTAGCGTTCATATTTGTTTTTGTGTGAAAAAAGCAAAAAACTAATATTTGGCCAGTGTTTGTGACTAAGTGGCTACTAAGAAGGACTCGACATACCCCACTTGCAATACCTCGGGTTGTCTACTTTAGCAAATGGTATGCCATCATGGGGTAATTCTCATTCCTGGGCTACCATACGCTCTCAAAGGCAACATAACCAATCTGGCAAACTTCAATGTCAAAAAAATGAAATGCAAGCTTTATATGTGACTTTCTAACTTTCCAAAACACCTTAAAACCTGTACATGGGGGGGTACTGTAATTCTCAGGAGATTTCACTAAACACAAATATTAGTGTTTTAAAACACTAAAACATATTACAACAATAATATAATCCATAAAATGGCCGTTCGTTTGTAAAAAAATGCAAAAAACTTCACTTTTACTTAAAATATCATCATTGTAATACAATTTACCAGTTTGAAACACTAATATTTGAGTTCAGCGAAGTCTCCCAAGTAAAACAGTACCCCCTATGTACAGGTTTTATGGTGTCTTGGAGAGTTACAGGGTCAAATATAGTGCTTGCAAATTAAATTCTCTGCACTTTCTCCCTGTGTTGTCAGGCATGTCAATCAAATTTTAATTAATCAAATCACATAATTATGTTAAAAGATTATTTAAATATACACGTAGAATTTTAATATATATGCATTTATAGGTATTTAAATTCTACGTGTATACTAATGTAATCTTTTATGTAATTATATGTATTTATCTATATATATATATATATTTGCGGTTATTTGTATTTTATATATAGATAGATATATATAGAATGTCATTCTAAGTGTATTTTGTTACCTATATAAATATATATATTAATAACAAAATACAGTTAGAATGAAATTACATATGAATATATAATTTATATTAAATTTTGTTTCAATATTTGATTTATTTATTTTATTATTTTATTTATTTATTATTGTAATTATACGTGTATATATATCATTTATGTGTATATATCTATTATATATATACTATATATACATATATATATGTAACATCATTCTAAGTGTATTTTACTATTAATATATATACTAATATTAATATTAAAATACACTTTGTATGACGTTACATATATATAATATGTATATCTATTATATATATATAATAGATATACATGTAGAAAGGCCATTAGGCCTGAATTTGTGGGAGGAGTAAGTCCCCTACTTAAACACCCAGCCCCTACTCACCTCTGACATTCGAGTTCAAGTGTTTGATCGACTTCCGGTTTGCGTGTCGTCAGGTTCGCGTCACTTCCGGTTCGGGAGTCTGGGGTTTTTGGCCGCACGGCTGAAATCCTCCAGTACTTTGGCGGTCCGGCTTGCCGGCTAAGCTAACCGTGAGTTTCTACATTTCGTTACATTCCGGTTCCCCACCTCACCGCACTGTGGTCTCAGGAGGGGGGGGCCGGAACGCACATATCGGCAATCACTATCAGGGACCACCCACGGTCCCCTCACGTCGGCGTATAGGTGGCTCCTTCGTTCGCCCGTCTGGGGGGTCCTCCCCAATATCTCATCTCATCTCATACTAGATGAGAATTCTAGTTTTTGGCTAGCATGTGTTTGTAAATAGGATCTAAGAATCACCTGTCTTCCTTTTAATGACATCTTTATTCACTGTGTTTTAATTTCCACGTCTGTGTAAACCTGTAATCACATATAGTTTTTCACACAGCCATCTATGTCATATTGGTAAAACACTATACTTACATACTATGTGGGAAAGGGGAAAATTCATTTTCCCACGTTTTTTTCTGCATCAGTTCACATACCTGATTGGCTGTTATCGCCACCTAGTGGTCTGCTATGATATTTTCTGGTTATTCTGTATAAATATGAAGCTCCCCTGCAAGTTTTGCAAAATCACTATTCTAATAATATAATACTATGCCTTGACATACAAATTAATCACAGCCTGTTATTAAATCTTTCTTTAAACCTCCACAGATCTTACTATTGTCATATATTTCGGCTAAATTGAGGAAACCTGGGCTCTTGTCCTTTAAATCCAGGTTTATCTTCTACAATAGCACAAACGTTTGCTCCTTCTATTGTGAAAAAACCCTGAGTTTTGTTCCTTAATCCAGGTATAGTATTTATTTTACTTTAGTTCTGTTTGGGGAAACTCAGGCAGCCAGCAATTTACATTTGTGAACTCACTCTGTGCTCATACGTTACGCCCACTCAGATTTACATCTGTCTCAAACCCTTAGGTTCTACTACAATAGCATCTACAGCTTTGCCTCGTCTAATTCGGAGAAACCTTGCTATTATGCCTTATATCCAGGTATAGTTTTCTTCAATCTTCAGTACGTTACTTCAGTTCCCATGTAAGGCCGCAGACAGCCTTCACGGTTCTTTTTGCCACTCTCGTATTACCCGTCCATGCCCCCCATTAACTCATATTGCGCCCATTCGCCACGCTCACTTAGATCTACATCTGTCTCAAACCCTTTAGGCTTCTGCTACGACATCACCAACCACTGGACCTCTCTTTCATATATACTTGAAGAACCAGTCCACGGGTATAATCACTATCAAGGTTAGTATCCTACCAGCACATAATCCGCCAATGTATCCCATAGATGTTACATGAACTGGCTCACAGGGTCTGGACGTCAGACCTAGCTCACCGAGGCATTTACAAACCATCTCCCAACCTCAACACGGAGGTATGGCCCTACGCCCAAATCATAGTTAACCGCCTCATTCGCTCTTCTACAGAGCCGTAGTCAGGGCCTCACTTGTCACGACCACACGTTTGAACCTTTTAAATGTCATCGAGAGGCCAACATCCCGCCACCACATCTGTGGCAACGTAATCCACTTCGCCCAAATCATAGATAGATCCTCTCACCGCCACTTGGCATTAGCAGGGCCTCACCCGTCACTAGTCTAAGTTAAGTTTTTTGCTTCGGCAGTAATCCTACAGTCCAGTTCACAGGAGCAATTCCTCCCCCCCCCCACCCCTTGAAATAATTTTCTCAGACACCACTACTAAATCCAACTCATTTAATTCATTTCTAGAATGTCGCAAGACACATCTCACATGGATGAGGTGCCTGATGAGGTCATAATATCCACTCCTATCAGACCAGAATCCCCAGGAGTATCTCTCGCCCCTTCTACCCCTACGTCTTTGAGAGCATGGACTATACCAAAAATCACTGCCGAACTTAGGCTCAGGGGCATCCCCTTTCCTGCTACGGGCCGAAAGGCGGAATTATACAGACTGTTAACCAACCAAGCCCCGGAGCCAAGGCCAGGCACAAGCTCTCAAAGTCAACCTTCTGGCGCTGGC
The DNA here is from genome assembly GCF_036172605.1 of Pelobates fuscus. NCBI lineage: Eukaryota > Metazoa > Chordata > Amphibia > Anura > Pelobatidae > Pelobates > Pelobates fuscus. The sequence goes on from NC_086317.1 coordinate 405,166,048, forward strand.
ATTGCCACCCAGGACACCCTTGCGGCAATCCTGGCCAACCTGCAGACCTTAAACAGCAGGTTAGGCAAGGTGGAAAGTGCCATAGCCTCCACAGGTAACCTTCCTGATCCTATAGCCCCAATCCCGGCTGTACCTATGGCACCGACACCCGTCCCCTCCAGCTCCTGCTCCAGTCACGTCGCCTTTCATGTCACCAGCTCACTCCGTCCCAGACTCCATTAGGAAAGAAATCCTAGATGGGAAAGACGTGTGTCTGGTGTCATTACTTATTGCCTCCCAAGACGTACTGGAGAACAGGGCTTATAATTTTGGCAATATCTTGGTGGTTCTTAAAACCAGAGACCCAAGGCTCAACAAAAAGTTGTCAATTCCCAATTTCGTGTTGGCCTTCGGGATATACCGGGATGTCATCTGCTCGGTATATCCCCACAGGAGAGAGGAACTGGACCTCTATCTCCATAAAGTGGTGGATTTGGACGTTAAGTACGGGGGCTCATCTTTTTACGATTATCCTAAATCGATATCAGCGAAAGCGGCGACCCATCTGAAACAGTTTAATGTAAGAATTAACTGGTGTCAGATGGATACAGAACTATTCTGTCGTCACTTCGCTGGTCTGAGGCCCCCGTCCTGCGCCATATGCAATTCCTCAACCCACTTGGCCGATTTGTGCCCTTCTATGGCTGACCCATGAAAGAACTTCAGTCCTTATTGGGGTCCCTGAATTTTGCGATGCGCATCGTTCCGCAGGGTAGATCTTTTGTGTCCAGGCTCCTTAGTCTGCTTCACGGGGTACCGGAAGCCTGCCCAATTGCGTTGGACCAGCACGCCAAAGCTGACCTACTCATGTTGGGGCAGTTTTTGTCTCTATGGAACGGTATATCCATGTTTATTCCCCCCCTCTCAGACTCCTCTCCCTGCATTTACACTGATGCTGCAGCCAACATGGGTTTTGCAGCTATATTTGGTAATCACTGGTTTAGGGGTCACTGGCCAGCTGAGACGGATGCCTTGCCGGGGTTTAGAGAAACTTCAGCTCTGTTTGAAATTTACCCCATTGTGGCAGCCGCACACACTTGGGGTCACCTCTGGTCCGGCAAGGCAGTAAAGTGTTACTCCGACAGCTCGTCAGCTTGCGATATCATCAATAAAGGGCGCTCGTCCTCTCTTACCATTATGCGTCTGATTCGCAAGCTGACCTGGTTGGCAGCAACCGTCCAGTTTCACCTAATTTGCCTTCACATCCCGGGTATTCACAACACGGCTGCTGACGCTCTGTCTCGATCTCAATTTCAGGTGTTTTTCCAGGCACTCCCGTCAGCCCACCATAAATGACCTACCAAGCACTCAATAAACCCTTCTCTAACAAACTATTTAATTCCCCTACTTTAACCCGTTTGTGTCACTATACCCCACTCCCTCTAGCATGTAAGCTCATTGAGCAGGGCCCTCAACCCCCTCTGTTCCTGTACATCCAGTGGTCTGATCTCAATTATGTGTCTGTTAGTCCACCCATACGGAATTTGTTGGCGCTATATAAATAATAAAATAATAATAATAATAATAATAACCATCCAGAACACTGAATTTTCACGAGCTTATCTTGGATTAAACACACTTATGCACCATGCTAGGACACTAACGCACCAAGCACTATCACCAAACACTACTATCACCTACAGTAGGGCACTTACCATTTTCAACAAATTTACAGCTGAATTCGGTTTACACGGTGATTTCTCAACCCAAACTATGGTGGCTTTTGCCTCTTTTTGCCACTTACACTTAAAACTTTCCCACAACACAATTAAATTATACCTTACGGGGGTGCAGCACCACAGCCTCACAAATTTCCCTAGGAACACCCCCTTTTTATCATCATACCCCATAAAGAAAATCTTAAAGGGGATCTCTAAAGTATCGGTTCCACCTATCACCACAAGACTACCTATAGATGTGCCTATTTTTAGATTACTTAGCAACCTCCTTGACGAATCCCCTTTTGATCCCAACACTAACCTGGTGATCAAATCTGCAATCTATTTGGCTTTTTATGGGTTCTTAAGACCTAGGGAATTTACAGTCGTTTGTCAAGGGGATACCACTCGCAGCCTTAAAACCTCACAACTCACTAAAGTAGACGACTATTACATTCTCACAATCCCATCTACCAAAACAAATCAGTCCCTACACCCCACTATCATTCCTCTCTTTCCAACAGACAATGCTTGGTGTCCAGTTAAGACACTAGACATCTTACGGTCAACTTATAGCACACACTTACCAGACTCACCACTATTACAACTACAAGGGCACCCACTCACTACAGCAAAATTCACCACACATGTTAGAACCTTACTGGAAAAATTGGGTTACAACCCAACTTCATTCTCTGGGCATTCCTTTCGTATAGGAGCCGCTTCATCAGCTTCTAGTACTAACACCCCGGTCCACATCATAAAGAGACTGGGCCGCTGAAAGTCCTCTATATACAATACGTATATTCCACGACCAGAAAGAGAACTTCACCAAGCCTTCAGGAATTTAGTCATGTAAACAAATGCAATAAAGTGTCTCTTTGCCCTCTTTTATTTACAGGCCCACTTGGACGTTGGTTTCGGCACACCACAACCAACTTTTATCTCTGACATTAGCCATTACATATTAAATTCCGAGCACAAGTAGAAAGGCCATTAGTTTGATTCGCACCTGAAATCAGGTGTAGTGGGTCCAGGAGTCAATTCACTCAGAAAGGCTTTTATATATTCTGATGGTTCAGGAGAAACGCAGCACTTACATGTATGGTGTCACGATTCTGGGAACCCAACACACTAACACACACACACACACACACACACACAGAAAAGGTGCCGTACCGGACCTTAGAGTGGCCGGGCTAAGCACACACAGAATAGTCAGGAGACAAGCCGAGTAAGGGGAACCAGAAGACAGGATAACGAGAAACAAGCCGAGGTCAAAGGGTAGGAGAAAGTCACAAAGTCAGATAACAAGCCAGAGAGTACGTAACCAGAAACACAAGTTCAGAATCAATACTATAAAGCAAAGACCACAACAGGGCAGGGAGGAACAGGAAAGGTAAGTATAAATACCCTAGGTTTAATTCTCACACGTGGGAGATATCTAAGCCTCCCACTGTGATTGTGGTACTGTTGCTTTAACGCCGGGTCCCTCACGTGACCCCGGCGTTTGCATAAATCAACGGCCTTCCAGCGTGCAGCGTTATACATGCTGCCGCTGGGAGGCGTGAAGGATGCGAGCGGTGAGCAGCGGAGAGGAGACGCCGCTCGCCGAGAGGTAGGAGGAGGGGAGACCGTGGGCAGCGATGGACTGAGGGTGAGTGCTGCAAGTTGCATGCAGCCTCCCCTCATAGCCGCCCGCGGACCCCTGACATAACCCCCCCCTCGAGGACCGCCCAACGGGCGGGAAGCCGAAGGCTTCAAAGGAAACCGCGCATCAAAGGAGCGGATCAAAGAGGGCACGTTCAAGTCAAAGGCAGAAACCCAGGACCGCTCCTCAGGACCGTATCCCTTCCAGTCAACCAGATACTGCAAGCGACCCCGAGAAAAACGAGAATCAAGCAGGGCAGCCACTTCGTACACGTTACTAGAGACAGCGCAGAGGGAATCCGGATGCCTGAGAGGACCAGAGAATCGATTACAGAGCAGGGGCTTCAAAAGGGAGGTGTGAAAAGTGCTAGGTATACGCATGGAAGGAGGCAAGGCCAGGGAGTAGGACACAGGATTGACCCTACACAATACCTTGTAGGGGCCAAGGAACCTGGGCGGGAATTTCATCGAGGGGACCCTGAGGCGGAGATTCCTAGAGGACAACCAAACCCTATCACCCGGAACATAAGAAGGAGCAGCACCTCTACGACGATCAGCAAATCTCTTCTGAGTAACAGCCACACGAGAAAGAGTAGCATGGACCTGATCCCACATCTTCCGTAAGGAAGTGAAGTGCTCGTCCAAAGCGGGTATTCCTTTGTCGGAGAATACGCCGGGAAGGACAGAGGGTTGGAACCCATAAGCAACCAAAAAAGGACTTAAGCCAGTGGACGAATGAGTCACAGTGTTCCTGGTGAATTCAGCCCAGGGAAGGAGGTGAGACCAGTTGTCCTGGTGTGCATTCGTGAAGCAGCGTAAATATAACTCCACAGACTGATTCGCCCGTTCGGCAGCTCCATTAGATTGTGGATGATAGGTGGAAGTAAATGACAAGGAAATCCCCATCTCAGCACAAAAGCCCCTCCAGAGACAAATTGAGGACCCCTGTCGGATACGATATCCTGTGGTATACCATGCAAGCGGAAAACCTCTTTGGTAAATACCCGAGCCAACTGAACCGCAGAAGGTAGTTTTTTAAGTGGAATAAAGTGTGCCATCTTAGAGAACCTATCAGTCACAGTCAAAATTACTGTCATTCCATCGGATGAAGGAAGATCCACAATAAAGTCCATGGATAAGTGGGTCCATGGTTTCTTGGGTACGGATAGAGGCATTAGGAGGCCCGGGGTTTTAACAGTAGGGGACTTACACTGTGCACAAACACGACAAGCCTGCACATAATCCACTACATCTTGCTTAAGGGAAGGCCACCAAAACTGTTGAAGGAGACCCTTGTATGTTTTGGTAACCCCTGGGTGACCAGCCGTTTTGGCGGTGTGAAATAAAACTAACAATTTCTTTCTATCTTTTTCTTTCACGTATAATCTATCAACAGGTGTCTCAGAGGGTGCTTGGGTTTGGTATGCCTTGATACCATCAAGGAAAAGGGACAAAATAACCAAACGGGTAGCGGCTATTATCTTAGACGTGGGTACAATGGGTTCAGGAGCGGGGGCAATAGACTCCAAAGGTTCGTATTGTCGGGAGATAGCATCAGCCTTGACATTACGGTACCCAGGCCTATATATGATAATGAACTGAAAGCGTGAGAGAAATAAGGACCATCTGGCTTGACGAGAGGACAACCTTTTAGCATCAGCTATATAGGAGAGATTCTTATGATCAGTTATAACCAGGATTTCGTGTCTGGCTCCTTCTAATAAGTACCTCCACTCTTTAAAAGCCATCACAATTAAATTTAATTCAATAAATTTAGTAGGCCGAGATTACCACGTGGCATGTGTACGTGCATATACTGGTGTATCGGTCGGTTGGTTGCACGTGGCAAAGATACGATCAGTAGTGTACGGAGCATGTGCGAGAATACCGGATGTAGTATTCCCCTCCTCCATTTTGCTGGGCAAGCCATGTGGTCAAACAGGAAGTTAGTTCTTGTTCGATTGATTGGGTAAGATTATGTGTGGGTGGAGCTTATTATGGGAGGAGTTACATGCCTATATAAGGAGCCTACACTATTGTCCAGGGCTCAGATCTTGTTATATTTTGGTGACATTAGTCCCTCTGAGTCCCGTTCGGTGAATCGAATAAAGAATATCTTCCTTCCTGAAGAAACCTGTGTCCATCTCTCTGTGCTTGGCTTCCGTCAGTTTCTCCGGTATCACTAATAGTTCCCTGTTCCCGACATCGTAATTCTTTTCCGAATCAGTTAGTTTTTTTAGAAAAGTAACAACAGGGATGGAGGGGTTCGTTATAGGGTAGTCTTTGTGATAATACAGCTCCCACACCTGATTCTGAAGCGTCTACTTCCATTACAAAGGGAAGGGAAGGATCGGGATGGTGTAGCACAGGGGCAGTGGCAAATGCCTTTTTGAGAGTCTCAAAGGCTTTAATGGCTTCAGGAGTCCAAACCCTGGGGTGCAAACCCTTTTTAGTCAGTTTTGTGATAGGAGAAATGACTGATGAAAAGTTTTTAATAAACCTGCGATAATAATTGGCAAAGCCTATAAATCGCTGTATTGCCTTAAGGCCTTGAGGAAGAGGCCAAGACAACATGGCTTCTAATTTAGAAGGATCCATGCTGAACCCCTGTTCAGAAATGATGAACCCTGGGAATTGTACTGATTTTTGATCAAATAAACATTTCTCCAATTTACAATAAAGACCGTTTTGTAGCAATCTCTTAAGTACCTTCCTCACATGGGCATGATGAGACTCCAGATCAGGAGAAAATACAAGTATATCATCGAGATAGACCACGGCACAGACGTGTAGTAAATCTCTAAGGACATCATTTATGAGGTCCTGAAAGACAGCAGGAGCATTACACAGTCCAAAAGGCATAACTAGATACTCATAATGCCCACTGCGTGTATTGAATGCTGTCTTCCATTCATCGTTTTCTTTTATACGAACCAAGTTATAAGCCCCCCTGAGGTCTAGTTTGGTAAAATATCTAGAACCTTTGACACGGTCAAACGACTAATTAATGAGAGGGATAGGATAAGCATTTTTAACTGTTATATTATTAGAAACATAGAATGTGACGGCAGATAAGAACCATTCGGCCCATCTAGTCTGCCCAGTTTTCTAAATACTTTCATTAGTCCCTGGCCTTATCTTATAGTTAGGATAGCCTTATGCCTATCCCACGCATGCTTAAACTCCTTTACTGTGTTAACCTCTACCACTTCAGCTGGAAGGCTATTCCATGCATCCACTACCCTCTCAGTAAAGTAATACTTCCTGATATTATTTTTAAACCTTTGTCCCTCTAATTTAAGACTATGTCCTCTTGTTGTGGTAGTTTTTCTTCTTTTAAATATAGTCTCCTCCTTTACTGTGTTGATTCCCTTTATGTATTTAAATGTTTCTATCATATCCCCCCTGTCTCGTCTTTCCTCCAAGCTATACATGTTAAGATCCTTTAACCTTTCCTGGTAAGTTTTATCCTGCAATCCATGAACCAGTTTAGTAGCCCTTCTTTGAACTCTCTCTAAGGTATCAATATCCTTCTGAAGATAGGGTCTCCAGTACTGTGTACAGTACTCCAAGTGAGGTCTCACCAGTGTTCTGTACAATGGCATGAGCACTTCCCTCTTTCTACTGCTAATACCTCTCCCTATACAACCAAGCATTCTGATAGCATTTCCTGCTGCTCTATTACATTGTCTGCCTACCTTTAAGTGATCAGAAATAATCACCCCTAAATCCCTTTCCTCAGATGTTGAGGTTAGGACTCTATCAAATATTCTGTACTCTGCCCTTGGGTTTTTACGTCCAAGATGCATTATCTTGCACTTATCCACATTAAATGTCAGTTGCCACAACTCTGACCATTTTTCTAGTTTACCTAAATCATTTGCCATTTGGCTTATCCCTCCTGGAACATCAACCCTGTTACATATCTTAGTATCATCCGCAAAAAGACACACCTTACCATCAAGACCTTCTGCAATATCACTAATAAAAATATTAAAGAGAATGGGTCCAAGTACAGATCCCTGAGGTACCCCACTGGTGACAAGCCCAAGCTTCGAATATACTGCATTGACTACAACCCTCTGTTGCCTGTCACTCAGCCACTGCCTTACCCATTCAACAATATTGGAATCCAAACTCAAAGATTGTAGTTTATTGATAAGCCTTCTATGTGCAACAGTGTCAAAAGCCTTACTGAAATCTAGGTAAGCAATGTCTACTGCACCACCCTGGTCTATAATTTTAGTTACCCAATCAAAAAAATCAATAAGATTAGTTTGGCATGATCTCCCTGAAGTAAACCCATGTTGTCTCTGATCTTGAAATCCATGTGTTTTTAGATGTTCAACAATCCTATCCTTTAACATGGTTTCCATCACTTTCCCCACTACTGAAGTAAGGCTTACTGGCCTATAGTTGCCCGACTCCTCCCTATTACCTTTCTTGTGAATGGGTACAACATTCGCTAACTTCCAATCTTCTGGGACTACTCCTGTTATCAATGATTGGTTAAATAAATCTGTTAATGGTTTTGCTAGTACATCACTAAGCTCTTTTAATAGCTTTGGGTGTATTCCATCTGGTCCCATTGACTTATTTGTCTTTACTTTTGACAGTTGAAATAGAACCTCTTCCTCTGTAAACTCACGTGTAATAAATTACTCATTTATCCTTTTTCTTAACTGAGGTCCCTTTCCTTCATTTTCATCTGTAAATACCGAACAAAAATATTCATTGAGGCAGTCAGCTAGACCTTTATCCTCATCTACATACCTTCCTTCTTTTATTTTTAATCTAACTAATCCTTTTTTTACTTTTCTTTTCTCATTTAGGTATCTAAAAAAAGTTTTGTCCCCCTTTTTTACTGACTGTGCTATTTTCTCTTCTGTGTGTGATTTGGAAGCTCTTATAACTTGCTTAGCCTCTTTCTGCCTAATCTTATAGGTCATTCTGTCTTCCTCACTCTGGGTTTTTTATAATTACTAAATGCTAACTTTTTGTTTTTAACTATTTTGGCCACATCTGCGGAGTACCACAGTGGTTTCTTGAATTTTTTGCTTTTACTGACAAGCCTAATGCAATTTTCTGTTGCCTTCAGTAGTGCAACTTTTAAATAATCCCATTTCTTTTGGACTCCATTTAAATTGCTCCAGTCTGATAATGACTCCTTTAAACATATTCTAATTTTAGAAAAGTCTGTTTTTCTAAAGTCTAAAACTTTTGTTTTTGTGTGGTGTGACTCAGTGTCAGGGTACTCACCTGTTAGACAGACAGCCAGACGTGGTCGCTCCTGGAGTTCCCAACAGGGGACTTGAACCGGGGAATTTATCAGTCCTAGTCCTGATTTCTACCTCTGAGCCACAGCAGCTTTACACAGAGACTACTGAGTCCGGTCCTGTTCATCCTGGCATGGCTTATACACCGGGGGCTGCACCTTGACTTGGCTGTGTCTCACCTGACTCTCATCGGTCATCAGCAGGGTATTTAAACCCAGCCTCTTCCTGTGCTCAGTATCAAGTCTTTGATCTAGTGTTGCTGTGTCGTACCAGTGTTCCAGTTTATCTGCTTCGTTTATTTGACCTCGGCTTGTGACTACGTTTATTCTGACCTCTGGCATCCCTTGATTTCGGCTACTCCTCGTTGTTCCTGACCTCTGGCATCCTTTGACCTCGGCTATCCCTCGACTATCCTGCTGGTTCTGTCCTTGCCTGTCCTGCGTATTTGGTACTGCATCCTGCACAGCCCCCGTGCACAGACCCACAGGCCAGGTGAATTCTTACCTGACCACCTCGGCCTGTGGCTATCTGCAAGGGTGAGCAACATATCTGCGCTACAGACTCCCAACTCAGGTAAGACCCTGACAAAAGACTTGACCAATATGGAGTCCGCAGAAATGTGCTCATCCTCACTCCAGCAAGTGTCCAGCCTGGCCCAGACTGTTTCGGAGTTGCAGCAAGAAATTTTTTCTCTTAAAGGCGCAGTACATCCAGCTCCGGAACCCTTTGTCATCATGCCCGACAGATTTGATGGTAACTACACGTCCTTTCAGTCATTCAGGATGGATTGCGAGGTATTGTTTTCTTTAAAGCCTCGAACTTACGCCACGGATTTCATCAGGGTCAGAGCGGCTATCAACCTGTTGTCTGGACGCATCAAAGTTTGGTCTTACCAAATGTTGCAGAGGAAGAGTCCTGTCCTTGTCAGCTGGGAATCCTTTATTATTGCTATGGACTCACAGTGCAGGACCACTAAGCCCAAGCCAGCTCCACCTACTAAAAAAAATCGCGGAGACTACGTTATCAAGGAACCGAGTACTATCACCACACCCCAGTGATGCCCTCTTATGATCCAGTTCCCAGGAAAACTCCAGAGGTATCCTGTGTTCCACTTGATCCTGAGGAACCTATGCAAATTGGACGTGTCCACTGCAAAGTCACACCTAGGGAGAGGGACCGAAGGAGAAGCCATGGTCTGTGTTTTTACTGTGGAGAAGGAGGACACTTCATCACGCTTTGTCCTGTTCGCCCTCCTAGACCTCCAGCTCTCCGACTGGGTAATAATATTCTTCGTCCAGTGTACACCGCATATCAGCCTAAAGAGCTACAAGGGAGCCGTTATTCCTGCCCAGGCTTGGCTTCCATGGAAAATGCTATACCTCCTGCTCCAGAGTCGTCTGCATCTACTACCAAAGTTACTTCCTGTAGTACCACCACTACTTCCTGCCCACTTGAAAAGGATTTACCTATGGATTGTGTCATTGCTTCTAATGGCACTACGGTCTGTAAAAGAGACCTAAAAGTGTTCGAAAAAGCACTGCTAGCTATGAGCACTGTTCCTGCCGAAGTTGTGGAAGTTCTTGCCACCTGTACCCGGAACCTAGACAGATCGTCAGCCGTACCAGAAGCTGGTACTGGGAAATCCTGAGCTAATAAGGGATTCCATACTGAGGACTTTCACTATGGGGACTTGATGGATTCTGAGAGTGACTCTGGAGAGGCGGATTATTTCGATGAGGAACCTTCTTACGCCCAGAGGTCGTTTTTAAAGGGGGGGGTGGGGTACTGTCAGGGTACTCACCTGTTAGACAGACAGCCAGACGTGGTCGCTCCTGGAGTTCCCAACAGGGGACTTGAACCGGGGAACTTATCAGTCCTAGTCCTGATTTCTACCTCTTAGCCACAGCAGCTTTACACAGAGACTACTGAGTCCGGTCCTGTTCATCCTGGCATGGCTTATACACCGGGGGCTGCACCTTGACTTGGCTGTGTCTCACCTGACTCTCATCGGTCATCAGCAGGGTATTTAAACCCAGCCTCTTCCTGTGCTCAGTGTCAAGTCTTTGATCTAGTGTTGCTGTGTCGTACCAGTGTTCCAGTTTATCTGCTTCGTTTATTTGACCTCGGCTTGTGACTACGTTTATTCTGACCTCTGGCATCCCTTGATTTCGGCTACTCCTCGTTGTTCCTGACCTCTGGCATCCTTTGACCTCGGCTATCCCTCGACTATCCTGCTGGTTCTGTCCTTGCCTGTCCTGCGTATTTGGTACTGCATTCTGCACAGCCCCCGTGCACAGACCCACAGGCCAGGTGAATTCTTACCTGACCACCTCGGCCTGTGGCTATCTGCAAGGGTGAGCAACATATCTGCGCTACAGACTCCCAACTCAGGTAAGACCCTGACACTCAGTCACTGTTCTTATATTAAACCACACTGACTGATGATCACTGGATCCTAAACTTTCACTTACAGTAATATCTGATACCAAATCTCCATTTGTTAACACTAAATCTAGTATGGCCTCTTTACGAGTTGGCTCCTCAACGACTTGTTTTAGAGACAATCCCAGTAGGGAGTTTAGAATATGTGTGCTCCTGGCACAAGTAGCTATTTTTGTTTTCCAATTCACATCAGGAAGATTAAAGTCACCCATGATGATAACTTCCCCCTTCATTGTCATTTTAGCTATTTCTTCAACTAGTAGATTATCTAACTCTTCAATTTGTCCTGGGGGGCCTATAAATCACACCTACACGAGTTACTGTGTGATTACCAAATTCTAACGTAACCCAAACGGACTCTATCTTCGCCTCACTAACCTTTATTAGGCTAGATTTTATGCTATCCTTTACATACAGGGCCGCCCCTCCCCCTTTCTTGCCTTCCCTGTCTTTTCTATATAAAGAGTACCCTGGTATTGCTATGTCCCAGTCATTTTTCTCATTATACCATGTCTCAGTAACAGCGACTAAATCTACATTATCAGTTGCCATTATTGCCAGAAGTTCATGGATCTTATTCCCTAAACTGCGAGCATTTGTAGACATGACTCTAAGCTTATCATTTTTTTACACACTTGCTACAGGCACCTTCTGTCCTTGTTTTGGGGGACAATTGGATTGATGTTTTATCACCCTTTTGCCCCCCCCCCCCCTCCTAGTTTAAATACATCCTACCAAAACCTCTGAACTGCTCACTGAGAACATTTGTTCCCTTTTGAGAAAGATGCAAACCATCTTTTTTGTACAGTTTATTTCCATTCCAAACAGAGCTACCATGAGCAATAAAGCCAAATCCTTGCTCCCGACACCATTCACCAAGCCACAAGTTAAAGTCCCTAATACGCATCCGCCTGTCGTTCTGAGTGTTATGCACAGGCAGAACTTCAGAGAATGACAGTGTGGAAGCAACCTGCCGTATATCATTGGCAAAAATACTAAAAACTTCCTTAACCTCTGAAACCTCATTGCAAGCCAAGTCATTTGTCCCTAAATGGACAAGTACATCCAATTCCCCTTCCTGCTTTGCTTGCTTAACAATATTACAGATACGTCTTCTGTCTCTGTGAGCAGTAGCTCCGGGAAGACACCTCACAAGACCACCATTGTCCATCTCCACACCTCTTATGATGGAATCCCCCAACAACAACTGCTTTCTATTAGGCCTCACCATAGTCTTCAAGCCTCTCTGCACAACACCACTAGCCTCAGTGCCTCTCTGCCCAACACCACTAGCCTCAGTGCCTCTCTGCCCAACACCACTAGCCTCAGTGCCTCTCTGCACAACACCACTAGCCTCAGTGCCTCTCTGCACAACACCACTAGCCTCAGTGCCTCTCTGCACAACACCACTAGCCTCAGTGCCTCTCTGCACAACACCACTAGCCTCAGTGCCTCTCTGCACAACACCACTAGCCTCAGTGCCTCTCTGCACAACACCACTAGCCTCAGTGCCTCTCTGCACAACACCACTAGCCTCAGTGCCTCTCTGCACAACACCACTAGCCTCAGTGCCTCTCTGCACAACACCACTAGCCTCAGTGCCTCTCTGCACAACACCACTAGCCTCAGTGCCTCTCTGCACAACACCACTAGCCTCAGTGCCTCTCTGCACAACACCACTAGCCTCAGTGCCTCTCTGCACAACACCACTAGCCTCAGTGCCTCTCTGCACAACACCACTAGCCTCAGTGCCTCTCTGCACAACGCCACTAGCCTCAGTGCCTCTCTGCACAACACCACTAGCCTCAGTGCCTCTCTGCACAACACCACTAGCCTCAGTGCCTCTCTGCACAACACCACTAGCCTCAGTGCCTCTCTGCACAACACCACTAGCCTCAGTGCCTCTCTGCACAACACCACTAGCCTCAGTGCCTCTCTGCACGACACCACTAGCCTCAGTGCCTCTCTGCACGACACCACTAGCCTCAGTGCCTCTCTGCACGACACCACTAGCCTCAGTGCCTCTCTGCACGACACCACTAGCCTCAGTGCCTCTCTGCACGACACCACTAGCCTCAGTGCCTCTCTCCACGACACCACTAGCCTCAGTGCCTCTCTCCACGACACCACTAGCCTCAGTGCCTCTCTGCACGACACCACTAGCCTCAGTGCCTCTCTGCTCAACACCACTAGCCTCAGTGCCTCTCTCCATGACACCACTACACTCTGAAAGTGCAGAAAATGAATTAGGTAGAGCAACAGACTGTGCAATATGCCTTTTATCCACAACTCCAAGTCTACCAAATCCTACAGTAATCCATCTGCCATTCCTAGTATGTCTCTGCGGCAGTGGCTTTGCAGCAGTTCCAGCCTGAGTTTGTTTACCAGATAATTTACAAATCTCAGACTTCAAAAATACAATCTCCTGCCGCAAGATAGAAAACTGTCTACAGATTAGACAACAACCAAACCTCCAAAAAGTGGAACGCGAAACAAATGCATAGCAACTATTACACTGAACTAAGTCTGCCATTCCAATGAGGTGAATTATTTCAATCAAACGAATCTTAACTTTTTTATTTATCCTCCTGAATACCTCAGATTACCTCCAGTTTATCTTCAGAATATCTCCAACCACATACTTTGAAGCAGCGCTCTCCAGAATATCTCGACCACAAACTTAAAAGTTTGTGGTACCAACATCAGTCCATCCTTGCAAGCGCGCTGTCTTGGCGTCATACTTGACTCTGGTCTCACCTTTGAGCCTCACATCCAGCATGTTGCCAAATCCTGTAGATTCCATCTTAAAAACATAGCCCGCATCCGCCCCTTTCTTGCACCAGATACTACCAAGGAGCTTGTCCATGCTCTAGTAATTTCCCGCATGGATTATTGTAACCCTCTCCTGATTGGTCTCCCCAATAGCCGTACTGCACCCTTACAGTCCATAATGAATGCTGCTGCTAGATTGATTTTCCTCTCTAGTCGTTTCTCTCACACCTCACCCCTCTGCCAGTCCTTACATTGGCTTCCTGTATGCTATAGGAGTCAATTCAAGGTACTAACTCACACCTATAAAGCACTGAACAACTCTAGCCCCTCTTATATCTCCTCACAGATCCATAGGTATGTCCCTTCTCGGTCTCTCCGTTCTGCCCGTGACCACCTCCTGTCCGTTGTCCACACTCGTACAGCCAACTCGGGCTTGCAGGACTTCTCGCGGGCGGCTCCCTTCCTATGGAATAGCCTGCCTACCGCCATCAGACTCTCCCCTAGTCTTGCATCTTTTAAGAAGTGCCTTAAAACCCATCTCTTTAGGAAAGCTTATGGCCTCCAAGACTAACCCTTACCTCACATACCTGTCTCTTGCCCTCTCCTAAAGGGCAGCCCACCTTATTTGATTGTAAATTCCTGTCCTAATGTGTTTTACACCCCACCTCCTATAGAATGTAAGCTCGTTTGAGCAGGGTCCTCTTCAACCTATTGTTCCTGTAAGTTTATTTGTAATTGTCCTATTTATAGTTAAATCCCCCTCTCATAATATTGTAAAGCGCTACGGAATCTGTTGGCGCTATATAAATGGCAATAATAAAATAAATAAAAGCAACACTCTCCAGAATATCTCCAACCACACACACTTAGAAGCAACACTTAGATGAAGCAACCAAGCTATATTAGCCAAACTAATGACAACAACTCTTATATACTCCTAAAATCACCACCCACTAGGAATGTTTAACACCTGGGTAGGCCTCTGCTTATTTGCAAACAATAGCTAATTTACACAGCAATCAATAGCAAGTAGCTAACTAATCAAATCAAATGCCTTATAATTACCAACAGGAAATCAAACCTTGTGCAATCAGTAACCTTTTCCTACAGATGAATCTTACCTGTAACAGTAAAAACAGTAAACTCTTAGCACAACTCTTAGACAGTTGAAGCTTATGTGAAACTCTCCAGAATATCTCCAACCACAGACACTTAGAAGCAACACTTAGATGAAGCAACCAAGCTATATTAGCCAAGCTAATGACAACAACTCTTATATACTCCTAAAATCACCTCCCACTAGGAATGTTTAACACCTGGGTAGGCCTCTGCTTATTTGCAAACAATAGCTAATTTACACAGCCATCAATAGCAAGTAGCTAACTAATCAAATCAAATGCCTTATAATTACCAACAGGAAATCAAACCTTGTGCAATCAGTAACCTTTTCCTACAGATGAATCTTACCTGTAACAGTAAAAACAGTAAACTCTTAGCACAACTCTTAGACAGTTGAAGCTTCTGTAAAACTCTCCAGAATATCTCCAACCACAGACACTTAGAAGCAACACTTAGATGAAGGCCCCTATAGTCTATACATGGCCTTAAATCGCCCTCTTTCTTGGCAACAAAAAAGAAACCAGCACCAGCCGGAGAGGAGGACCTTCTGATAAAACTTTTACGTAAGGATTCCTGTATGTACTCCTCCATGACCTGGTTTTCTTTTTCAGAAAGCGGGTAGACCTTGCCCCTAGGAGGCATCGTTCCAGGTAACAAGTTTATGGCACAATCATAATCCCGGTGTGGAGGTAGTCTATCAGCTTCCCTTTTTTCAAAGAGCAATGCGAGGTCTGCATACACAGGAGGAACAGAAACAGAAAGTGGTTTAGCTGTAGGCACATTAAGTAAACAAACGGGATGTAAACGGACCATACAGTCTTGTTGACAGGATTCTCCCCAGGAGAGTATATCCAAACAACCCCAATCAAGTACCGGGTTATGCTTAACTAACCAGGGGAAGCCCAGTATGATGTAAGCTGTAGGGGAGTCAATTATTTGGAAGGTTATTCTTTCTTGGTGTAAGGCACCCACGGCCATAACCATTTCTTGGGTCTCATGGGTCACCAGAGGTTTCTCAAGTGGTCTACCATCTATGGCCTCAACGGCCAAGGGTGTGGCCTTTTGGATCAGATTCAAGGCTGCGGTTTTAGCAAAGTTCTCATCGATAAAGTTATCTGCAGCACCTGAATCGATCAAGGCTTTAGTTGTTACAGTGGTTTGATTGACCAAAAGAGTAACCGTAATGAATGGTCTGGAGATGGACACATGAGGGGAAAAAACCATAACACCCGAGGCCGACCCCTCTCTAGGCCTTAGGTGCTGTAGTTTCCCTGCAAACTAGGACAGTTTCTTCGGAGATGCCCCCTCTTTCCACAATAAAGGCACAAGCCCTCCCTTCTGCGGTACGTTCTTTCAGCTTCAGATAAGCCTACAGCACCTAATTGCATGGGTTCGGGAGGTGGTTGATTAGGGGGAGGTAATGCTTGTAGTGCAGTACTGGGTAAAGCAGGTAACCCCTGTGTATTCATCCTTCTTTGACTACGCTTCTCTCTTATACGGTTGTCAATTAGAATGATATAATCTATTACATCATCCAGAAGAACAGGCAATTCCCTGGATGCTATTTCGTCTAATATGTAAGCGGCCAAACCCTCCTGAAAAGCTGTTACGAGAGAGTCGTTATTCCAAACTACTTCAGCTGCCAGAGTGCGGAATTCAATGGTATAATCCGCTACTGATCTATTGCCCTGTCGGATCCTAAGCAGAGCTTTGTCAGCAGAAGCAACCCGGCCGGGCTGATCAAATGTACGTTTAAAAGCTGTTAGAAAGTCTGCAAAGGACATTGGGGACGTATTCTCCCACATGGGGTTGGCCCATGCTAGAGCTTTCCCGGACAAATGGTTGATCAGAAAAGCAATTTTGGTTCTGTCAGTGGGGTAGGAACGCGGATTCATCACCAAATGAATATCAATTTGGTTGAGGAAACCACGGCACGATGCTGGATCACCGCTATAGCGCTGAGGTGGCGTCATGTGAACCACGTGAGCAGGAGCGGGTACTGGGTCAGGACTGGGTTCTGGCCCAGCAGCAACAACTTCTTGAACGGCAGGTTGCAAGTGGGCAGTACGAGCCAGTATGGTTTGTAAAGCCTGGGCAAACTGATCCATACGATGGTCTAAACCATCCATTCTAGCCTCCTGATTAACTAGGAGCTGTGGTATGTCAGCAGGTTCCATCATGGCCCTGTTGTAATGTCACGATTCTGGGAACCCAACACGCTAACACACACACACACACACACACAGAAAAGGTGCCGTACCAGACCTTAGAGTGGCCGGGCTAAGCACACACAGAATAGTCAGGAGACAAGCCGAGTAAGGGGAACCAGAAGACAGGATAACGAGAAACAAGCCGAGGTCAAAGGGTAGGAGAAAGTCACAAAGTCAGATAACAAGCCAGAGAGTACGTAACCAGAAACACAAGTTCAGAATCAATACTATAAAGCAAAGACCACAACAGGGCAGGGAGGAACAGGAAAGGTAAGTATAAATACCATAGGTTTAATTCTGATTGGATAACTTCCAATCAGAATTAACAATCACACGTGGGAGATATCTAAGCCTCCCACTGTGATTGTGGTACTGTTGCTTTAACGCCGGGTCCCTCACGTGACCCCGGCGTTTGCATAAATCAACAGCCTTCCAGCGTGCAGCGTTATTCATGCTGCAGCTGGGAGGCGTGAAGGATGCGAGCGGCGAACAGCGGAGAGGAGACGCCGCTCGCCGAGAGGTAGGAGGAGGGGAGACCGCGGGCGGCGATGGACTGAGGGTGAGTGCTGCAAGTTGTGTGCAGCCTCCCCTCATAGCCGCCCGCGGACCCCTGACATATGGGGTGTATGGCTTTAAATCTGCTAGAGGCAGAGTCAAACTTACTACACACCAAACAATATACTTTTAACTCAAAGCTTCAAACTCTAAAAGTGATATAGGAAAAAAGAATGAGGAACTGTTTCCTATTTGTGGTATAAATTGGCACAATTATATACGGTGTATACGTCTTTAAGTCTGTTAGAGACAGAATAAGGCGAAGTATATACCAAATATTATACTTTATGACAAAGATGTAAACCTCATGTAATAGACATACAGTATGTGTAACTGTATTCTATAAAGCAATATATAACCGTATCACTTTAAGATGATTAAAATATTAAAAATGATTAAGTAGATTGAAAGGGTTAATGCTGTCCTGGACTCAATTCCCCTCTTTCTGGATCTCTCGGTCACCATTATCAACGTTGATGGAGAATTATTGTCAGCAATAAGACACGGACAAATGCTTTGACAAAACTCTCAAATGCTTTACTGTGTAATGAGTATTTATACAATTGTATTTACATGTGTCATGAGATATGCCAAATATAAGATTGATTGCTTCTTTATAGAAAGATTATTCTGACAATGGAAAGATAATATTTTTTGCGTGGAATATCCTTAACTCGGAATAGGCAAGACATCCTGAGATGTCGTATATCCTATAGAATTGTATAAGTCTGTCACAGTCAGCATATTATCACATTGTCATACATCCTATAAGGAAAAATGTTATTGTCCAAGTCTTGCCACAGTTAGCAGAATTGAGTTTAAACGGTTTCATATCCTTTTAGTCAGCAATAACGATAATAAACCTTATAAAATCATAAAATACATATAAGAGAAATTAACTACCGTATATACTTGAGTATAAGCCGACCCGAATATAAGCCGAGGACCCTAATTTTACCCCAAAAAACTGGGAAAACTTATTGACTTGAGTATAAGACTAGGGTGAGAAATGCAGCAGCTACTGGTAAATTTCTAAATAAAATTAGATCCTAAAAAAATATATGAATTGAATATTTATTTACAGTGTGTGTATAATGAATGCAGTGTGTGTGTATGAATGCAGCGTGAGTGTATGAGTGCAGCGTGTGTGTATGAGTGCAGCGTGTGTGTATGAGTGCAGCGTGTGTGTATGAATGCAGCGTGAGTGTATGAGTGCAGTGTGTGAGCGTATGAGTGCAGCGTGTGTGTATGAATGCAGTGTGTGTGTATGAGTGGTGTGTGTGTGTGTGTGTTGCAGAGCCTTGGTGGGGGATGGGCAATTTTTTTTATTTTTATTATTTTAATATTTTTTTATTATTATTTATTATTTTTATTTATTTAATTAAATTTTTTATTATTTTTGTATTATTTAATTTTTCTTTTTTTTATTACTACTAATTATTTTTTTTTCGTCCCCCCTCCCTGCTTGATACATGGCAGGGAGGGGGGCTCTCCTTCCCTGGTGGTCCAGCATTGGCAGTTCAGTGGGGGGCTGTGGGGGCTGTAAGAGAGTTTACTTACCTCTCCTGCAGCTCCTGTCAGCTCTCTCCTCCTCCGCGCCGTCCGTGCAACTCCCTCTGTCAGCGAGACTTACACTGGGAGCTGACCGAGGTGCTGAACGGACGGCGCGGAGGAGGAGAGAGCTGACAGGAGCTGCAGGAGAGGTAAGTAAACTCTCTTACAGCCCCCACAGCCCCTGTCTGTATTATGGCAATGTAAATTGCCATAATACAGACTATTGACTCGAGTATAAGCCGAGTTGGGGTTTTTCAGCACAAAAAATGTGCTGAAAAACTCGGCTTATACCCGAGTATATACGGTATCTAATATTCCTTACATAGATAGGTAGAAAACATTGTTTTCCTATAAAGTGATACGGTTATATATTGCTCTGTAGAATACAGTTACACATACTGTATGTCTATTTTATGAGGTTTACATCTTTGTCATAAAGTATAATATTTGGT
Source organism: Pelobates fuscus (assembly GCF_036172605.1). Classification (NCBI taxonomy): domain Eukaryota; kingdom Metazoa; phylum Chordata; class Amphibia; order Anura; family Pelobatidae; genus Pelobates; species Pelobates fuscus. The sequence continues at coordinate 405,185,775 of NC_086317.1, forward strand.
ATATACTTCGCCTTATTCTGTCTCTAACAGACTTAAAGACGTATACACCCTATATAATTGTGCCAATTTATACCACAAATAGGAAACAGTTCCTCATACTGTTTTCCTATATCACTTTTACAGTTCGAAGCTTTGAGTTAAAAGTATATTGTTTGGTGTGTAGTAATTTAGACTCTGCCTCTAGCTGATTTAAAGCCATACACCCCATACATGTAAGTGCTGCGTTTCTCCTGAACCATCAGAATATATAAAAGTGAATTGACTCCTGGACCCACTGCACCTGATTTCAGGTGCGAATCAAACTAATCCATTACTCTAGGCAGATTATTTGGTGAAATTTCTGCCTGTATCCAGTTTGAGTCATTTCAGCATAAGTCAGACTCCCTCATCCCTGTGTGTTGCAATAGGCATACCAGACCAATCTGAGAAAGGCCATTAGGCATGAATTTTTGGGAGGACTAAGTTCCCTACTTAAACACCCAGCCCCTACTCACCTCTGACGTTTGAGTTCAAGTGTTTCCCACCCACCGGCACCCTTAGTACATACAATTCTCCTTGGTGGGCCCTCTTTTATTTACAGGCCCACTCGGACGTTGGTTTCGGCACACCACAACCAACTTTTATCTCTGACATTATCCATTACATATTAAATTCCGAGCACAAATATTATATATATAAAAATACTTTTAATTTATTTTAAACTTGTCTAATTATTTTTTTACACTTCCCACCAGCAGGGGGACTGTCTGACATTTCTGACAGTCCCCCTGCTGGCAGATCCACAGCTAGCTATAGGGTCATCATGTGATCACTCTTTGAGAGTGATCACATGGCCCCCTGGGGCCTCATTTGCCGGGGGAGGGCTGCCTGGGCAGAGGTAAGTAAATCTCACCTCCAGGGGTCTTAACCCCTTAAGGACCAAACTTCTGAAATAAAAGGGAATCATGACATGTCACACATGTCATGTGTCCTTAAGGGGTTAAAGCCGTTACGGCGTTCTATGCCACCGCAACGGCTTTAAAGCCCTTTAAATGCAGGATGGCATAGAACGCCGCAACGGCGTTAAGGGGTTAGACAGTAAAACATATCACAGTGATGATATTGTCAGTGAAAGTGAAGTTTTTTGCATTTTTCACACACAAACACCACTTTCACTGATGATATTGTTGCTGTGATACGTTTTACTGTTCTGAAACACTAATATTTGTGTTCAGTGAAGTCTCCTGCGTATAACAGTACCCCACATGGAGAGGTTTTATAGTGTTTGTAAAAGTTAGAGAGTCAAATATAAGGCTTGATTTTCCTTTTTTTTTTTTTTTTTTTTTTTCATTTGTCAGATTGGTTATGTTGCCTTTGAGAACGTATGGTAGCCCAGGAAGGAGAATTACCCCCATGATGGCATACCATTTGCAAAAGAAGACAACCCAAGGTATTGCAAATGGGGTATGTTCAGCCTTTTTTTAGTAGCCACTTAATCACAAACACTGGCCAAAGTTAGCGTTTTTTTATATTTTTAACCCCCACAAACAAATATAAATACTAATTTTGGCCACTGTTTGTGACTAGGTGGCTACTAAAAAAGACTGGACATACTGGAAATACCCCATATTGAATACCCTGGAGTGAGGTGTGATTCTGAGATTTATGACAGATAACAGTGTTACAATGTCACTATTGATACATTGAAAAAAATATATATATTGAAACAGCAATTTCCTACTTGTAATTATAGCCCTATAACTTGCAAAAAAAGCAAAAAGCATGTAAACACTGGGTGTTTTTAAACTCAGGACAAAATTTTAAATCTATTTAGCAGTTTTTTTTCATTAGCTTTTGTAGATAAGTAAAATATTTTTCAAGTAAAAGTCCAAAAACATGTTTTTTTTTTGTTTTAAATTTTTCACCATATTTTATTATTTTTTTTAAAAGTCAGATATATGACATGATACAAATTATGGTATGTAAAGAAAGCCCTTCTTGTCCTGAAAAAAACAATATATAATTTGTATGGGAACCGTAAATGAGAGAGTGGAAAATTACAGCTAAACACAAACACCACAAAAGTGCAAAACCACTCTGGTCCTTAACGTACAACATGGACAAAACAGGCCGGTCCTTAAGGGGTTTACCTTTCCTTGTAAGTTTTATTCTGCAATCCATGAACCAGTTTAGTAGCCCTTCTCTAAACTCTCTCTAACGTATCAATATCCTTCTGGAGATAGGGTCTCCAGTACTGCGTACAATACTCCCAAGTGAGGTCTCACCAGTGTTCTGTACAATGGCATGAGCACTTCCCTTTTTCTACTGCTATAGATAGTACACAGATTGTAGTACTTGGGAGCAGGTGTGTTTGTGTATGTAGAGTTTGTGTCTGTATATATTTTTAGCGATTTAATAAAGGGGTGTGTTTGTATGTAATGTTTGCATTTGCATGCAGAGGTGTGTTTGGATGTAGTGTTGGATTTTAAATGTGGATATACATTTGTGTGTAGTATTGGTGTTTGTATATAATTTTAGAGTTCGATTTCAGTGGTGACTTTGTATGTCATGTTTGTGTTTGCAGGAGTGTGTGTTGTGTTGTGTTGTGTTGGTATTTGATTGCTGGGATGTCTGCACATGCACAGCTACATACATACTTACACAGATACACATACACATAAACAAACAGAAACACACAGACACATACACAGTCATACACACACTGACACAGATACAACTTGACACATAGATACATATGCTGGCACATAGGCACATACAAACACAGATACACACACACTGGCACAAAGATACACACTTACTCATTCACACACATATACATACTGACATATACACTGACACACAGATACAAACACCTTGAAACACAAATACACACAATCGCACATACACACTGACAGATACACTAACACATACACACTCAGGCACACAGATACACAAACCGGCGCATACACACAGATACACACACTGACAAACACATATACTGGCATATACACACTGGCACACAGGTACACTAACTGACATATAGACATACACCTTGATACACACACTGGCAGATACACACAGATATACTCATTGACACAATGATACACACATGCACACTCCCTGCTGCTCCCTCTCTCCCTCCAGTCGGCGCGCTCTAAGTCTCGGAAGAAGTGACAGGCTGTTACTTTCTCCTAGCATCCCATACTACAGGGGCCCGGTCGCATTCTTAAACCGATGCCTCGTCTGACCGGTCCCCTGTTTAGTTATAGGGTTCCATGGAACATCAATTGGAAAATGCTGGCTTACACTACAGAATACATGTCTTTATTTTCATTGGCTGCAAACGATATGTTTTTTTCAGAGATTGGGAATCAGGAACATGTTGAAATGTGAGAGGGGGTGGCTGAGGAGGCTGTGTTACACAGCTGAAAACAGTAAAACATTTTACAGCATTGCAGGAGAACTACACAGAATTGAAAGAAAACAAACTAACCACAGGTATTTTGAGCTTATTAGCTTTAATTTAAGCTCAACTTGTCCCTTTAAAGGGAAACTCCAGTGCCAGGAAAACAATCCGTTTTCCTGGCACTGCAGTTCCCCTCTCCCTCCCACCCCCCAATCCCCGGTTGCTGAAGGGGTCAAAACCCCTTCAGTTACTTACCAGAGGCTGCGACATGTCCCACGTCGCTGCTTCTTCCTCCGCCGCCGCTCTTCCCAGTAATTACGTCGGCCGGTGGGCGAGACTGATCCCGGCCAGGGAGACCTAATGCGCATGCGCAGCAATGCCGCAAATGCGCATTAGAGCTTCCCACAGCGTGAGGACGTCCAGCGATGCTCTAGCACAGGTTTTCTGTGCTATGATGCAGGACGTGCCCTCTAGTGGCTGTCTAGTGAACAGCCACTCGAGGTGGAGTTAACCCTGCAAGGTAATTATTGCAGTTCATAAAAAACTGCAATAATTACACTTGCAGGGTTAAGAGTAGTGGGAGATGGCACCCAGACCACTCCAATGGGCAGAAGTGGTCTGGGTGCCTGGAGTGTCCCTTTAAGATGAGCCTTTGGAAATGTATTCTCTACTGATTAAATGTATTTCTGCTTGCTACTGATTAAATGTACTCATGTTTTAAATTTATTTTGTTTCCTAGAAATGCTAACAATTGGAGAGCTGTGTTTGGATTTATAAAATTGTCAAACCCCGGCAAAAAAGCTGTTGTATCTCTAATTAAAAAAATTATTATCCATGAAAACTTTAATGGAGCCACAAGGGATAATAACATAGCATTACTGTGTCTGCAGAGTTATATAAACTACAACAATTACATTCGACCCATCTGCTTAGCAAAATCGACAGTGCAAGTTACTATAAAATCACAGTGCTTTATGACTGGATGGGGCACAGCGGTTTGTGAAGGTATTTTTTTTTCTTTCTACTAGTAGACACAGTTGACAGTGAACATAAACATTGAATAAATAGTGATTGGGGTGGAACAGCGCTACAGTACTAATCACAGAGGTGGATGGAGCTGCACACCTGAGGGGAAGGGCAACCCTCAAACCCTTCAATAAATCTGGGAGAACAAGAAACAACAAAAATACAGGGTGCGCTAAATGAAACAAATGAGGGATAATATATAAGAGATAATATTTACAAAAGAGTCTCTGAAAATACAAGGTGGGCCTTGGGTAGGTCTTCTCACAATCCAATCTCACAATCGATAGAGCTATGCCCAGCTCTAGGTAAAACAGCATACAGTGGTATTTGAAACTCCCCACATGTAGGATATAGCTGGACAATAGATGATTCTTCAATGCTTTTTTCCACGTCTCAAATACGTGTGAGCATATAAAATACATAAGAATAAGGGAAAAAAACAATGGTACAATAGCGTATGTCACCTGCAGCTACAAACAAACACTGAAGTCCTAAGAGTGCCACCTTACAATAAAAAGAGCTATAACCAGCTCTGAGTAAAACAGCATACAGTGGTATTTAAACTCCCCACATATAGGATATCCTTCTAGTGATGTATGGAATGCAGGATTTATGAAAGACAGAAGCACAAAAGACAGCCCAAAGTGTTCTCTGTAGATAAAATGGGCATAGCTGGGCATAGCTCTATCGATTGTGAGTTGGCATTTCTATTTCTGTGTTGTCCGTGACACCATCTCCTAACGGTTTTGCACTATTGGTCTTTCTTTGTGTTTACTTTTGTTTTTCATATTAACCACTGAGGACCATATCAAGAACCAAAGAAGACCTACCCAAGGCCCACCTTGTATTTTCAGAGACTCTTTTGTAAATATTATCTCTCATGTATTATCCCTCATTTGTTTCATTTAGCGCACCCTGTATTTTTTGTTGTTTCTTGTTCTCCCAGAAAAACATTGAATAGTGTGGGGTAAGACAGGGGGAATTAGATGAATTAGCATAACTGAAGGAACTTGAAAGCTTCTGGTGTCAAAGGTGTGGTATTATCTTGATAACCTTATCAAATTAGCTCTGTGTAATTTACATTACAATAAATGTTATACAACTGGTTACACTTCCACTTTGCACGAGTTTGCGCGCGTTCGGACTTTCGTGTGTGTTTGTGTACTTGCGCCCGCCCGCCCGCCCACTCTCTCAAAAGGAGTATTTAGTATTAGGCTGTTGTGCTGATGAACCCCCTACCGCCCTCCTGGAATCCTGAAACACCCACTAGGCAGTAGGGACCAGGTTGACGACCCATGGTATAGCCGAACGCCACGTGTAAGAGAAAACATCGGCCATCTTGTTCGCACGAAAGGAGGCAGCGGTACTTGGTCGTCAAGTGTCTGGAACTAAAATCGGACACTCAATTTCCTGAATGCTGGTCAAACTGCACGAACGCCTGCTTCCTTTCACAGATCAGCCTGGAGAGCACTATTCGGTAGATTTGTTCCCACGAACCAGGGGAACAATGCTAACTATGAGCCAGGGGAACCATTTGTGGATTTATTCGTTTTTTTTTTACTTTTCGAAATAGACCGACCACACAGCCCAATTTCATGGAATTATTTCTGGGTAGGAGCATCGTGTGCGGTCGATCAAATTAAGACCTCCATGCAACTCTTGAACCCCTAAACTGATCTGGGTGATTTTTGAATATGTTGGTTCCCTAGATCGGGGCTTTCAGGGGATATGACTTTTCTGGGGTTTTCATGGAGTTTGGGGTACTTTCTGAGTTTTATGGAAATGTATGTTTTTTTTGTGTTGGGAGATAATTGAGTTTAGTATAGTGCTTGACTTGATTATCTCCCCAGTACAGGGGACGGATTATATTATTGTCAGTAGCAGTGTCCTAGACCTAAGAGCCAATGTACTTGCAGAATGTATTTTGTCACTGTCCCCTCTCAGGTCCAGTGGGGAATGCCCCTGGAATATGTCAACGTAAACCCTGTACATTGTTAACTGCATATAAACCAGGCAGTTAGTCTGAATAAAGCTTTCCTGTTATACCCTTCATCTAGTTCAGGCTGATGTTTGGGTATCTGTCTACTTTGCTGGGAGAACATACTTAGATGATGCAATTCATCTGGAGAAACGTTCGAAACAACACCCGAATTGCGAGCTATAATCACTCAAGCTCTAGCAGTTCTGGAGAAAATAGGCAAACAGGTATCTGTACTACCAGCGTTCGTTACAGATGCTCTATCCTGTCCTACTGCAAATACTCACCTCGGAGATCCCCATTACTAGCTGTAAAGGCCCCATTGTGGTGGTGGATCAATCCCCGCACTTTATCCAGGCACAAGGCGTCTCCAAGGAAACCAACTCATACGACTCCAAACAGGATCGTACCTTCTGTCTGAGGTGATGTGTGGAATCACAAACACGAGGTGGGTGAGGGGGCCCCAAGACCTTATTAGAGAGCACTGGGTGTCAGGGTACCTGAAGTCTCTACCTCTGAGAGAGGTAGAGACTTAGAAGTTTATTCGTCCGGTCGGCATGTCTCCTCGGCCTCCCGCGGTTCACTCGGTCTTGCTAACGCCGGCCGCGAGGGAGTCACTTCCTTTTATAACAGGAGGACCGGAGGTAGACGTCATGACGCCAACCCGGAACGTCCTGCCACTCAAATCTCGGGAGACGAATCAGGACTCGCCGGAGGCGTGTCTTCTCTCCCTAGCCAGGATACTTAACAGTGGCTCTCTCATTCACTCATTGCCCTGTCGTGGTTCTAGTCCGCCTAGTCACACAGTGCTTTGTTATTCTCTTGTCTTTTGGTTCTGACCCGGCTTTGTTGTTTACTCTCCTGCCTTTCTGTTATCCTTGACCCGGCTTGTCTCTCGCTTTCCTGTCCTCTCGTTCCCTCGACCTCGGCTTGTCTCTGACCATTCTATTGTAGTTATACGTTAAGTCCGGCCATTCTAAGGACCGGTATACGTATCTGCTACTCTTTGTACTCTGCGTGTTGGATCCCTGACCCGATCCTGACATTACGACAGGGCCATGGATCCTGCAGGTACAAATTGTCAGCTTGGTTCTCCTGATCCTAGGTTTGACGCCATGGATCATAGGATGGATCAGATGGCTCTAGCACTACAGGCGCTGCTGTCTCGCCCTATTAATCCACCTGAGGAGATGCGTAATACGTCTGCTTCTTCTGTGGGTTCGGGGCTAGAGGTAGCTACTGTAGGTGCTTCTTCCCGAGTTACCCCACCTGTACGTTATGCTGGTTCTCCTGAGAGGTGTCGTGGCTTTTTGAACCAGATCAGTATTCATTTCGAGCTACAGCCCCGTTCATACCCTACTGATAGGGCAAAAGTGGGATTTATTATTACCTTACTCATTGAGAAAGCTCTGAGATGGGCTAATCCGTTGTGGGAGAATGATAATCCATTAGTCTATAACTATAATTCCTTTGTAGCTGCTTTTAAAAGAACTTTTGACCCTCCTGGCAGGAGGGCCAATGCAGCCAGATTACTGTTGCGCCTTAGACAAGACAACCAAACACTTGTGGATTATGCACTAGAGTTCAGGTCTTTGGCGGCAGAGGTAAAATGGAATGAACAGGCCTATATAGACGTATTCTTAAATGGATTATCTGATGTAATACTTGATGAGGTAGCGACAAGAGAGCTTCCCGAGAATCTGGAGGACTTAATTTCCTTTATCTCTCGTATTGACGAACGTCTAAGGGAGAGACAGAATACTCGAGATAGAACCGCTAAATCTTCCTCTAGACTAGCACCATCATTTCAAATTTCTGAAACCAAAAATCCACAGGTTTCAGAACCTATGCAGTTAGGCCTTACTCGTCTCTCAGAGGAGGAGAGACAGTACAGGAGAAGAGAGGGAATGTGTATGTATTGTGGGGCCAGAGGTCATGTACGTTTGAGCTGTCCCAGCCGTCCGGGAAACGCTCGCACCTAAGTTTCTCTAGAGGACAGACCTTGGGTGTTTCGATTTTGTCCTCTACTCACAACTACAAAGAACATAGACTCCTATTACCGGTCTCTTTAACTTGGGAGAAGGGAACTTTAGAGACTATGGCATTGATAGACTCCGGCGCTGCTGAGAGTTTTATCGACCAAAAGTTTCTCACCAAACACACTATCCCATCCCAGTTAAGGAAGACACCCTTGGCTGTTGAAGCCATTGATGGTAGACCTTTAGTTGAGCCTGTGATTTCCCGGGAGACCACACCTCTTTACTTAACTACTGGTATTCTACACAAGGAGGAGATATCCCTACTACTCATATCATCCCCTTCTGTTCCCATAGTCCTGGGATACTCCTGGCTTAAGAGACATAACCCCGTTATAGATTGGAGATCAGGGGAAATAGTTTCGTGGGGTCAGAATTGTCAAGAGAATTGTTTACAGAAAGTGTCACCTCTTTGTAGTGTCAACTCACTTAATAACGCTACCGACTCTACCAAAGTACAGATACCGTCCTTGTATCAAGATTTAAAGGCAGTATTTGACAAAAGAAAGGCTGATACCTTACCACCACATAGGCCTTTTGATTGCAAAATTAATTTACTTTCTGGTACCATGCCCCCCAGGGGTCATGTATACCCTTTGTCTACGAATGAAAACTTAGTTCTAGAGGAGTATATTCGTGAAAACCTAGACAAGGGGTTCATTAGAAGATCCTCCTCTCCTGCTGGGGCTGGATTCTTTTTTGTTAAAAAGAAGGATGGTTCTTTAAGACCTTGCATTGACTACCGAGGCCTTAACAAGATAACCATCAGAAATGTATATCCGATTCCCTTGATCACCGAGCTTTTTGATCGATTAAAAAGTTCTAAAATTTTCACTAAGTTAGACCTTAGAGGTGCTTATAATTTGGTGAGAATCCACGACGGTGACGAGTGGAAAACTGCATTCAATACTCGATATGGGCACTATGAGTATACTGTAATGCCTTTTGGTCTCTGCAATGCCCCGGCGGTATTTCAGGACCTTATTAATGAGGTTCTTAGGGAGTTTCAAGATGACTGTGTGATTGTATACCTTGATGATATACTTATACATTCCAGGGATATTGAGACTCACCACGGACAAGTCAGAAGGGTTTTACACAAACTTCTTCAGCATGGCTTATACTGCAAACTAGAGAAATGCAGCTTTGACCAATCCCAAACTACCTTTCTTGGTTATGTGATTTCTGGGGAAGGGTTTGAAATGGACCCGGAGAAACTCCAATCCTTATTAGAGTGGCCTTTACCTAAGGGTCTCAAGGCTATCCAGAGATTCATTGGTTTCTCTAATTACTACAGACGTTTCATTAAGGGATACTCTTCTATCATTGCTCCCATCACCAATATGACCAAACAAGGGGCTGAGACTAAGAATTGGTCTACTGAAGCACTTCTGGCTTTTAAGACACTCAAGGAGCTGTTTGCTTCCGCACCAATTTTAGTTCACCCTGATACTACTCTACCTTTCCTACTCGAAGTTGACGCTTCTGAGACAGGTATAGGTGCTGTTCTGTCCCAAAGGTTGGGTGTAGATAAACCATTACATCCCTGTGGATACTTTTCCAAAAAATTGTCAGGTACTGAAAGCAGATATGACATTGGTGACAGGGAACTACTAGCGGTTATAATGGCCTTGAAGGAGTGGAGACATTTGTTGGAGGGTACTTTGCATCCTGTTACTATTTTGACAGATCATAAAAACTTATCCTATATTGGAGAGGCTAAACGACTATCATCTAGACAGGTTCGTTGGTCTATATTTCTCACTCACTTCAACTACGTACTCACATATAGGCCAGGGTCTAAGAATTCTAAAGCCGACGCCTTATCTCGCCAATATGAACCTGCTGCCGTATCTGAGCCGGTTTTGTCCTCTATAGTACCCAAGTGTAACATTATCGCTAACACTACTCTCAAAGTTCATTCTCCACTACTTGATCAGATAAGGAACTTGCAGCATCTGGCACCTAGACTGACTCCGGCTTCCAGACTTTTCGTTCCTCCTGAACTCCAATTAGAGCTCTTACAGTGTCTTCACGAGAGTAAGGTGGCTGGTCATCCGGGTGTTCGCAAGACGTATTCTTTGATCTCCAAGGATTTCTGGTGGCCTTCCTTGCGGAGGGATATTAAGGATTTTATCGGGGTTTGTGTGGTCTGTACTAAAACTAAACTACCGCATTCGCTTCCTTGTGGCCTTCTACAACCTCTGGAAATTCCAGACAAACCTTGGTCCTGTGTGGCAATGGACTTTATTGTGGATCTGCCTGTTTCTAAAAAGCACACTGTTATCCTCACCGTAGTCGATAGGTTTACCAAGATGGCACATTTCGTACCTTTGCCTAAACTCCCGACTTCCCCTGAATTGGCGGAAGCCTTTGCTAAAGAGATTTTTCGCTTGCATGGGATTCCTTCGGAGATCACTTCTGATAGAGGCTCCCAATTTGTTTCACGTTTTTGGAGGTCGTTCTGTTCTCAATTAGGCATCAAATTGAATTTTTCGTCCGCCTATCATCCTCAGTCTAACGGAGCTGCTGAACGAACCAACCAGAAGATTGAGCAATACTTACGTTGTTTTGTTTCCGAACACCAGGACGATTGGGTCGGTTTGATTCCTTGGGCGGAGTTTGCGCACAACAATCTCGTTTGTGACTCTACGCATTCAAGCCCCTTCTTCATGAACTATGGCTTTCATCCATCTATTCTTCCCCCGGTTTCTCCTTCCCAAGGAGTGCCGTCGGTTGATGTCCATGTGGCCAATTTGAGGAAGTTGTGGGATCAGACTCGACAGATTCTTCTACACAATTCTGTTCTGGTTAAGAAACATGCTGACAAACGTAGAAGGGCGGCTCCGAATTTTGTTCCAGGCGATAGAGTGTGGTTGAGTACTAGGAATATTCGTCTTAAAGTTCCTTCCATGAAATTCGCTCCTCGTTATATTGGTCCCTACAGGATCTTGACTCGAATTAACCCAGTGGCTTATCGTCTAGCTCTCCCACCTACTTTACGCATCCCGAACTCCTTTCACGTGTCATTGCTTAAACCTCTAATCTGTAACAGATTCTCCTCCACAATCGCCCCTCCGCGCCCTGTTCAGGTGGAGGGTCAGGAGGAATATGAGGTTAACTCCATTATTGATTCTCGTGTCTCCCGGGGGCGAGTACAATATTTAGTTGACTGGAAGGGATATGGTCCTGAGGAGAGGAGTTGGGTACCACAAGAGGATGTTCATGCTCCTCGTCTTCGCAGGGCATTTCACTCCCGCTTTCCATCTCGCCCCGGCTCCTTCCGCCCGGTGGGCGTATCTGAGAGGGGGGGTACTGTCAGGGTACCTGAAGTCTCTACCTCTGAGAGAGGTAGAGACTTAGAAGTTTATTCGTCCGGTCGGCATGTCTCCTCGGCCTCCCGCGGTTCACTCGGTCTTGCTAACGCCGGCCGCGAGGGAGTCACTTCCTTTTATAACAGGAGGACCGGAGGTAGACGTCATGACGCCAACCCGGAACGTCCTGCCACTCAAATCTCGGGAGACGAATCAGGACTCGCCGGAGGCGTGTCTTCTCTCCCTAGCCAGGATACTTAACAGTGGCTCTCTCATTCACTCATTGCCCTGTCGTGGTTCTAGTCCGCCTAGTCACACAGTGCTTTGTTATTCTCTTGTCTTTTGGTTCTGACCCGGCTTTGTTGTTTACTCTCCTGCCTTTCTGTTATCCTTGACCCGGCTTGTCTCTCGCTTTCCTGTCCTCTCGTTCCCTCGACCTCGGCTTGTCTCTGACCATTCTATTGTAGTTATACGTTAAGTCCGGCCATTCTAAGGACCGGTATACGTATCTGCTACTCTTTGTACTCTGCGTGTTGGATCCCTGACCCGATCCTGACACTGGGAAGGGGATGTCAGCTCAGATGGTACTCCCATTGCCCCATATGTGCTGGAATTTAGGGATTGCCTGGAGGAGTTGACTCAAGCTGTGCCAAATAATCTCCAGGCAGCCCAATGGCGCCAGCGTACCTTGTACAATTGGGGAGCCAGAGACCGCAGCTTTAATGTTGTACAGAAGGTTTTAATTTTAAAACCAGTCCGCAATGACAAGCTGCAGGCTGCCGGGCAGGGTCCATAACGGGTGCTAGAACAAAAGTGTGATACCACCTATGTGACCAGCCCGTGCTCTGGCATAGGGGGAGACGCATGCTCCATGTGATCATGCTGAAACCATACCATGAGTGAGCGGAGGAAGTGGTGGCTTTCTTTGCCCCTGCCTCCAACGATTTGCCCCTACCTGACCTCCCAGGGGACGGACATCAGACAGGAGACCTCAGGAGCATACCCAAGTACGGAAATTGCTAATGGCCAAGGGGGCCACCTTTTCTAATAGGCCTGGGTACACTCCTTTGGCCACACATCGTGTAGAAACTCCAGGACAACTACCTCTATGCCAGCCTCCTTACTGAATCCCTGTGTCAGTTAAGGAAAACATGAGGAAGGAGATCCAGGAGATGCTCCAACTGGGGGTCATTGAGCCATGAGACAGCCCCTGGGCCTCCCAGTACTACTAGTACCGAAGCAGGATGGCACAATCCTCTTCTGTGTAGACTACTGGAGGTTAAATTATAAAACCGTGTCAGACGCCTATCCTATGCCCAGGATAGATGAGCTCCTAGCCCAGGATTCCATACCCAAGTTGGCGTTTGTCACCCCATTTGGCTTGTACCAGTTTCATGTACAGCCAGAAAAAGTTAAAGCGCACACACACACCAAACAGGAGTGATTACCTGAAGTATAGCAAATAGGTATTTCCTCCTTAATACACAATGATTTGATTTGACAAATGGAAGATCCCTATACAAAAAATATAAATACAAAGAAGGACATAGCGCAACCTGTATAATATATATACTGTAAAGGGAAATTTTGAGATGGAATCACTCACACTTTTTTGAGCCGTTTAGAAGTAGGCTCAGGACTTATACCGCTTTCATGTCACTTAAATGGGACATGCACATTTCCTTGAATCCTCAGGCCGGTCCCCCTTAGGTCTCAATGATCATCAGGTTTGGAGTCAGGAGTCAGGAGCCAGGAGCCAAGAGCCAGGAGTATTAGGATAAGTGGTTTATTTTAACAAGTAGTTAAAAGATAAGATATAAAAAGCAGTATTGCACACACAACGCGTTTCAACCAACTGTTTGTGGTCTTCCTCAGGTGCTCTTCTAAATTACAATGGATATACCTCAGTTTATATAGGGGGAAGCATTACATACTTGATTATTGAATTAACAACACTTGTATACATAATTACCCTTATATGGTCCGGACCGGATGTGGTCTGCCACCTCCAATATGGCTCCACATCCGGTTCGGAAGGGCACATTAGTAAATCCAATAATCGACATATATCAACAAAAACACAAATTAAACAGTGAATATATCCTCCCCACATCATAGTCAGCTACCATGATATGATAAAATCATGTGTGACTACGAGAAAAGAGTTATCCAGAATCCTCTCGGAGTTCCGTTTCGTCACTTCCGGTGACGTATCTGAAAATTGAGTCCGTCCGTCGCGTCACTTCCGGTGGCGCATCTGAATGCCGAAACTTCCGGTTTCGTGATGAGGAGGCGGAAAACGTTCTCTTCACTCTCTTAGGTGTATAGGGATATTCATTTTCAATTTGAGGGCAAGGTGGCCATCTTAGGAGTGGGCAAAACAGTCCTCTTTTGAACACATTCACTCGAAGGGCACATATTGCATACAGATAAAAAGAAACACAAAAATAAAAGAATATATATGTATTAATTACTTAAAAAAAGTGTAAATATAAATGCAACTCATTATATAGCTAATTAGTACAGATAATAAATAAACTGCATTATTTTATAGTGCATTAATCACAAAATGTTAAATAGACCCAAAATAAAATTCCTGTACAAGGATAACTAAAATAACATCACAGCTGTCCAGTAATAACTTGATCCCAACCGACAAGACCAGAAAAAATATAGAATAAAATAGATATTAATAATAAAATTATCAAAAATAGATAAAGTCCTTAAAAAATACTAAAACGGACCATAGAAAAAATATATATAAAAAGAAAAAATATATATATATATTTATCTTTATAATCATAAAATTCGCACAAATAGACTATCTATTTGTGCGAATTTTATGATTATAAAGATAAATATATATATTTTTTTTTTCTTTTTATATATATTTTTTCTATGGTCCGTTTTAATAGACTATCTATTTGTGCGAATTTTATGATTATAAAGATAAATATATATATATATTTTTTCTTTTTATATATATTTTTTCTATGGTCCGTTTTAGTATTTTTTAAGGACTTTATCTATTTTTGATAATTTTATTATTAATATCTATTTTATTCTATATTTTTTCTGGTCTTGTCGGTTGGGATCAAGTTATTACTGGACAGCTGTGATGTTATTTTAGTTATCCTTGTACAGGAATTTTATTTTGGGTCTATTTAACATTTTGTGATTTATGCACTATAAAATAATGCAGTTTATTTATTATCTGTACTAATTAGCTATATAATGAGTTGCATTTATATTTACACTTTTTTTTAAGTAATTAATACATATATATTCTTTTATTTTTGTGTTTCTTTTTATCTGTATGCAATATGTGCCCTTCGAGTGAATGTGTTCAAAAGAGGACTGTTTTGCCCACTCCTAAGATGGCCACCTTGCCCTCAAATTGAAAATGAATATCCCTATACACCTAAGAGAGTGAAGAGAACGTTTTCCGCCTCCTCATCACGAAACCGGAAGTTTCGGCATTCAGATGCGCCACCGGAAGTGACGCGACGGACGGACTCCATTTTCAGATACGTCACCGGAAGTGACGAAACGGAACTCCGAGAGGATTCTGGATAACTCTTTTCTCGTAGTCACACATGATTTTATCATATCATGGTAGCTGACTACGATGTGGGGAGGATATATTCACTGTTTAATTTGTGTTTTTGTTGATATATGTCGATTATTGGATTTACTAATGTGCCCTTCCGAACCGGATGTGGAGCCATATTGGAGGTGGCAGACCACATCCGGTCCGGACCATATAAGGGTAATTATGTATACAAGTGTTGTTAATTCAATAATCAAGTATGTAATGCTTCCCCCTATATAAACTGAGGTATATCCATTGTAATTTAGAAGAGCACCTGAGGAAGACCACAAACAGTTGGTTGAAACGCGTTGTGTGTGCAATACTGCTTTTTATATCTTATCTTTTAACTACTTGTTAAAATAAACCACTTATCCTAATACTCCTGGCTCTTGGCTCCTGGCTCCTGACTCCTGACTCCAAACCTGATGATCATTGAGACCTAAGGGGGACCGGCCTGAGGATTCAAGGAAATGTGCATGTCCCATTTAAGTGACATGAAAGCGGTATAAGTCCTGAGCCTACTTCTAAACGGCTCAAAAAAGTGTGAGTGATTCCATCTCAAAATTTCCCTTTACAGTATATATATTATACAGGTTGCGCTATGTCCTTCTTTGTATTTATATTTTTTGTATAGGGATCTTCCATTTGTCAAATCAAATCATTGTGTATTAAGGAGGAAATACCTATTTGCTATACTTCAGGTAATCACTCCTGTTTGGTGTGTGTGTGCGCTTTAACTTTTTCTGGCTGTACATGTTTCTTTAAGTATACATAGTGGTGATATACTTGGTTTCGGCTGCACCATCCACCGATTTGATCCTTTAGCGCCACTTCTATATTTTCTGTTACCTGTACCAGTTTCAGGTCGTGCCCTTCGGGTTGAAAAATGCTCCAGCTACATTTCAGAGGATGGTAGATCAGCTATTGGACAGGTTCCAGGATTATGCGTGTGCATACTTGGACAATATTGCCATTTACAGCAACATCTGGCAAGAACACTTGTAATTGTCACATAGGGATGGCCGAGATACAGTACCTTGGCCATCGAGTAGGGAGGGGACAGCAGAAGCCCAAATCTGCATAGGTTGAAGCCGTAGCACAGTGGCCTACCCACCATACTAAGACCCAGGTTCTGGCTTTCCTAGGGACAGCGGGGTACTACAGAAAATTTCTACCCAACTACAGTGCCCTAGTCAAACCTCTCAAAGACCTAACCCACAAAACCTTCCTAGGCAGGTAGTTTGGGCCCCAGAGTGTGAGCAGCAACTGAAAGAGGCCCTAGTAAATGCACCTGTTTTGGCTGCTCCCAATCCAACTAAACGTTTTCTTGTCCATACAGACGCTTCTATGTTTGGATTGGGAGCAGTACTAAGCCAAGTTGGAGCCGATGGCAGAGAACATCCTGTGGCTTACTTAAGCAGAGAACTCTTACCCCGAGAAGTAAGCTACTCCATCATTAAGAAAGAATGCCTAGCCATAGTGGGGGCCGTCAAGAAGCTGCAACCTTGAATCTATGGGCATCCCTTCTCCTTGCTCACAGAACACAACCCGTTAGTGTGGTTAAACCAGGTGGCAGGAGATGCCAGGCTGTTTCGCTGGAGTTTAGCGCTGCAGCCATATGATTTCACCATACACTAGCACCCCGGGAAACAGAATGGCAACGCTGATGGGTTATCCAGACGAACTGAACTAGAAAAGTGATCTATGAGCACCCCAGACATCCCCAGACCAATCCCTTAGGATCAGACTGTGTATGTCGGCTTGTGGTTATGGGGGAGCTGTGTGGCGGACTTGGTATCATTCCCTGGGCTTGTCCTAGCCTATATTTAGTTTTCCTGAGCAGACCCGTATCCCCCTGTTCGGGAACTGAACAGAACTTGTGTGATCCCCCTCTTTATTGACTCAGAACACTGACCACCCATAGCTGTTACCCGCAATTAAAGGATTGACTCGAGTGCTTTCCCTGGGTGGCTCCGTTCGTATAACTGAACGCACATGGTCCAGTGCATGCCAGCCATTTTGCCTCCCGAACGCAGGCAGCGGTACTTGGTCATTGAGCTTGTGGAACTCCTTTCAGTTACATGCTCTCACAAATCCCAGGGAAGATGGTACTGTACCTGTACCGTGGCTGGGCCCCTTGGTATATGCAGCCAGTACTGGGAGGAAGTGAGTGCTTTTATCTTCCTCCCAGCTAATATAGACCAAGCCAAGTTTGAGTGAGAGGAGGATGTGGGCAGGGATGGGGCAGCTGACTTTCAGTGCAAGCTCCTAACTCCCAACAGCCCCAGCCAGCAGAAGTCACCAACCTGCACCCAAAAGGTAGGAAACTGGAGGTTGGCTTAATTTTCTTTTTTTTTTATTAAAATGTATTGGTTCATTTTATCAGAGGACCCACTCTTATGAAATATTATTCAAGCAACTTCTAGGATAGTGTATAGGGGTATGCCCATTATTAAGAACCATGTGATTAAGAGTCGTTTTAACATTCTGGATGGAAAGAATACAAATATTTTTTTAAATAATGGTAAAGGTTTTTTTTTTTCTAAGTGTGGAAACTACATAGTGTGTAGGGGTACGACAGGCCATAAGAGATCTACGGATAAGAAATATAAAATTAAACAATTACCTACCACATGAAAAAATAGTGTCTACATTTTAACCTGCCCTTCACAGCTTCAATAAGTTGGAAAGACATAATGACAGAAATGTCAGAATATGTAGAAAATATAAACTCTTATAATAATTATTCTGCTAGATACTTAGTCATATATATGTATGTAAATTCTTCTTTCTTGTTGTTAGGTGGCTCGCCTTCTATCATGCCTATTATAGTTCTTCTTTGTCTCTTAAAAATATAATGCAATCAGACTTTCCTGGCTTTTCTTATAAAATAGATTTATTCTTCTTGTTTTGCAAGTATAAAGTCAATACTTACAATGTAATTGATGTTAAATAGGTCTACAGCCGATGTTACATGGTGGACATTCAGAGTGTGAAGACACTCTGCCTTGATGTTCCGTGTCTCAGTGTCTGTGTCTGTGTCTCATTCTCCTACACACCAAACTGGCTGTGTAAGCATTACAAAGTCAATGCTATTGATACAATATGCTTGTTGGCAATTCTAATAACCTTATTAGGTCACCCCATGTCCCATGGACACTCAGAAAACGTTTACAACACTTATTGTCATCTGTTCATGTCACTCAAGATCAACCACACATCAGTGTAAAATGCATGTAAGAGACATTTCCAAAATATAGCATATTTTACAGAAGAGGTTTTAAAGAGCACTCATTATCCTTGCATTTTGTATAGGTATAGAAAAGATTAGCAGAGGGTAGGATATTTGAGTATAAATTGTTTCAGCAAGATGGAGATGGTTGGATTTTTAAACCTAAAACATTATTCCCCAGAAAATTTAATAAGGAATTTGAATGATGTCATTTTTTTATAACTATATCTATTTCTTAATCTTTAGAAGATATACATTTTCTCTTCTTTCACCTTTCTTTTCTTTTTTTTTTTTTTTTTTTGTCTCTCATGAAAGGATTTTTTAGAACGTTTTAACAAACTTTAAACTCTTAGCCCTGTTGGTGACTTTTAGCCAGTTTTGTATGGGAACAGAATACATCATTATTCTATGGAATTTAGTTTAGTTTAGATATTTAGTGAATAATCCCTCTATATCTATCAACTATATGAATTACAAACATTTTGCTAATGTAATGTAAATTTGTGTAAATGGGCTGCCATGGGGCAGAAGTTAGGATATAAAAGTTGGGAACCACTGATTTAGATCATTAAAGGAGCACTATAGGGTCAGGAACACAAACGTGTATTCCTGACCCTATAGTGTTAAAAACACCATTTAGGTGGCTTGCACCCCCTTTCCTCCCTTAAACGGTAATAAAACGTACCTTATTTCCAGTGCTGCACAGGTCTGCTGGTGCTGGCCCCGCCCATGATCCCCCTCCTTGACTTACATCATCAGAATTGATGATCTCAGCTAATCTAATGCTTTCCCATAGGAAAAGAATTAGACTGGCTGAAATTGTTGTGTGGGCGGGGTCAAATGCTGGTTTGGCCAATCAGCATCTCCTCATAGAGATTAATTTAATCAGATGCTGAATGGTAGTGTTGCATACTGTGCAGTTACCCAGGAAGCACCTCCAGTGGCCATCTGAGGAGTGGCCACTGGAGGTGTCCCCAGTGGTGTATCCTGGTTTTGGGCTGCCCTAGGACGGACAAAACTCAGGCACCCTCCCCCTCCCCCGTGCGCTCCTCCCACCCAACCCTTCCCCCCACCCCGCATTCTAAATACACACACACATTCACTGACAGAAACACACACTCACTCACAGACACACACACTCACACTCACTCACAGACAGTCACTCACTAACAGACACACACACACTCACTCACTAACAGACACACACACACTCACTAACAGACTCACTCACTAACAGACACACACACACACACACACACACACACACACACACACACACACACACACACTCACTAACAGACACACACACACACTCACTAACAGACATGCACTCACTCACTAACAGACAAACACACACTCACTAACACACACACTCACTAACAGACACACACACACTCACACACACTAACAGGCAAACACACTCACACTCACTAACAGACACACACACACAGACACACACTCACTCACTTACAGACTCACTCACTAACAGACACACACACTAACAGACACACACACTCACTAATAGACACACACTAACAGACACACGCACTCACACTCACTAACAGACTCACACTCACTAACAGACACACACTCACTCACTAACAGACACACACACACTCACAGACACACACTCACTCACTTACAGACTCACTCACTAACAGACACACACTAACAGACACACACACTCACTAATAGGCACACACTAACAGACACACACACTCACACTCACTAACAGACTCACACTCACTAACAGACACACACACTCACTTACTAATAGACAAACACACTCAATAACAGACACACACACTCACTAACAGACACAAACAGACACACACTAACAGACACACACACCCACACTCACTAACAGACACACACTCACTCACTAACAGACACACGCTCACTCACTCACTAACAGACACACGCTCACTCACTCACTAACAGACACACACACACTCACTAACACACACTCACACTCACTAACAAACACACACTAACTCACTAACAGACTCACACTCACTCACTAAGACACACACACTCACACTCACTAACAGACACACACTCACTAACATACTCACTCACTAACAGACAAACACACACTCACTAACAGACACAAACAGACAGACACATACTAACAGAAACACACACCCACACTCACTAACAGACACACGCATTCACTCACTCACTAACAGACACACACACACTCATTAACACACACACTCACACTCACTAAAAGACACACACTCACACTCACTAACAAACACACACTCACTCACTAACAGACTCACACTCACTCACTAAGACAAACACACTCACACTCACTATTAGACACACACTCACTAACAGACTCACTCACTAACAGACACACACACACACACACACACACACACTCACTAACAGACACACACAGACACACACTAACAGGCACACACACACTCACACTCACTAACAGACACACACTCACTAACAGACTCACTCACTAACAGACAAACACACACTCACTAACAGACACACACAGACACACACACACACTCACACTCACTAACAGACACACACTCACTAACAGACACACACACTCACTCACTAACACACACACACACACACTCATTAACACACACACTCACACTCACTAAAAGACACACCCTCACACTCACTAACAAACACACACTCACTCACTAACTAACAGACTCACACTCACTCACTAAGACAAACACACTCACACTCACTAACAGACACACACTCACTAACAGACTCACTCACTAACAGACACACACACACTCACTAACAGACACACACAGACACACACTAACAGGCACACACACACACTCACACTCACTAACAGACACATACACACTAACAGACTCACTCACTAACAGACAAACACACACTCACTAACAGACACACACAGACACACACACACTCACACTCACTAACAGACACACACTCACTAACAGACACACACACTCACTCACTAACACACACACACACTCACTAACAGACACACACTCACTCACTAACAGACTCACACCCACTCACTAACAGACACACACAGACACACACTAACAGACACACACTAACAGACACACACACACACTCACTAACAGACACACACACATACTCACACACACTAACAGGCAAACACACTCACACTCACTAACAGACACACACACTCACAGACACACACTCACTCACTTACAGACTCACTCACTAACAGACTCACTCACTAACAGACACACACACTAACAGACACACACTCACTAATAGACACACACTAACAGACACACGCACTCACACTCACTAACAGACTCACACTCACTAACAGACACACACACTCACTCACTCACTAACAGACACACACACACTCACAGACACACACTCACTCACTTACAGACTCACTCACTAACAGACACACACACTAACAGACACACACACTCACTAATAGACACACACTAACAGACACACACACTCACACTCACTAACATACTCACACTCACTAACAGACACACACTCACTCACTAACAGACTCACTCACTAACAGACAAACACACACTCAATAACAGACACACACTAACAGAAACACACACCCACACTCACTAACACACTCACTAATAGACACACACTAACAGACACACACACTCACACTCACTAACATACTCACACTCACTAACAGACACACACTCACTCACTAACAGACTCACTCACTAACAGACAAACACACACTCAATAACAGACACACACTAACAGAAACACACACCCACACTCACTAACAGACACACACATTCACTCACTCACTAACAGACACACACACACACACTCATTAACACTCACACTCACTAAAAGACACACCCTCACACTCACTAACAAACACACACTCACTCACTAACTAACAGACTCACACTCACTCACTAAGACAAATACACTCACACTCACTAACAGACACACACTCACTAACAGACTCACTCACTAACAGAGACACACACACTCACTAACAGACACACACAGACACACACTAACAGGCACACACACACACTCACACTCACTAACAGACACATACGCACTAACAAACTCACTCACTAACAGACAAACACACACTCACTAACAGACACACACAGACACACACACACACACACTCACACTCACTAACAGACACACACTCACTAACAGACACACACACTCACTCACTAACACACACACACACACACACACTCACTAACAGACACACACTCACTCACTAACAGACACACACTCACTCACTAACAGACTCACACTCACTCACTAACAGACACACACTAACAGACAAACACACACTCACTAACAGACACACACCCACACACACACACACTCACTAACAGACACACACAGACACACACTAACAGACACACACACTCACTCACTAACAGACACACACACTCACACTCACTAACAGACACACACTCACTCACTAACAGACTCACTTACTAACAGACAAACATACACACACACACACACACACACTCACTAACAGACACACACAGACACACACACACACACTCACTAACAGACACACACACTCACACACACTAACAGGCAAACACACTCACACTCACTAACAGACACACACACACACACACACACACACACACTCACAGACACACATTCACTCACTAACAGACACACACACTAACAGACACACACACTAACAGACACACACTCACTAATAGACACACACTAACAGACACACACACTCACACTCACTAACAGACTCACACTCACTAACAGACACACACACTCACTCACTCACTAACAGACACACACACTCACAGACACACACTCACTCACTTACAGACTCACTCACTAACAGACACACACACTCACTAATAGACACACACTAACAGACACACACACTCACACTCACTAACATACTCACACTCACTAACAGACACACACTCACTAACAGACTCACTCACTAACAGACAAACACACTCAATAACAGACACACACACACACACACACACACACTCACTAACAGACACAAACAGACACACACTAACAGACACACACACCCACACTCACTAACAGACACACACTCACTCACTAACAGACACACACTCACTCACTAACAGACACACACACTCACTAACACACACTCACACTCACTAACAAACACACACTAACTCACTAACAGACTCACACTCACTCACTAAGACACACACTCACACTCACTAACAGACACACACTCACTAACAGACTCACTCACTAACAGACAAACACACACTCACTAACAGACACAAACAGACAGACACATACTAACAGAAACACACACCCACACTCACTAACAGACACACGCATTCACTCACTCACTAACAGACACACACACACTCATTAACACACACACTCACACTCACTAAAAGACTCACACTCACACTCACTAACAAACACACACTCACTCACTAACAGACTCACACTCACTCACTAAGACAAACACACTCACACTCACTATTAGACACACACTCACTAACAGACTCACTCACTAACAGACACACACACACACACACACACACACACACACACTCACTAACAGACACACACAGACACACACTAACAGGCACACACACACTCACACTCACTAACAGACACACACTCACTAACAGACTCACTCACTAACAGACAAACACACACTCACTAACAGACACACACAGACACACACACACACACTCACACTCACTAACAGACACACACTCACTAACAGACACACACACTCACTCACTAACACACACACACACACACACACACACACACACACTCACTAACAGACACACAATCACTCACTAACAGACTCACACTCACTCACTAACAGACACACACTAACAGACACACACACTCACTAACAGACAAACACAGACACACACTAACAGACACACACTCACTAACAGGCACACACACTCACTCACTAACAGACACACACACTCACACTCACTAACCGACACACACTCACTCACTAACAGACTCACTTACTAACAGACAAACACACACACACTCACTAACAGACACACACTCACACTCACTAACAGAAACACTCACTCACTAACAGAAACACTCACTCACTAACAGACACACACACTCACACTCACTAACAGACACACACACTCACACTCACTAACAGACACACACACTCACACTCACTAACAGACACACACACACTCACTAACAGACACACTCACTCACTAACAGACTCACTTGCTAACAGACAAACACACACACACACACACACTCACTAACAGACACACACACACTCACTAACAGATACACACACACTCACTAACAGACACACACACTAACAGACACACACTAACAGACACACAGTCAGACATACACACACTAACAGACAAACTAACAGACACACACAGTCACACACACACACACTAGTAGACAAACACACACACACACACTCACTCACATTAACACACTCACTTTTTTTTTAATTTACCCCCCTCTCCCCCCAGCCTCCTTATGAAGTCACATTCAGGCTCCCAGCATCACTCTGCGGCGCGCGAGGGAGCTGAGCAGAGCGCTCAGGGGAAAGTGCTCCCTCGCTAGCGCTGCCCGCCAGCGCCGCCCGCCCAGCAGCCCGTCTGGCTTGTCAGTTAGCCGCCAGGCTAACAAGACATTTGCCCTGGGAATTTGGGGGCGGCAAAAAAAGCCGCCCCAAAATGCCCAGGGCAAATGTCTTGTTAGCCTGGAAAATGCCACCCAAGGCAAATGCCTTGTTTGCTTCGCGGCTAAAAAGTCCCTGGGTGTCCCTAGGGAGAAATTTAAACACTGCCTTTTCTTTGTGTTTACAGCAAAAAGGCTGCAGGGACAGACTGTACTGTAGTTGGTCTGGTGACTATAGTATCCCTTTAAGGGCAAATTATGGATATTTTCCGTCATGCAGGCCTTATACTTATGAAGCTGTATTCGAAATTCGAACAAAGAAAAGGAATAGTAGTGCAATATTGTTGAAACAAATTGATAGGGTCACTTCCTGTAACTCGCCGATCTAATATACACATACATTTGTTGCCATGGAAATGTATTTTATTAAAATTTTCATACCATACAAGAAAGAAGTTACAAATGATTATTATAAAATAGCAAATAACCTATTGTCATAATGGGGGGAACTATTGTCTCCCCCAGCCGCCACCCATTGGCAACGCTGAGGGGCTAATAGTAAAAATAACTACCCCTCCCAAGTGACAAGGGGTCTTTAAGCTCCTAGTAAACCCAATGTGACTAGTTTAGGGGTCCTCAAGCCCCTAGTTAACCCCAATAAATAAATATCCTACCTACCCCATCACACTAATAATAGTGAGGTGGGGCAATAAACTAAATACCTGAAAAAATGAAAATACTTACCATTAGATGTTTTTGTTTCTTTTAGCATCTTCTTTTTTCCGCCGCACAAAATAAAATAAAAAATAAAAGAGGACTAAAAAATCCAGGCGTTCAAAATTTAGCCATCTTGACCCAGCAAGGGCTCTGCACAGACTGAGCTTTGCAGGGCAGTGAAAGGCTTATGAAGGCTTTCCACACTGTGCAGTTTGACTCAGAGCACTCTGATTGTTGGCTCAAGATTTACCTGTCAATTTTTTTACAACAATGAGGGAGATTTTAACGTATTTACTTATAGTAAGTAACTTTTGCTTAGCATTAGTAAAGTTGGCTGATAGAGCAATTTTGCTATTTCAGCTTTTTAGTAGATAGCTAATCAATATTTGTGGGAATTAGGGGGCTGTCTACTAAAAGGCTGCAGGATGACGCAATGGCCTGGAACGGAATTCCTAACGGAAAATAATTACCGAATTTAATCTGAACACGAATGCACAAACTGTCAACATTCGGTTCGGATGAAATTCGGTCAATTCGCCTGCATCCTAGTCTAAAGGACAGGACTTTGGAAATGGTTAATGTAGGCAACGCAAGAACACTGAGGAGGGTGACACAGAAAATAGTGCCACAGGTGAAAGAGGAAATGGAGCTGACTTAAAGGGACACTATAGTCACCAATCCAACCTGAGCTTAAAGGGACATTTCAGGCACCCAGACCACTTCTGCCCATTGGAGTGGTCTGGGTGCCAACTCTCACTACCCTTAACCCTGCAAGTGTAATTATTGCAGTTTTCATAAACTGCATATTTACCTTGCATGGTTAACTCCTCCTCTAGTGGCTGTCACTAGACAGCCACTAGAGGGCACTTCCGTGTGTATACCATACATTCCGTGTGCTATAGCGTTGCTGGACGTCCTCACGCTATGTAAGGACCTCCAGCGTCGCTGAAATCCCCATAGGAAAGCATTGAAAGCATTTTTCAATGCTTTCCTATGCGGAGGTCTAATGCGCGTGCGCGGCATTGCCATACATGTGCATTAGGTCTCCCTCCGCCGGATGACGTTGGCAGTGGAGAGGTGCAGACCCTGACCGAGCGCTGAGGGACATCGGCGCTGGATACAGGTAAGTCACTGAAGGGGTTTTAACCCCTTCAGCAACTTAGGATGGGGGGTGGGAGGGAGAGGGGACCTGCAGTGCCAGGAAAACAGTTTGTTTTCCTGGCACTGGAGAGTCCCTTTAATGAATCAGTTTCAGTGTATACATCATGTCCCTGCAGTCTCACTATTCAATTCTCTGCCATTTAGGAGTTAAATCACTTTGTTTATGCAGCACTAGGCACACCTCCCTACACGTGACTAACACAACCTTCCTAAACACTTCATGTAAAGAGTCATCTGATGTTTATACAGGGAGTGCAGAATTATTAGGCAAGTGAGTATTTTGACCACATCATCCTCTTTATGCATGTTGTCTTACTCCAAGCTGTATAGGCTTGAAAGCCTACTACCAGTTAAGCATATTAGGTGATGTGCATCTCTGTAATGAGAAGGGGTATGGTCTAATGACATCAACACCCTATATCAGGTGTGCATAATTATTAGGCAACTTCCTTTCCTTTGGCAAAATGGGTCAAAAGAAGGACTTGACAGGCTCAGAAAAGTCAAAAATAGTGAGATATCTTGCAGAGGGATGCAGCACTCTTAAAATTGCAAAGCTTCTGAAGCGTGATCATCGAACAATCAAGCGTTTCATTCAAAATAGTCAACAGGGTCGCAAGAAGCGTGTGGAAAAACCAAGGCGCAAAATAACTGCCCATGAACTGAGAAAAGTCAAGCGTGCAGCTGCCAAGATGCCACTTGCCACCAGTTTGCCCATATTTCAGAGCTGCAACATCACTGGAGTGCCCAAAAGCACAAGGTGTGCAATACTCAGAGACATGGCCAAGGTAAGAAAGGCTTAAAGACGACCACCACTGAACAAGACACACAAGCTGAAACGTCAAGACTGGGCCAAGAAATATCTCAAGACTGATTTTTCTAAGGTTTTATGGACTGATGAAATGAGAGTGAGTCTTGATGGGCCAGATGGATGGGCCTGTGGCTGGATTGGTAAAGGGCAGAGAGCTCCAGTCCGACTCAGACGCCAGCAAGGTGGAGGTGGAGTACTGGTTTGGGCTGGTATCATCAAAGATGAGCTTGTGGGGCCTTTTCGGGTTGAGGATGGAGTCAAGCTCAACTCCCAGTCCTACTGCCAGTTTCTGGAAGACACCTTCTTCAAGCAGGGGTACAGGAAGAAGTCTGCATCCTTCAAGAAAAACATGATTTTCATGCAGGACAATGCTCCATCACACGCGTCCAAGTACTCCACAGCGTGGCTGGCAAGAAAGGGTATAAAAGAAGAAAATCTAATGACATGGCCTCCTTGTTCACCTGATCTGAACCCCATTGAGAACCTGTGGTCCATCATCAAATGTGAGATTTACAAGGAGGGAAAACAGTACACCTCTCTGAACAGTGTCTGGGAGGCTGTGGTTGCTTCTGCACGCAATGTTGATGGCGAACAGATCAAAACACTGACAGAATCCATGGATGTCAGGCTTTTGAGTGTCCTTGCAAAGAAAGGTGGCTATATTGGTCACTGATTTGTTTTTGTTTTGTTTTTGAATGTCAGAAATGTATATTTGTGAATGTTGAGATGTTATATTGGTTTCACTGGTAAAAATAAATAATTGAAATGGGTATATATTTGTTTTTTGTTAAGTTGCCTAATAATTATGCACAATAATAGTCACCTGCACACACAGATATCCCCCTAAAATAGCTAAAACTAAAAACAAACTAAAAACTACTTCCAAAAATATTCAGCTTTGATATTCATGAGTTTTTTGGGTTCATTGAGAACATGGTTGTTGTTCAATAATAAAATTAATCCTCAAAAATACAACTTGCCTAATAATTCTGTACTTCCTTTATTGCAAATTCTGTTTCATTTACAATTCCTTATCTCCTGCTCTATTAATAGATTGCTAGACCCTGCAGGAGACTCCTGCGTGTAATTCAAGTTCAAATTACAGCGCAGGAGATATAAACTTTTAAAGTAAGTTATATCTGACTGAAAATGAAACAATTTTGTTGTCATGAAGGCTGTGTCAGTCACAGCCAGGGGAGGTGTGGCAAGGGCTGCATATACAGAAACGAGTGATTTAACTCCTAAATGGCAGTGAATTGAGCAGTAAAACATCAGAGGCATGATCTATACACTAACACTGCTTCATTAACCCCTTAAGGACGCAGGACAGAAAATTACTAAAATTAACCCTAAATTGCCACCGTCTGGCAATCGTGGGGTTAATGTTCCTGCAGTGTGCCTCGGTGTCTGTGGCACACTGCTGCAGGCAGTCACACTTTTTCAGCCCATGTGATCACAAGTGCTGCAGTGAAACCCAATCTGCCTCCCTAGACCTCCATGTGAGCTGTGAAGTGCAGGGAGACAGATCAGCTCTGATCTGCTTCTCTGTGTAAAAACAAAGTGTTTGTTTAAAATAACAATTTCCCCTCACCCCTTTAAAATATAATTTAACCGTTTCCCTGCCCTTTGATCAAATGCAATGATCAAGATACAGATCACAGTATTTCTGTGATCAAGCCACCCTCCTGCACACACAAGGTATGTTAACAGGAGTATGGCTGCAAATATTAATGACATGTATGTGTGTACGTGTCTATGTATGTCAGAATGTGTATGTGTGTGTATCTGTGTGTCAGGTTGCGTAAATATCTGTGTGTGTGTGTCAGGTTGTGTAATACACATGGAAAAAACCTTGTTATATGTATGCATGTCAAAAAAACTCAAGTTTACTACAACATTTAGCAGACATTAGCAGTGAAAAAGGCTATGTAAAAAGGGTGTGTGTATCTGTGTGTCAGAATTTGTGTATATATCAGTATGTGTGTATCTGTGTGTCAGGATGTGTATATATCAGTGTGTGTGTATCTGTGTGTCTGGGAGTGTATATATCAGTGTGTGTGTGTTGATACCGGAGAAACTGACGGAAGCCAAGCACAGAGAGATGGACACAGGTTTCTTCAGGAAGGAAGAGATTCTTTATTGGATCACCGATCGGGACTCAGAGGGACTAATGTCACCAAAATACAGCAAGTTCTGAGCCCCGGACAATAGTGCAGGCTCCTTATATAGGCACATAACTCCTCCCATATTAAGCTCCACCCGCACATTCTCTTGACCAATCAATACAAATAAGAATTAACTTCCTGCTTGACCGCATGGCCTGTCCAGCACAATGGAGGAGGGGAATACTATATCCTGTATTCTTGCACATGCTCCGTACACTACTGATCGTATCTTGCCTCGTGCAACCAACTGATCGATACGTCAGCATATGCACGTACACATGCCACGTGATAATCTCGGCCTACTAAATTTATTTTTACCGAGATTCCACCACAGTGTGTGTGTGTATCTGTGTGTCAGGGTGTGTATATATTAGTGTGTGTATATGTCAGTGTGTGTATATTTATGTACCAGTGTGTCTGTATCAAGCTTTGTGTATTTGTGTGCATCTGTGTGTCAGGGTGTGTTAATGTCAGTGTGCACCAAAATTACATACAAACACACCTATTCACTCAAACACCAATACTACACACAAATGTACATCAACACTTTAAAGCAAACATTAAATGCAAACACACCCCTGCAATTAAGCACAAACATTACATTACATACAAACACTCCCATGTATTAAAACACTAATATTGTATAAAAACAACCCTCATTCAAACACAAACACTACACTCACAAGCACACTTGCATTTAAAAGCCAACACTACATACAAACACACCCCACCCTTCCATTCAAACGCAAACACAAGTACATAACTGTATTCCAACAGCAACATTACAAACGAATACACACCTACATGCACACATACACTCTATACAAAAGCACACATGCAACCCTGCAAACATGTGCGAATTGTAGATCCCCAGCTGGTATAGCATAATTGGCATTGTACAACAGATGGGTATCTACCTTTTGGTCACACTTGCACTACAGGGGGGCCCAAAAATCTTTCTTGCACCAGGGCCCTCTCTACATTAGTTTCGCCACAGACTTTAACGTACATGTATACCTGGCAATGGTACATATAGGGTATTTCTGTACTTAGACAACATAGCTGAGCAACATATGAAGTATTATACAGCCATAGCACACATAAGGTTTGCCAAATATAAAGTAGAAATTCACTGTGTGTGTCAAAAAGGCAGAAAAAAATGCTTATTACCACTAGGGATGTGCATGGGGAAAAATTTTGGTTCGGTTCGGCATTCCGAAATTCGGGACTTCGGCCATTCGGGACTTCCGCACTTCAGTTCAGTTCGGCACTTCAACACTTCAGAATTTCAGCAACATCGGAATTTCGGCACTTCGACACTTCGGAACTTCGGCAACTTTGGAACTTCGGCATTTCAGAATTTCGGGACTTCCGCACTTCGGGACTTTTCTTGCAGCCGCTTAGTAGATAACTCCCTAATTCCCACGGTATTAGGGAGTTATCTACCAAAAGGCTGAAAGAGCTAAATTGGTCTTTTGGCCAAATTTACTAATAGTAAGTAAAAATGACTTAGTATTAGTACATTTTGCCCCTACTCGCTATACCACGAGTAGGGGCATGTCTATTAAACAGTGAGCAGCCTGTGGCTGCTCATTGTAAAAAACAAAAAAAAACATTCCCCCCTCGGCCCCCACCCCTGAACGGAGGGTGGGGGCCCTAAAGTAAAATAAAGGGGGGGACCTATTGTCCCCCCCTGGCCCCCACCCCCGAGTGGCAGGGGGGGCCCTAAAGAAGAATAAGAGGGGGACCTATTGTCCTCCCCCCAGCCCCCACCCCTGAGCAGCGGGTGGGGGCCCTAAAGAAGAATAAGGGGAGGACCTATTTTTCTCCCTCCCACCCCATCCCTGAGCAGCAGGTGGGGGCCCTAAAGTAAACTAATGGGGGGGACCTATTGTCCTCCCCCCGGCCACCACCCATGAGCGGCAGGTGGGGGCCCTAAGTTATAATAAGGAGGGGACCTATTGTCCTCCCCACCAGCCCCCACCCCTAAACGGCGGGTGGGGCCCTAAAGAAGAATAAGGGGGGGACCTATTGTCCTCCCCCTGGCACCCACCCCTGAGTGGAGGGTGGGGGCCCTAAATTAAAATAAGGGAGGGGGACCTAAAGTAAAATAAAGGAGGGGGCTCCCCCCGGCCCCCACTCCCTGAGTGGAGGGTTTGGGCCCTAAAGTAAAATAAGGGAGGGGGACCTATTGTCCTCCCCCCGGCCCCCACCCCTGAGCGGCAGGTGGGGGCCCTAATGAAAAATAAGGTTGGGGACCTATTGTCCTCCCCCCGGCCCTAAATATCGGGTGGGGGCCGGGGGGAGGACAATAGGTCCCCCCCTTATTGATATTTAGGGCCCCCACCCACCGCTCAGGGGTGGGGGTCAGGGGGAGAACAATAGGTTCCCCCCTTATTCTAACTTAGGGCCCCCACCCGCCGCTCATGGGTGGGGGTCATGGGGGAGGACAATAGATCCCCCCTATTCTTCTTTAGGGCCCCGACCCGCCGTTCAGGGTTAGGGGGCCGGGGGGGATGTTTTTTGTTTTTGTTTGTTTGTTTGTTTTTACAGTGAGCAGCCACAGGCTGCTAACTGTTTACTAGAAATGCCCCTACTCGCGGTATAGCGAGTAGGGGCATAATTTACTAATACTAAGTAATCTTTTAGTAGATAGCTCCCTAATACCGTGGGAATTAGGGAGTTATCTACTTATTAATTCCTGTCATTACATTGACTGGCTAAGTATCTTATATTTTATATGAATGTGTGTTACTTGATTGTTGTAAGTGTTGCAAATGCTTACAGCTGAATCCTGGCTATGTTTGTATATTTTTTATTTAAAATTGTATACAGTGTAACATTCTTCATTCTTCCACTAGGTAAGTATATTAGTACTTAGGCAATACTGTGCTTCGGAACTTCGGCACTTCAGAACTTTGGCACTTCGACACTTCGGAAATTCGTCAATTTCGGAACTTCGGCAATTTAGCTATCTGGACATTCGGAAGTACCCGAATGTCCGAATTGCCCGAAATTCGTCAGAATTCAAATTCGGACCGAAACAAATTTGTCTAATTGCACATGTCTAATTTCACGCTTAGGTTCAAAATATGCCTTTTGAAACAACCTGGGATGTCTTCTTTAAGAAATGGTGTACGTTTGTGGAGTAGTTGGAATAAGCAGCCTGCTAAGAAACTCCAAAGTGGGACATTGTAGCGGTACTTACCCTTCCAGGTGCCGGCCGGGGTCCTCTATTCAAGCCGCGCGCATCTCAGCTGCTGCACGAGCCGCGCGTCTCATCCGACGGCTGGAACTGGAGGGTGGGCAGTGACCGCGAGAAGCGGTCACGTGTCCCGCCTGACTCTAAGAGCACGCCGCGAGTCTCGGGCGCGCTCTTAAAGGGACAGTGGGAGCCTAAATTAGAAAAGGTCTCCTATTGGTCCCTGTCATGCCACACTCCCCATACAATTACCTTTTGGGGGTGTGGGTATGACAGGGACCAATCAAAATAGATGTTTAGCTATTTATACTTACCTCTTTCCCTTAGTTCCTTGCCCTATCTGCTACAGTTCCCTTTAGCGCTTGTGGTGTTCAGTTGTGTTTCTTCGTTTTGACCTTGGCTTTGTATTCTGACTTTGTTTACTCTTTATCCTTATCTGTTCTGTTTGCCGGCTTGCTGTTTTCTGTGTACCAGACCCCGGCTAGTCCTAGTTTACGCTGTCTCTTAGTGCCATTGACCTCGGATCGTTCCTGACTCTGTACTTCTCCTATATACGTCGAGTCCGGCCACTCTAAGGACCGGTAGACGTATCTTTCCTCTGTGTTGTCTTCTGTTTAGCTGGATCCTGCGTGTTGGGGTATAATCTCGTTACATTACGATAGAGCCATGGACCCCGCAGATTTAGCTCAACAGATGGCGTCCCATGAGTCTAGATTTGTAGAGCAGGATCACCGTATGGATCAGATAGCCCAGGCTCTCCAGACGCTCTTATCTAGAACCATTCCAGCAACAACACCTAACCCTCCTACACCCCTTCTTCCTGAAGTATCTACTTTGCCTAATACTTCGGCCCATTTAACACCTCCTCCTAGGTATGGAGGGGACTCTAAGACATGCAGAGGGTTCATTAATCAAATAGAATTCCACTTTGAGATGTATCCACGTTCATTTTCCACAGAGAGGTCTAAGGTTGGGTTCCTTATGCACCAACTTACCGTTAAAGCACTTGAGTGGGCAAATCTTATTAGGGAAGCTAATGGACCTATGGTGCATGATTTCAACAGTTTTCTTACGGCTTTTCGTAGAACTTTTGACACAACGAAAAGGTCAAAAAATGCCGCAAGAGCATTAATGAGAATTAAACAGGGTTCTAGGTCTGTGGCTGACTATGCTATTCAGTTTTGTACCCTTGCTTCACAGGTAGATTGGACCAACAATGGGTTAACTACTGCCTTCATGGAAGGCTTATCAGACACTATATTGGATGAGGTAGCAGCAAAGGAGTTTCCAATTGCATTAGAGGACCTTATTGACTACCTCATTGATATAGATAATACTAAGACAGGAATAGACGTTTTGTTACACCTATTAACCCCAGAGTTAATATACCGGAGAGTGTTAAAGTATCTGATGAGTAACCCATGCAATTAGGGGTTGCCAAACTCTCTGATACTGAGAAATTACATAGGAGAAGGGACGGACTCTGCCTATACTGTGGTAGGAGAGACCATATGGTAAAGGAATGTCCTTTGCTTCCGGAAAACTCTCGCACCTAAGACCTTATAGGGAACTGGCCTTGGGTGTGATATCTAAGTCTCCTAAATTGCCTCCTAACCGTTTGCATCTCCCTGTTTCTTTACATATGGGAGAGAGTTGTATAGCTAAGCACAAATACGCTCTGGTTGACTCCGGGGCAGCTGAAAATTTTATAGACTCTGGTTTTGTTAAGGAAAACAACATTCCCATCAGAGAGAAGGAGATACCCTTGGCCGTTGAGGCCATAGATGGTAGACCATTAAGTTCTCCAGTTGTTACTCATGAAACTGTACCATTACACGTGTATACAGGGGTTTTACACTTTGAAACAATTCGGTTGCAGGTCATCACCTCTCCCTCTTCACACTTAGTGTTAGGGTACCCATGGTTACGTGCTCACAATCCCATTTTCGACTGGGAGACAGGGCAAATAAAATCATGGAGCGAAGCCTGCCACGAGTCTTGTACTATTGAAGTCACACCTTTGAATTCCATTAATGTTCCTACCACTCCTCCTTTGTCCACGGCTATACCCTCTCAGTACTTATTTCTAAAGACTTCGATACAAGGGAGGCTGACAAATTACCGCCTCACAGACCCTACGATTGTGCTATTGACTTATTGCCTGGCACTATACCTCCAAAGGGCAGGGTGTACCCTTTATCGGTTCAAGAAAACCGTGTCATGGAGGAATATATTAAGGAATCACTAGACAAGGGATTTATTAGGAGGTCCTCTTCTCCGGCTGGAGCGGGGTTCTTCTTTGTATCGAAGAAAGAAGGTGATTTAAGACCGTGTATCGATTATAGAGGTCTAAATAAAATCACCATCAAAAATGCATACCCTATACCGTTAATCACAGAATTGTTTGACAGGCTCAAACATGCTACGGTATTCACCAAACTGGATCTTAGAGGTGCATACAATTTAATACGTATCAAGAAAGACCACGAATGGAAGACAGCATTCAACACTAGATCAGGCCATTATGAGTATACTGTTATGCCATTTTGTCTTTGCAATGCCCCAGCAGTATTTCAAGAATTTATTAATGACGTCTTAAGAGACTTTATTCACACATTTGTAATTGTGTACTTGGATGACATATTAATATATTCTACAGACTTATACACTCATCACAGACATGTTACGACAGTTCTGAAGACCCTTCTTGCTAATGGTCTTTATTGTAAACTGGAAAAATGTCTATTTGACCAATCCGAAGTCCAGTTTTTGGGGTATTTGATTTCTGCTAAAGGTTTTCGTATGGATCCCCAGAAGCTTGCTGCTGTCATAGAATGGCCTCTACCACAAGGTCTGAAAGCCATTCAGCGTTTTCTTGGTTTCTCTAATTATTATAGACGTTTTATCAAAGGTTTTTCGTCTATTGTAGCACCTATTACCCGTATGACAAAAAAGGAAGGCAATACTCGTCTCTGGTCTTCCGAGGCTCTTCAGGCTTTTGAATTTCTTAAAACTACGTTTGCCTCTGCACCTATCTTACAGCATCCTGTCCCATCACTGCCCTATATTCTTGAGGTTGATGCTTCCGATAACGGGGTAGGTGCTGTCTTATCCCAAATAGAGTCGCCTGAAAAGCCATTGCATCCTTGTGGCTTCTTTTCCAAACAAATGTCCAAAGCGGAAAAAAATTATGATGTGGGTAAACCCGAACTCCTTGCTATTATTTTAGCACTTAAAGAATGGAGGCATTTGCTAGAAGGAACCAAGGATCCTATCCTCATATTTACGGATCACAAGAACCTATCCTACCTTAGTGAGGCTAAAAGATTGTCTTCTAGGCAGGCTAGGTGGTCACTATTAGGCCGGGTGATCGCAACACTAAAGCGGATGCTCTGTCCAGACAGTTCGAAACTACTGACAAACAGGAGATTGATGTTACTCCCGTCATTCCCCCAGAAAGGATAATAGCTACTACTATTTTGTCTATTTCCTCGTCCCTCTTGCAGGCCATACAAGCGAAACAAAGCATGGCTCCTAGCGAGAGGCCTACTGATAAACTATTCGTTGATGTTCCCGAGAGACGGGATATTCTGTCGTTATATCATGACACTAAGACTTCTGGACATCCTGGTATTTCCAAAACGGTGTCGGCTATTTCTAGGTATTTTTGGTGGGATTCCTTGCGTAAGGATGGCACCGACTATATAGGTGCCTGTACCACTTGTGCCTGTATGAAATCTTCTCGTAGGGTTCCTTGTGGGCTGTTGCATCCGTTACCCGTTCCCGAGAGGCCTTGGTCTAACCTGTCCATGGATTTTATTGTTGAATTACCTCCTTCGAATGGTAACACTGTTATCCTAATGATAGTTGATCGGTTTTCCAAGATGGCCCACTTTGTGTCTCTTCGCAAGCTGCCCACGTCTAGGGAACTGGCACTTATCTTTGCTAGAGAGGTGTTTCGGTTGCATGGCATTCCCATATCTATTGTGTCTGATAGGGGTAGCCAGTTTATTTCCAGGTTTTGGAAAGCCTTTTGTTCAGAAATGGGTATTACACTCTCATTTTCTTCCGCATACCACCCCCAATCTAATGGAGCTGCTGAACGTGCCAATCAATCTCTGGAGCAATACCTTCGTTGTTTCGTGTCCCACCATCAGAATAATTGGTCTGACCTCCTTCCTTGGGCTGAATTTGCTCGGAATAACGCTACTCATGATTCTTCCGTCGAAAGTCCTTTTTTACGTTGTTTATGGCCAGCATCCCGTTGTTCTTCCGGCTGCTTTCTCCTCACAGGGGATGCCGGTGCTGGATGAGCATTTAGCTGGTTTACGTAATACTTGGGAGCAGGTTCAGCGTTCTTTGGTGGATTCCGCTGCTCGCCAGAAGTTGCAAGCTGACAAGCATCGCAGGGCGGCTCCTTCTTATGTCGTGGGGGACTGGGTTTTGCTTTCCACGCGAAATATTCGCCTCCGGGTGCCTTCAATGAAATTGGCTCCCCGCTTTATTGGCCCTTATCGTATTTTGCATAAGGTTAATCCTGTCTCATATGCCTTGAGTCTTCCTAAGAATCTGTGTATTCTTAATGTTTTTCATACTTCCCTGTTGAAACCTTACGTGCGCAACCGCTATACACGGCATACTCCTCCTCCCCCTCCTGTCTCTGTGGAGGGTCATGAGAAATTTGAAGTATCTGCCGTTCTTGACTCTCGTTTCCTTAGGGGTCGACTTCAATACCTTGTACATTGGAAGGGCTATGGGCCTGAGGAGCACAGTTGGATTTCCGCTGATGCTGTTCACGCTCCTCGCCTGGTGCGTTCCTTCCATTCTCGTTTTCCTGCCAGGCCTGGCCCTCCCTGCCCGGAGGGCGTGTCCTCAGGGGGAGTACTGTAGCGGTACTTACCCTTCCAGGTGCCGGCCGGGTCCTCTATTCAAGCCGCGCGGCTCAGCTGCTGCACGAGCCGCGCGCGGCTCATCCGACGGCTGGAACTGGAGGGCGGGCAGTGACCGCGAGAAGCGTTCACGTGTCCCGCCTCACTCTAAGAGCACGGGACAGTGGGAGCCTAAATTAGAAAAGGTCTCCTATTGGTCCCTGTCATGCCACACTCCCCATACAATTACCTTTTGGGGGTGTGGATATGACAGGGACCAATCAAAATAGATGTTTAGCTATTTATACTTACCTCTTTCCCTTAGTTCCTTGCCCTATCGTGGTTTCTGCTACAGTTCCCTTTAGCGCTTGTGGTGTTCAGTTGTGTTTCTTCGTTTTGACCTTGGCTTTGTATTCTGACTTCGTTTACTCTTTATTCTTATCTGCTCTGTTTGCCGGCTTGCTGTTTTCTGTGTACCAGACCCCGGCTAGTCCTAGTTTACGCTGTCTCTTAGTGCCCTTGACCTCGGATCGTTCCTGACTCTGTACTTCTCCTATATACGTCGAGTCCGGCCACTCTAAGGACTGGTAGACGTATCTTTCATATCTTTCCTCTGTGTTGTCTTCTGATTAGCTGGATCCTGCGTGTTGGGGTATAATCTCGTTACAGAAATGGACTCAGCGTAAAAATTCAAAGTTTGAAAAAAATTGGAATGTCTGTGTCTTCAACATCTACATATACCTGACAGGTACCTACGGGGGTATTGCTGTACTTAGACTACATAGCTGAGCAACCTATGAAGTATTATACTACCAAAGCACACATAAGGTCTGCAACATATACAGTACAAATCCCACTGTGTGTGTGTCAGAAAAAATGCTTATTACCACTACACTTGGTACAAGCTAGCAGAAAAATGATCACACACACAAAGGTTCAAAATATGCCTTTTAAAATACCCTGGAGTGTCTTCTTTAAGAAATTGTATGCCTTTGTAGTTGAAATAAGCAGCCTGCTAAAATACTTCAAAATAGAACACGGACCTATCAAAACCATCTTTGAAAATGTACAATTAAAAATCTGAAGTTGACACATCTCTTTTATAGCACTATAACTTCACAAAATAGTGTCTATGGTATACATTGGGCATATTGTTTTATTCAGAAGGGGTAACTGAGCATAATATGGGTGATTTTATGACACCAACACATATAAATTGGTGAAAAAAGGGCCACAAGTTAAGGTACACTATATGCCATAAGATACCCTGGAGAGTCTGATTTATCAAATGGAAGGCCTTTGGCGGGTTATTTGAACAGTCAAACTGCTATAATGCCACAAAATCAGACATATGACCATCAAATCCATCTAAAAATTGCTAACTATAGAAACTGAAATAGCATGGTCTCTTATATGGCATTGCAGCTTTACAGAATAGTAGCAAAGGCATACAATGGGGGTATCATTGTACTCATCAGTTGTAGATGAACACCATACCGGGTTTTGTACAGGAATAGCACACACAAGCAGTGGTGTCACTAAGGTGGGGCCAGAGGGGGCCATGCCCCCCCTACATCATTCTGAGCCCCCCCTTGTGCCACCCAAATGCCAGCAACTTGCTGGCCATGTGGTTAGATTCTATTCCCTCGGACTGTAACACAGTTTTGTCTGTCAGTGAGCCTGTTTGCACTAGTCAGTGAGCTTGTGTGCTTACTGTACAATATATATATATATATATATATATATACACAATATTCCTATATGACTTGTAGGAATGGCATACATTTTTTTCCAGGGCTGCTTTGGATTCTCAGTTTGGCTCTGCCAGCGAGTGCGCTTTACCGCTGAATCATCTGTGTGAGCTGCCGCACACTTTAGCCCTGTTACACGCGTCTGGGAGGTGCTGTTGACAGGTACTAGTAGTCTAGATATTGGGACATGGGGTATATGCTCAGCTATCTGTATAATACTATAGTGCTGTTCTCTGTATAATACAGGTCTGTGTGTGTATACTATCCCGGGATAGTCAGTGCTTCCTGTATAGTGCTGCTCTCTGTTTAATACAGGTCTGTGTCTGTATAATATCCCAGGAAAGTCAGTGCTCCCTGTATAGTGCTGATCTCGGTAAATACAGGTCTGTGTGTATAATATCCTGGGACAGTCAGTGTTCCCTGTATAGTGCTGCTCTCTGTCTTGGGATATTATACACAAACACACCTGTATTATACAGAGAGCAGCACTATACAGGGAGCACTGACTGTCCCGGGATATTATACACAAACAGACCTGTATTATACAGAGTGCAGCACTATACAGGGAACACTGGCTGCCCCAGGATATTATACACACAGCCCTGTATTATACAGAGAGCAGCACTATACAGGGAGCACTGACTGTCCCAATATATTATACACACTGCCCTGTATTATACAGCGAGCAATGACTGTTCCGGGATATTATACACAGACCTGTATTATACAGAGAGCAGCACTATACAGAAAGCACTGACTGTCTTGGGATATTATACACAAACAGACCTGTATTATACAGTCAGTGCTCCCTGTATATTGCTGCTCTCTGTATAATACAGGTCTGTGTGTATAATATCCTGGGACAGTCAGTGCTCCCTGTATAGTGCTGCTCTCTGTATAGTACAGGGCTGTGTGTGTATAATATGATGGTTGAAATAGTGCAGCTGAATGGGAGAATGTTTCTAACTTTGGCCTTAAAGGACCACTATAGTGCCAGGAAAACATACTCTTTTTCCTGGCACTATAGTGCCCTGAGGGTGCCCCCACCCTCAGGGTCCCCCTCTGGAAAGGGGGAAAGGGGAAAAGGGGTAAAACTTACCTTTTACCAGTGCTGGGCGGGGAGCTCTCTGCCTCCGATCCTCCTCCATTCCGCCCCGTCGGCTGAATGCGCACGCGCGGCAAGAGCTGCGCGCGCATTCAGCTGGTCGCATAGGAAAGCATTATCTATGCTTTCCTATGGACGCTTGCGTGCTCTCACTGTGATTTTCACAGTGAGAATCACGCAAGCGCCTCTAGCGGCTGTCAATGAGACAGCCGCTAGAGGCTTTGGGGGAAGGCTTAACCCATTTATAAACATAGCCGTTTATCTGAAACTGCTATGTTTATAAAAAAAATGGGTTAACCCTAGCTGGACCTGGCACCCAGACCACTTCATTAAGCTGAAGTGGTCTGGGTGCCTAGAGTGGTCCTTTAAGTTTAAAATTACCATCTAAAGTCCCTGTAAATCTTTAAAGCTTTACAAAATACACAGTAAAAAAAAAACCCTTGTTATATGTATGGATGTAAGAAAAATTAAAAAAATGACTACAATATTTAGCAGAGATTAGCAGTGAAATTGTTATGTAAAAGTGTCAAAATAAGCTTAGGTAAATAGTCTGTGATGTCTTCTTTATATAAATATATACTTTTGTGTGGCAAAATAGTTTTCTGTGATGGCTAGTAAACTTACAAAACAAACATACCAACTTCTAAAATAGTTTCACATTGAAATTCTATTTTAGTCCTTGTATTGTGTGACCTGTATCTTTCAAAATAAAACAAATCCTACAAATTTTATATATTCGATAAATCAAGACACATAAATGAATTTATTTTGAATAATTTTTCCAAAGCTGGACATTATATGCACATTTTATTATTGCCAAAACTGTGAAAAAAATATTTTTTAATTTTTACACCCATTATTTTACATTTTCTTTATACAAAATGAAAATTTTTATATGTATATATCACATCAAATTAAAGCTCTTTTTATTCTCTATAAAATAGTATATAATATATGTTGGTACAATAAACGAGAGGGGTGTAAATGGCAGTTGAACACAAACAGCAAATATGCAAAAATTGCTTGTGTCCTTAAGTGTATGTCCAGCTTCTGTAGCTGCATCCTTAAGGGGTTAAACTAAAATTGTCTTGGCGACTATAGTGTACCTTTAACTGTTAAGTTGACTCCCCAGTTGTTGGAATTTAGATGGTCAATAAAGTTGACTATACCTATTGTAGTCTCACTCATAACTGCTTGATTTCCAACTCATGCTGTCCCTTCACTGCAGTAAAATCTTCCTGTGGATAAATATTAATGCTTGGTTCTCATGATCCCATATAAATTGCTATCTTGAATGTTATCTAATATTATACTTTGCATCTATGTATATGGCATACTACTGTTTATTGTCTTACTGATCAAACATTGATAAGAAAAATAATAAAAAAAAGATTGACAAAAATAAAATAAAGTTGAGTAGATGTTCTTCTGTACCTTTCCATATAAAGAAAAGGTCATCTATGTAACGATGATAGGCTACTAGGTTCTTCACCCACCCAAGTTCCCAATAGACAATTTGGTGTTCCCAATATGCCATGAAGAGATTGGCATAGGTGATTGAGAACCTGGTGCCAATCGTCATCCCACAGATCTATAGAGAAAATATTCCATTAAACCATAAAATATTTTGAAGAATTAACATAATGCCAACCACGATATAGTCAATTTGTTCATCCTTGAAAACAACAGATTTGTCCAAGAGGAACTTTGTGGCCTCATGTCTGATAATGGTGTGTAGTGAATTAACATCTGCAGTTACTAAGAATTGGTCGCTATTCT
The DNA here is from genome assembly GCF_036172605.1 of Pelobates fuscus. NCBI lineage: Eukaryota > Metazoa > Chordata > Amphibia > Anura > Pelobatidae > Pelobates > Pelobates fuscus. The sequence goes on from NC_086317.1 coordinate 405,228,524, forward strand.
ATTTATTATATTTTACATATAGTAGGAATTTAATGTGTATTTTAGATAACTGGGACTTGATCGGACATCTGGTTGAAGGCACTTGTGTATATATTGTCATATTTTACTAGATATTGAATCTATTCCTGATATCATTCGTCTACCTATGGGAATATTTTTTTTTTACAGTTAGGTACTCATATTCTTGTTTAATATCACACATAGTTTACATTTATCCAGGAAAGATGGAAATTTTATTTTTATATCTGGGGAAAAATGTCCTTTTATTTCTTTATATGTTTCTTTATTTTATATTATTAGTTTTCTACCTTCATTAAGGGGCATAGTGTCAGATATGCAAGTACAGCCCAGTGTTGACAGTGATGACAAATAATTAAATCAGGAAAGATAGTCCAATGCTACTAAAAAGGACCAAGTTATTAACCACTGCAAGTCTGGAGGGTCCATAGCACGGGTAATTTCTACTTTTAACAACTTTTATGGAGTGATGTACAAGTACACTCACTAGGTATTCAGGTATGAAACGCTCGTCTAAAAGTGTAGTGGACCATACACTGCAGAATTTCTTATGAGGACTCAGAGACAAATATAGTGTAAAAACGTAAGGGGTTGAAAAACATTATACACTGTACTTACGCACATTCTCAAATAAGTTCCCTCCTCCGTCGACCCGTCCCCATTTCAGTTCTACACCCAATGTGATTAGTATTATGAAACAAAGATTTCTTCTGGGGCTACATTGGCAGTAAAATTAAGTAATAGAACAAAATATATATTTACAATATCTATCTAATTAACTTGCTAAAATAGTAGTTTTACTCTACTCGGTTTACTGAGACTTTTGTTTTTACATACATTTGCAGGTCCACCAGTTGATACTTTGCGAGAGGCAAACGTTGATTTGACTGACCATCAAGTATGCATTGGCCTTCCAATTTACAAGGGTGAGCTTACAGAAAATATGATGTGCGCTGGTATGGACACCAAGAATGGTAAAATATGTGAGGTAAAGTAAAATACATTTTTTTTTTATTGTATTGAGGAAAACCAAAGAAAAATATATATGTATGTTGTAGCGGAGTAGTAGTATTATCCACGGTATCTCCTCTGGTAGACAGGATGCAGCAGGTACAAAACGCAGGTGCAGGTAGCGTAGCAGGTACAGGTAGCGTAGTTATAATCCCTTCCTCCCAAGAATTAGACGACACATAGCTTGGAGGTCAACTGAGGTTTTTAATTACTGGCACAGTATTTATGTGGTTACAAATGTACGGGGTTTCCCAAGTCACAATACAGTGTTTTTCCAGTAGGGGACTACATGGGGGACTGGGTTTTACACATACAATACCCATCATACATTGCTGTACCAAGGAGATAATTATCCCAGAATGCATTGCTAATGGGATTATCCCTTGGTAAAGAGGAACACAGTTTTCACATTAAAATCCATAACCAACATTATATTTGGGCTAGACAGTTAGTTAACCATTTATTACATAGCTGGGACCTGGGCGCACAGTTAAGTGAACTTGCGTTTAGATCCCAGCACAAATAACCGAACGCCGTTCAGTTTCCCTTATCAGGACCACTTTGTTTAACCGATTGCCTGAATGGAGGGAATGAAAGTCCCGAAAACGGTAAACTCCCGAACGGCTCGGAAGTCCAGCGGGGCTTGTGTTACCGAGTAGCCGATTTTAGTTCCAGGCACTCGACGACAAAACCCCGCTGGCTTTCCGTGAACAAAGATGGCCGCCGCCTCGTGTTCAGTACACGAATGGCGGCCACCCGCAACAAACCACAATTAACACTGATACAATGTTGCAAAGTACTTAATTAGAGACCTGTTATGGGTGGTCTCCCATTCGATACTTTGCTTATCCCACGAACAGTGCGGTGATTCACCATTCGTGGGTAACCAGGCTTAACATTAGCGGTATTCGTGTGCTGTAACACACGAATGCCGCATACATTGCAAGATACAAAGCATAGCAGGAAAAACATACAGTTCGGTTTAAAGATACAATATAGATCTATAAGTGGCTAGATTTGCCACAATGCTCCCCCAGAACCAAGCCGGCATACACAGTCTGATCCCAACGGATCGGCTTGGGGATGTCCAGAGGAGTACTCACAGATCGCTTTTCAAGTTCAGTTTATCTGGATAACCCATCGGCGTTGCCATTTAGCTTTCCCAGGCGGTATTGGATCGTAAAGTCAAAAGTCTGCAGCGCCAAACTCCAGTGCAGCAGCCTGGCATTGTCTCCTGATACCTGGTTTAGCCAGGCCAATGGGTTGTGATTAGTGATGTCCCAAACGGTTCGCTGGCAAATAGTTCCTGGCGAACATAGCAGTTCGCGTTCGCCACCGCGGGCGAACACATGCGATGTTCGGTCCGCCACCTATTCTTTATCATTGAGTAAACTTTGACCCTGTACCTCACAGTCAGAAGACACATTCCAGCCAATCAGCAGCACACCCTCCCTAGCAGACCCTCCCACCTACTGGACAGCATCCATTTTAGATTATTCAGAAGCTGCAACTTTTTTTATTTTATTTTTAATTTATTATTATTATTTTTTTCCAGTGCATATAAATGTTACAAGCAGATACTCCCCAAAGACACTCTGTATTACTGCAGATAACTCCCTCCAGACACTCTGTGTTACTGCAAATACTCCCTCCAGACACTCTGTGTTACTGCAGATACTCCCACCAGACACTCTGCGTTACTGCAGATACTCCCTCCAGACACCCTGTGTTACTGCAGATACTCCCTCCAGACACGCTGTGTTACTGCAGATACTCCCTCCAGACACCCTGTGTTACTGCAGATATTCCCTCCAGACACTCTGTGTTACTGCAGATACTCCCTCCAGACACTCTGTGTTACTGCAGATACTCCCCCCAGACACTCTGTGTTACTGCAGATATTCCCCCCAGACACCCTGTGTTACTGCAGATACTCCCTCCAGACACTCTGTATTACTGCAGATACTCCCCCCAGACACCCTGTGTTATTGCAGATACTCCCCCAGACACCCTGTGTTACTGCAGATACTCCCTCCAGACACCCTGTGTTACTGCAGATACTCCCTCCAGACACTCTGTGTTACAGCAGATACTCTCTCCAGACACTCTGTGTTACTGCAGATACTCCCCCCAGACACTCTGTGTTACTGCAGATATTCCCCCCAGACACCCTGTGTTACTGCAGATACTCCCTCCAGACACTCTGTATTACTGCAGATACTCCCCCCAGACACCCTGTGTTATTGCAGATACTCCCCCAGACACCCTGTGTTACTGCAGATACTCCCTCCAGACACCCTGTGTTACTGCAGATACTCCCTCCAGACACCCTGTGTTACTGCAGATACTCCCTCCAGACACTCTGTGTTACAGCAGATACTCTCTCCAGACACTCTGTGTTACTGCAGATACTCCCTCCAGACACTCTGTGTTACTGCAGATACTCCCTCCAGACACCCTGTGTTACTGCAGATACTCCCTCCAGACACTCTGTGTTACTGCAGATACTCCCCCCAGACACTCTGTGTTACTGCAGATACTCCCTCCAGACACTGTGTTACTGCAGATACTCCCTCCAGACACCCTGTGTTTCTACAGATACTCCCTCCAGACACTCTGTGTTACTGAAGATACTCCCTCCAGACACTCTGTGTTACTGCAGATACTCCTCCCAGACACTCTGTGTTACTGCAGATACTCCCTCCAGACACTCTGTGTTACTGCAGATACTCCCTCCAGACACCCTGTGTTACTGCAGATACTCCCTCCAGACACTCTGTGTTACTGCAGATACTCCCTCCAGACACGCTGTATTACTGCAGATACTCACTCCAGACACCCTGTGTTACTGCATATGCTCCCCCCAGACACTCTGTATTACTGCAGATACTCACTCCAGACACCCTGTGTTACTGCAGATACTCCCCCCAGACACTCTGTTTTACTGCAGATACTCCCCCCAGACACTCCGTGTAACTGCAGATACTCCCCCCCAGACACTCTGTGTTACTGCAGATACTCCCCCCAGACACTCTGTATTACTGCAGATACTCCCTCCAGACACTCTGTGTTACTGCAGATACTCCCTCCAGACACCCTGTGTTACTGCAGATACTCCCTCCAGATATTCTGTGTTACTGCAGATACTCCCTCCAGACACCCTGTGTTACTGCAGATACTCCCTCCAGACACCCTGTGTTACTGCAGATACTCCCTCCAGACACCCTGTGTTACTGCAGATACTCCCCCAGACACTGACACAGAACAGAATAGGGACTGTTCCCCCTACATAGGGTTACTTGGCAGATATGGATTGACACCTATCCTAAGGATCCCTGATACACACTGACACAGAGCAGAATAGGGACTGTTCCCCCTACATAGGGTCACTTGGCAGATATGGATTGACACCTGTCCTCAGAGACCCTGATACACACTATAACAGAGCAGAATAGGGACTGTTCCCCCTACATAGGGTAACTTGGCAGATATGGATTGACACCTGTCCTCAGAGACCCTGATACACACTGACACAGAGCAGAATAGGGACTGTTCCCCCTACATAGGGTCACTTGGCAGATATGGATTGACACCTATCCTAATGATCCCTGATACACACTGACACAGAGCAGAATAGGGACTGTTCCCCCTACATAGGGTCACTTGGCAGATATGGATTGACACCTCCTCAGGGACCCTGATACACACTGGGGGGGGGGCACCTACTGTCCTCCCCCTGCCCCCACCCCTGCGCGGTGTGTGTGGGGCCATAAATCACAATGGGGGGACATACTGTCCTCCCCCCGCCCCCACCCCTGCGCGGTGGGTGGGGGCCATAAAAATAATGAGGGGGGACCTACTGTCCTCCCCCCGCCCCCACCCCTGCGCGGTGGGTGGGGGCCATAAAAATAATGAGGGGGAACCTACTGTCCTCCCCCCCGGCCCCCACCCCTGCGCGGTGGGTGGGGGCCATAAAAATAATGAGGGGGAGGGACCTACTCATTATTTTTATTGCCCCCACCCACCGCGCAGGGGTGGGGGACCCCTGCGCGGTGGGTGGGGGCAATAAAAATAATGAGGGGGACCTACTGTCCTCCCCCCCTGGCCCCCACCCCTGAGCGGTAGGTAGGGGCCCTAAAAAAAAATTAAGGGGGGGACCTACTGTCCCCCCCCAGCCCCCACCCCTGAGTGGTGGGTGGGGGCCCTAAATAACCCCCCCAATCAAAGGTGACTAGGGGTCCCCAAGCCCCCCCGCACCCAAAAAGAAGTTACCCCCTACCTACCCCCCTCACCCTAAAAAATAGTGAGGGGGGAATAAAATAACTAACCTGTAAAGAAAAAATCAACTTACCATTTGACGTCTTCTTTTTTCTAAAAGCTTCTTTTTTCAGCCCCAAAAAAGGCCAAATAAAAAGCCATAAGAACCGACGCAATTTAAAAAAAAATAAAAAATTTTTTAGGGCCCCCACCTACCCCACAGGGGTGAGGGCCAAGGGGGAGGACAGTAGGTCACCCCTCATTATTTTTATGGCCCCCACCCACCGCGCAGGGGTGGGGACAAGGGGGGGAGGACAGTAGGTCCCCCCTCATTATTTTTATGGCCCCCACCCACCGCGCAGGGGTGGGGGCGGGGGTTGGACAGTATGACCTCCCCCCGTTGTGATTCATGGCCCCCACCCACCGCGCAGGGGTGGGGGCCGGGGGGGAGAACAGTAGGTCCCCCCCTCATTATTTTTATGGCCCCCACCCACCGCGCAGGGGTGGGGGCGGGGGAGGACAGTAGGTCCCCCTCATTGTGATTTATGGCCCCCACCCACCGCGCAGGTGTGGGGGCGGGGGGAGGACAGCAAGTCCCCCCCCAGTGTGTATCAGGGTCCCTGAGGACAGGTGTCAATCCATATCTGCCAAGTGACCCTATGTAGGGGGAACAGTCCCTATTCTGCTCTGTGTCAGTGTGTATCAGGGATCCTTAGGATAGGTGTCAATCCATATCTGCCAAGTGACCCAATGTAGGAGGAACAGTCCCTATTCTGCTCTGTGTCAGTGTGTATCAGGGTCTCTGAGGACAGGTGTCAATCCATATCTGTCAAGTGACCCTATGTAGGGGGAACAGTCCCTCTTCTGCTCTGTGTCAGTTTGTATCAGGGATCCTTAGGATAGGTGTCAATCCATATCTGCCAAGTGACCCTATGTAGGGGGAACAGTCCCTATTCTGCTCTGTGTCAGTGTGTATCAGGGATCCTTAGGATAGGTGTCAATCCATATCTGCAAAGTGACTCTATGTAGGGGGAACAGTCCCTATTCTGCTCTGTGTCAGTGTGTATCAGGGATCCTTAGGATAGGTGTCAATCCATATCTGCCAAGTGACCCTATGTAGGGGGAACAGTCCCTATTCTGCTCTGTGTCAGTGCGTATCAGGGATCCTTAGGATAGGTGTCAATCCATATCTGTCAAGTGACCCTATGTAGGGGGAACAGTCCCTATTCTGCTCTGTGTCAGTGTGTATCAGGGATCCTTAGGATAGGTGTCAATCCATATCTGCCAAGTGACCCTGTGTAAAGGGAACAGTCCCTATTCTGCTCTGTGTCAGTGTGTATCAGGGTATCTGAGGACAGGTGTCAATCCATATGTCAAGGTGTCAATATGTCATATGTCAGGTGTCAATCCATATCCATTGTGATTTAGGAATGTTAGGTGATTTATGCCCTTTAGTATTAAAACCAGACTCTGCATCAAACTCCATGGGAGTTTTGCCATGGATCCCCCTCCGGCATGCCACAGTCCAGGTGTTAGTCCCCTTGAAACAACTTTTCCATCACTATTGTGGCCAGAAAGAGTCCCTGTGGGTTTTAAAATTTGCCTGCCCATTGAAGTCTATGGCGGTTCGCCCGGTTCCTGAACATTTGCGGAAGTTCGCGTTCGCCGTTCACGAACCGAAAATTTTATGTTCGCGACATCACTAGTTGTGATCTGTGAGTAGCGAAAATGTTTGTCCGTATAAATATGGTTGCAGTTTCTTGAGGGCCCACACCATGGCAAGGCATTCCTTTTCGATGGCGGCGTGGCTTACTTCTCGGGGTAAAAGTTTTCTGCTTAATTAAGCTACAGGATGCTCGCCCCCCTCTGCTCCGACTTGGCTCAGTACTGCTTCCAATCCAAAGATAGAAAGCGTTTAGTTGAATCAGGAGCAGCGAGTACAGGTGCGTTAACAAGAGCAGTTTTAAGTTGTTGGAATGCCTGTTCACACTCTGGGGCCCATACTACTAACTTAGGGAGATTTTTGCGGGTTAAATCAGTGAGGGGTTTGGCCAGGGTACTGTAATCGGGCACAAATTTTCGGTAATACCCTGCGGTACCTAAAAATGCTAGAACCTGGGTTTGGGTGCGGGGGGTTGGCCATTTGGCTACGGCCTCTATTTTGGCCGGTTCTGGCTTCTGCTGGCCACTTCCTACTCAGTGTCCTAAATATTGGACTTCGGCCATCCCTATATGGCACTTACTAGGTTTAAGGGTTAGCCCTGCCTCCCTAATACGATCTAAGACGGCTCCTACATGGCTCAGGTGGTCGGTCCAGGAATAGCTAAAGATCGCTATGTCGTCCAGATAGGCGTACGCGTATTCCTGAAACCCGTCTAATAGCCGGTCCACCATCCTCTGGAAAGTGGCTGGAGCGTTTTTCATTCCGAATGGCATGACTCTGAACTGGTACAGGCCAAACGGAGTGACAAACGCCGACTTAGGGATGGCGTCCTCGGCCAAAGGTATTTGCCAATACCCTTTGCAAAGGTCGATCGTGGTTAGGTATTGGCCTCTGGCCATCTTGTCTAAAAGTTCGTCTATCCGTGGCATCGGGTAGGCGTCTGATACGGTTTTATCATTGAGCCTTCTATAATCTACGCAGAAGCGGGTAGTTCCATCCTGCTTCGGCACTAGTACCACTGGGGAAGCCCATGGCCTATCCGAATGCCCGATGATTTCTAATTGCAACATTTCCTCAATCTCCTTACGCATATTCTCTTTTACCGATTCAGGAATGCGGTAAGGATGTTGGCAGAGGAGTGTTTGTCCTCGTGTTTCCACCCGGTGGGTGGCTAATGGGGTATACCCGGGAAGATTGGAAAAGGTGGCTCCCTTTTCCCTAATTAAACTTTGGGCCTGGGTCTTCTCCTGAGGATTCAAGTGCTCCCCTAATTGTACAGCTTCTAGATCCTCTTTTTGGCCTTCTCTGGCGAGAAGGTCTGGTAGTGGCAGGTTATCCACGTCCTCTGCGGCAGAGGCACATATCGCGGTCACCTCCTCTGTGCGCTCGTGATAGGGCTTCAGCATGTTCACATGGAGCATGCGTCTGCCCCCTGCTCCAGCGCACTGACCAATTATATAGGTGGTATCGCAGATTTGCTCCACCACCTTGAATGGGCCCTGCCAGGAGGCCTGCAGCTTGTCACTGGGGACTGGCCGTAGGATTAACACCTTCTGCCCGACCTGAAAGCTGTGGTCCCTGGCCCCCCTAGTGTACCATCTGGAGGTTGTTCCGTACTGTCTGAGTTAAAGCCTCCAAGCGCTCCCGAAACTCCAGTACATATGGTACAATAGGGGTTCTCTAATCAAATCCAGGGGTCCCCTCACTCTCCTCACAAACAATAATTCAAAGGGCGAGAACCCTGTGAATTCTTGGGGCACTTCCCTATACGCGAACAGCAAGTGGGGTAGGAACCGCTCCCAGTCTTTCTGCGGGTCTATGAACGTCCGGATCATTTGTTTAAGCGTTCCATTGAATCGTTCACAGAGACCATTAGACTGGGGGTGGTAGGGTGAGGATAGATTTTACCCCACATACTTTCCAGAGCGACCTCTGCCGTGAATTGGGTACCCCTATCCGAAATAATCTCCAGGGGCAATCCCATGCGGGAGAATATTCGCATAAGGGCACCCACTACGGTCTCGGCATGTACATTTGTTAGGGCCACTGCTTCGGGGTATCTGGTGGCGTAGTCCACTACGGTCAAGATGTACTTCTTGCCGGAGGGACTAGGTTTTTTCAGCGGTCCTGTTATGTCTACCGCTACTCGACTAAAAAGTTCTTCGATTATGGGTAGGGAGTGAAGTTTGGCTTTATAGCGGTCTCCCCTTTTCCCTACTCTCTGGTAGGTATCACAGGTATTACAATATTGTCTAATATCCTGGGAGATACCTGGCCAGAATAAATTTTGAGTCAGCCGATGTTTAGTTCGGCTGATTCCTAAATGACCCGACAAAGGTATGTCGTGCGCTATGCGCATTAACTCCTGTCTGTACTTCCGAGGCATAATTAACTGTTTTATGGGAATGGGGATAGATCCGGCTACTATCTTCTCTGCATACCGGTATAATAACCCTTTATTCCAAGCATATCTTTCCCCTTCTAGGCCTGCCTGGTTCTTGTCTATTTGGTCTTTCTAAACCTGCATGGAAGGATCTAGAGCGACCTCGCTACCAAATTCTAGAGGGGCATCCCAGGGAAGGGCAGTGTGATTGTGAGTGGCATCGCTTACCTGAGCCTCAGAGTCATTGGGTGGTGCCGTGGTGCAAGCCTGTTGCCGGGTGACAACTGGGTATGCCTCCTGTGCGGTGGGTCGCGGAATAAAAGCGGAGGTGAGCTCCCCCAAGTAATTTTCCAAAATAACATCCGCTGGCAAGTCTTGCATTATCCCCACCTCCACCTGCCCTGCCCCTGCTCCCCAATTCAAATGTATTTTGGCAGTGGGAACTTTGTAGATTGCTCCCCCTGCCACCCGTACTGCTATACAATCCCCAGTGAGTTGGTCTTTTGGAACAAGGTCATTTCGGACCAAAGTGATGGTGGCACTGAAATCCCTCAGTCCTTCCATACGTTTCCCCTCTACGTGGACGACTTGTCGATGGCTTTGGCGGTTGTCCGATGCCGCTTGCACGGGGTTAACTTCATGGAGCGTGCCTAGAGGTTCTTCCATCTGGGTGGTGGTGGAGGGCTGGTGGAATGCTCCCGTCTGGTAGCAGTGCACTGCTGCTCTAGGGCCAGGCGGTTGGCCTTGGTTGGGCGATGGTGGTCGTGCCCTGTGTCGGGGACAGTCCCTTTGTACATGTCCTAGTTGGTTGCAGGTATGGCATCGGATGTGTGCCCGGTAGGTGTATCTGGGTTGGTACTGATTGTAGGCCCCCCTGATCGTGGGGGGTCGGCCACAGCAGGCCGGTAGGTGCTTGGCTTGAGAAATACCTTAGGCGGTGGGTGTTGCTCTCACCTAGTGTCTTGATGTTCGTCGGCTAGTTTAGCTGCGTCTTGTAAGGTACACGGTTTACCGTCCCTTACCCAGTTCTGCATCTCTGTAGATAATCTCTGGTAGAACTGTTCCAACAGCAGTAGTTGCATAATGTCATTCTTAGTGGTTGCTTGCGCTGCCTCAATCCACCCGGTGGCTGCTCGTTGTAGGCGATGCGCAAACTCAGCGTGGGAGTCCTTCTCCTGTTTTTTCAGGTCCCGGAATTGGAGTCGGTATGCCTATGGGGTAATGGCATACCGTGCTAGGATGGCTTGCTTTACCTTCTGGTAATCTCTGCTGTCCTCATCAGGCACAGCCCTGTAAGCTTCTGCTGCACGGCCAGATAATTTACCAGCCAGCAGGGGTACCTGATCGTGGGGCCCGATCTCATGCAGCTGGCACAGTCTTTCAAAGTCCTGCAAGTATCCGTCAATATCCCCCTCTGTGTCCATAAAATTTCTAAAAGCTTGATAGGGAATCTTTGTCTTTCCCTGGATCATGCTGGGCGAAGCCGGCGACTCCCCTCTGACTTGCTGGTTTGGCTGCCCCTCTCTGACCATGAGGTATTCCTGCACGTCTGCGAAGAGCCTGTTGAACATCTCTCCAGATGGTGGGGTTGGAAATAGAGCCAACCTACTCCTGAATTCTTTCGGGAATTCCGTTTGTTCCTCCTCCCTTGGAGGTGCTGCAGCAGCTGCTGCTCTGTCTCCTTCCATTAGCTCTACAATTAGGATAGCCTTTGCCTTGTTGCTGGCTATTGTTCCTCTTGCCTCCATTAATTCCTTTAATGTGCTCTGTTTCAAAAGTGCATACTGTATTTATCGGCGTATAACACGCACCGGCGTATAACACGCACCTCATTTTTAGAAAGAAATTCCAGGAAATTTCCCCCCCTCCCATAGTATTCCCCCCCCCCTCATCCCATAGTGTCCCCCCCTCATCCCATAGTGTCCCCCCCTCATCCCATAGTGTCCCCCCCTCATCCCATAGTGCCCCCCCCTTTCCATAGTAATCCCCCCCTCCCCTCCCATAGTATTCTCCCCCTCCCCTCCCATAGTATTCTCCCCCTCCCCTGCCATAGTATTCTCCCCCTCCCCTGCCATAGTATTCTCCCCCTCCCCTGCCATAGTATTCTCCCCCCCTCCTCTCCCATAGTATTCTCCCCCTCCCCTCCCATAGTATTCTCCCCCCTCCCCTCCAATAGTATTCTCCCCCCTCCCCTCCCATAGTATTCTCCCCCCCTCCCATCCCATAGTATTCTCCCCCCTCCCCTCCCATAGTATTCTCCCCCCCTCCCCTCCCATAGTATTTTCCCCCTCCCCTCCCATAGTATTCTCCCCCTCCCCTCCCATAGTATTCTCCCCCTCCCCTCCCATTCTCCCCTCCCCTCCCATAGTATTCTCCCCCCCTCCCATAGTGTACTTCCCCCCCCTCCCCTCCCATAGAGTACTTCCCCCCCTCCCCTCCCATAGTGTACTTCCCCCCCCTTCCCCTCCCCTCCCCTCCCATAGTGTACTTCCCCTCCCATAGTGTACTTCCCCTCCCATAATTACTTACCTGTCCTGAAGCGTGGGCCGGCTTCACAGCTTGCACCGCGGTACAGGAACTTTAATTTCATGTTCCAGTTTCCGGCGGGACTGAAAGGAAGTGTGCACACTATTGTGCACACTTCCTTTCAGTCCCGCCGGAAACCGGAACATGAAATTAAAGTTCCTGTACCGCGGTGCAAGCTGTGAAGCCGGCCCACGCTTCAGGACAGGATAAGTAATTATGGGATATCGGCGTATAACACGCACCCACGATTTCCCCCCTATTTTCAGGGGGAAAAAGTGCGTGTTATACGCCGATAAATACGGTAATTTGATTCCATTCACCTATTGTCCTCCCCCCTTCCCCAACCCCTGAGCGGTGGGTGGAGGCCCTAAATAATACCAATAAGGGGGGGACCTATTGTACTCATGGGTGAGTAAAAATGTAACCCCCCCCCAGGTGACTAGGGAATTCCCAAACCCCTAGTCACCCCCTCCCAAAAAAATTAATTAACCCCTACCTACCCACCTCACCCTAAAAATAATGAGGGGGACCAATAACTAGGTATTTGTAAAAAAAATAAATACAATTTACCATTTGATGTCTTCTTTTTCCTAATATCTACTTTTTTCAGCCCCAAAAAAGGCCAAATAAAAATCCATAACCATTGCACTTTAAAAAAAAAAAAAAAAAAAAGTGCTCTGTGTCATTTTACAAAGCGTGGGAAAGTTCTTCGCAATTTTCCCACGCTGTGTATTTTGACTCATAACAACACTCTGATTGGGGTTTGGGGACACCGTTCAAGGGTGGTGGCCAGGGGCGGGGGCAATATTCTTCTTTAGGGCCCCCACCTGCCGCTCGGGGATGAGGACCAGGGGAGAGGACAATATGTCCGCCCCCCTTGAAGTAATTTAGGGCCCCCATCCACCGCTCAGGTCCAATAGGTCCCCCCCCCTTATTTTACTTTAGGGCCCCCACCTGCCGTTCAGGGGTGGGGGCCGGGGGGGGGAATTGGTCCCCCCTTCAGTTTAAAAGCCCCCACTCGTGCGGTACGGGGAGGGGGAACACGGTTTTTGTTGTTGTTTTTTTTTTTTTTTTTTTTTTAACAGTGAGCAGCCACAGGGCTGCCCTGAAAGAGCATTGTCCCAACAACCCTTCTCAGTGGGCCGCTGTCATTCAAAAATGGCCTGGCCGATTTTTTTTTCCCAGACTGGCCCTGATTGCACCCCTCACAAACACATGCATTGCACCCCTCCCACGCTGCAATTTTACACGCACACTACTTGAACACCTCACACACATTGAATTTCTCACACACACACACTGCACCTCAATGCACTACATTGCTTACTCACATTCTGGATCTACTACACACACTAAATCCCCTACAAACACTCTGAACCCTCTACACAAACACACAATAGATCACCCACACACACACTACATCACCTACACACACATACTACATTCCTGACATACACACTCTGGATGCCCTATGCACACACTAGATTCTCTGTACACAAAAACACATGCTACATTCCCTAAACACACTCTCTCTACATCAGCTATACAGCCTCCATGCACACTCTTGCTACATCCCCTTTACACACTATGCCCCCTATACAAATGCACACTCTCTCACTCTCTACAACTCCTAGAGATTGTAGGGACACAACATGATTGAAACTGACCTATTTACACAAAATACACAATCAGCTCACTCTACATACACACAATCCCACAAGCAGCCTCCAAACACATGCATAATTCACTCTCCTGGTCCTTTTGTCCTCTGGTATCCCACTTATGGAGACACCAGAGACAAGTCACAAGAAAACACAGAGCAAGCGTGTCATTAAATTTGCTTGTGCTGCACAGTCCAAATACAGATCCTTTTTGTCATGCAAGAGCTCATGGTCTGCCCTGGAAGAGCATTGAACCAATATGCTCACTTGGAAAGGAGTCGTGCTTGTCATTGGAGATGGCAAAAAATCCTTCTCTGGCCACACCCCTTCTCACTGGGCCTCTGTGATTAAAAAAATGCTCGAGGCAAAAACGTTTTCCCTGCTCGGGACGTGATCAATGATTGTGAATTACATGGAAGGTAGAAAATGTCCTACCTCAAGAAATGTTAGACTACATGTATGTTAGATTCTTCAGTGTGTAACGCAATCCTAATTATTATTATTAATATTACCATTTATATAGGGCCAACAGATTCCGTAGCGCTTTACAATATAATCAATGACGTATGTCACAGTTTTTCCAACACAGGAAGAAAAACTCACAGGCACTCCAATTTCAAGCCACAGGCAGTTTTATTGTGGCAGAACGCAACGTTTCGACCGGAAAGGTCTTTTTCAAGCTTGAAAAATACCTTTCCGGTCGAAACGTTGCGTTGCATTGTGCCACAATAAAACTGCCTGCGGCTTGAAATTGGAGTGCCTGTGAGTTTTTCTTCTTGGATTATTGTTCTGGGATTGCTGGTCCTGCTCTGGAGCACCCTTGGCCATTGGGATTGAGTGCGGTTCTCACCATTTACTCTGCTTAATAGTTTTTCCAACACAGGCTAAAACAGTTCTATGAAAAAAGATTGCACATGGAAAAAAAAACACAAGTATATTACTTACATTTTATTTTGTTATCAATATCTTATGATTAAAATATCTCATACTCATTTGTAACAATTTGCATTGTGATTTTATAATGTATAATTTAATAATACTTTTGCTATATTATAAGTATACTAATTCACTGCTAAACAAAATGTGGACTGTGTATGTAGAGGGCTTTAATTGTACAAGTTCTGACAAAACCTAGAATTTGAGCTATATATATATGTCTGTTCAACCATAATTTACCTTTTTTATATGAACTCCTTAAGGACCAAACTTCTGGAATAAAAGGGAATCATGACATGTCACACATGTCGTGTCCTCAAGGGGTTAAAGAACCACTATAGTGCCAGGAAAACATACTTGTTTTCCTGGCTCCTTGGGTCCCCCTCACCCTTGGGGCCCCCCTCCCACCGGGCTCTAGGGTGAGGAAGAGGTTAATCCCTTACCTTTTTTCCAGTGCCGGGCTCCCGCGGCACTGGGGACTCTCCTCCACCTTTCGCTTCATCGGCTGAATGACCATGCGTCTTCTCACTGTGAAAATCAATGAGACAGCCACTAGAGGCTGGATTAACCCATTTGTAAACATAGCAGTTTCTGAAACTCTGAAACTGCTATGTTTACAGCAGAAAGGGTTAATCCTAGAGGGACCTGGCACCCAGACCTCTTCATTAAGCTGAAGTGGTCTGGGTGCCTATAGTGGTCCTTTAAGTGTACCCACACTTATTATATATCATTTATTTTTTCAGGAGAAACAAGGCTTTCGTTTAAAAGGGGTACTGTTGTACTTGTGAAACATTGCTGAATACAGACATGAGTGTTTTAAAACAGTAAAATATATCATGACAATGATATCATCAGTGAAGCTGCAGTTTTTTTGTAAAAAAAAATGCAAAAAACAAATATGAACACTAAGTATGGCCAGGGTTTGTGACTGTCTACTAACAAAGATTGGACATACCCTATTTTGAATACCTGGGGTTGCAAATGGTATGCCAAGATGATGTAGATTATGCTAATGGGGTATACCTATAATCTTAATTTTAGAAATGACAGGAGGCAAATATTTGCATAACTCTCTTCATAACTGAAAACTCTCAGCAGCACAGATCATAAAAGAATATCCAATCAGAAAACATTTCAACATTACACAAAAGGCCCTGTCAGACTAGGCACTTCCTCTTTATTTGTAGCGAACACAAAACGATGAAGTCCAAATATAAAGTCTAAACTTCAAATAAGTCAAAATGTAATCCTGAAACGAACATGGCAATCCAGACTACTACAGTAAGAACATTCATATTAACAGTAGAACTCAGAATAGAGGTATCAGGTGTCGATCACACCGAACAGAAACAGAAAGAAGTGAAAGGCATCTGAAATATGTTGTCCATCATACAACAACTGTCTACCACATATGTGAAATGAATGCAACAATTGATGCTAACAATGCTAATGACAGGTACAGTATGGAACAATAGCATGATCTAAACCAGGGGTAGTCAACCTTTTTTTTTTTTTATAAATTCTTTATTTAAGTTTTTGTCGCAAGAGAAGTATTACAATCATTTGTAGTTCGCAAAAATTAAAGTACAAAGTCGTTCAGAAACAGTGAAACTTTTGAACAGTTTATGATAACAGAGTTCTTAAGTATGAGTGGTTTGGTTACATTTAATCTGATGATAGGCATATCGTTCATGTGGTGGGAGTTGAGTTACTTCTATTTGTTCCCTGTGTCTAAAGTCTGCCTCCTCGTGCCAGCGAGGCTAGAGGGTATGAACAGGAATTTGTGTGTTCAAGGCAGACTGTAAGTAACCTTTTCCACATTATTAGGGATGTTCTCGAGAGTACAAAGTAAGTTATTTTGATTGTTAAGTGATTTTGGGATGTATATCTCTTTGCCCCTATAGATCCCTGTAGGACCAGTATGTTTTGGTGTGTTGTGTAGGGGTAGTGTTAACCCCTTAAGGACCAAACTTCTGGAATAAAAGGGAATCATGACGTGTCACACATGTCATGTGTCCTCAAGGGGTTAAGTGTGCCATTAGAAATGTGTTATTCGTCTCCATCTTACGAGAGCGTGAGGGCTGTCGATCCAGTGTCTTTTTCTGCAAAGGCTATACTTTGTTTTGTGTCTTAGTTCAAGTGCCTGCAAGTAGTTGTTGCTGAGTGTGGATAAAGTATTTCCGGTAGGGGTGAAGAGTTCGTAATGGGGGGGTATGTTGGTGTTAACCCAAAGGGTTGTAGGTTCCATCATGGTCCTTAATGGTTTCTGGGTCTGCTTCTGTTCCCTAGCTTTAATAGCCATTTCTATTCAGGGGCATCGGATATACAGTTCTGTTTTGGTGGTTTAGGGTTCTGGTGGGGGTTTGAGAGTGGAGAGGGGACATGGGTGGGGCTCAGAATGTAGGGGGGCTGGAGTGGGGAGATTATTAGAGGTAGCTGTAGAGGGATAAAGAGGGGGACTGTAGCTCTCCTCCACGACCTCCCAACCCCCTGGCCCCGCATCGGCCGCCCCCGCGGCACCCAGCCCGGTGTCCCGCAAAACACCACACTGAGTTCCGTGTTCCAGGGGTCCCAAATATTGTAAAAGGATTTGGTGTTTTCGTGAACCAAAGCAGACAATTCATCCATCTCCATGGATTCTTTGATATTTTATTTAACCTCTGGGATTTCAGGGATTTTTTGATCCCCCAGTGTTTGGCTATAGATCTACGGGTGGCCAGAGCGACTTTTGCCACAAGTTTGTTTTGTGAACGCGTCAGGTCCCCGTGGGGCTTAGACAGGAGCCAGACCCACGGGTCCAGGGGGAGGTCAGTTTGCAGTGCCTTAGAAGCGAGTTGGTTAATCTGTTTCCACAGTTGAGAGCTGTGGGTGCACTCCCACCACATGTGGGTATAAGTACCCTACTCTCCACAGCCTTTCCACCAGTGGTCGGAGTCCAACCAGTGCATTTGTTTGAGTCTCAGGGAGGTCAGGTACCATCGGAACATGGTTTTATAGGCCTGCTCTCTGTGGTTGACGCAGATGGTGATTGATGCTGTGGCTTCCCAGATGTACCCTCAGTCCAATGGGTCCTCTGGAGGTCCCAGGTCCCTCTCCCAAACTGACACATATGAGAAGGAGTCTGTTGGGCGCAAGCATGTTGTATATGGTGGAGATTTGGCCTTTTTGTGTGGGTGCGTGTAGACACATTTTTTTTCAAAGGTGGTGAGTGTGGCTGTTGTGGCCGCTTTAGCGGGTGGCATGTTTATGAAACTGCGGATTTGCAGGTAGCAGAAATGGTCGAAGGTGGTGAAAGGGGTTGTCTGTGGTAATTAGGGGATTAGCTGTTGGTTGCGGAACAATTGGTGGAACCGTGTGAGGACATTGTCCTCAAAATGAGCATAGTGTTGGGGTGTCATCCTTGGGGCAAATTGGTTGTTTCTCAGTATTGGGGTCAGGGGGGATGGGGTGTTGATGATCTCGTGTTTGTGGATTGTCCTGCCCCATATTTGTATGAATGTTGTCAAAGCTGGTGTAGTTGGGGAGATCGAGGGTCTGTCGTGTTTCGGTACCCAGAGATATAATGAGGGAAAGTCCCTGCCAAATAGATCGTGTTCCAGGTCGACACATAGTTTGAGTCCCACTGGAGCGTGTAGGTGCTGTATTTGTGCCAGTTGGGCCGCTTGATGGTATTTCTAGAAATTCTGCAGGCCTTGGCCTCTCTGTTTATGTGGAATGTAGAGTATGGTGCGTTTGATTCTTGCCTTCTTCCCTGCCCATATAAACTTGTCTATCTGTGTTTGGAGGGATTTACAGTCTGTTCTAGGCAATGGGATGGACAGGGCCTGAAACAGATATAGTGGATATGTGTATCTTGATTGTGGAATGGGTACATATCTTGCAGTGTTGAATGTGATTGGGGGGAGAGCTGGATAGGCTTCGCTTCAGTTTTATCCAGATTCAGCTTGTATCCAGATATTGTGGCATAGTCGTCTAGTAATATCAGGAGAGGGGGTAAAGAGGTTGTGGGTTCGGTCAGGGTTATTAGTAGGTCATTAGTAATGGGCAGGGGGCTCCCAGTGCCAGGACTGCCACCACAACCACTTACACATCTGTAGGGCTCCCAGTGCTAGGATTGCCACCACAACCACTTACACATCTATAGGGCTCCCAGTGCCAGGACTGCCATCACAACCACTTACACTTTTATCTGGCTCCCTGTGCCCAGACTGCTACCACAAACACTTACACATCTATAGGGCTCCCAGTGCCCGGACTGCCTGTCAGGATTACAGTATAATCCAGCACGTAGAATTGTGTAACACAGAGGACTGATAGTTAATGTATACCGGACCTTAGAATGGCCGGACTAACTACCAAAGAATAGTCAGGAATAGCCGAGGTCAAGGGATACAGAAAGAGACACAATGATAAGGAAAAGCCAGGGGTCAGGAATGCCAGAAAACAGGGAAGTCAAAAACAATGCCAAAGTCAAATAACCAGAATTACCAGAATCAATAACACACTCTTGGACAACCACAAGGGAAACCACGACAGGGACCTGAGCAAGAGGAGAACTGAGCCTAAATACCTTGCCTGTGGATCTGATTGGTTGTAACCAGCCTTTGACCCCAAAGGCAGTTACCGGTTCCTATTTGCATGATTGCTGCTCAGCACAAACCCTCCTGTGGATTGATTGCTGCTTGGCACAACTTTTCCTGTCAGGACAGTAATGTTTCTCAGCACAACTTTTCCTGTCTGAACAGTAAATTCCATTAATTACATTTTTATAAGCAGATGAATATGTGACATTACCCCCCACCTGAAGAACGCCCACCGGGCGGGCAGGGCCAGGCTTGAGAGGAAACTTGGTGTGAAAATAGCGAATCTTGCGGACAGCATGAATATCAGATGCCGGAACCCAAGAATGATCGGCTGGTCCATAACCTTTCCAATCCACCAAGTACTGTAAACTGCCCCGAGAAAACCTGGAATCAATTATGGAGGAGACCTCATACTCTTCCAGAAACAACTAAGGAAGGAGGAGGGACACTTGAGACAGTATATTTATTGCAAACAAGAGGTTTGAGCAAGGACACATGTAAGGTATTAGGAATTTTCAAGGAGGCCGGAAGGGCCAGAGAGTATGCAACAGGATTGATCCTACGAAGGACACGAAAAGGTCCAAGGAACCTAGGAGCAAATTTCATGCTAGGGACTTTGAGCCTGATGTTACGAGAAGATAACCAAACCCTCTCACCCACTTGGTAAACATGGTTGGCACCTCGACATGTATCAGCATAATGCTTGAAACGGTCAGCAGCAGTACCCAGAGCAGATTGAACTTTAACCCAGGTATCACGGATGGAAGCCAGATGGTCATCCAAAGCAGGAATAGCCGTATCAGAAAAAACAGTAGGATGCCGGCCATTATTATCAAAAAATGGACTATGCCCAGAGAAGTCATGGTCAGCATTGTTCCTAGCAAACTCGGCCCATGGCAGTAATCCGGACCAATTGTCTTGAGTGCTATTAACGAAACAGCGCAAATATAATCCCAAGGACTGGTTAGCCCTCTCAGTTGTACCATTGGTCTGGGGGTGGTAAGAGGATGAAAAAGACAATTCAATCCATAATTGTTTATTGAAGGCCCTCCAAAACCGAGACACAAACTGAGAACCTGTCATGCCTTAATTACGGTATTCCCTTACTTCCTGGTTCCACGGAGCCTAGCCACACCTCTTTATGACACGGTCTGCCTATTTAATCTGACCGCACCAGCTGATCGACGCTGGATTATTAAACTACGTTCCGTACCTACCAACCGGTACAACTTCGTTGTGAAAGCCTCTGCTACCAGACCGGACTGAAAGACTCTGCAAAGTTCCCTTCACCTCTCCTCATCCACGACTAAAGCTTAAACACTCTTCATCCGCCTCTGAGGAGATCTCGGGAACCAGTGTTCTATGTGCCGGAAGCTAAGTAACACCAATGTGATAAGCGTTGCATCTAAAAGCTGTTATTACCTGTCTCCAAAGTCCTTCGGTAAAACCAACCCCGTTACAGCTAACTTCAACTCATACTGCATATCAGTTATCTACATCAGTCTTGCTTCAGTTAAAGTTATGGAACAGCTATTGTAACTAATTATCACCTAAACCGTTAATTCTACTAAGAGACTTTATTTGATTCAGTATCTGCAATTTACTATCGTTTACTCCTTAAAGCTACAGTGCCTATAATTGTGGACTTCAGTTATCGTTTACTCCTTAAAGCTACAGTGCCTATAATTGTTGACTTCAGTTATCGTTTACTCCTTAAAGCTACAGTGCCTATAATTGTTGACTTCAGTTATCGTTTACTCCTTAAAGCTACAGTGCCTATAATTGTGGACTTCAGTTATCGTTTACTCCTTAAAGCTACAGTGCCTATAATTGTGGACTTCAGTTATCGTTTACTCCTTAAAGCTACAGTGCCTATAATTGTGGACTTCAGTTATCGTTTACTCCTTAAAGCTACAGTGCCTATAATTGTGGACTTCAGTTATCGTTTATTCCTTAAGGCTACAGTGTCTGTAATTGTGGACTTCAGTTATCGTTTTCTAATTAAAGCTACAGTGCCTGTGAATTGGACTAACGTCCCATTATCTTTTACCTTTTATAATAAAAAACTTCAAACTATACGAAATCTACAGTTGTGTTCCTTCATATCAAATGTTTAGACGTGACAGAATAATCCAGCCCTTGTAATGGATCCAGTAGATTTCGATTCCACGATAACTTCGCTAAATCAAAGAGTTGATACATTAACCCAAGGTGTGCAAGACCTGCAAGTCACTAACGAAAGAATTCTCACTCATGTTAGAGATTTACAAACTCGTACTCCTCATACTACTCTGCTCTCGGCTAGCGATCCTGCTGTATGTAACCCTGAAAAATTCTACGGTGATCGTTCCAAATATAAGGAGTTTTTTTATTCCTGCAAACTATTGATTGCTTTAAAACCTAGATCTTATCCCACAGAAAGATCTAAGGTTTTTTCAGTTATTTCCTTTCTAAGAGGTGAACCTATGTTCTGGGCCCATACCTTTTTGGACAATGATGACCCCATCTTAGGCTCACTGGATGAATTTTTTGAAGCCATGTCTCTTCTCTATGAAGATCCTAACAAACAAGCTACAGCTGATTTAACAATCAGAACACTACAGCAAAGAAATAGACCCGTTGAAGATTATATTGCTGAATTCAAAAGATGGGCTGTTGAAACGCAATGGAATGACATCACATTGCGCAACCAGTTTCGAATTGGTTTATCTGAAGCTGTAAAAGATGAACTCTCTAGAACAGAACTTCCTACTACTTTGAACGCTCTAATTCACTTATCAATTAGCATTGATAGAAGAGTAAGAGAAAGAAAGGCCGAAAAAGCCTTCTTACATTCTAAAGACCGCAAACCTTTCACTCCCTCAAAAGCTCCTGAAAAGACTTCCTTGCCAAGTGAACCTATGGAAATAGGGGTAATAAGAAGTCCTCTCACTCCTGAAGAAAAGAACCGAAGGCGTCAATTAAACCTATGCATGTATTGTGCTTCTCAAGATCATTTGGTTTCTGATTGTCCCTTATTAAAACGGACAAAGGCCGGCAGACAAGCCTATACCTCTGCGATCTTCAGTGCACTCCCTTCTACACCAATTGCTCAGTTCACTCCTATATCTCTTGTACTACAGTGGGACAAAGTGAGAATTATTACTGAAGCTATCATCGATTCTGGTGCAAATGGAGTATTCATCGATTCAACTCTTGTAGCAAAGAACAGAATTCCTTGTGTTCGAAAATCCTTTTCTGTTCCTATCAAAGTGATTGACGGCTCCCTTATCTCATCGGGACCGATTCTTCATGAAACCATCCCTCTAAAGGTAACCACCAATCATATTCATACTGAATTTCTAGTATTTGATGTTATTCCATCACCTTTATATCCCGTTATAATAGGGATCAACTGGTTAAGGAACCACAACCCTCAAATTTCTTGGTCTCCATTCTCTCTCACCTTTAACTCACATTATTGCAAAGAAACATGTTTACAGCAAATTCCTATTCTTCAGATCTCCAAAGAACCAACTATACCTTCTTGTTATTCCGACTTTTCAGACATATCCAGTAAAAAAGAAGCTGAAACGCTTCCACCTCATCGTTCTTCCGATTGTCCTATAAACCTCATACCTGATGCCTCAAGTATGGAGAACTCAAAAGTCGATTGTATTATTAACTGGCCTGTTCCCTCTACAGTAAAAGAGTTACAACGATTTCTTGGGTTCGCCAACTTCTACAGAAAATTTATTAAGAACTACTCTGAGATAGCTCAACCACTCAATTTACTTAACAGTAAAAAACATCCCTTTAATTGGAACGAGAAGGCTCAAACTGCCTTTAATGAACTGAAGAGAAAGTTTACAACAGCTCCTGTTCTTCAACTTCCAAATCCTTCATATTTTTATGTCCTTGAAACGGATGCTTCGGAAATTGCAATTGGAGCTGTCCTCTCTCAACAGAAAAATCCTCAAGAACCTCTTCATCCTGTCGCCTTCTTCTCACGAACATTATCTCCTGCCGAAAAGAATTATCCTGCAAAGGAAAAAGAATTACTAAGTATCAAAGTGGCTTTAGAAACCTGGAGACACCTTCTTGAAGGTGCTCAGAACTCTTTAATCATATATACTAACCATAAAAATCTCGAATATCTTCACTCCAATAAAACACTGTCTGTTCGACAAGTAAAATGGAATCTTTTTTCTTCTCGATTCAACTTCCAAATCATCTTTAGACCTGGGTCTAGAACCAAAAAGGCTTATGCCCTTTCCAGGGTTCATAAGGACACTAAAATTGAACCTCCTTTGCCTCCATTTATTGAATTCTTATCTTCTCTTATTAACGACATTAAGGATCTCAGTGAAAATGCTCTTGAACTTCCAAAATCAATTAAATTATCCAAGAAAAACAATCTCTACTATTTTAAAGACCGGATTTACGTTCCTCCCTCCTTCAGAATCAAAGTACTTGAAACTATTCATGATTCTCCTCTGGCAGGTCATCCAGGTATGGAAAAGACCCTTAAATTGTCTAAAAGATACTATTGGTGGCCTCGTCAAGATCAAACCATTGAATCTTATGTCAAATCTTGCTCTACATGTCAAAAATCGAAACATGTCCATCATCAACCATCAGTTTCTTCATCTAATCTCTTCGAATCGAATCGAATCTCTCAAATGTCCTCTTTATTCGAGAAATTGCATGAAAATCTAGAATTGGCCTCCTCCAATCAAAAGAAGTTTTTTGATTCAAAAGACAACCTTCACCCTCATATAAAAATGGTGATCTTGTCTGGCTTTCCTCAAAGAATATCTCTACAAACCATCCATCAAAGAAGCTAAGTTCTCCTTTTCTTGGTCCTTTTCCAATTACAGCGGTTATCAACCGTAATGTTGTTAAATTGAAACTTTGTCACGACTAGTAATGTGGTCCAGCACGCAGAAACTATGTAAACGTATACATAAGTCAGAAAAGGAAAAATAACAGGACAGAGCGTAAACTGGACCTTAGAATGGCCGGACTAATACGCTAGAGACAGAGAATGGTCAAAGGGAAAGCCGAGGTCAAGGAAGCCAGAAAATACTCAATACCGATAAAACAAGCCAAGTCAGGGAAACCAGAGATCAGAATAACCAGGGAAACGCCAAGGATCAGGATACCAGGAAATCAGAAACACGAAAATAGCACTTTCAGGAAACCAGGGAACTGAAACCACGACATGGCAAAGTACTAGGGTGAATTAGGGGTTTAAATACCCCTCTCTAAGCTATGATTGGTCAGAGGGCGACCTCTGACCCCAGAACGTGCGTGTGCGTTGACGTCGTGACGTCACGCACACGTTAGTATAATTCTCGGGGGCGGGGCTATCCATAGACGCGACCACGTGGTCGGCGCCATATTGGATTCGGGCGTGATGCCCGGAAGAACTACACGCGCGGTTCCCGGCTCGCCGACGAGCAGGTAAGCTCGTGTAGTCGGAGCGGTCGTGCCGGTCGGGCACGACCGTGAGGCTCGGCGGGCCGGTGACCGCAACAGTACCCCCCACTCGAAGACCGCGCACCGAGCGGGAAGGACCCGGCTTAAGAGGAAAGCGGTTGTGAAATGACCGGATAAGACGGGGCGCATGGACCCGGTCAGCAGGAACCCAACAACGTTCCTCGGGACCATAACCCTTCCAGTCAACGAGATAGGACAAGACACCTCTGGATAATTTGGAGTCCATGATAGAACGGACTTCGTATTCCTCTTGATCACCCACTACCAAGGGCGGAGGAGGAGTGGATACCCTTGTGTAGCGATTGCAAGTAAGGGGCTTGAGCAGAGACACATGGAAAGTATTCGCTATTCTCATATGAGCCGGTAGTGCCAAAGTATAGGTCACTGGATTAATACGTTGGGTAACTCGAAAGGGACCAATGTACCGAGGGGCAAATTTCATGGACGGGACCTTAAGCTTGATATGTCTTGTGGAGAGCCACACCCTGTCACCTGGAATATAGACAGGATTAGCGCCCCGTTTCTTGTCAGCTTGGACCTTCGCTCGTAATGAGGCTTTTTGCAGAGCTGAATGGACGGAATCCCAAGTATCATGAATCGAATCTAAACGGGTGTTCAAAGCGGGGATTTCTGTGTCTGAGAATGCAGAAGGAAAAACAGTGGGGTGATAACCCTGATTAACAAAGAATGGACTGTGATTAGAAGATTCATGAGTGGCGTTGTTTCTGGCGAACTCAGCCATGGGTAAGAGCTCGTACCAGTTAGATTGATTGGCATTTATAAAGCAACGTAAATAGGCTTCTAAAGACTGATTCGCCCTCTCTGCTGCTCCATTTGTTTGAGGGTGATATGCTGACGAAAAGGAGAGTTCGACGCCCAATTGTTTGCAAAAGGAACAAACTGGGTACCTCTGTCAGATACTATGCTTTTGGGTACACCGTGCAACCGAAAGATCTCTCTCAAGAATATTTGAACTAGATCTTGAGCAGATGGTAATTTTTTAAGTGGGACGAAATGTGCCATCTTCGTGAATCTATCAATGACCATAAGGACTGTATTAAACCCGTTTGAACTGGGTAGATCCACAATGAAATCCATGGCCAAGTGGGTCCATGGAGCACTAGGTATGGGCAGTGGTTGTAATAGTCCAGGAGGTGACCTGGGAGGAACTTTAGAAACAGCACATATTTGACATGCCCCAACATAATCTTTGACATCGTTTCTAAGAGCAGGCCACCAAAATCTCCTGGAGATGGCAGAGAGAGTTTTATGGACTCCAGGATGGCCCGCTGTGAGGCTGTCATGGAACAAATCTAGTACCTTCTTTTGAAACTGAGGTGACACATACAGTTTATCCGGAGGTTTTCCCACAGGTGCCTGAGTTTGATCTGCTATTATGGCACAGAAGAGTGGAGAAGACACTTCGGAAACTGTAGTGGCAATGAGGCATTCAGGAGGTACAATAGGATATATCACCTGTTCCGGAACTTCATCTGTCTCAAACTGCCGAGAAAGTGCATCTGCCTTGGTGTTTTTAGTACCAGGTCTGTATGTAATTACGAAATTGAATCGGGAGAGGAACAATGACCACCTAGCCTGACGAGAGGACAGTCTTTTAGCGTCCCCAATATAAGCCAAATTCTTATGATCAGTAAAGATCAAAAGTGGCTCTTTGGAACCTTCCAAGAGATGCCTCCATTCCTTAAGGGCAAGTACAATGGCCAAAAGTTCCCTATTCCCTATGTCGTAATTCCTCTCTGCAGGTGTGAGTTTGCGAGAGTAAAATCCACAGGGATGTAAAGGCGTATCAGGACTCTCTCTTTGAGACAGAATGGCTCCAACTCCTGTCTCTGATGCATCCACCTCTAGGATAAATGGTTTGGATGGATCAGGATGGGTCAGGACAGGTGCTGAGGAAAATAAAGATTTTAATCGTTCAAATGCCTCTCTTGCTTCTTTGGGCCAAGATATACAATTTGCTCCTTTTTTTGTTAAATTGGTTATAGAGGAAATCACGGAGGAAAATCCCCTTATGAATTTGCGGTAGTAATTCGCAAAACCTATAAAGCGTTGAGTAGCTTTAAGGCCCTTGGGTAATGGCCACTGTAAGACTGCCTCCAGTTTACGAGGATCCATCTGGAAACCAGACGGAGATATAACGTATCCAAGGAATTGTATCTCCGTTTGGTCAAACTGGCATTTCTCCAGTTTACAGTAAAGGCCGTTCTGTAACAGGGTTTTCAGTACAATTCTCACATGTTCGTGATGTGTCTCTAGGTCTGGGGAATAGATGAGAATGTCGTCCAAATACACTAGAACGAACATGTGAAGGTACTCTCTTAGGACATCGTTGATAAAATCCTGGAATACCGCTGGAGCGTTACATAATCCAAACGGCATAACCAGGTATTCGTAATGTCCCATTCTGGTGTTAAATGCGGTCTTCCATTCGTGACCGTCCTTAATTCTGACTAGATTGTAGGCACTTCGGAGATCGAGCTTGGTAAAGACTCGAGCTCCCTTTAATCTGTCGAATAGCTCTGATATAAGGGGAATAGGGTAGGCATTTTTTATGGTAATCCTATTCAAACCCCTATAATCAATACAAGGGCGTAGGTTTCCTTCTTTTTTAGAGACAAAGAAGAATCCAGCCCCGGCTGGTGAGGAGGACCTACGGATATGACCCTTTCTGAGAGCATCCTTAATATATTCCTCCAAACAAAGATTTTCCTGGGGGGACAAGGCATAGACTCCTCCCTTGGGAGGCATAGTCCCTGGTAATAAGTTTATAGTACAGTCATAAGGTCTATGAGGAGGTAATCCTTCTGACTGGACCTTGTTAAATACCTCTTTCAAATCCATATACTGCTGTGGAATTTGTGTGGTCAAGGGAGGTGTAACAGGAACATTAATGGTGCCAATAGGTTGTGGGATTTGCTTAAAGCAAACACCTTTGCATCTCTCACCCCAACTCACAATCTCTCCTTCAATCCAATCCAAACGTGGATTGTGTTTCAGGAGCCAAGGGAAACCGAGTATTATCGGAACTGTAGGTGAAGATATGATTTGAAAGGTAATTTCTTCAGAGTGGAGAATACCCACTGAAACAGCGATTGGCAGAGTTTCGTGTGTGATGAAAGGCTGGGTAAGAGGCCTTCCATCAATGGCCTCGACTGCTATAGGTTTCTCTTTATGTCTTAAGGGCAGGAGATGTTTAGCAGAGAACTCTTTGTCTAGGAAATTCTCCGCTGCCCCAGAGTCAATCATAGCCTCACACTGAACAGTAGTGTTCTCGAAAGATAAGGTTACTTTGACCAGGAAACGGTTCTTAGTCAATTTAGGGGACATATACATCACACCTAAGGTCGGTCCCCGTACGTGCCTTAGGTGTGCAAGTTTTCCGGCCGAACCGGGCATGACGATCTTAGATGTCCCTTCTTGCCACAATACATACATAACCCCTCGTTACGTCTGTGTTGTCTCTCTGCCTCAGTGAGTTTAGCACTACCCAATTGCATGGGTTCAGGTTCTGGAAGAGGCGTTTGGCTACTCACCACTGGGTTAGAGAAACGAGGAGCTATGGACAAATTAGAACGTCTGTTACGTTGTTTGTTTTTCTCTCTCTCTCTGAGCCGGTTATCAATGTTTATCATGTAGGCAATAAACTCATTAAGACTAACCAGAAGGTCTCTAGCTGCAGTTTCATCTTGTATATTCTCAGCTAAACCTTCAGAGAAAGCAGCCACCAGACCGCTATTGGTCCAATCAACCTCAGACGCTAATGTCCTGAACTCTATTGCATAATCGGCTACAGAACGACTGCCTTGCCTGATTCTCATAAGGGCTTTGGCAGCGTTCTTCTCCCTGCCTTTAGGTTCAAATGTAGCCTTAAAGGCCGTAAGAAAGGTACTGTAATCACGGGCTATTGCGTCACCACTTTCCCATAAGGGGTTAGCCCAAGTCAAGGCTTTTCCAGTTAATTGGTTCATCAGATAGCCTATTTTAGATCTATCTGTTGGGAATGAACCTGGGGAGGCCTCAAAGTGGTATTTGTAACAGATCCTTCCAACTTAGTCTTTTCTTTTGTTCGGTTCATGCCTCTGTTCGCCTGATTTCGTGCGAAGTCCGTATGTGAAATATAGGTGGCCGCCATTTCAGGACTTTACACGTGGTCGCGGCCATCTTGTGTGCGAACAGCGGTGTTTGCCTGTAACCGCATGGAACTAAAAACGGATACGCAAACAGGCGAACACCGCTGAGTCCTCCAGACCTCCACAAGTTCGCACAGAAACTACCGAACACCCCACCATTCGGTAGTTACACTCAGTCACCTATGGGGATTTCAGCGAACCCCGCGATTCGGATGGATGACAAGATTTTCATACCGTTTTACCGTGCGAACAGAGACCGACCGCAAGGCCAAAACTCATGGAACTATTTTCGGCTAGTTGGTCTGTGCGGTCGGTCAAAACTTTGAAACTCTGTAACTCCCGAACCGTTCACCCAATCGGGCTGATTTTTGGACAGAGTGTTCCCCGAACGAAGATCTCTCAAGCGGTGCCGGATTTAAAGGTGTACCCCCTGTTTTTGGGGTACATCCAGAACTGGGGCAAAATATTGTATGTTCTAATTGTATTATGTGGTTATCTGAGGGGAGGAGACGTGGGGGTGTTACCCTGTGCATAATTGGTTGTTTTCATCCTCCCCCTGAGAGTGTCCTGTGTGTACCCTTTTCTAATAAAAAGCAGGCTGGGTGTCCCAGTCCTCAGTTCTTCTTGACCCTTCATAACGTAGCCTCGTCTCGTTCTTGAAAGGGGATTGTTTGGGAAGGTTATTCTGTTCCTGTTGCAGCTGAACCTGATTTTCGCTCTGGATATCGTGGATGGGATTATATCAGCCTACTTCTCCACAGCAGCTTGCAGGGAAAAAGGACGTCTCCAACGGCAGAAACCCTCTCTCTATCTGGGTAGCCGTTACAGTGGTGGCAAGCGGTGGGATGGTCCTTTTATCCAAGGAGCAAGTGCTGAATGGAGTCTCAGTATGCCAAGCTGAAAAGACCCACACTAAAGGATTTATTGGAGAATCGTGGTAGGAGTGCCAGCAACAGACCACGGAGGGAGCTGATAGCTGACCTGCTGGAGCTGGACGAGATGGATAGGTCCATGGAGGTAACGGAACCCAGGGCACCCATCAGTGAGGACGATGTGATTACGGCAATTGTGCAGCGGAGATTAGCGTTGTATCCAGTCACGTCTACAGAGCTAATAACCCAACTACTCCGGGAAACAAGGGAAGAGATCCAAACCAAGAGGGATCAAGAAATGGAACTGGTAAGAGCCAGACAGCTCACTACACAGACAGTTCCTACCCCGCTACCCACTACTACAGTAACGAAAATTCCCTTCAATGCATTTAAAACCTTTGCAGAAAATGAAGAGGAAATTTATGGGTATTTGGCGGACTTTGAAAGACAGTGCTCGCTACATCAAATACCGCCAGGGCAATGGGTCACTATCCTGGCGGGAAAACTATCAGGAAAAGCTAGTGAGGCTTTTCGAGCGCTCACTACAGAGGAGATCACGCAGTACCAAACAGTAAAAGAGGCACTGCTCACCAGGTATGCGGTAACCCCAGAAGCCTACCGTCGCCGCTTCCGGGAGTCCAAAAAGAAAGCTGTGGACTCCCACATGGAATGGGCCAACCGACTACAAAGAGTGGCATCACATTGGGTCCAAGGATGTAAGGCCAACACCGGAGAGGAGATATTACAATTATTCTTAATGGAACAT
Organism: Pelobates fuscus; assembly: GCF_036172605.1. Taxonomy (NCBI): domain Eukaryota; kingdom Metazoa; phylum Chordata; class Amphibia; order Anura; family Pelobatidae; genus Pelobates; species Pelobates fuscus. The sequence goes on from NC_086317.1 coordinate 405,258,832, forward strand.
TTCTTTCAAAATTTGGCTGCGGACCTACAAGACTGGGTACGAGACCGGCGCCCCGCTAATTTAAATGAGGCGGCTCGGCTGGCCGATGAATACGCCGAGACAAGGAGAGTAAGCCAGGGTACTCCACGACCAGCTCATAAGATAGAGCCACGTACCCCAGCCACTGTCTCACGCCCAGAGTTTCGAGCTCCAGTCCCACCAGGACCACCCCGTCCTCAGGGACCTACCAACTACCCCCGAGATTTGTCGAAAGTGACGTGCCATCACTGCGGCAACCTCGGACATATTGCTCGATATTGTCCCCTAAGATCCACTAGTAACAATTGGAGACGCACAACTCCCAACGCAGAGGCCCCTGCATCACGACCCTCTGCAGCTCACTGTGTGGAAGCTGAAATGGGCCCTGAGGAATGCCTGGGGATTTTGTATGAAGCAGATCCCATACAAGCTGCTTCGCCAGATAACCGACAGCATCATCGGCAGGAAGTTCGGGTGAATGGACAAACAGCACAAGGCCTAAGAGACACCGGGGCTACCATCACGTTGATCCAAAAACACCTAGTAAAGCCAGAGAATGTGTCTACCCGCACTGTTGCTGTTCGGGTCGCAGGGGGCGCTGTTTTTCGCTTGCCCACTGCCCGAGTACACTTAGACTGGGGAGTCGGATCGGGGAAAACTACAGTTGGCATCATGGACAACTTGCCTGCCGAGGTCGTCTTGGGAAATGACATTGGCCCCTTGACCTCAGCATATTTGCCCACACCTGCTGCCGCTTGTCCCGTAACCACCCGCTCACAGGCCCGTGTCACAGATGACCCTAATACAGGCCGGGAGACCCAGGTAAGCCAAGCACCCACATGTAACCCCACTACAACAAGCAGGCCCATAGCTTGGGACACCCCAGAGGAGTTTGGGAGGGAAACTAGAGAGGACCCCACCCTCCAAAAGTATCGAGAATTAGCAGACAGTAGGGAGGGCAAACAGGAACGTTTCCTATGGGATGGGGACAGGTTGTACAGACTGACGGAAGGGAAAAAGAGAGGCTGTCCCCCTTCACAGAAGCGCCAACTAGTGGTACCCAGAAAGTACCGGTTGGAGCTTCTCCGAATCGGCCACGACATTCCGTTGGCAGGGCATCTAGGGGGTAACCGTACCACCTTCCGGATCACCCAGACCTTCTTTTGGCCGGGGATCTCAAAGGATGTACGACGTTACTGCAGCACTTGTGACGTATGCCAACGGGTAGGGAAGAGAGGAGATCACCCTAAAGCTCGACTGTTACCTATGCCTGTGATCGAGGAACCATTTAGCAGGGTGGCAGTCGACCTAGTGGGACCCCTACCTAACCCCAGTCCCTCTGGTAAGAAATACATCCTTACCGTAGTGGACTATGCTACTCGATACCCGGAAGCTGTCGCTCTGACGAATATCCAGGCTGACACTGTCGCCAGTGCTCTAGTCGGGATATTCACCCGAGTGGGATTTCCTCAGGAAATCTTGTCCGATAGAGGGACCCAGTTTACCGCAGACCTAACCCAGCAGCTATGGAAGGTTTGTAGTATTAAACCCCTACTTAGTTCCCCGTACCACCCTCAGACTAACGGTCTCTGTGAACGTTTTAACGGTACCCTAAAGCAATTGCTACGGACCTTTACAGCGGAATACAAAGATTGGGAACGATTCTTGCCGCACCTCCTGTTCGCTTATCGGGAGGTGCCACAGGAATCCACAGGGTTCTCTCCCTTTGAACTGCTCTATGGCCGGAGAGTACGAGGCCCTCTCGACCTCATCCGAGAGCACTGGGAGGGAGAGACAGAACATGAGGGTGTCCCCATCGTACCATATGTACTAGAAATGCGGGACCGCATGGAACAGTTAGCCCGGATGGCACGGGACCATCTCCATGCGGCCCAGGGCCGGCAGAAACGTTGGTACGATCAGGGCGCCCGCCAGCGAACGTTCCAAGTAGGCCAGAAGGTGCTGGTGCTTAGACCTGTCAAAGGGAATAAGCTCCAGACCTCCTGGCAGGGCCCTTACAAAGTGGTAGCACAGGTATGTGACACCACCTATGTAATTGCCAGCAGCAAAGATGAAAGGATCCAGAAGTCCTTTCACGTAAATTTATTAAAAGAATATCAAGAAAGGCCCGAGGATATAGCAGCCATATGTATACCAGCCACTGAAGACCCTGACAGCTTACCCATACCCGACCTTTTAGCTAACTCGGAACCTAAGACCCTGCTCAATACCATACAGCTAGGGGAGCGACTAACCCCCGCTGAAAAGGGACAGATCCGACAACTGCTGACTGAAAAGAGGTTGACATTTTCCCAAGAGCCCGGATACACCCCCTTAGCAACTCACTATGTAGAGACCCCAGGTCAACCCCCTCTCCGGCAAACTCCCTATAGGATCCCTGAGGCAGTAAAAGATGAGATGAGGAAGGAAATCCAGGAGATGCTAAGACTAGGAGTGATAGAGCCATCTGACAGCCCGTGGGCCTCACCGGTGGTCCTAGTCCCCAAAAAGGATGGGACTACCCGGTTCTGTGTCGATTATCGACGTCTCAATGACAAAACCCTGACAGACGCATATCCCATGCCCCGAGTAGACGAGCTATTAGATCGTATTGCCAGGGGACGTTATCTGACCACCATCGATTTGTGTAAAGGGTATTGGCAGATTCCCCTGGCCAAGGAGGCTATCCCTAAGTCGGCCTTTGTCACCCCATTTGGCTTGTACCAATTTAAGGTCATGCCATTTGGGATGAAAAACGCCCCGGCTACATTTCAGCGCTTAGTGGACCGCCTCCTTGATGGCTTCCAGGATTTCGCCTGCGCGTACCTGGATGACATTGCGATTTATAGCGAAACCTGGGGAGAGCACTTAAGGCATGTAGAGGCCGTACTGGATCAGATTCGGGCCGCAGGATTGACTCTGAAACCAGAAAAGTGTAACTTCGGCATGGCAGAAGTCCAGTACCTGGGACATCGAGTGGGATGTGGGAAGCAGCGCCCAGAACCCGCTAAAATTGAAGCTGTAGCTAACTGGCCCACACCCCACACCAAAACTCAAGTATTAGCATTTTTGGGAACCGCAGGATATTATAGGAGGTTTGTCCCTGACTATAGTACCATCGCAAAACCATTAACAGACCTAACCAAAAAGAACTTGCCTAGGATAGTCCTGTGGTCTCCCGCCTGTGAAACAGCCTTTCAGGCCCTAAAGAATGCTCTGATTCATGCACCTGTCCTGTCTGCCCCCGTCCCTAACAAAAGATTTGTCGTTCATACAGATGCATCCATGTATGGACTGGGGGCAGTTCTAAGCCAGGTCGGAGAAGATGGAGGCGAGCACCCTGTCGCGTATCTCAGTAGGAAACTGTTACCTAGAGAAGTGAGCTACGCGGCAGTGGAAAAGGAATGCTTAGCCCTGGTCTGGGCATTAAAGAAACTCACCCCATATTTGTACGGACAGGAATTTACATTAATCACCGACCATAACCCCCTGGTGTGGTTAAACAGAGTAGCTGGAGATAATGGACGCTTGTTGAGATGGAGCCTAGCACTGCAACCCTACAACTTTTCCATTCAATACCGCCCGGGCAGGTTTAACGGGAATGCCGATGGTCTGTCCAGACAAACAGAACTATTACCCTAACAAGGAACCGGACAGCCCCAAGTTGACCCGAAAAGGATCAATCCGGGTCTGCCGGAGTGTTCCACAAAAGGGGAGCAGTGTAACAGATCCTTCCAACTTAGTCTTTTCTTTTGTTCGGTTCATGCCTCTGTTCGCCTGATTTCGTGCGAAGTCCGTATGTGAAATATAGGTGGCCGCCATTTCAGGACTTTACACGTGGTCGCGGCCATCTTGTGTGCGAACAGCGGTGTTTGCCTGTAACCGCATGGAACTAAAAACGGATACGCAAACAGGCGAACACCGCTGAGTCCTCCAGACCTCCACAAGTTCGCACAGAAACTACCGAACACCCCACCATTCGGTAGTTACACTCAGTCACCTATGGGGATTTCAGCGAACCCCGCGATTCGGATGGATGACAAGATTTTCATACCGTTTTACCGTGCGAACAGAGACCGACCGCAAGGCCAAAACTCATGGAACTATTTTCGGCTAGTTGGTCTGTGCGGTCGGTCAAAACTTTGAAACTCTGTAACTCCCGAACCGTTCACCCAATCGGGCTGATTTTTGGACAGAGTGTTCCCCGAACGAAGATCTCTCAAGCGGTGCCGGATTTAAAGGTGTACCCCCTGTTTTTGGGGTACATCCAGAACTGGGGCAAAATATTGTATGTTCTAATTGTATTATGTGGTTATCTGAGGGGAGGAGACGTGGGGGTGTTACCCTGTGCATAATTGGTTGTTTTCATCCTCCCCCTGAGAGTGTCCTGTGTGTACCCTTTTCTAATAAAAAGCAGGCTGGGTGTCCCAGTCCTCAGTTCTTCTTGACCCTTCATAACGTAGCCTCGTCTCGTTCTTGAAAGGGGATTGTTTGGGAAGGTTATTCTGTTCCTGTTGCAGCTGAACCTGATTTTCGCTCTGGATATCGTGGATGGGATTATATCAGCCTACTTCTCCACAGCAGCTTGCAGGGAAAAAGGACGTCTCCAACGGCAGAAACCCTCTCTCTATCTGGGTAGCCGTTACAGTATTCTATTTGGTTTAAAAAACCTCTAAATTCCTTAGAATCACCTCCATAACGAGGGGGCGGTGACAAAGTTATGGACGGTGGTTTATGTGGTACGGGAACCACTACAGGTGGCGGAACCACAGGTGGTACAGGAGGGACCTCTAAATAGGCAGTCCTCTGGAGCAAGGTCTGAAATGCCTGAGCAAATTGGTCTAACCTGTGGTCAATATCCTCCACCCTATTTTCACAGGCGATCATATGTTTGCATAGTTCTGCAGGATCCAAGGCCATGTCGTAATGTCACGACTAGTAATGTGGTCCAGCACGCAGAAACTATGTAAACGTATACATAAGTCAGAAAAGGAAAAATAACAGGACAGAGCGTAAACCGGACCTTAGAATGGCCGGACTAATACGCTAGAGACAGAGTATGGTCAAAGGGAAAGCCGAGGTCAAGGAAGCCAGAAAATACTCAATACCGATAAAACAAGCCAAGTCAGGGAAACCAGAGATCAGAATAACCAGGGAAACGCCAAGGATCAGGATACCAGGAAATCAGAAACACGAAAATAGCACTTTCAGGAAACCAGGGAACTGAAACTACGACATGGCAAAGTACTAGGGTGAATTAGGGGTTTAAATACCCCTCTCTAAGCTATGATTGGTCAGAGGGCGACCTCTGACCCCAGAACGTGCGTGTGCGTTGACGTCGTGACGTCACGCACACGTTAGTATAATTCTCGGGGGCGGGGCTATCCATAGACGCGACCACGTGGTCGGCGCCATATTGGATTCGGGCGTGATGCCCGGAAGAACTACACGCGCGGTTCCCGGCTCGCCGACGAGCAGGTAAGCTCGTGTATTCGGAGCGGTCGTGCCGGTCGGGCACGACCGTGAGGCTCGGCGGGCCGGTGACCGCAACAAACTTCCACCTACAGTGAAGCTACATCCTGTTTTTCATGTATATTTGCTGAAGCCTCATCATCCTGACCCTTTCCACATAAATGTCTCTACTTCTCCTAATCCCATATTGATCCAAGGTGAAGAAGAATACGAAATTCAAGGTGTACTGGATTCAAGGATCCATCGTGGCTCCTTACAATACCTCATCAGATGGAAAGGATGATGAAGATACATGGGAAAACTCCTCTGTCGTTCATGCTGACAAATTAAATTCCACAAACGTTACCCTGTTAAACCAAGTCAATAGCACCCAGAGGTTGCTCATTAAGGAGGGGATACTGTCATGCCTTAATTACGGTATTCCCTTACTTCCTGGTTCCACGGAGCCTAGCCACACCTCTTTATGACACGGTCTGCCTATTTAATCTGACCGCACCAGCTGATCGACGCTGGATTATTAAACTACGTTCCGTACCTACCAACCGGTACAACTTCGTTGTGAAAGTCTCTGCTACCAGACCGGACTGAAAGACTCTGCAAAGTTCCCTTCACCTCTCCTCATCCATGACTAAAGCTTAAACACTCTTCACCCGCCTCTGAGGAGATCTCGGGAACCAGTGTTCTATGTGCCGGAAGCTAAGTAACACCAATGTGATAAGCGTTGCATCTAAAAGCTGTTATTACCTGTCTCCAAAGTCCTTTGGTAAAACCAACCCCGTTACAGCTAACTTCAACTCATACTGCATATCAGTTATCTACATCAGTCTTGCTTCAGTTAAAGTTATGGAACAGCTATTGTAACTAATTATCATCTAAACCGTTAATTCTACTAAGAGACTTTTTTTGATTCAGTATCTGCAATTTACTATCGTTTACTCCTTAAAGCTACAGTGCCTATAATTGTGGACTTCAGTTATCGTTTACTCCTTAAAGCTACAGTGCCTATAATTGTGGACTTCAGTTATCGTTTACTCCTTAAAGCTACAGTGCCTATAATTGTTGACTTCAGTTATCGTTTACTCCTTAAAGCTACAGTGCCTATAATTGTTGACTTCAGTTATCGTTTACTCCTTAAAGCTACAGTGCCTATAATTGTGGACTTCAGTTATCGTTTACTCCTTAAAGCTACAGTGCCTATAATTGTGGACTTCAGTTATCGTTTACTCCTTAAAGCTACAGTGCCTATAATTGTGGACTTCAGTTATCGTTTACTCCTTAAAGCTACAGTGCCTATAATTGTGGACTTCAGTTATCGTTTATTCCTTAAGGCTACAGTGTCTGTAATTGTGGACTTCAGTTATCGTTTTCTAATTAAAGCTACAGTGCCTGTGAATTGGACTAACGTCCCATTATCTTTTACCTTTTATAATAAAAAACTTCAAACTATACGAAATCTACAGTTGTGTTCCTTCATATCAAATGTTTAGACGTGACAGAACCTCTATCAGATACCAGATTGTGAGGAATGCCATGCACACGGACAATTTCTCGTATAAAGATTAGTACCAGGTCTTGAGATGACGGCAATTTCTTGAGAGGAATAAAATGAGCCACTTTAGAAAAACGGTCCACGACCATGAGAATGGTGGTATAACCATTAGAACTAGGAAGTTCAACAATGAAGTCCATGGACAAGTGGGACCATGGGACCTCAGGAATAGGAAGAGGTTGTAACAACCCACAAAGGAGTTTATGAGGCACTTTGGAAACCGCACAAACAGAACAAGCCTGCACATATTCCTTAACATCCTTCCTGAGGGAATCCCACCAGAATGACCTCATGATAGCAGAAGTGGATTTATCAATACATGGGTGACCAGCAGATACATTGTCGTGAAACACCTTCATGATATTAACCCTTTCCCCCAATGGAACAAACAGTTTGTCCTGAGGTTTGTCCTGAGACTGAGCCTCCATGATGGAGCCAAGCAGTGGAGAGGACAATGAAAGGACAGTGGATGCAATGATACATTCTGGGGGAATGATATGGCACGTTTCTTGCTCTAGTATAGCCTCAGTATCAAACTGCCTGGACAAGGCGTCGGCCTTGACATTTTTAGAACCAGGTCTATAAGTGATAAGAAAATTAAAGCGAGAAAGAAATAGAGACCACCTAGCTTGTCTAGAAGATAATCGCTTAGCATCTCCTATGTAAGCCAGATTTTTGTGATCAGTAATGATCAAAAGGGGGTCCTTGGAACCCTCTAAAAGATGTCACCACTCCTTGAGAGCTAGCATCATGGCCAACTATTCTCTATTGCCAATATCGTAATTGCAGGGCCGGCACTACCATAGGGCGGCACAAGTGGCCGCCTAAGCGCACTGGCCTGGGGGGCGCAATCCTCGGGTGACCGGCCGGAGGAGAGCACCTGCTGCCGGTCATTGCGTGTAGAGTGGCCAAGCGGGCAGGCCACGGTTTACCCAGTCTGACAGGAGATGCAACAAACTGCTTCCTGTCAGACCGGGACCGGGACAGGAAACAGGATCCTCTACCGCGTACCGCCCGCTCAACCATGCTACATGGAGAGAGAAGAAGGGGGCACAATGAAAGGTAGGAGGGGAGTGGGGGACAATACAAGTTACAGGGGGAGGGAAAGAAGAGTTACAGGGGGGCAATAAAAGATATGGGGGGGAAGAAGTGTTACAGGAGGGGGGGGACAATAAAAGTTACAGGAGGGGGAGGACAATAAAAGTTACAGGGGGGGAAAGAAGAGTTACAGGGGGGATGGGGGGACAATAATAGTTACAGGGGGGAAAGAAGCGTTACAGGAGGGGGACAATACAAGTTACAGGAGGGGGGACAATACAAGTTACAGGAGGGGGGACAATACAAGTTACAGGAGGGGGGGCAATAAAAGTTACAGGGGGGAAGAAGAGTTACAGGAGGGGGGACAATAAAAGTTACAGGGGGGGAGAAGAGTTACAGGATGGGGGACAATACAAGTTACAATAGGGGGGACAAGAAGAGTTACAGGAGGGGGGAATAAGATTTACTGGAGGGGAGGGACAATAAGAGTTACAGTAGGGGAGGGGGACAAGAAGAGTTCCAGGAGGGGAGGTGGGCAATAAGAGTTACAGGAGGAAATGGAGGGGCAATAAGAGTTACAGGAGGGGAAGGAGGTACAATTAGAGTTACAGGAGGGAGGGGGAGCAATAAAAGGTACAGGAGGGGAGGGGGGTAATAAAAGGTTCAGGGGAGGCAATAAAAGGTGGGGGACATTTAAAGGCACAGGAGGGGAGGTGGAACAATGAAAGGTATAGGGGGAGGGGGACATTGAAAACACAGGAATGCTGGGAGGCACAAAGAGAAACTCATAGAGGCTGAATGCACACGGGGGGCAAAGAGGGGCTGAGGGAGGACACATAGACAGACAGAAGGGTTGTGGGGAGAAAGAGACGTACAAAGGGACTTTGGGGTAGAAAGAGCCACACAAAGGAGCTGGAGAGAAGAATGAGACAGACAAAGGGGCTGGAGTAAGTAAAAAATACACAAATGGGTTGTAAGAGACACACGAGGAGATAAAACACAGCAAAGCGGGTGTAAGACACACAAAGGAGAAAAAGGGAGTAAGATATTCGAATGATAGGATATAAAACACTGAAGGGGTAAGAAATTCAAAAGGGGGGGTTACATGACACACAGGTGAAGATGCATTTTTTGGGGGGGAGGAGGGGGGGCAAAACGCATCTTCGCCTGTGTAGTCAAAAATCCTTGCACCGGCCCTGCGTAATTGCGCTCAGCAGGAGACAACTTTCTAGAAAAGTAACCACAAGGATGTAACAGAGTTTCCTGGCTCTCACTCTGGGAGAGAACTGCCCCTACCCCTGTCTCTAAAGCATTAACTTCCAGTATGAAAGGCTTACTGGTGTCAGGATGTATCAATATGTCGGCGGAGGCAAACCGCTGTTTGAGAGTTTCAAAGGCTTCAATAGCCTCCTTAGACGATATCGTACTACTAGCCCCCTTGCGTGTCATATTGGTGATGGGGGCTATTACTGAAGAAAATCCCTTTATAAATCTTCTGTAATAATTGGCGAAACCAATGAACCTTTGAATGGCTTTCAACCCAGTGGGTAAAGACCACTGTAGAACAGACTCTAGTTTTTTAGGATCCATCTGAAACTCAGAGGCAGAAATATTATATCCTAAAAACTGTACTTCAGACTGGTCAAAGATACATTTTTCCAATTTACAATAAAGTTGTTTTTTTAACAAGGTTTGCAGAACTTGTTTAACGTGATCATGGTGAGACTGGAGGTCAGGAGAATAAATAAGGATATCATCCAGATAGACCAAGACAAATGAGTAAATGTAATCCCTGAGTACATCACTAATGAAATCTTGGAAAACCGCTGGAGCATTGCACAACCCGAATGGCATCACTAGATATTCATAGTGTCCACTTCTGGTATTAAATGCAATCTTCCACTCGTGGTTTTCCTTGATTGTCACTAAATTGTAAGCACTTCTAAGGTCAAGCTTAGTAAACACTTTAGCACTCTTGAGCCTGTCAAATAATACAGCAATAAGAGGAATGGGGTAGGCGTTCTTAATGGTGATTTTGTTCAATGCCCTATAATCGATACATGGACGCAACTCACCATTCTTTTTAGATACAAAAAGGAATCCTGCATCATATATGGCCTTTATTCAATGAATCTTTAATATATTCCTCCATTACACTACTCTCCTGAGGAGATAGAGCATAGACTGCTCCCTCAGGTGGCATAGCGCCTGCTAGTAAGTTAATGGAACAGTCATTTGTTCTGTGAGGAGGTAGAGTATTAGACTGAGTCTTGCTGAATACTTCTTTAATGTCTTGGTATTGTATAGGGATCTCGGGATTTTGATGTGTACTAGTGGGGAATTTAATAGTGCCCACTCTTTTGGTGACATGCAATATGCACCTTTCATTACAATCCTTACCCCATTCTAATATTTCCCCATTAGCCCAGTCAATATGAGGGTTATGCTTGCTAAGGGAATGGAAATCCTAATATGATAGGACAAGAAGGAGATGCAATCACCTAAAATGTAATCTCTTCCTTATGTAAGGCACCAATGGAAATATTAATGGGTAAGGTTTCATGCGTTATCAATGGTTGTGAGAGTGGTCTCCCATAAATAGCTTCAACAGCTAGGGGTGATAGTCTCTCTTTGATAGGTATAGTATTACCCTTGACAAATTGAACGTCGATTAAGTTTCCAGCAGCACCTGAATCCACCAGGGCTTTGTATGTAAAGTTATTTTTGTAAAAGGCAATAGAAATGTCAAGGAGAAACCTATTTTAATTCTTTTCTGAGGACGTTTCCATTACACCTAAGATCTGTCCCCTTAAGGTGCTTAGGTGCGGTAGTTTTCCAGACGTATGGGACAATTGTTTCTCATATGTCCCTTCCTACTGCCTATAGGCCTTCTTTTCTCCTATATTGTCTTTCTGCTTCCGACAGTCTAGTGACCCCCAACTGCATGGGTTTGGATTCGGACTGTACAGGAATTTCAGGGACAATAGGTCTGGAGAAACGGGGTGCTAAATGCATACTCATGCGTCTGGTCTTGTTTCTAGTAGCTTCTCTGGTTCTCAGTCTATTATCAATCTGCATGACAAAAGTGATAAGTTCATTAAGCTTTTTGGGGCAATCTCATCTGGCATAGTTTCAGATAATCCCTTTTTAAATGCAGAGATTAACCCACTATTAGTCCAGTCTACCTCGGAAGCTAGGGTACGAAATTCTATGGCATATTCTGAGATAGACCGGTTCCCTATAAATTTGAATTCCGTAAGGAACTCCTGGTAATTGTGTTCCACACTACTATTACTCTCCCATAATGGATTGGCCCAAGCTAAAGCTTTAACTTTTAACTGATTCATTAGGTAACCAATTTTAGCTCTGTCTGTGGGAAAAGATCCCGGTGAGGCCTCAAAATGATACTCCATTTGGTTAAGAAATCCCCGGCATTCTTGAATATTACCATCAAAATGCAGGGGAGTAGATAGGGAGATAGTAGGTGCCTTGTGTACTATAGGTGGAGGCAGAGGCGGCTCTCTAATTAGGCGGTTTAGGCGGCCGCCTAAGACCTCGCGCTGGCTGGGGCCTCGCAGCTGACTAAACCGCCTGTGGGCAGACTGTGTCAGGTCCTCGGTCAGTGACCGAGGACCCGACACCAGGAGGGGGCCCAGCGGCTTGCCTGGTATGCCGCCGGGTGCGAGGCCCCTCCTGGCTGCCCGGCCAGCCACCGCAGACACCGGTCTGCAGCTCCGCAGTGTGCAGAGCTGCAGACCATGTGTCTCGCGAAAACCGGCCAATCAGAGCGTTGCCGCGGGTTACCACAGCAACACTTGCGAATCTCTTGCGAGATTACATGGTCCGCTCCACATCACCCCCCCTCCTTCTCACATCACCCCCTCCCTCTCACATCACCCCCTCCCTCTCACATCACCCCCTCCCTCTCACATTACCCCCCTCCCTCTCACATTACCCCCCTCCCTCTCACATTACCCCCCTCCCTCTCACATTACCCCCCTCCCTCTCACATTACCCCCCTCCTTCTCACATCACCCCCCCTCCTTCTCACATCACCCCCCCTCCTTCTCACATCACCCCCCTCCTTCTCACATCACCCCCCCTCCTTCTCACATCACCCCCCCTCCTTCTCACATCACCCCCCTCCTTCTCACATCACCCCCCTCCTTCTCACATCACCCTCACCCCTCTCACATCACCCCCCACCCCCAGGCCCGGACTGGCCATCGGGCAAACCGGGCAAATGCCCGGTGGGCCGCGATGGCCACGGGCCGAGGCCGGGGAGATACAGCCGTTCTATGCAGGGCCGGCGCTATCCGAGCGCCGGCCCCGCTGTGTTGCATGAAGGGCCGGTGGGGAGATCGAAGATCTCCCTCACCGGCCCACATGCTCTCAAATGCGGCCGCCGGCTGGGAGAGAGAGAGGGAGGGAGCCAGCCTGGAGAGGCGGACCCGGCGGAGCTCTAACTTGCAGCTCCGCCGGGTTTTTCTCGCGAGATCCGGGCCGTTGCCATGGCAACCGGCCCGGTCTCGCGAGAGTGAACTCTAGCCCGAAGGCTAGAGTTCACTTACCACGAGGACCACCAGGGATGGATGTCAGCAGCCCCCCCTTCCAGGCTACAGGTAAGAAGGGAAGGGGGGGGGGGGATATAATATATTTATTTTAAATAATAAAAAAAAAAAACCTCAATATTGGCATTTACACAATACATACACAATCCTTGCAAACACACACATCACCCTCACCCAGCACCCAAACATACTCACCCAGCACCCTAACATACTCACACAGCACCCTAACACTCACCCAGCACCCTAACATACTCACACAGCACCCTAACATACTCACACAGCACCCTAACATACTCACACAGCACCCAGCACCCTAACATACTCACCCAGCACCCTAACATACTCACACAGCACCCAGCACCCTAACATACTCACACAGCACCCTAACATACTCACACAGCACCCTAACATACTCGCCCAGCACCCTAACATACTCGCCCAGCACCCTAACATACTCACCCAGCACCCTAACATACTCACCCAGCTAACATACTCACCCAGCACCCAAACATACTCACCCAGCACCCAAACATACTCACCCAGCACCCAAACATACTCACACAGCACCCAAACATACTCACATAGCACCCAGCACCCTAACATACTCACCCAGCACCCTAACACTCACACAGCACCCTCACATACTCACCCAGCACCCTCACATACTCACCCAGCACCCTCACATACTCACCCAGCACCCTCACATACTCACCCAGCACCCTAACACTCACCCAACACCCTAACGTACTCACCCAGCACCCTAACGTTCTCACCCAGCATCCTAACGCTCACCCAGAACCCTAACGCTCACCCAGAAACCTAGCTCACACAGCACCCTCACTCACATAGCACCCTAACACACACAGCACCCTAACACACACACAGCACCTTCGCACAGCACCCTAACACATAGCACCCACACACAGCGCCCTCACACACACATACTGCATCCTCCCACACACACAGCACCTTCCCACACACACTATACTCCTCACAAATGCACACTACATCCCTCACACACACAGCAGCCCCCAAACACACTGCACCACTCACACACACACTCACTAGATCTCCTATACGCACTCCTTCACACACACTAGATCCCCTACACACAGACGCTGCACCACCTACACACACACTACATTTCTGACATACACACTCTGGATACCCTATGCACACACTAGATTCCATTTAAGCAAACACATAGTGTCTCCATAAATGGGATACCGTGAGTATCCCAATTATGGAAACCCCTGAGACAAGTTTCAAGCAAACACAACGCAAGCATGTTATTAAATTTGCTTGCGCTGTGCAGAACAAATACAGGGCCCTTTTCTCATGCCCTGGAAGAGCATTGAACCAACATGCTCACTTTGAGATGGGGCGTGCTTGTCATTGGGGATGACAAAACACACCCTATCTGGCCCCGCCCCCTTTTCAGTGGGCCGCTGTGAATAAAAAATGCCCGGGCCGAATTTTTTCCCCAGTCCGGCCCTGCCCACCCCCCTCTCACCATCACCCCCCCCCATACACACAATACAATTCAAGCAGCTACCCCATACAAATAGGGTCTCAAAATATAGGGACAAACACGCAAACATGCTCACAGAAACATACTTCCACACACAAGGATACTCTGTCAGACACACTCTCAGGCACATACACAGGTAAACTGTGCATCAATGTGTATATGTGACACTTTTTTGTTAGTGGGGCCTCATGTTTGAGTTTCGCCTAAGGTCTCATAAAGTCTAGAGCCGCCTATGGGTGGAGGTACATAAGGTGGAGGTGAGGCCGCAGGTTACAGGTGCGCCGTTCGGGTAAGAAGTGTACTGAAGGCCTGGGCAAATTGATCCATGCGGTGATCATTATCCTCCAGTTTCCTTTCGCAAGCAGCTATGTGCTTACACAATTCTACAGGATCTATGGCCATGTCATAATGTCAGTATTACAGTATGATCCAGCACGTAGAATTGTGTAATACAGAGGACTGATAGGTAACGTATACCGGACCTTAGAATGGCCGGACTAACTACCAAAGAATAGTCAGGAATAGCCGAGGTCAAAGGATACAGAAATAGACACAACGATAAGGAAAGGCCAGGGGTCAGGAATGCCAGAAAACAGGGAAGTCAAAAACAATGCCAAAGTCAAATAACCAGAATTACCAGAATCAATAACGCGCTCTCGAACAACCACAATGGAAACCACGACAGGACACTGAGCAAGAGAACTGGGCTTTAATACCCCGCCTGTGGATCTGATTGGTTGTAACCGGCCTTTGACCCCAAAGGCAGTTACCAGATTCCTATTTGCATGATTGCTGCTCAGCACAAGCCCTCCTGTGGATTGATTGCTGCTTGGCACAACTTTTCCTGTCAGGACAGTAATGTTTCTCAGCATAACTTTTCCTGTCTGAACAGTAAATTCCATTAATCACATTTTTATAAGCAGATGAATACGTGACACTGCAACCCCAACCACTTACAATTCTATAGGGCTCCCAGTGCCCGGACTGCCACCACAACCACTTTCACATCTATAGGTTTCCCAGTGCCAGGACTGCTACCACAGCTACTTACACATATGTAGGGCTCCCAATGCCAGGATTGCCACCACAACCACTTACACATCTATAGGACTCCCAGTGGCAGAATTACCACCACAGTCACTTACACATCTATAGGGCTCCCAGTGCCTGGACTGCCACCACAACCACTTACACATCTATAGGGCTTCCAGTGCCCAGACTGCCACCACAACTACTTACACATCTGTAGGGCTCCCAATGCCAGGACTGCCACCAGAACTACTTACACATCTGTAGGGCTCCCAGTGCCAGGATTGCCACCACAACCACTTACACATCTATAGGACTCCCAGTGCCAGAATTACCACCACAGCCACTTACACATCTATAGGGCTCCCAGTGCCTGGACTGCCACCACAACCACTTACACATCTATAGGGCTCCCAGTGCCCAGACTGCCACCCCAACCACTTACACATCTATAGGGCTCCCAGTGCCAGGAATTAGCTTATTAAGATTCCTGTCATCATTCATGTAATTTTCACTCCCTCTCTCTTGTTTTGCCACTTTTCAGAAATCCGAAGCACTTCGGCAATTCGGAATTTTGGCAAGTCGGTGTGGAAGGGAGTGGAAGGGAAGCGGGAGATGGCAGGGGCCGGAAGCTTAGAAGGAGCAAGGAGAGGAGAACAGGAGAGGAGGGGGAAGAGAGGGAAGTGGGATAGAGGTAGGTAGAGATGTCAGGCATGTAGTAAGGGGGGGGACTTATCGGGTGAGTTTGGTCTTATGAGGTAAATGCCAAACTTTCAGAGAGTTGTGTGTGTGGTGTGTAAGGGAGACGAGGAGAAGAGGAGGACTTCCCACATCCACGTCTCACCCCCTCAATCCCCGCAATCCCATTATGTAAATGTAGATAAAGTGCACTTCATTCAAGAATCATACTTTACAAGAGTAAAATAAATTCTAACTAGACAAGCAAACATTAGTGGTACAGTTCACACATTGTCTTTAAACGTAACATTTAACTTAAACAATCCCAAGCAAAGTTTCTCACATTACCCCTAGTCTCGACCCTACCTGGCAGTTGGGACTTCATGTTTAGCTTGAGGCTGGGACTCTAAAGTATCTGATAGGGTGTGGGGGTGAGACCCCTCCAATCTCCTGGGGTCTTGGGTGTGGGGTTAAGCATTGGGCCCTTGTTGTAGGTTTTAGCAGGGTCCCCTCGGGTTCGTTGCTACCCCGTAGGAGGTGGGGGCCCGTTAGGGGTAGGAACAGTAGAGGTAGAGCTCGGTGTAGACCTGGGTAGTGGGGGCGTTGGTGTGTTAGGGTCTCCCTTCTATCTGTGTGTCATGGCCCAGAAGTTTGACCCCTATGTAGATCCTGTTTTCATGGTATAGTGCAGAAGTGTGTACCCAGTCTTTTGGGTGCAGTGGTGTGGGGTGTCTCTCGTGAACCTGCGGACAGTGGCCATGGAGGGTTTGGGAGTAGTGCCTAGAGCTCATATAGTAGGGGTCAGAGGGCCACCTGTAGACGGGTGCACTGCGGTCGTGGGCTGTGGCCGGCTTTTCCACCTTTACATCTAGTGCGCTAAAAGGCCCAAGGGACCATGTGTTGAGCAGGGCCACCACATGGTTGGAGGAGGGGGGGGGGGGGTCAGAATAAACGGGTCCTCTCATAATTAGTGGTTTGTGGCCTTAATATTTCCCGATACCCCCTGGTATAATACAAATCTTCAACACATTTTAAGTAGCGTGGTAATAGAAAATAAATAGTTTAGGCAATATATAAAGGGAGATCAATAGAAACCTGTGCCTCTAAGCCTGTACCTGGGAATGTGAGTCTCTGTTTGAGTGGGTGTCATGGTTAGTGCTGCACAGCTTCCCGATCACTAAGGCTATCTTCCTCTGTGTTCGGCGGGGGGAGTCCCAGTTGTTCTCCACTGGGAATCTGGGCCTTGATCCAGGTCCCTTTTAGCAGGGTTGGTGGTGGTGGCAGCAGTGTGAGTCCAAGCGAGTCCGTGAATAGGGACATTACTGCCACATTAGTCAGGATGTGGGTTTGGTCGTCTTTGCGGACCATTAGCTTAAATGGGTGTCCCCACATGTATTTTAGGCCGTGCTGGTTTAGGAATTGCGTTTTTTTTACGATGTTTAAAAAGCACCAGGGAGGTGCGAAATGTGTCCAGTGTACTTACATACATTTTTTTAGGGTAGTGGTGTAGGTGGTCTCTCCCTTGTCTGGCAGTAGCAGGTATTGCGACAATTTGTTATTCCTTCTATTAATTTGTCCTGTTTTTGCGGAGGGACCACGACAGCACCTATTGAACTTTTACTGAATTTTTATTTTATTTTGTCATTTGATTTATTTTGTTTTATTGAATTGTTTTATTTGGTTTTACCTGGCTTTTTTAACATACACTACGGGAGGAAGGATGTCGACACTGTGAATCCTGAAGTGTTTGATATGCTGGATTTCAAGCATTTTTTTGTGAGTGCAATCTAATAAATAATATTGTTTTACACTTTATTGGTACACTATGTCCTGTGTGTCTCTCCCTCTCTATAAGGTCTAAAGGAAAATTACAGATATCCGTCAAGTCTTCAAAGATTACTATACGCCTGTACTGCACTTTTATCTCGTGAGTGCAATTTGAAGTAGCGCACTTCTGGTGTTTTAATTTATTACACTATGCTGTTCTATTTTTATTTCCTTTTGTAGATTGTATTGTTTATTATTTATATTAAGAAGATTAGAAGGTTCTTCTTACAATCATACACTTGGTAAATCTATTTTATATTTTTTTACCTATTGGGGAGCACGTGTGTTTTATATATATATTTCTTGTTCTGTTGGGAGCAAGGTGGCCACCGCGGTTCAGTCTGTGTGTGAAAGAGCGAGGCGACAGAAGGGGCATGTTCTCGTATTTTCTTCTCGCCACCCATGGCAATGTGATTATGCCTGTTTGTAATGGGGCTGGTAGGTATCGATTTGTGGCTAAAGAGTACCTGTTGAAGTGGATGGATGCCTTGTTCCACGGCCATCGAGGCCCACTGGATGTTTTCTGCAGAACCCACCACCACCCACTAGTGGGCGGTAGGGACCAGGTTGACTACCCCTGATCGAAACAAATGTTAGTGAATATGTTAACCTAAGGCTAGTCGAGAACAATCAACCAAGGAACAGAAAAACCCAGTGTGGGAAGAAAGAAGGGTGGGAAATATTTGCCTCCTGTCATTACTAAAATTAAGATTATAGGTACACTTCGTTAGCATAATCTACAATTTTATCATGACAGGAGGCTTCATATTTGCAGTTTTAATGTTGAGGATTGAGAAAAGTAAAAGGAGTGTGACAGGATTGTCTAAAGTAAAACACGTGAAAACTACCAATGCGCCCGCCAAAAAAACGCTCCCAATGCTGCAGCCCCGTGTACCAAATTGGCCCTGAATTGGAGCCTATTCTGGCAAAAGACAGTGAATCCATTTAGCCAAAGATATAGTAGAGACTGGCTTGTGAGGTGTAACTAAAGACATCGAATCCGACTTCGTACGGTGTGAGATAGAAAAGGAGATGCCCTCCGGAGAGAAGGAAAAAAGTCCATATCGAATGCACGAACATCTGATACCTGTCGTAAGGAAATGAGACACAAAAACAGTGTGAGCTTACCTGAAAGAAGTGCAACACCAAATCAACGTCCCCGGTACAAAGATATTTGGGTGCGGGAGGCCTGGACAACTAATCCTTCTCAAAGGGTGACAAGCCATAGATTCCTGATCCACCGGGACACCCCGAAGAGGGACGTGAGCCACTGTAATAGCTGAGTGCACCACGTTAATAGATCGACACAAACGACCCAACAAAAAAGGTGAGAAATATAGTTCAGACTGGAAGTAGTAGGTGCTGTACAGAGGTCTGAACCCCTCTCTACACACCAATTACTCCAAGCATTCCAGGTGGAGATGTAGCTTCGTCTAGTGCCTGGAGCCCATGAGTCCCATAAAAGTCTTTAGCAGCTTGCGATAAGCC
The DNA here is from genome assembly GCF_036172605.1 of Pelobates fuscus. NCBI lineage: Eukaryota > Metazoa > Chordata > Amphibia > Anura > Pelobatidae > Pelobates > Pelobates fuscus. The sequence goes on from NC_086317.1 coordinate 405,278,033, forward strand.
ATGGACCGACCAGGTTTCTCAGAAGGTGTCGGTGACAAACTCCCCTTTGTCTGTGAGTTAGCCATGAGTTTTTGAAGGGGCCTGTTTGCTTGCCTTCTATCCTGTGACTATGGGCCCTGAAATATACCTTGCCCAATACACTTTAAAAGGATCCATTCATGTACTGTAAGTACTTTTGTACTCCAAAAAGAGAGACTGACAGCTGGCCCTAATTCCCTGGAACTGTTTTGGGCATGAAGCCATGCTTGCAGCCGGTCAAAAAGAGACTTCCATTAAACTTTTGAACCCCTGCTCTGATCTAGGTGATTTTTTGATATGTTGTTCACCCAGATCAGGGCTATCCGGGGATGTAACATGGGGGTAAGTTATGTTTTGGGGTACTTTCTAAACTTTGTGAAAATGTGTTTTTTCTGCCTGGAGATAATTGAGTTACTTACAGGACTTTTCTCAATTATCTCCCAAGCAGAGGGGAGGGATTGTGTGCTGTACATACAGGGAGTGCAGAATTATTAGGCAAATGAGTATTTTGACCACATCATCCTCTTTATGCATGTTGTCTTACTCCAAGCTGTATAGGCTCGAAAGCCTACTACCAATTAAGCATATTAGGTGATGTGCATCTCTGTAATGAGAAGGGGTGTGGTCTAATGACATCAACACCCTATATCAGGTGTGCATAATTATTAGGCAACTTCCTTTCCTTTGGCAAAATGGGTCAAAAGAAGGACTTGACAGGCTCAGAAAAGTCAAAAATAGTGAGATATCTTGCAGAGGGATGCAGCACTCTTAAAATTGCAAAGCTTCTGAAGCGTGATCATCGAACAATCAAGCTTTTCATTCAAAATAGTCAACAGGGTCGCAAGAAGCGTGTGGAGAAACCAAGGCGCAAAATAACTGCCCATGAACTGAGAAAAGTCAAGCGTGCAGCTGCCAAGATGCCACTTGCCACCAGTTTGGCCATATTTCAGAGCTGCAACATCACTGGAGTGCCCAAAAGCACAAGGTGTGCAATACTCATAGACATGGCCAAGGTAAGAAAGGCTGAAAGACGACCACCACTGAACAAGACACACAAGCTGAAACGTCAAGACTGGGCCAAGAAATATCTCAAGACTGATTTTTCTAAGGTTTTATGGACTGATGAAATGAGAGTGAGTCTTGATGGGCCAGATAGATGGATTGGTAAAGGGCAGAGAGCTCCAGTCCGACTCAGACGCCAGCAAGGTGGAGGTGGAGTACTGGTTTGGGCTGGTATCATCAAAGATGAGCTTGTGGGGCCTTTTCGGGTTGAGGATGGAGTCAAGCTCAACTCCCAGTCCTACTGCCAGTTTCTGGAAGACACCTTCTTCAAGCAGTGGTACAGGAAGAAGTCTGCATCCTTCAAGAAAAACATGATTTTCATGCAGGACAATGATCCATCACACGCGTCCAAGTACTCCAGAGCGTGGCTGGCAAGAAAGGGTATAAAAGAAGAAAATCTAATGACATGGCCTCCTTGTTCACCTGATCTGAACCCCATTGAGAACCTGTGGTCCATCATCAAATGTGAGATTTACAAGGAGGGAAAACAGTACACCTCTCTGAACAGTGTCTGGGAGGCTGTGGTTGCTGCTGCACGCAATGTTGATGGTGAACAGATCAAAACACTGATAGAATCCATGGATGGCAGGTTTTTGAGTGTCCTTGCAAAGAAAGGTGGCTATATTGGTCACTGATTTGTTTTTGTTATGTTTTTGAATGTCAGAAATGTATATTTGTGAATGTTGAGATGTTATATTGGTTTCACTGGTAAAAATAAATAATTGAAATGGGTATATATTTGTTTTTTGTTAAGTTGCCTAATAATTATGCACAGTAATAGTCACCTGCACACACAGATATCCCCCTAAAATAGCTATAACTAAAAACAAACTAAAAACTACTTCCAAAACTATTCAGCTTTGATATTCATGAGTTTTTTGGGTTCATTGAGAACATGGTTGTTGTTCAATAATAAAATTAATCCTCAAAAATACAACTTGCCTAATAATTCTGCACTCCCTGTAGGCGTGTCACAGACTGTATGTTTATTCTCATTGGTTTGTGTCCTTTGTTTGCCTGTGCTCCATCAGGTCCATGGGGTGTGCCTCTGGCCTGAGGTATTGTATATAAGCCAACCTGTACCAATAAAGCCTGAGACTTGTTCTACCCTTCATGAAGTTTTGGTTCATGTTTGAGGGATTGGAGAACTACCTACACTCTGGGGATTGCTATAATCACTATAATCCCCAGAGTATAATCACTAAGCTCTTGTAAGAGCTGTTCCTGTTCCTGCTCTCTGGACTACAAGAGAGGTCTACCTACTGGAAGATGGATCCTGGCCTTGGGTCCAGAGTGGGTGGAAGACAGTGAGACACCAACCAAGCTGCGGCGGTTTGTGAGGTTTGTGGTGGTTATGGTGTCTAGTGGAGTGCTTGGAGCCCTCGGAAAGCACTAGGAGCATCCGTCAGCGGAGGTACCCAACTGGAGTACAGGAAGCTCCGTTAGTGACCAAGCCACGAGGTCCAGTTTCTATTCTAACACCAGTGGGTGAGGTTCTCTTTGAGGTCCCATCAGGAGAAGGGGGAAACGATGGCAAGAGGAATGGGTGATCGTGAGATGGTTCCAGAAGTTCCAGAAACCACACTTGGCCCTGCCAGAGGGCAGAGACGAAAAGAAGATACACTCCAATAGAGACGTAAATAGCAGAACCCCTGACGTCAAAGCTGTACCTCTGTGGTCAGCAATTATTACCAGTGTACAGTGTAAGCATAATAGTTCTGCATATTTTGATATATATATGTCAAGCTAGCATGTAAAGAAAGTGGGGACACTCCTGTAGAGAGCAAGCAGAACCCCTGATATGATATCTGGGGGTTCACCCCAGGTGGTTAGCCTTGTGCAACAGAAGACACCTGTAACGGACACCTTCCGTTGACGGATGCTCCTAGCGCTTCCTGAGGACTCTCAGCACTGCAGACGACACCACAACCACCGCAGACTCCACAACCGCCGTAGCTTAACTGGAGCCACGCCGTCTTCCGTCCACCCTGGAATCTGCCTCTGTCCTCCAGGACCGTGTGGGGAAGACCTCTCCTCCAGGAGAGCGTATCAGGAACAAGAACCAAGTGATTAACGCTCCAGGGAATATAGCGCATAGCAATCCCCAGTGTAAATATAGCTGTCCCCTCCAATCACGAGACAAGACTCAGTGGCGGATCCAGAGCCTGATCTCGGGAGGGGCACTTGTAGATTATTTAAATAAATAATCCAGACACAATAACCACTACAGCTCAGTGTAGTGGTTATAGTGCCAATAATGCCAAGATCCCCTCCCAGAGTAAGTAGTCAAACTGTTTAACCCCTTAAGGACCAAACTTCTGGAATAAAAGGGAATCATGACGTGTCTCGCACGTCATGTGTCCTTAAGGGGTTAAGAACTGTTTGACAACTTACCTGAGGTCCTCTGGGAAATGGGGCTGTTGTAGGGCAGAGGAGCAGTGGTATGTGTGAGTGGTGCAATGTGTGCAGTGTGTGTGTGTGTGAGGGGGACAGTGTATTAGCAGTGTGTGTGTGAAGGTTGCAGTGTGTACGTGAGGGCGGCAGTATATGTCAGGGGTGCAGTGTGTGTGTGGATCAGTATGTGTGTGTGACAGTTACAGTGTGTGTGTGTATTGCAGTGTATTTGTGGGGCAATGTATGTGTGTGGGGGCAATGTGTTTATGGGGGCAGTGTGTGTTTGTAGGGGCAATGTGTGTTTATGGGGGGCAGTGTGTTTATGGGGGGCAGGGGCAATGTGTGTATATGGGGGAAGGGGCAATGTGTGTGGATATGGGGGGCAGGGGCAATGTGTGTGTGTGTATGGGGGGCAGGGGCAATGTGTGTGTGTGTATGGAGGGCAGGGGCAATGTGTGTGTGTATGGGGGCAGGGACAATGTGTGTGCATATGGGGGGCAGGGGCAATGTGTGTGCGTATGGGGGCAGGGGCAATGTGTGTGCGTATGGGGGGCAGGGGCAATGTGTGTGCGTATGGGGGGCAGGGGCAATGCGTGTGCGTATGGGGGGCAGGGGCAATGCGTGTGCGTATGGGGGGCAGGGGCAATGTGTGTGCGTATGGGGGGCAGGGGCAATGTGTGTGTGTATGGGGGCATGGGCAATGTGTGTGCGTATGGGGGGCAGGGGCAATGTGTGTGTGTGTGTGTGTATGGGGGGCAGGGGCAATGTGTGTGCGTATGGGGGGCAGGGGCAATGTGTGTGCGTATGGGGGGCAGGGGCAATGTGTGTGCGTATGGGGGGCAGGGGCAATGTGTGTGCGTATGGGGGGCAGGGGCAATGTGTGTGTGTATGGGGGGCAGGGGCAGTGTGTGTGTGTATGGGGGCAGGGGCAATGTGTGTATGGGGGGCAGGGGCAATGTGTGTATGGGGGGCAGGGGCAATGTGTGTATGGGGGGCAGGGGCAATGTGTGTGTGTGTGTGTGTGTATGGGGGGCAGGGGCAATGTGTGTGTGTATGGGGGGCAGGGGCAATGTGTGTGTGTATGGGGGGCAGGGGCAATGTGTGTTTATATGGGGGGCAGGGCAATGTGTGTTTATATGGGGGGCAGGGGCAATGTGTGTGTGTATGGGGGGCAGGGGCAATGTGTGTGTGTATGGGGGGGCAGGGGCAATGTGTGTTTATATGGGGGGCAGGGGCAATGTGTGTGTGTATGGGGGGCAGGGGCAATGTGTGTGTGTATGGGGGGCAATGTGTGTGTATGGGGGCAGGGGCAATGTGTGTGTGTGTGATAAGAAGGATTTTTTTTTTTCATGTGTGTGTGGTTTTTTTAATTTATTTAATTAAATAAATGTTATGTCCCCCCTCCCTTCTTACCTTTACTGGGAGGAGGGGGGACATCTTTCGTTCCCTGGTGGTCCCAGTGGGGTTCATTGGTGGTCCCAGTGGTAGAACTGAACTCTAGCCCGCGCTCCAGGGCTAGAGTTCACTCTCGCGAGATTTGGAGCGTTGCCGTGGTAACCGCGGCAACGCTCCAAATCTCGCGAGAGGAGGACCCGGAGGAGCTGCTGGTAATAGCTCCCGGGTCCTCTCTCCCTCCCCTGACGGTCGGCTGTCAGTAATGTGCCTGCGGACCGGGAGGGAGATCACTGATCTCCCTCCCCGGTCTGCAGGCACAATGCAGGGCTGGCACTTGGGCAATGTCAGCCCTGCATTAGCCGGCAGGGGAGAATCTCGGGGGGGGCAATTGCCCCGTTGCCCCCCCCCCCCTGGATCCGCCACTGACAAGACTACGTGTTGAGGGTCAAGAAGAACTCTGTTTAATGACAGGTATTCTGCTTTTATGCAGTGCTCCCCTGCAAGGGAGACGCCCACAACCAATTAGACGTTAACCAATCAAACAATGGTTACAACCCACAAATTCCCTCCCCTCTGCTTGGGAGATAATTGAGTTTCTTACTGTATCTACTCAATTATCTCCAAGCTAAAACGTATACATTTTTATACATTTCTATAACTCCAAAACTATGCATTCAATCTTCATAAAAACCACATATTAATAATCAGCATACTTTACTTACACACATATCCAAAATTCAGCCAATTCCATCCAGGGGTTAAAGAGGCAGCTGGAAATCCTTTATGACCGACCGCAAGCAAATTTTCATGCCCAAAACAGTTCCATGGATTTGGGCTGTGCGGTCGGTCTATTTTACACCGTGAAAACGACTAAGTCCCATTCGAACGGGAGTTTGAATCTTCGAACGGGACTTAGTCTCCAGCCGCGGTGTCGAAGAAGGTACGGGTCAGCGGTGTTTGTGCATTTGGGTAGCCGCAAACAGTTCCATAGATTTGGCTGCACTCACCGCTGACCGCGTTCGAATAAGTTAAAATGACTTCGACACTTCGGCAGTTCGACGGCTTCGGCACTTCGACTGCATTCGAAGTGCCAGTTTAAAAGTTGTAACCCTGCTCCAAAGCATTTAAAGGGCCAGGAACAGCACTCAAAATCCTTTATGCCCAAATGTAAGTCTCAAAGGGCAATACCTTCCAGGGCCATAGTCGCAGGGCAGGAGGCTAGCAATAAGTCCTCTCCAATGCCCAGTGGCAAATGGCAGTTTGTCACAGGGCGCTTGGAGATAATTAGATTGTCATAACCGTTGGATTCATTATCTCCAAGCTGGGCGGTAACAATTTCAAATGATACATTGAAACTGTTGTATTGTCCCTGTATCCCATCAGGTCTAGAGGGGGCTGTCTCTGGACCTGGGGTCTTGCATAAATTGCCATGCCTGTGTGCCATTAAACTCAGTTCGTTTTGACCCTCAAATCGCAGCTTTGTCTCATTTTATGGGGAAAAGGGTGTCCTAGCTGTACCATAGCTAGTGGGATTGCTTTATAATCACAGGATTCTCTGATCAGAATGGCTCTTCTCTCTCTCCACACTCGGGAACCAGGACATCCAAGCGGTCCAGCCTTCAGCTAGCTTGGAGGTAACCGTAACAGTATAATCAGAACTGGCATAGTGCATATGGCTTATGAAGCTAGGCTTTTAGCCTCAGATATTAATCACACATCAGTGTATGTCCTATTGTAGCTTTGTGTGGGTATTAGCATACATGTAGCATATGGTACCTTTGACAAATGTGGAGGTAGAAGTTTAGCTTTTTAGCAGGTAATTCTATAAGAAGTTAGTCCAGATTGAGGTAATATCAATCTGGAGATAGACAGAAAATGGTCGTCGTGAATCTTGCTGCACTCGCGAGATCCAAGGTCGCCAACGGTTGCGAGGTCCGCTGCTTTGCGGGCACGCCGGCAAGTGAGCAGGTAGCGCTGGGCGCCCCCACCACCCCTACAGCCTCTAGAGGTAGGAAAGGCAAAAAAGGAGTGCAATTGCCGCATTCGCCAGCCACAATGCACGAGGGGCTAGGGAGGCAATACAGACCCTGGCTCCAGTGCAAGAAGGGGGGAGATAAGGCCTCGGGTGGTTGAAATTAGAAATAGTCAGAAAAGCAAAGTACATCTAGGTCTGACAGTAGTGCGGGCAGAAAATAAGTTGATTAGTATTCAGAAAACAGCAAACAGCTAATTATATAAGCAATATACAGAAAAAAATCATGAGGACAAAATACTCTGACCTGTGCTTGGGTGGAGCAGCAAAGAAAGATGAAGTGCCTAGTCTGACAGGGCCTTTTGTGTAATGTTGAAATATTTTCTGATTGGTTATTCTGTTATGATCTGTGCTGCTGGTAGTTTTCAGTAAAGAGAGTTATGCAAATATGAAGCCTTATTCCTGGGCTACCATACAAACCCAAAGGCAGCATAGGCCCAGCAAACCAATCTGGCAAATTTTAATGTGTAAAATTGCAATGGGCAAGCTCTTTATTTGACCCTGTAACTTTCCAAAACACGATGAAACCTATACATAGGGGGCATCGTTGTTCTCATGGGACCTCCCAGCATAGAAATAGGTCTGTTTTATTTTAATAAAAGCTGAGAGTAGTTTGACATTCACAGTTCAAATGCCATGCAGCAGTTAAAAAATAGCCACATTTCTTAATATCTCACACTTTTTTAGATTTTATTCAAATGAAATTATAAATCATATGTTACCCTTTTTTGCCCTGCTCCTGGCAACAAGCCGTAGCTAGCAGCAGTTACACCTTCTTCTGTCGCTGACAGGGATCCTGAGCCTCCGCTATAGTTGGGAGATCGGGACATCTTGTTCTGACGCAGTGCCTCCACTCAGTGCAACTTCTATTTATGGGGAACCCACCCCACTGAGTAGATGAGTACCCTCCACTTAATAACTCAGAGACATGAAATAAATACAGACATGGAAATACACACTGTATTGTGGTTAAAGAGATACACATATAACAGCAGAAATAACAATGCAGTCCCTGGCTAATGTTAAACACAATCACAAGAGTCTTTAGCAGCAGGAATGCAGACAACAAACTTCTCTTAATAACATTAATAACTACATCTGAACAGTTAAACTTCTAGGTACCTGCAGGTAAATTATGTGCACAACGTTGGGGCCCTTAGGTGTAGGTAACGCTACCCAGGTACAGTTATAAGGGAGAATCCTGAAGCAATCTCTGGAGACAGTACCTTTGAGTGACTTCTGTAACTGCAGATATTTCCAGAGAGATCCAGCAGAATGTAGGACAGCAGCAGAACAGCAATGCCAATCCTTTCTCTTCCTTCTGCTGGCAGGATGCAAGAGCTCATTCACACTCCTGCAGAAAGTTCCAGAATCTGCAAGGAGTTGAACATAAAATGACAGTCTTCTAATTCTCCTAGCAGGGTAGTAGACAGTCTCCAACTTCTTGTAGTTGAAGTGCTGGTTTTGCCAGATGGCGGTAGGAGGGCCAGACGTTCCAAGCCTCATACGGGCTTGTCACCCAGTCCGGTGTCCAGACGGCGAGATCAGCAGTGGGGTGAGCGGATCGGCACCGCCAGGACTTCCCCGGCGAGAGTAGGAGGGAGCCGGAGGTCGGTGGATGGAGGCATCGTTGGTGGACAAGATGGCGGTGTGGCGGGGAGATCGAGGAGCCCGCCGTCTCTTCCGGTCCCAACGGCGGGAAGAGAGAGGACGCCGGAAGTGAGGGTAAGCGTCGGCGACCCTTGAGCACGTCGAACGTCAGGGCGCCGGAAGTCGTCAACGGTCGCACCCAGAAGTGACGTGCACCGTCGGCGCCCTGTCCAGGACACGGAGTTCCCAGGGCGCCGGACGCAGAGGACGGTCGGCAGGGAGGAGAGGAGACAACCGGACGCACAACTGGAACTCCCAGGCATCCGGGAGCAACTCCCATCACCCTGAGGCAGCCGGTTTTGGGAATGTCCGCCTGGAGCACAGCTCAGGTCCTGCTGCAAATGTCCACAGGAGGTCTTGGTCGGATTCTGCTTCAGAAGAAGAGGAGGTTTCGGTAGCAGCAGTTCCCCAGTGGTCCGGTGAGTTTTTACATTGCGCTGGCGGGCAGGGGACTGGTGCCCAAGAACAGCCTAGTGAGTGGTTGCGCCTGCTTAGGACCCTATTTGACAGTTTCCCATCACAGCTTACTGGGCAAAGGGTAGCCGCAGGGCAGGATAATAGACTCCCAGTGCAGGTACAGGGACGTGCACAGGACCCTATGGGCCAGCCTGCCGCAGGGGCTTTTCGTGCGGGTTCAGTGGGATGCGATCTTGCACCGTTAGGTTTACATGTCCCTATGGACATACAAGGGAAAATATGGAGAGGTGAGTACGTGGATCTGCTGTCCTTGGTCTCTCCTGACAAGGATTCCGTGGACAGACCGCGCCGGGGTGAAGTTACTGAGGCAGACAAAGGTAAGCAGATACCCAGAACCTTTGGCAATTGGTTGCAAGGGTTTAATATATTTTCAAGCATCCTAGTGCGCCGTTTCCCAGATAAGGCTCCTTCTCTGTTTGGGTACTTAGACCTAATTTGGGGGGCCTATAAAATCTACGGGGGGCAATGCTGGTATCGCTATGACCAGCAATTCCGCCAAAAGATGGCGGTGTGCCTGGGTATGGATTTCGGCGTTCAGGATGGCAGTCTCTGGCTGTTAATTATGACTCCCAGTAGACCATCCCCCTTTCCCGGGCCTGCCGGAGGGACCTCCGGCTCCTCTGCAGGGCAAAAGAAAGGTGTGTGTGTTGGCTCTTTAATGAGAGCCACTGCCGCTGGTACAGCTCCTGTAGGTTTCGCCATGAATGTGCACACTGCGGGGGAGCGCACCCAGCTGTGCACTGCTTCAGAAAGGGGAAGCCAGTGTCCGGGACGGGTCCCTCTCGAGACGACATGCCTAGGGGAGAGGACGCTGGTGGACGCCCTAAGGATGCGCCCTTGGCTCGCCCGGTATCATAGGGGTTGCGATGCGCAGACATTGTTCGATGGTTTTCAGGTAGGTTTCTGGATCCCCTTTGTTCCCTCTTCCTTGCCTCAGTTTGCGGACAATCTCCGTTCGGTTAAGGGCAAGGAAGAGATTTTGCAAGAAAAGTTGCAGGTTGAGGTGAAGGTGGGACGCATGGCTGGCCCATTTACTGCGCCACCTTTTTCTAACTTACGCATCTCCCCTCTGGGCCTGGTTCCCAAAAAGGAACCAGGTTCCTTTCGGTTGATCCAGCACCTGTCCTATCCGTCGGGTGAGTCGGTAAATTATGCCATTGGTAAGGACATTTGTCGCGTGCGATATGCATCATTTGATAGGGCTTTGGAGTTGGTTCGTCAGGCCGGTCAAGGTGCTTTGTTGGCGAAATCCAACATAGCATCAGCTTTCCATCTTTTGCCTGTTCACCCCTACTGTTTTCACTTATTAGGCTGTTCTTTCTGGGGGTGGGGGGGGAGGGGGGGGATTCCTACGACATGTGTTTACCCATGGGCAGTTCAATTTCTTGTTTTTATTTTGAAATGTTTTCGTGTTTTTTGGAATGGGTTATGACAGGAGGCGTGTTTGGCATCGGCTACTCATTACTTGGATGACTTTCTATTCGTTGGCCAACCGGGTTCGGGTGAGTGTGAGTGGCTTTTACAAGCATTTAGGGCAGTCATGGGATATTTCGGGGTCTTAAGGAAACTTAAGGAAGGGAGGACATGACTGCTGGCAGGGATAAGGGGTTGGGTAATAAGGGGATACATTGTGGCACTTGGGGTACATTAAGAAGGGGAGAAAGGGGAGGGTACTCACCAGTTCCCGGGCAGAGGTGTAGTGTTTCTAGCTTCCCGCCCGCCCACCCACCCACCCACCCAAACATGTTTACGATGGTGTTGCTGTTGGTTGTGTGCTGTTGTTTTCTTTGTTTTGTCACAGCTCGCGGTAGTCCTGGCCAGCGAAGAGGTTTGGAAGAAAGTGCCCAAGCGGCTTGGGGAGTCGCAGCCTGCTGAGAGCTGATGGCGGGGGCAGGCTGCTCCGGACTTGTGGGTCATTTGATAGAGCTGTCTGTTGGTAATCCCCCAACAGCTGACAGGTTGTGGACGCTGGCGATAATCTATGATAATCTATTAATAAAGCTGTGGCCGTTGCCCTTACCCATACAAAAGGTGTTGTGTATTTATTGGGCAACGGGTGGTGGGGGTTTTGTCCGGGGTCAGCAGTCATGCAGAAAGTTCCAGAATCTGCAGGGAGTTGAACATAAAATGACAGTCTTCTAATTCTCCTAGCAGGGCAGTAGACAGTCTCCAACTTCTTGTAGTTGCAGTGCATTAGCCTTCCCCTGTTATTATTTCACGGTCCCAGCAGTAATAGACCATTGAAACAGGTAGTGATACCGGAGAAACTGACGGAAGCGAAGCACAGAGAGATGGACACAGGTTTCTTCAGGAAGGAAGAGATTCTTTATTGGATCACCGATCGGGACTCAGAGGGACTAGCGTCACCAAAATACAACAAGTTCTGAGCCCCGGACAATAGTGCAGGCTCCTTATATGGGCACATAACTCCTCCCATATTAAGCTCCACCCGCACATTCTCTTGACCAATCAATACAAATAAGAATTAACTTCCTGCTTGACCGCATGGCCTGTCCAGCACAATGGAGGAGGGGAATACTACATCCGGTATTCTTGCACATGCTCCGTACACTACTGATCGTATCTTGCCTCGTGCAACCAACTGATCGATACGTCAGCATATGCACGTACACATGCCACGTGGTAATCTCGGCCTACTAAATTTATTTTTACCGAGATTCCACCACATTCCCCCCTTTGATGCCTCTTGATATTTCACAATTACTTGAGGCATCACTTAACCTTAGTTTGCATACACCGCAAGTTACCCTGAACCAGACCAGACTTATCTTATGATGTGAATCTTCAACACTCATCTTCCTGCATTGGTTCTCCCTGATCTAGAGCCTCATATTTATAAATTGCCATTATCTGTGCAGCAGCCTTCCTTTCTGCTATATTTTCTATCAGGCTTTGCACAGACCTAACTACTAAGGGTATAAGACACGGCAGGAGTAGACACAACATTAAAATCAGTAGGACTCCACCTACCACTGCCTTAAGCCCTCCAAACCACTCATACCAGCTACCAAACCAACTACTTGGATTGTACCCTTTCCATACCTGAGTAGGCACATGCGCTAGTTTAACCATATGGCTAGTAAGCTCAGCTATTGCTTGCCCTTCGTCATCTATTTGAAGACAGCAATTGCTCAGGTTAAACTTCCCACATACACCTCCCTCTACTGCCAAAAGGTAATCCAAGGCTAATCTATTTTGGTAGACTGCTGTCCTCATCCTGGTATTATGCTTCGCTAGAAGATTGAGCGCTTGTGATGTCTCGTTAGTAATAATCTCAACCACCGCCTGTAATCTTATAATACGGTTGAGCATATAAATAGGGGTTCTATAACCAAAGGTACCATCTTCTGCCCACGTGGCTGGCCCATAATAATCTATAATACGCTGGGGAGGCCATTCATTATCTTCCCAGGCGCCTATCTCTATGGGTCCCCTTTTCTTCCTATGATTCACATCATACACTTTAACACCTAAAGTCTCACCTGTTTCAATCGGTAACAAGAAGAAGGATGGTTTGAGCATACCCAACACACATGCCCCTTCCCAGTCCTGTGGCAACTCCGAATAGGCTTTTTTACCACAGATCCAGTACAAATTTGCTGGGGCTCTCCAGGTAGATGTGATGGATAAATCAAACCACACATCCTTTAAATTGGCGTATCTAGCAAACGGGTTAGATGGTTCTGAGACATTTGAAGCCGACCACCAAGTTGTATTCTTTGTATCATCATCATAAGCTTTTTGCCCTAGACAAGTTAATTCTCCTACAGAAGTATTATACATTATTCCTTTCCTTGCTATGCAAACATAACCTATGATGGAGGTCTTTAATCTCTACTCAGATTTACCTCTAACACTCATCTGATAATCGGCTTGTGAAGATATTAATTGTTCAACTGCCTCAGAACCGGACATTACCTCCTTTGCTTCCCAAGGCCATTGGTCTCCCATGTTAGTACCTCCACACACATAGCAGTTGGTAACATTAAGACTACCGGCAATACTTTCAGCTAAATCAATGAACATGTTTTTTAGCATTATGGGGGATCTTATTATCTATGCTCATCTCTTCATAAAAGGAATGGTATACTTGATGAGTTTGGGAGGATACCGTATCAGTCTCTATCCCTATAAACAATACTGTCCCAGGATCTAAACCCGTCCCGTATATTTGAAACCCAAATAAATTGCCATACTTGTCTAAGAACTTGTCGGGGTTATTTATAAGTAGGCAACTTAGTCACTATCATGTCTTTGTCTACTGTCTGTCCCCAAGTTGCCCACCCCACACAAGACCAATATGGGCAAAAGTTATAGTCTCTATTTAGGCATCTAGGACTCACATATTTATTTTTACTACTGGTACAAATATATTTATCATTAGACCCATACGTCCTCTCCCATCTAAGATCCCCACATACATTCCACGGCTTTCTACCACTTGATATCGCTTTACACGCATCAAATAGCAGAACACCCGAAGAATGTACGGATTCTAACACCGTCTTATTAATTAGGGTCCCCTGAGGATCTCCATTCCTGAGGGTCAACCAAATTGTACGAGGTTGATACTCCGGACTGAAGCACTTAGGTTCTCCTACTCCTAAATGGCACACACTATATTCTATATTTAGGTATCTACATCTCGATACATCTCCTTTACACTCGTATTGTGAATGCCAAATTAGGGTTTGGGAAATATGGTTACCTGTTCTTGTAGTCTTAATGCATACCTCACAGCTAGGAGTGTCGGTACCTCTACCTTCCTGAATATAAAAATACACATAAATAAACATTATCATCAACACATCTTTCGCCGTCATCCTCAGTCTTCGTCCGTGCGAAGGCACCTCAGCTTCCAGGATGTAAGGGCTGCAGGGAATGGAGTTCTGCTCGTCTTCACAGGAGTCCCTTCGAGACTTTCCCTGGCTTATATACTATACGTCGGTGGGCGGACAGGCTTTATTATGGCCTTCTCACTCACGCACCAAATCCCTAAAATAATAAAATTTTGTAATCCACACAAGTTCCTCGTTACTCCGACTGAGTCGTGCGTTTTAACCGGATCTTGCAGGGATTCTCTGGATCTGCTGTAACTTGCCAAGAATCGACTGCTGCTGGTTTAACCCTGGAGTGATGTATCCACGGAGTCACTTCGGCTACTTTTATCGCTGTAGGGGTAGACAAAAGAACAACATAAGGACCTCTCCACTTGGGCCCTAACGGTACATTATTCCACTCTTTAATCCACACTTGATCTCCTGGATGATAACTATGAACTGGGGGATAAATATTCACAGGTAATCTATCTTGTACCCATTTCTGTACCTCCTCCATAGTCTTACCCAACTCTACAACCTGCTGCCGGGTAATTCCTTCTCCCAACTGACTCAAGTCCCCCCTTAAGTTACCAAGTACGGGAGGTGGTCGCCCATACATGATTTCAAAAGGAGAGAGGCCCATCCTTCTGGTAGGGGTACTGAGGATTCGCAATAGAGCTATGGGTAAGAGAACGTTCCACTTAAGTTGGGTTTCCTGACACATTTTAGCCAACTGATTCTTAATAGTTCTATTCATTCTCTCTACCTTACCAGAACTCTGGGGTCTATATGCCGTATGAAGCCTCCACTTTATACCAAGCATATGAGTCAGTTGTTGTAGGCACTGATGAACAAAAGCTGGACCATTGTCCGATCCTATAGAACAGGGTAGTCCATATCGGGGTATTATTTCTCGTAGCAGGAATCTCACAACTTCTCCTGCTTTCTCTGTACGAGTAGGACATGCTTCTACCCAGCCTGAATAGGTGCACACAATTACCAGCAGGTAACGATGTCCACCCGATTTAGGCATCACTGTAAAGTCAATTTGTAAATCGGACATGGGGAGTCCCCCCATAAACTGGACTCCTGGTGGTTTTACTGGTCCTTGTCTTGCATTATTTTTAGCACACGTTACACATCTTCGTACAATGGCCTGAGTCAAGTTGGACAATCTTGGTATGTAGAAATGTTTTCTGAGAGATTCTTCTGTGCTGTCTCTCCCAGAATGTGTCCCGTTGTGATAATTTTGGACAATTTCTACCGCTAGTGATGCTGGTATGACTATTCTTCAATCTTCTAGCTGATACCACTTGTTCTCCAAATACTTTCCTGGTTCAGTCTTTAACCACTCCTCTTCTTGAGCTGTATAAACTGGAGTCCATTGAGACAGTGGAGTTGGTATAAGAGCAGCTATATGCCCCACATATTCCTGTCTTCCTGATTCAGCAGCACGCTTAGCTGCACTATCTGCCATCCGATTTCCCTTGGTTACATCACCATCTCCTCTCAGATGCGCTCGACAATGTATGATACCGACTTCTTTCGGCTCCCACACTGCTTCCAATAGTTGTAGGATTTCAGCTGCGTATTTGATTTCTTTGCCTTCTGAATTCAGTAGTCCTCTTTCTTTATACAAAGCTCCGTGGGCATGAGTGGTTAAAAACGCATATTTGGAGTCCGTGTAGATGTTCACTCTTAAACCTTCAGCCAATTGTAACGCTCGTGTCAGTGCTATCAATTCTGCCTTTTGTGCTGATGTTCCTTTCGCCAGTGGCCGAGCTTCTATCACCTTGTCTATTGTTGTTACTGCATATCCTGCATAGCGGATCCCTTCTTTCACATAACTACTGCCGTCGGTATAATATTGAACATCGGGGTTCTGGATGGGAAAATCACGAAGATCTGGTCTACTTGAGAATACTTAATCCATTACTTCCAAACAATCATGTTGACTTTCAGTAGGTTGTGGCAAAAGGGTAGCTGGATTTAAGGTGTTTACAGTCTCTAAATGCACTCTTGGGTTTTCACACAACATTGCTTGATACTTAGTCATACGGCTGTTACTAAACCAATGATTTCCTTTGTAATCCAACAACGTCTGTACTGCATGTGGGACTCGTACATAAAGTTCTTGACCCAGAGTGAGTTTATCGGCTTCAGCTACTAGCAGGGCGGCTGCAGCTACAGCTCTTAGACAAGGTGGAAGTCCGCTGGCCACTGCATCCAGTTGCTTAGACATGTAGGCAACAGGTCTTTGCCATGATCCCAAGTACTGTGTCAATACTCCCACAGCCATTCTTCTTTGCTCATGTACATACAGGTAGAATGGTCGTGTGTGATCAGGTAAACCTAATGCTGGGGCACTCATCAAAGCCTTCTTCACATCTTCAAATGCCGTTTGCTGTTCTTGAGTCCATAAGAAGGGGTCGTGCTCTGTACCTTTGATAGCTGCATACAGAGGTTTTGCCAGTATCGCGTAGCTGGGAATCCATATCCTACAGAAGCCTGCTGCCCCCAAGAATTCTCGCACTTGTCTTCTATTCTTGGGTATCGGTATTTGGCACACAGCTTCTTTTCTCTCTGGCCCCATAATTCTTTGACCTTCAGAGATATGGAATCCCAGATATTTGACAGTTGGCAAACACAACTGAGCCTTCTTTCTAGACACCTTGTATCCTGCCTTCCAGAGAATGTGTAGTAGATCGTGCGTTGCTTGCTGACAGATTTATTTTGTAACTGCTGCTATCAACAAGTCATCTACATACTGTAACAATACACACTCTCCTGGGATGGACTCGAAATCCAGTAGATCTTGACTTAGAGCTGAACCAAATAGGGTAGGTGAATTTTTAAACCCTTGGGGCAGTCTTGTCCAGGTCATTTGGCGTTTTGAGCCCGTTACAGCGTTCTCCCATTGGAAAGCGAAAATACATTGACTTTCTGCGGCAATTCGGAGGCAAAAGAAGGCATCTTTGAGGTCTAAGACTGTAAAGTAAGTAGCCCCGCCCGGAATTAAAGCAAGCAGGTTATATGGATTGGGTACAACTGGATGTATACTAACAACCGCATCATTGACTGCTCTCAAGTCCTGCACAGGTCGATACTCATCTGTGCCGGGCTTTTGAACAGGCAGCAATGGGGTGTTCCAGGGGGAAGTACAGAATTTTAGGATACCATACCGTATGAACTTATCCAGATAAGATTGGATGTTCTTCTTAGCCTTCTGCGGGATGTGGTATTGTCTTAGGCTTACTGGATAAACCCCAAGTTTTAGTTCAATTTTAATAGGTGGAATATTGCGGGCCAGTCCTGGTGGGTTGTTCTCTGCCCAAACTCCTGGTATGTTGAATAAGGACTCATCACTCCTAGGGTTTTGGCTAGTCAACGCTGTATAAAGTCGCCACTCTTCTTCCTTTGGTACGGATAATGTCATAATACCTGAAGGTCCATTAAACTTTAAGGATGTTGTTCCATTTGGTAGGAACGTAATCTGCGCTTGTAATTTAGATAGCATATCACGTCCCAGCAATTGGACTGGACATTCAGGCATATAAAGGAATTGATGTTTTACTACGTGGCCTCCCAATGTACAGAGTCGACTTTTAAGAACCGTTTTTTCAGCACTTCTTCCAGTTGCTCCTATTACAGTAATAGTCCTTCCAGATGGAGGAGCAACTAGATTAGTCACCACTGAATGTTCAGCACCAGTGTCGATCATGAACGCACTCCTTTTTCCCCCTATTGATACATCGACCATAGGCTCCGCTCGACCAAGGGGGATGGAGCCCGGTCGGTATCAATAGTCCTCCATGACCGTGTCAGCCAATCCTACAAAGTCCCTGCCTTCTCTATCGCGGGACCTTTGCGCTGCTGGGAAATACCTATCTTCCCTAACACTTCCTCTGTTCCCATTGCTCCCTCTATTACCATTACTCCCTCCGGGGCCTCCTCTACCTCTCGCTCTGCCTCTAAAGTTTCCGTAACCTGCCCTGGGTTGGTCTCTCTCGTACTGCTCTCTTTGTGGACATTCGTTCCTCCAATGCCCTTCTTCCTTGCAATACGCGCACTGATTCCTACTCAAAGGCTCCCTACTCCATCTACTATTGCCTCTATCTGGGCCCCGTCTATCTACGCCTGCGATCGCTACCGCTAGCATGTCTGCCTTTCTACGCATCTTGCGCTCTTCCTCTTTCTTACTTTCTGTTTCCCTGTTCATATACACCTTATTCGCTACCTCCATTAGTTGGGTAATAGACATACCTGCAAACCCTTCTAACTTCTGTAGCTTGCGCTTAATATCTCCGTAAGCTTGGCTGACAAAGGCGGAGTTCACCATTCGGGAATTATCTGCGTCTTCCGGATTAAAGGGGGTATACAAGCGGTATGCCTCCAATAATCGGTCATAAAAGACACTGGGCGCTTCATCACTTTTCTGAATCACCTCAACTGTCTTCGACATATTAATGGCTTTCTTTCCTCCGGCTTTCATGCCAGCAATTATAGCGTCTCTATAGGCTCTGAGTTGAACCATATCAGCACCATTTACATTCCAATCGGGATCGGTGTTGGGATAATGTGTTGCGGCCCATGCTGATGGATTGGCTTGATTCAAAGTACGGGCTTTATCCTCTAGCGCTTTAATGGCCGCTTGATTAATTCTTGTCCTTTCCTCATTTTTAAACAAAGTCATTAATAACTGCTGGCAATCAGCCCATGTCGGGTTATGTGTCTGTACTATTGAGGTGAACAGATCAGTCATAGCTTGTGGTTTCTCAGTATACGAGGAATTGTGGGTCTTCCAATTTAAGAGATCGGTTGTCGTGAACGGGACATATACGAAGACTGGGTCAGCATGTGCCATTTGGCCTGCGGCATCGATATAGGCTGACCCGGGATTCAGACGAAGAGGCATCTGATAATGTTTTAATTGTTGGGTACCGGTCAGGTGTCGGGTTTGTATGGGGCTACGTGGAGGGGCGTCAGTTATGGGTTCCAGTCGGGGAGAAATAGGGCATGAGGATGTGGGAGCTTGGTTTTGGGAAAAGGTAGTAAATAAAACACTTCGAGCCGAGCTAGAAGAAGCTTGACCGGAAGTCTGAAGTGGCGCCAAATCAGGATATTCGGATCTAATGGGGGTTGGCTCTGATTCCGGAAGGGGAGATTTAGTACGAGAGGGGGTGGATTCTGTACTGGAGGAGGAAGCGGAAGTGGATGAGGGCAATGAGGGAAGGGTTGCAGGACTTCCTGCATTTGCGTCACTTCCTCTTAACGGAAAGTAAGGGGGCGGCAAAGGGATCTCGGACTCAGGGGGCGTGTCCAAAATGGGCCTAACACCAGTCCTAGTGGACAAACAAGTCCTAGCCACCATGAGGCGACATTGCTCCTCGTGGCATGTCTGAATCCATTTTGGCGAGTCATTTACGGCCTGTCTCCAACAATCAATATAAGGAAACTGGCCGTAAAGTTCAGGCCTACCTGATACAGCCACGTGTAAGCACTGTACCAGAGTTGGATCCAAACTGCCACGTGGCGGCCATGCCGCAACCAAAGTAGGTCACTCCCTAGTACACAAAGTGACCAAACGTACAGGAGACATTTTAACCCCAAAATCACAAGTTTTGAATCCCTTTTTAAAATTCTTCACCATACAACCTAAGGGATCCGGAATCGTTGACTGCGACGCGCCCATACTTATCAATGGAACGTCGCTGACAACGAATACTATGCACGCGTACTATTCAACAGTCACACCCGTTTCCTCTGGCAACAGCACCACGTGGTACAGTTACCAAGTGAAACGTATACAATAACACAATAAACACTCAGGGAATTCCCGTACACACACAGCTGTTACACCAGTCACTAGATAATCAATATTATGCCCTTTGGCGAAACTATACAGTCACCCACGCTATAATTCTCTATATACGAATTACCCGTCTATAACACACCCCAGTAACATCGTCTTTTACAAATAGCGGTTACAGTACGGTTAGCATAGGTCAAAGCACAATTTAAGGTCACAATACAATTATTAGTGGTTATGGTGTTAAACATGCAATGGACGACAATTATTAGTACTTATATACAGTGTCAGTAAATATACAGGGTTATGGTACCGTGCACTATAATACAGCAACACACTATTAACACTCTCGCTAGACGGCTGAGCTCGCGCTATCTAACAAGATGTACACTTTACTAAACAATCTTTATCACATTTACAATTCCCAACTAAACTATTGGCCAGTACCTTGAATGGACTACCTAAAACTATATACACCCGTTTTGGTTAGCCACACTGCCCAAGCACCACATATAGCGAGCTAGAGGACCGAATTTACACAGACGCCTCTTAGTCGATTACTATCAAAAATCTAGTGGGTTCCAAATTTACACGCCTTCCCACTTAGCCAAGATAGGTTGAGAGCTAGCGAACCAAATTTACACAGGCGCCGCTTAGTCTCCCGGTCCCTCCGACCTAGCGAACGTAATATACACCCTAGAACGCTAGTCTAGACAAGACACCGGTGTCCGGCTAGGGCTATTTACACAGGACCCCGCCTGACTAACCAAATCAAACGGTCTGACTAAAGAGCGTTTGATTGAGCGGTGCGCCTTCGCTCCTTCCCTCCGACAGAGGGGGCAGATTCCATACACAAATAACCCCTTATGGGCCTACCGCACAATCGGTATACCCCTAGTGGGTCTGCCATCTAAAACAGCAGTTGTCTTACCTCCTCGTTCCTGAACCTGAGTTCACACTCATCGACGGGGACACCCCAGCACTTCTTACGTAGAGGCCGATGATCTCCTGGACAACAGACCAGTGGCGCCGAGACGAAGGGAGGTACACGCAGAAGTTCAGGGGTGCAGCCGTAGAGAACGTGGGCAAAGATAGACCGTCTCACGCCTCTGCCTCTCAGCTACCGTTGAACGATGAGCTTCCCGGCCAATGCACCAAATGATACCGGAGAAACTGACGGAAGCGAAGCACAGAGAGATGGACACAGGTTTCTTCAGGAAGGAAGAGATTCTTTATTGGATCACCGATCGGGACTCAGAGGGACTAGCGTCACCAAAATACAAGTTCTGAGCCCCGGACAATAGTGCAGGCTCCTTATATAGGCACATAACTCCTCCCATATTAAGCTCCACCCGCACATTCTCTTGACCAATCAATACAAATAAGAATTAACTTCCTGCTTGACCGCATGGCCTGTCCAGCACAATGGAGGAGGGGAATACTACATCCGGTATTCTTGCACATGCTCCGTACACTACTGATCGTATCTTGCCTCGTGCAACTAACTGATCAACTGATCGATACGTCAGCATATGCACGTACACATGCCACGTGGTAATCTCGGCCTACTAAATTTATTTTTACCGAGATTCCACCACATTAGGAACACACTTTCTTTATAGCAGACTCAGAGAACATTGCTTTTCCCCTGTCCTCTTCTTCCTGCCATCCTAGCCCCTCCTCCTTACAAGACAGGGCAAAGGGCAAAGTTCAATATCTCAAAACTTAAAGTAAAAACAGTAAAATATAGCAGTCTGTTACACATATATAATTAATATTTGGTGTGAAATGAAATGTTTTCTCCTGAAAAAAATCATATATAATAAGTGTGGGTACACTTAATATAAAATAAGTAAATTATGGTTGAACAGACATATGTAGCTCAGATTCTAGGTTTTGTTTTGTTCAGAACTTGTACAATTGCCTCTGTCCTTATGGGGTTAAGCCCTCTACATACACAGAGCACATTTTGTTTAGCAGTGAATTAGTATACAAATAACAAAATTATTATCTAATTATACATGATAAAGTCACAATGCAAATTATTGCATATGAATATGAGATATTTTAATTGTATAAAATAAAATGTAGGTAATATACTTATTCATGCTCACAAATGGGAAAATTATTATATCAGTGTGGGCTTTTTAACGTGTGGGCATTTTTCCGTGTAGGCAATTTTCCATGTGGGCATTTTTCTTGTGTGCATTTTTCTTGCGGACATTTATGACAGTGTTTTTTTTTCTGTGTGCAATTTTCTTGTGGGATTTTTACATGTGGGCTTTTTTCTGGTCACCAGCTAAAACACATGTACAAATAATCCAATAGATAACATGCATTATAATACAAGTGTTACAATGTCTAATTTTAAATTGTTAAGGGGTGATAACATCTTGCCTGTGTAATTAATTGTACATGGCAGGTGGGGGCTAATTAATAAAGGTGACTTATTGTCTTCCCCTCAGCCCCCACAAATAGGCAGCGAATGAGAGCTAATAATACAATTAAGGGTGGAAACCTATTGACTTCCCCAGCCCCATCCATGAGGGCTATTAATAAAATACAGAACAGGGGTTCTGCGCAAATCCCTCCATGGGCTCACATAGATTACATTTGAATGCGTCACTTTTGTTTTCCATTGTCTTTTTTATAAATTTTTTTGCGAAGTAGGACTTTTTCATAATATTTTGATAGTAGCTGCAAGAAGCATTTTTTTGGCCTTGTGTGACACTGTAAAAAGAAGATGGAAGAGAAAAGATGACGTCTGATAAATATATTTTACAGGAATTTAGATTTATTTGGCCCCCTCACTATTTTTAGGTTAAGGGGGTTGACAGATTATTTATTTTAATTTTGGGTACTTGGGAATCCCTAGCCACCCATGGGGGGTTGACCAGACCAAAATAGTTTGGAAGGGGAGGGATGGATAATGGTATGTCCACCACCTTTTCTACTTTGCGTCAGGGTGTGGGGATGACACCATGTATTTTATTACTAGCCCCCTCGCAGGTCACATTAGCCCCCCATGTATTTTATTAGTAGCTCCCACCTGCCACTTGTCAAACACAGTATCCTAGCTACTGACTTTGTTAATGATCCCTTCATGGTCAGGCCAGTCGGCTTTTTTTGTGCATGGAGTATCCTTAGCATTCTGAATATGCATAACAGGAACCATGATTATTCATCTCTAGATTGTTTTTAATATTTTTTTAATATGGTTCGGAAAATTGCCTTTTTACTCATGATTGTTAATTACATAGCAAAAGGTCCAAGGTCTGTGTTGAAGTATACAAAAAAAGAACAAGCAAAAAGGCGCTAAAATTTAAATGAAATGATAAAATATATAAATGTTAAAACGGTAGAGCTGCACCTTAGCAGGGAAATAGCTCAAAAACATCCAAACAACCTTAAGCAAGAAAAGATTTTAAAAAAGTGCGCTATGCCTTTAAAATACTATATAATGTGCGCCTGAAAAGTGCAACACAGTGAAAAGTTCAGTGCAATGCACAATATAGTGCCAGCAATACAAAATCAATAAATTAAAAAAGTGTGCAAATTCACAAGTGCATTAAGTGATAAGTCTACTAGAGAAACTTACTAATAATCTCCTAAAATTGGAGTATCACAATATTCCTTCCAGGGATATTTAGGAACATAATGCATTAAAGAGAAAAAAGGTGGAAAAAATATAGTGTAATACTTATAGTATAAAATAATAAATAAAAAAATAAGACACACAAAGATAGAGCAGTAAAAGTCTGCTCTAACTTTTCTGACTTTGGTCCTAGATACAGGACTGGATATTGGCAGGTAAATAGGACGGCAGCCGAATACGAAAATATGCTTTATTTCCACATGTTAAAATTTCACATGTAAGTGATACAGCTCTTTATCCCTTATTGAAGTTCATACCCCTTGGTTGTACAGTCTGGCAAAGCCGCGGCTAGAACTGGAGGTTTTTCCAAGGTGTCAGCACTGTAGGGAGTTCTTCCGGGAACTGAAGCTTCGTACGACCACGTGATGGCATGATGACGTCGTTCGCACAAAGATGTGATGATGCGTTTCACCTGGGAGACTTCCTCAGATCGTGCCACAACCCAGCTGTCCTGTTCTTTTTAAGACAGCCATAATAAACGTCTTTCTCCACAAAACAAAAAACAGTGTTTTGTGGAGAATCAGCCATACCACCTCTGTTGGGTAAACATTTCATGCATCCACTACATTCTTTACATTTATTAACAATATTTTGACAGTGCAACAATGAATCATGCTCGCTAGGCATGAATGACACAGCTCATATGTGGTGTCTGGGGGGAAATTAGGATGTGGACTGTCCACTCCCCACAATTTCATTTTCAGTCCCCACCCAATGCCCATGAATTGGGCAGAGGAGAACCTGTGCCTGCCCCCATTGTTAGCAACTGTGCAATAGCTGTTAATTTATTCAAAAAGCAGATAAGCAAGCAGATGTATCGGGGGTTTTATTTTGAGCTGCTGACCGTTTATCGTGTTTGGCTGCTTGAATTTCATCTGGGATTAAATCCTGGCTTCACACTGTTTTTTTGTTTCCTTTTTTACTACGTATTTGCTCGGTAGCTGAGAGTGCTCAGTGCTGTCAGCAAAGAAATCATCAAATAAGCATGTATCATCTACTTTTGTTTATTTAATCCAATGAGGGGTTATATGTACTAATAAATCCAATGTACGGTAAGTATAGCTACTGATTTTGAAATTCAAAGTGATCATTTTTGTTTTCTAACTGATAAGCTTTTTAATAGTGGTAATTTAATCAATTCAACCCATGAAATTGCTTAACAAAAAGCTGCTAACCTACTAAATCATGCTTTTTGATACTATCTTGTGAATCAGCCATACTTAACACATCAATATGAACTGTTCCAGTATGTTAAGCACATTTTGTTAGAATTCAATGTTTTTATTGTTTACCTATTGTATTGAGCTGCAGAATATATTGGCACTATTTGAATAATTGTAAAAGCCCCTATAATTGGCAATAACTGATCAGAAGTGGTTGATGAAAAATCACTCTGCATGTTTTTATTCCTCTGCAAGGTGTCCCAATTGCCCAATTGCTGTTGCAATCCTGGTAGAAGAGTTAAATGATGTATCTGTTCAATTTACTCTTCAGAGACCTTCACTGGACATAGACATCACAAATAGAAAATTGTGACATTGGCAATTATTTAGTCAACCTGCGTGATGAAAGCTGTTAGCACAAAGTATGGCATTGTGATCTGTAGTCGTTATGTAGCCCAGTTTGTCACCATTAATAGTGATCAACAAATTCAGAAGTTCAGTTGAGCTTGACCAATTCTTATATGAGAACCATTTGCTTGAAGGCAAGTCATTCAATGTTGTCATCATCTGGTGAAAGGCATCCTTCCTGCCTAGCCTATCTCATGTAGCTGATGATCTATTCATCTAATACTGGTAGTACATCTGTGCTTTCGTAGTAGCTGCACCCATATACCAAATCTTGAAGGGCCTCTGTGAAGAAAATAGACTTAGTTCAGTATTTTCTCCTATGTTCAGGCTTTTTCTGCAGTATTTTGTGCATGTTGAATCTATTGGTTCGGTAGTTTAAAACTACCGAACACCCTCCTGGCTCACTAACTTCAAAAGAACCATCTAATAGGTGCTCTCTGGGCGGCCGCTGTTTGTATAGCCGAATGCCACATGGAACAGAAAACGGTGGCCTTCTTGTTTGCCCGAAAGGAGGCAGCAGGACTTGGTCATCGAGTGTCTGGAACTAAAATCGGACACTCGACCTCCTGAACCACCGTTGAAACTACCGAACGCCTGCTTCCTTTAGTTGCCGAACAGCCAGGAGAGCGCCATTCGGTAGTTTTGTTCATACGGACAAGGGGAGCAATCGCTCCTATGAGCCAGGAGGAACCATTCGGGACTTTTATTCATTTTTATGCCTTTTTCTGAATTGACCGACCGCACGCGCTGAATTCGTGGAACTATTTTGGGCAAGAGCCTCGTGTGTGGTCGGTAACTTGGGACCATACTTTTTAAGAACCCCTGAACTGATCTGGGTGATGTATGGCATGTCAACAAGCTTCTGCTGTCTGGTATCTGGAACAGTAAGGAATAATTCAGCCTTTGGTAACCTTTCCTCTGGCCTCATTTGGCCACAATCAGAAGCAAAGAGACACCTCCACTCCCTCGATCCATCTCACTCAAGCACCGTCATGAAACCATTAGTATTGTGATATTTTATAATATGGCTTGTTTGGTCTTTTGTGTCTATACATAGACATGCACTGCTGCATTCGGCCTCAATGTTGTTTGCGGACTTTCGGCTTATTGTTGTTTACAGCCATTGGCCCATTGTTGTTAACAGCCATTCGGCACCCAATGTAGCTCACTACCATTCGGCCCACTCTTGTTAACAGCTATTTGGCTAGAATGTTGTTAGCGGCCATTCAGCAAGGTTATGTGCGGTGGGCGATACACATTCACTCCCGATCACACCACTGTTTCTTTGATCCCGGATGGACTTTTTACTGCTATAGACTGCCCAGCGACCCAAATCATAGTTAGAGCCTCAACTGTCACGGCCAATTATATTTAACCTGGTACAGTCACTGAGAGGCCAACAACCCGCCACAACTCTTAGTGGCATCAGCCCGACAGCCCAAATCATCGATAGAGCCTCTCAAAGCCACTTGGCACCTAGGAGAGCCTCTTGTATAATGCTTTCCTATGGGGAAGTCCTAATGCGAGTGTGGCCATTGCCGTCTTACAATAGGAGCGAAGGCGGACCCAAGCCAGCACTGAGGGACATCAGCGCTGTAACCAGGTAAGTGACAGAAGGGGTTTTCAACCACTTCTGCACCATGGTGGGGAGGGGAAGCTATAGTGCCAGAAAAACAAGTTTGTATTCCTGACACTATAGTTTCCCTTTAATCCTTAGTTCTACTTTAGACCAGGGGTTCCCAATTAATTTTTCCTGTGGAACCCTTTGACATAGTGTATCAACGTTATGCAACACCCCTCCCCCCCCCCCCCCCCCCCCCGGCATGGAGGAAAAAAATTGTGAAGTTTTTTGTATGTCAAGGTGTGTGTCAAGTTGTGTATATATGTACATGTATGTGCCAGTGTTTGTATGCGTATATCTGACACACAGATACACACATCTCGACACACAGTGTGTATCTGTGTGTGTATGTATGTATGTATGTATTGTGATGGGATTCCAGCATGGTTAAATTTTAGTAGGCTGAAATCTCCACATGGCATAGGCTAATTAGTATCTGGTTACAAACAGTTGGATGAGTCATCAGTATACTGAGTATGTGCAGGAATGCAGGAGCTGAAAGGAACTGAAATTGCACTGATTTCCTTTGTCTTCAACAAGCCATGTGGTCTGCCATGTAAGGAGATCCTGAATATCCTGTTTGCTGATTGGTCTGAGGAATATAGGAGGGGTTATACTGTATGGGAGGGGATATGCTGTTAACAAAAGTCCTGTACACCACTGACTGAAATTTGTGTACATACTTCATGTCGGACACCGGTGTCCTATCTTGACTAGCATGCTAGGTGTAAATTTTGGTTGCTAGGTCGGGGAGGCCAGCGAAACTAAGCAGACTCTGTTGTACATTATCGTTTGCTAGATTTCACCCTATCTTGACTAAGTGTGCTCTGTTGTAAATCCAGCCACTAGATTATTGATAGCGTATGTAGACTAAAAGGGTACTGGTGTAAATTCTGCCCTCTAGTTCGCTATATGTGGTGTCTGGGCAGCGAAGACTTATCGAATCTCTGGTGTACAAATAGATTGAAAGCTCTCGAGGTGCTGGCCAGTTAGAGTAGTTGGGATTATTGTAAATGTTGTTAAATATGATGTAGTTCGTGAATTGGTTAAATTGTATGTCCTGCTAGAAAGCTAGAGCTCTGCAGTCTAGTGGGAGTGTAAATTGTGTGTATAATTGTAAAATAGCGCACGGTACCATAACCACTGACATGTACCATAACCACTGACATTGTGTAAAATTACTAATAATTGCTGTTTTATGTTATATGTATAATACCTTAACTGTTACTAACTGATCTGTCACTTTAAAACTGTACCATCAAACCACTAACGGTCAAGCTTCGTCAACACTCCATCCCATATCGCTGGGCATACCCTAGAAGCCTAATCATTTCCCATGGGGGAGCAACAACCCGCCTAACGGAGGCGGCAGAAATGGACTCAGTGCTGCTTGCGCTAGGTCTATCGACAGATCCGGTTGGCACCGGTCAAGCTCCAAGACAACAACACCCTCATACCTGGGACATGACCAAAGTCCAAGCATTCCGACCCTCCGGGGCCACCACCTCATCCCCTATGGCCTTTAAAGCACAGAGGGCCGCCCGCAACACGCTGGGCACCTGAGGCCCAGATAGAGACTCGGGGATACCAAGCATAACCATACTACACCGCCAAGTTTGAGGATCCCATCTATGATCCCCCGCTACAAGGTTCCACATTTCTTTTGTTTTTAAAAAACTTATGACTTACCATTAGACTCTCGCTCAGACCACAAAATACCCACAACCCGCAGTCACCCAAGGCGGGCAACCCTGACCACTGGGAAAGGTAGCCACTGACACACGCAAAGAAGTCGCGTACCGAGACCCATGTCACGAACACTCACTTAAAAAGCTTAATTCCACATCTGGCATGACAGAGGATGGGGGACTCTCCAGAGACTCCAAGGTCGAGCTATCATACTGTATTATATTGTTCTTCACTT
Source organism: Pelobates fuscus (assembly GCF_036172605.1). NCBI lineage: Eukaryota > Metazoa > Chordata > Amphibia > Anura > Pelobatidae > Pelobates > Pelobates fuscus. Next base: position 405,306,482 of record NC_086317.1, read on the forward strand.
ACTGTCTGTGCCCGTAATTCCGCATCTTAAGCATATCTAACGTGCCGTCTAGCTAATAAGTAGTATTGTGTGCTGTGACAGGGGGACTTGAAAAGTACCTTATTATTTTGTTTTATAGAGCTTTGGCAGGTACATATTGTAGGTAACGAAGGGGATGTGAAAATATGTGAAGCGACATTGTGTTACAAGCATTTTGAGCAATGGCACTACAGCCGATAACTTACTATGTCCAGTGGCACAACTAAAAAAACTAGACATTTAAAGCCTATGTGCCAGGAATCCTTAAAGAGTTCACTCACACCATACCTCTGATTGTATTATATTGCCTTTCGTATATTTCTGTAATTGATGTGAAAAACCTAAGCATTGTTTAGCCATATTGTCTATAGCCAGATACTGCTCCGCTTCGATACGTGTCCACACAGGGCCGGTGCAAGGATTTTTGGGTACATAGGCGAAGATGTATTTTTCCGCCCCCCCCCATTCAAAAATAACATCTTCACCTATGTGCCTCTTAACCAGCCCCTCTCCCCGTCCATTATTGGTCCTCTCCCTTCCCTGTCCCTTAGTGTTCTTCTGACAGTCACACACACTCAATGACAAACACAGAGACTCACTGATCTGACACACACACACTGATTGACACTCATTGACAGACACACTGATAGTCACACACAGACTCAATGACAAATACACTCTCACTGATTTGACAGACACTCACAAACACACACTGACACACTCACATGCAACACTCATACAATCACTCACAGACACACATACACTCACTCACGCACACACTCACAGACACACATACACTCACTCATGCACACACTCACAGTCACTCACAGACACACATACACTCACGCACACACTCACACACAGTCACTCACAGTAACACATACACTCACTCACGCACACACACACACAGAGACACATACTCACAGACACTCACTCACACACATACACTCACACACAGACACACACTCACAGACACTCACTCACACAGAGACACATACACACTCACAGACACTCACTCACACACACAGTCACTCACAGACACACAGTCACTCACAGACACACAGTCACTCACAGTAACACATACACTCACTCACTCACGCACACACACACACATACTCACATACACTCACTCACGCACACACACACACACACACACACACACAGACACATACTCACAGACACTCACTCACACACACACACACAGACACTCACACACAGACACACACACAGACACTCACACACAGACACACACTCACAGACACTCACTCACTCACACACACAGACACACACACTCACTCACAGACACACACTCACAGACACTCACTCACACACACTCACACACACACAGAGACACATACTCACTCACAGACACACAGACACTCACTCACACACACACTCACACAGACACTCTCACACACAGACACTCTCACACACAGACACTCTCACACACAGACACTCTCACACACAGACACACTCACACACAGACACATCACATACATTCACAAATTATTTTAATACATAAATAATATCCACCCAGCCTCCCTACCTGGAGAGCTGGTGTGGATCATTCCCTGGGGTCCAGTGGGGCTGCTGGGCGGCGTGCGGCAGGGCTGCGATCAGGCGCTGCGAGGGAGCTCTAACCTCTCTGCTCTGCTCCCTCGCGGGCTGTCTGCTGATGCCGCGGGAGCCGGAATATAATATGTCAGCATACCCAAAGGTGTACACCCCCACTACTGACCCCTACACTTATTACCCTCCTTAGACTTATGGGGTAGATGCTAAAATGAGGTGACATCCTCACTCTGCTATTTCCATCGATGTTTTATATTTTTATTTTTTTATCTTTTAATACTGTTTTCACTTACGGTTAAGCTCACTCAATTTAAACATGGGCACTGTCACTTAATCCCATCCCTTCGTTAATCAAGAGTGGCCGGTATAGGGTAAGGCGGCATCGTTGGTGCGCATGCACCAATTTACCTGCAATGTCCTAGCAGGATGGCTACGCCATTTAACCTAAAGGGGTAGGCCCCCGCTACAGCCATCTAAACATGTCACTATCCTTAGAAATGTGGGACTGATGTTATTGTATGGTAATAATCTCTTTTTGCTTTCTGCATATATCTTTTCTCTCATAATAATGTTCATGCTTAAAGTTTAAGCTCACTTAATATAAAACTGTGCAGTATCATTTAATGTCATCTTTTTGTTAACCAAGAATGGCCGGTTATTGCTGTTGTGGCTTTACTGGCATGTATGTACTAAACTACCTGCACTCAAAAATAAAGAATTTAAAAAAAAAAAAAAAAAAAAAAAAAAACTGTACCATAACCATTTTATAATACCATAACTACTTCAAAAATACCATAACTACTTCAAATACCATAACCACTTTGTAATACTATAACCATTTTATAATACCATAACTACTTCAAAATACCATAACTACTTCAAAATGCCATAACCACTTTGTAATACTATAACCATTTTATAATACCATAACTACTTCAAAATACCATAACCACTTTGTAATACTATAACCATTTTATAATACCATAACTACTTCAAAATACCATAACCACTTTGTAATACTATAACCATTTTATAATACCATAACTACTTCAAAATACCATAACTACTTCAAAATACCATAACCACTTTGTAATACTATAACCATTTTATAATACCATAACTACTTCAAAAATACCATAACTACTTCAAAATACCATAACCACTTTGTAATACTATAACCATTTTATAATATCATAACTACTTCAAAATACCATAACCACTTTGTAATACTATAACCATTTTATAATACCATAACTACTTCAAAATACCATAACTACTTCAAAGTACCATAACCACTGATATTACATTAACAACACTAAAATTACTGTTTAACATTGTATGTGTAACCCCTTAACTATTACTAATTGATAATGTAACTCTAACACCATAATTATCTAACTGTACACTTATTACTAACCGTACCATAACCACTGACTGAAGTGACAAAATAGTTGGAGTGTTATGTGATCAGTTAGTTTATGTGGATTAATAGTGTGGATGATTGTATGTGAGAATAATAGTTACTTTGATAAGTGTATAGTCTTTGGTGGGTTTTTGATTTAATTTTGTGTGTACGACGTCGTGATATTGATGAGCGTTTGAGGATCCTGTGCATGTGTGTATATTTGTGTCATGTGGTGCTGGTGATGAGGAGATTGGTGTGACTGTTGAAAACTGTGTGTATATTTGTACAGCTTTTGAATCAGACGATCTGTTGAAATCACCTTCTGATTCAAAAGGCTGTTGGTCCTTTGTCTTGTATGTTAAAAAAAAAAAAAAAGGATTATTGACTACACTGTGTAGTAGGGAGAGGCTTGTCCTGGTGGCCGCATGGCCTCCATGTGGCAGTCTTGACTTAAATTTAGTGCAGGGTGTACATGTGGCTGTAACTAGTAGGCCAGAATTCTATGATCAGTTTCCATATATTGACTGTTGGAACCCGATTGTTGAAAAACTGCCTTGGTGAATTAAACTGTGCCATGAGGAATAATGGAGCCACATGGTGGTCAGAATTAAGGACTTAATTCCACCTAGTTTGGACACCCCTCCCCCACCCTTTGCATCTAATTACCAACGACCTATTCATCCTCCAGAGCCAGAGTAGCCATCCCCACACTCTTCCTCCCAAGCTAATACTAGTGTAACTGGTTGTTTTTTTTTTTTGCAATCCCCCTGCTCTATTGTCCCCGCCTACCCACATACCAATCTGTTCTTTTGTTTCAAACTCTTTTGATACAATTACTTACCCTTTGGAGACACCTACTGGTAGGTTTTTGTTTAACATTTTTTTATTTATTTTTTTCCATCCACCAAATGCTGACTAATAGAATTAACTCACCCCTTTCACCTACCTTACTACCCCTAGACCGGAATTTAATACTAAACAGTCTCGCTGAAGTCCCATATTAACCCGACAGATGACTGTTGCCCTCCAACCCCGACATTACCAAATGCCTCTCTGACTTACACCAGGCCCAACACACGTGGATGAGAATGGCCAAATACAACAGGCAGATCCATTGTTTGTATATGTCCCCTTCACTACGACTGATTTATTTAATTGGAAGACACATAACTCTTCATATACCGATAAGCCTCAAGCAATGACAGATTTAGTTGCCTCAATCATACAAACACATAATCCCACCTGGGCCGATTGGCAGCAATTATTATTAACTTTATTTAATTGTGAGGAAAGGACCCGGATTAATCAAGCGGCTATTAAAGCGCTTGAGGAAACGGCCCGTACTCAAAATCAGGCCAATCCAGTTGCGTGGGCTGCAGCCCATTATCCAAATGTCGATCCAAATTGGAATGTGAATGGTGCTGATATGCCCCAACTAAGAGCTTATAGGGAAGCCATAATTGCTGGCATGAAGGCAGGAGGGAAGAAGGCAATTAATATGTCAAAGACGGCTGAGGTGTTGCAAAAGGTTGATGAGTCACCTAGTACCTTTTATGAGAGATTATTGGAGTCATATAGATTGTATACTCCTCTTAATCCAGAGGCTCCTGAGAATTCCCGAATGATTAATTCAGCATTTGTCAGCCAGGCCCAAGGTGATGTATGAATAGGGAGATGGAGGTAAAGTGGGAGGAAGAACGTAAGATGAGGAAAAAGGCAGATATGTTAGCGGTAGCTATCTCAAGTGTAGAAAGACAGGGAAGTGAATAGAGGAGACAAGAATAGGCTGAGCAAGGGACCTTTAAGTAGGAATCAATGTGCCTATTGTAGAAAGGAGGGACATTGGAAGATTGAGTGTCCACAGAGAGAGCATTTTGAAGGTGATAGACAAGGAGAGAGAAGGGTACGAGGAGGTTATAGTGGTAATTATAGAGGAAGAGGAAGTTTTAGAGGGAATGGTGGGAATAGTAGAGGAAGTGTTCAAGGAGACAGATATTATTCACCCACACAGAGACCTAGAGAAAGAGAGGATAGAGATTTTGTGGGTCTGGCTGACACTATCATGGAAGACTATTGATACCGACTGGGCTCCATCCCCTTTGGTCGAGCGGAGCCTATGGTCGATGTAGCAATAGGGGAAAGAGAAGTTCTTTTATGATAGACACTGGTGCTGAACATTCCGTGGTGACTAAATTAGTTGCTCCTCCTTCTGAGAAAATTATAACTGTGATAGGCACAGCTAGACCGGTTCTTAAGAGTCGCACTTGTATTCTGGGAGGCCATTTGGTGAAGCACCAATTCCTATATATGCAGGAGTGTCCAGTTCAACTTCTGGGACAAGATCTATTATCAAAGCTTCAAGCCCAGATAACCTTTTTACCTAATGGATCAACGTCTCTCAGGTTTTATAAATCACCTGGCATAATAACGGTATTGGTGCCAAGTGAAGAAGAATGGTGCTTCTATTCCATAGTGACAAGTGTAGAACCCTAAGTGTGATGGATCTGTATTTTACATTCCAGGAGTGTGGGCAGAAAATAATGCTCCAGGACTTGCCCGTAATATCCCACTGATACATACTGAGTTAAAGCTCGGGGTGTATCCTGTTAGCCTTTGTATGTTGTTCTTTTATCTACCCCAACAGCTGTAAAGGTGGCAGAGGTGACTCCGTGGATTCATCAATCCAGGATTAAACCAGCGGCAGATTCCTGGCAAGCTAGTCCAGATCGTGAAAATCCTTGCAAGATCTGGTTGAAGCGGGTGACTCAGTTGGAGTGAGTGCAAAGTATTGGGACATCGTAGTTGAAAGTATCATCCGAGATCAGCAAGTAGGTGTTTTGATGGCCATAATAAAGCCTGACCACCTGCCTACGTTTCATAGCCAGAGTGTCTCGAAGGGATCTCTGTGAAGGGAAGTGAGGATCAGAAGAACGCCAATCCTTGCAGCCCTCACAAACAGGAGGCTGAGGTGCCATCGCACGGTCGAAGAAAAAGATTTCAGGAATAATGTGGTTTATTATGTGTCTTAGTATGTTTATGATTTTTCAGGAAGGTAAGAGTACAGACATACCGAATTGCGATAGTTAGATTAAGACTACTAAACCAGGTAACCAAATATCCCAAACTCTCATCTGGCACTCGCAGTATGAATGTAAGGGATCTGTATCTAAATGTAGATATTTGGATATTGATTATAGTGTGTGCAAGCTAATATCAGGAGAGTCTAAATGTTTCGATCCCCAATTCCACCCCCGTACAATTTGGTTGGTAATTAGAAATAGTAACCCCCAGGGAACTCTAATAAATAGGACTGTGATAAATACCATACATTCTACGGGTGTTCTGCTATTTGATGCATGTAAGGCGATTTCTGGTAGTAGAAAACCTTGGAATGTATGTAGTAATCTTAAATGGGAACGAACTTATGGGTTTAATGATAAATATTTATGTCCCAGTAAAAGATCTATTGATCCTGATTGCCCAAATAGAGATTATAATTTTTGTCCCTATTGGTCTTGTGTAGGGTGGGCAACATGGGGAAAACAGTGGATCAAGATATGATTATCGCAAGGTTGCCTACCACACCATATTGTAAATCTATGGAATGTAATCCGGTCCATATGACCATCTCTAATCCCCCAATATTGCAAAATTTGGAAATATTTTTGGGTTCCAAATATATGGCACAGGTGTAGATCCAGGAACAATAATATATGTAGGTCTTGAAACGGAGACAGTGGCAACTCAAACTCATCAGGTTTTTCATTCCTTTTATGAGGAGTGTTGAGGATAAAATTCCCCATAATGTTAAGAACCTATTTATTGATTTGGCTGAAAGTATTGCAGGTAGTCTTAATGTAACTAATTGCTATGTGTGTGGAGGTACTAACATGGGAGACCAGTGGCCATGGGAGGCAAAGGAAATATGGTACCCTGGTTCTGAGACATATGAACAACAGATACCTTTGCAGTCTGATCATCAAGTAAGTACTAGAAGTAAATCGGAATGGCGGTTAAAAACCTCCATTATAGGTCATGTTTGTGTAGCTAGGAAAGGGACAATGTATAACACGTCTGTAGATGAGCTAACTTGCTTGGGACAGAAGGCCTACAATGCTAATACTAAAGATACTACTTGGTGGTCAGCTTCAAATGTCTCGGAACCTGCTAATCCGTTTGCCAATTACACCAATTTAAAGGAGGTATGGTTTGACTTATCTGCTACATCTAGTTTGAAAGCCCCAGCAAATTTATATTGGATTTGTGGTAAGAAGGCATATTCGGAGTTACCACAAGATTGGGAAGGGGCATGTGTATTAGGTATGCTCAAACCATCCTTCTTCTTGTTGCCAATTGAGAGACCTTGGGAGTTAAGGTTTATGATGTAAATCATAAAAAGAAGAGAGCATCCTTGAACATAGGTAGCTGGGAAGATGATGAGTGGCCTCCTCAACGTATTATTAATTATTATGGACCTGCTACTTGGGCGGAAGATGGCACTTATGGATATAGAACTCCGATATATATGCTCAACCGTATTATAAGATTACAGGCGGTGGTTGAGATTATCACCAATGAGACAGCACAAGCGCTCAATCTCCTAGCTAAACATAATACTCGAATGAGATCAGCCATCTATCAAAATAGATTAGCTTTGGACCACCTATTAGCAGTAGAAGGAGGTGTATGTGGGAAGTTTAATCTAAGTAACTGTTGTTTGCACATAGATGATGAAGGTCGGGCAGTGGCTGAACTTACTAGTCACATGGTTAAACTTGCACATGTACCAACTCAGATCTGGAATGGGTATAACCCAAGTAGTTGGTTTGGAAGTTGGTATGAGCAGTTTGGCGGGATTAAGGCACTAGTAGGAGGAGTAGTGTTTATCATATTCTTATGTCTTTTCCTGCCCTGTTTGATTCCATTAGTGGTGAGGTCCTTACGTAGTATCATAGAGAGTACTATAGAGAGAAAGACAGCGGCTCATGTAAGGGCTGTCTATAGATATGATTCACTAGCTCAAAGAGAGCTCCTCATATTCCTCATATTCAGGATGAGGAATGTTGAAGGAGTTTTTGCTAAGATGCTTACGAGGTCTACTCTGGTTCAATGGCTACTTGAGTGGTGTTGGCAAACTGTGATTGGTGATGCATCTGGAATGATGTTATATCAGAAGCATCAAAAGGGGGAATGTGATGGGATTCCAGCATGGTTAAATTTTAGTAGGCTGAAATCTCCACATGGCATAGGCTAATATGTATCTGGTTACAAACAGTTGGATGAGTCATCAGTATACTGAGCATGTGCAGGAATGCAGGAGCTGAAAGGAACTGAAATTGCACTGATTTCCTTTGTCTTCAACAAGCCATGTGGTCTGCCATGTAAGGAGATCCTGAATATCCTGTGTGCTGATTGGTCTGAGGAATATAGGAGGGGTTATACTGTATGGGAGGGGATATGCTGTTAACAAAAGTCCTGCACACCATGTGTTGGGCTCTCAGATATTTTTGGAACAGGAGTTCATCTGAGACCCGATCGGTATGTAAATAAAGGCCTCTTATTTCCTGAAATCCTGCATCCATTTCTCTGTAACTGGTTTTTGCTAGTTTACTCGGTAACAGTATCTGTGTGTCAATGTGTGTGTATCTGTGTGTCAAAGTGTTTGTATGTGCCAGTGTGTATGAATCTGACACACAGTTAATGGCATACAGATATACACACTGACACAGATACACACACCTTGACACACAGTGTGTGTATGTATCTATGTGTCAATGTGTGTGTATCTATGTTTCAAAGTGTGTGTATCTGTGTTTGTATGTGCCAGTGTGTGTCAAGGTGTGTATATCTGTGTTTATGTGCGCCAGTGTGTGTATCTCTGTGTCAGTGTGTATCTGTGTGTGTGTGTGTGTATTTATCTGACACACAGATACACACACACACACACACACTGGCACATAATGGCACACAGATACACACTGACAAACAGACACACACACTCAGATACACACTGACACAAACATCTTGACTCACAAATACACACACTCAGATACACACAGTGACATATACACATACTGACACACTCAGATACACACACAGGCAGAGAATTCCACATCCTGATTGTTCTTACAGTAAAAAAAAACCCTTCCTTTGCCTTAGATTAAATCTTCTTTCTTCCAGTCTAAACGCATGGCCTCGTGTCCTATGTAAAGTCCGGTTTGTGAATAGATTTCCACACAATGGTTTGTATTGGCCTCGAATATATTTGTATAATGTTATCATATCCCCTCTCAGGCGACGTTTTTAAACTAAACTAAACTAAATAGGTTTAAATTTGTTAACCTTTCTTCATAGCTGATATGTTCCATTACTTTTATTAATTTTGTAGCCCGCCTCTGCACTTTTTCTAGTGCCATAATATCCTTCTTTAGAACAGGTGCCCAAAATTGCACAGCATATTCAGTGATTTATAAAGAGGCAAAATGTTATTCTCGTCCCGAGAATGAATGCTCTTTTTCATGCATGACAGTACCATACTGGCCTTGGCCACTGCTGATTGACATTGCACATTGTTGCATAGTTTGTTGTCTATAACAATTCCCAAGTCCTTTCCGTGTGTTGTTATCCCTAATTCGCTTCCATTAAGGGTATACGTTGCTTGTGTATTCTTTACGCCGAAGTGCATAACTTTGCATTTTTCAACATTAAATTTCATCTGCCATTTGAGTGCCCAGTCCTCCAGTCTATCTAAATCCCTCTGCAGCAAAGTAATATCTTGCTCACATTGTATTATTTTACTAAGTTTTGTGTCATCTGCAAACACTGAAACATGACTTTCAATGCTGTCTTCAAGATCATTTATAAACATGTTAAATAGAAGGGGTCCCAGAACAGACCCCTGAGGGACACCACTTGCCACCTCTGTCCAGCTTGAAAATTTACCATTAACGACAACTCTTTGTACTCTGTTTTTAAGCCAATGTTCTACCCAAGAACAAGCATTTTCATCTAGACCGATTTCCTTTGAGTTTGAACACTAATCTTCTGTGTGGAACTGTATCAAATGCCTTGGCAAAATCCAAAAAGATCACATCCACTGCAACACCCTGATCTATACTTCTACTTACTTCTTCGTAGAATGCAATCAAGTTAGTTTGACACGACCTGTGCTTCATAAAACCGTGCTGATTTTTGCTGATAACCATGTTCTTCTCAAGGAATTCTTAAATATATTATCCCTTAATAACCTTTCAAATATTTTACCAGCCACAGAAGTTAAGCTCACAGGTATATAATTTCCAGGCAAGGATTTTGAACCCTTTTTGAATATAGGAACCACATCTGCCTTCCTCCAATCCTCCGGAACACTTCCTGAACGAAAAGAATCTTGAAAAATTAAAAACAGAGGTTCACTTATTTCTACACTTAGTTCCTTAAAGGACCACTCTAGTGCCAGGAAAGCATACTCGTTTTCCTGGCACTAGAGTGCCCTGAGGGTGCCCCCACCCTCAGGGACCCCCTCCCGCCCGGCTCTGGAAAGGGGAAAGTGTTTAAAACTTACCTTTATCCAGCGGTGGGCGGAGAGCTCTCCTCCTCCGATCCTCCTCTTCTCCTCCCCGTCGGCTGAATGCGCACGCGCGGCAAGAGCTGCGCACGCATTCAGCCGGTCACATAGGAAAGCATTCATAATGCTTTCCTATGGACGCTTGCGTGCTCTCACTGTGATTTTCACAGTGAGAATCACGCAAGCGCCTCTAGCGGCTGTCAGTGAGACAGCCACTAGAGGAAATAGGGGAAGGCTTAACCCATTCACAAACATAGCAGTTTCTCTGAAACTGCTATGTTTATGAAAAAATGGGTTAACCCTAGAAGGACCTGGCACCCAGACCACTTCATTAAGCTGAAGTGGTCTGGGTGCCTAGAGTGGTCCTTTAAGTACACGTGGATGGATACTGTCAGGCCCTGGAGCTTTGTTTATATTAACTTTCTTTAGTTGCTGCAGCACCTTGTCTTGAGTTAACCAATTACAATTATTCTGCAAGTTTTTAGTAGCAATCATTTGCACATCTATTGCCATGGGTTCTTCCTTAATATATACAGAGGAGAAATAGTTATTTAAAATTCCTGCTTTTTCCTGGTCTTCATTGACTAACACCCCCTTTTCAGTTTTTAGTGTACCTACACTTTCATTTATGGGGTTGGTTTTGCTCTCTTTAGCTATATTTTTTTCATTTTGAAGTTTAGCAAGTCTAATTGCCCTTTTGCACGCATTATTTGCTTCCTTATATCTTTTATAAGATGCATCTGATTTGTCTGATTTAAATGCTTTAAATGCCCTTTTCTTATTTTTAATCTCTTGTTTTACTTTTCTACTAAGCCACATTGGTTTTAATTTGTTTCTTTTACATTTATTTCCCAATGGTACATACTGAGAAATGTACCTTTCTAATATTTGTTGGAAGATGATCCATTTATCCTCAGTGTTCTTTTCACTAAAGAGTTTATGCCAGTCAATATATTGTAAAGCTTCCCTTAACTTATTGAAATTGGCCTTTTTAAAATTATATGTTTTAGTATACCCCATGTGCTTTTGTTTTTTTTGCGTTTATTTCAAAGGACACTATATTGTGATCACTATTTCCCAAGTGCTCACCTACTTGAATGTTGGTCAAAAGATCAACGTTGTTTGTTAAAACCAGGTCCAGACACTCTCACACACTCATTGACAAGCACACATTCACTCTCACTGACAAACACACATATACTCTTTGACAGACACACTAACACATACAAACTCCCTAACAGACACACATACATTTTTTTTTTCATCCACCCCCCTATCTTTAGGAGAGCTGGCATGGAGTCCATGTGGTCCAGTAGGGCTGCTGGGCGGCTGGCGAGCAGCCCCTGGGGTCCAATGGGACTCCTGAGCGGCTGGTGTGTGGGCGGTGAGGGAGCAGTGAGCTCCCTGCTCAGCTGGGAGATCACTGCTCACTGCTCCCTCGCCGCCTGCGGCAATTTTATTTTTTAAACTTTTGGCGGAACACCAATTGGGAAATGCTGCTTTAGACTATCAGCCATATACTGCAAATACAACTCTTAAATACTTATTATAGTGAGTCTCCTAGTAATCACCAACACCCCGGTTTAACTCCAAAAAACGTGATGTACACAAAAACAAAAGAAATGGTGTGGTGTCAGGGCTCGAGTCCTGCGGGAACGCGTGGGAACGGCGTTCCTGCACTTTTTTCATGGCAGGAACGCCGTTCCCTTTGCTCCTGCAGGACAAGGGCAGCTGCCTCTTGAGCCCAGCCGGTGCTCCTCCTGAGCAGAGCCTTCACTATGCAAGCGGGCGCGGCGTCACATAGTGAAGGAGTCAGGACTCAGGAGTGGACGGACTACGGAGGACTTACTTCCGGGTTGCTCCTCCTCCGACCTCCCCTGCCCTTTGCGTACGCGGCTACGCGGAGTGATGTGACGTCACGCGGAGGCGGAGTCACGGAGTGTAACGCTAGGAGGAGGGAGAAGAAGCCAACAGCCAAGCCAGCCAGCCCCCACCCCTGAGGCCAAGCCAGCCAGCACCCCTGAGGCCAAGCCAGCCCTGAGTCAGAACTGTAAGTATAATTTACTACTATTGGAGGCTGGGTGGTTGGAGGGGAGGGGGGGGATGCAGATGGGGGCTGGGTGGTTGGAGGGGAGGGGGGGGATGCAGATGGGGGCTGGATGGTTGGAGGGGAGGGGGGGATGCAGATGGGGGCTGGGTGGCTGGAGGGGGGGAGGGGGTGGATGCAGATGGGGGCTGGGTGGTTGGAGGGGAGGGGGGATGCAGATGGGGGCTGGGTGGTTGGAGGGGGGGTAGGGTGGATGCAGATGGGGGCTGGGTGGTTGGAGGGGGGGTAGGGTGGATGGAGATGGAGGCTGGGTGGTTGGAGGGGGGGTAGGGTGGATGGAGATGGAGGCTGGGTGGTTGGAGGGGGTAGGGTGGATGCAGATGGAGGCTGGGTGGTTGGAGGGGGTGTAGGGTGGATGGAGATGGAGGCTGGGTGGTTGGAGGAGGGATAGGGTGGATGCAGATGGAGGCTGGGTGGTTGGAGGGGGTAGGGTGGATGCAGATGGAGGCTGGGTGGTTGGGGGGGGTAGGGTGGATGCAGATGGGGGCTGGGTGGTTGGAGGGGGGGTAGGGTGGATGCAGATGGAGGCTGGGTGGTTGGGGGGGTAGGGTGGATGCAGATGGGGGCTGGGTGGTTGGAGGGGGGGGTAGGGTGGATGCAGATGGAGGCTGGGTGGTTGGAGAGGGGGGTAGGGTGGATGCAGATGGGGCTGGGTGGTTGGAGAGGGGGTTGGAGTACACGTACAATGATATTAATTAAATATATATATAATTTTCATTATATATATATATATATATATTTATATATAATATAAAATAAGTATGTAAATATGTTAAAAAATAAAATTAAATAAATACATATATGTGTGTGTAAATTCGTTCTAACTGTATTTTAAAATTTATATATATATATATATATATATATATCTCAAAATACACGTATAACTAAATAATATATATATATATATACATAACTATATATACCTATATATAAATAAAAAGAATTTGAAAAAATGATATATATATATATATATATATATATATATATAAATAATAATTCTACGTATATATTTATGTAATAATTTTACATAATTAGGTATTTTTATTAATTAAAATTTGTGGGACCTGCCTGACAACCCAGGCTGAAAGTCCAGGTTAATTTGTTAGCACTATATTTAACTGTTACTTTCCAAGACACCCTAAAACCTGTACATGGGGGGTACTGTTTTACTCGGAAGACTTTGCTGAACACACATTAGTGTTTTCAAACAGTAAAATGTATTACAGCGATGATATCGTCAGTGAAAGTGCATTTTTCACACACAAATGGCACTTACACGGACGATATAATTGTTGTGATATGTTTTACTGTTTTTAAACACTAATATTTGTGTTCATCAAAGTCTCCCGTGTATAACAGTACCCCTCATGTACAGGTTTTATGGGGTTTTCAAAAGTTACAGAGTCAAATATAAGGCTTGCTTTTCAGTTTTTTTCTAATTGAAATTTGCCAGGTTGGTTATGTTGCCTTTGAGACTGTACGGTAGCCCAGGAATGAAAATTACCCCCATGATGGCACACCATTTGCAATAGTAGACAACCCAAGGTATTGCAAATGTGGTATGTTCAGTCTTATTTAGTAGCTACTTAGTCACAGTTACTAAAAAAGACTGGACAAACCCCATTGCAATGCTTTGGGTTGTCTACTTTTGCAAATGGTATGCCATCATGGGGGTAATTCTTATTCCTGGGCTACCATACGGTCTCAAAGGCAACATAACCAATCTTGTGAATTTCAATGCACTGAAAATTTTCTGCGAAATATATATTTATTTGGGGGGGGGGGGGTGGCAGTGGATCTTGGGTGAGTTCCCACACTTTTTTCCCCAGGACTTGACCCCTGTGTGGTGTGCTATAATAACATAAACCATCTAAATCATTTTTTTTTTAAATACCCATTCCCGTTATGTACATTGGACCTGATAGGGATCCATTTTTACACAGCGATTTTAAACCTAAATCCAAGTTCTACCCAGTTCAAGACATCTGAGAATACAGGTTTACATGTTTTTAGCAATATGCTTGTGACGAAATGCCTTTTGTCACTGGATTTTTATGTGACAAGCTGCTCTTTGCCCCGGGCTGTTGGAGGAGCCTGATTGCCAGCCTCCTGCCTCATGACTATGGCCCTGGGTTGTATGGCCCTTTACAAACATTATTTGGGCTAATGGATTTATATAGTGCTGCTGGCCCTTTAAGAACTGCATTGTGGCTTATGGACTTGTATTGGACCATGCTGGCCCTTTAAGAACCGTCTGGGGACATATTGAGACTTTGTGTGACAATGCACCTTTAAGACGGTGTCCCCAGACGTAGTTCAAATATTTTGTTCCTGGCTTTCTCCCACTTGGTTCAGTAAATGAGGCTTACTGAACCAAGTACCACACAGGCGGACCACCCAGAAGTGGAAGTGTGCAGGAAATTTACCTCCCAGTGTAATGCCTTAACTATGGTATCCTCTTACTTCCTGGTTCCACGGAGCCTAGCCACACCCCTGTATGACACGGTCTGCCTATTTAATCTGACTGCACCAGCTGATCAGGGCTGGATTATTGAACTACGTTCCTTACTCACAACCCGGCTACAACTTCATGGTGAAAACCTCTGCTACCAGACCGGACTGAAAGACTCTGCAAAGTTCCCTTCACCTCTCCTCATCCACGACTAAAGATTAAACACTCTTCATACGCCTCTGAGGAGATCTCGGGAACCAGTGTTCTATGTGCCGGAAGCTAAGTAAAACCAATGTGATAAGAGTTGCATCTAAAAGCTGTTATTACCTGTCTCCAAAAGTCCTTCGGTAAAAACAATCCCGTTACAGCTAACTTCAACTCATACTTCATATCAGTTATCTGCATCTGTCTTGCTTCAGTTAAAGTATGGAACAGCTATTGTAATTACTTATCACCTAAACCGTTAACTCTACTAAGAGACTCTTTATTGATTCAGTGTCTGCAATTTACTACCGTTTACTCCTTAAAGCTACAGTGCCTTTAACTGTGGACTTCAGTTATCATTTACTACTTAAAGCTTCAGTACCTGTAAATTGGAATTAAAGTCTTTTCCTTTTACTTTCGTTAATAAAAATTCAACTATACGAAATCTGCAGTTGTGTTCCTTCATAACAAATGTTTAAACGTGACAGAATAATCCAGCCATTGTAATGGATCCAGCAGATTTCGATTCTACTATAGCTACGCTGAATCAAAGAGTTAATGCACTAGCCCAAAGTGTGCAAGACCTGCAAGTTACTAATGAAAGACTTCTCACTTATATCAGAGATTTACAAACTCATACTCCTCATACTACTCTGCACTCGGCTAGTGATCCTGCTGTGTGTAACCCTGAAAAGTTCTATGGAGATCGTTCCAGATACAGGGAGTTCCTCAACTCTTGCAAACTTTTAATTGCTTTGAAACCTAGATCCTATCCTACAGAAATAACTAAAGTTTGTTCGGTTATTTCTTTTCTAAGAGGTGAACCTATGTCATGGGCTCATTCCTTTCTGGAAAACGATGACCCCATTTTAGACTCACTGGATTAATTTTTTGAAGCCATGTCTCTTCTCTATGAAGATCCTAACAAACAAGCTACAGCTGATTTAACAATCAGAACACTACAGCAAAGAAATAGACCCGTTGAAGATTACATTGCTGAATTCAAAAGATGGGCTATAGAAACGCAATGGAATGACATCACATTGCGCAACCAGTTTCGAATTGGTTTATCGGAAGCTGTAAAAGATGAATTATCTAGAACAGAACTCCCTACTACTTTGAACGCTCTAATTCGCCTATCAATCAGCATTGACAGAAGATTAAGAGAAAGAAAGGCCGAAAAAGCCCTTTCACATTCAAAAGACCGCAAACCTTTCACTCCCTCAAAAGCTCCAGATAAGACTTCCATACCAATCGAATCTATGGAAATAGGGATAATAAGAAGTCCCCTCACTCCTGAAGAGAAAAATCGAAGACGTCAATTAAACCTATGCATGTATTGTGCCTCTCAAGTTCATTTAGTCTCTGATTGTCCTTCATTGAAACGGATAAAAGGCAGAAGGCAGTCTCATGCCTCTTCCATCCTAAGTGTACTTCCCTCTACAGCAAATACTCAAATGTCCCCTATCGTTCTTGTATTACAGTGGGACAATAAAAGAATTATAACCAAGGCTGTTATCGATTCCGGTGCAAATGGAGTATTCATCGACTCAGCCTTTGTAACAAAGAATAAAATTCCTTGTGTTCGTAAAAGAACTTCTGTACCTGTTAAAGTGATTGACGGGTCCCTCATCTCATCGGGACCAATACTTCATGAATCCATCCCTCTAAAAGTAACCATCAATCATACTCATACGGAAAGTCTTATATTTGATGTCATCTCATCACCATTTTTTCCTATTATATTAGGGATCAACTGGTTAAGGAACCACAACCCTCAAATCTCATGGTTTCCCTTCTCTCTTGCATTTGATTCTGATTATTGCAAGAAAACATGCTTGCAACGTATTCCAATTCTCCAGTCTACGAAAGAACCAGCTAAAACCTCATGTTGTTCTGACACCGAACTGGAGTCTCCTCCTCCTACAGTCATTGGAATCCTATCTTCTCTTATCGACGTCGTTAAAGGTCTCAGTGAAGACGCTCTTGAACTTCCTGAATCAAGTAAATTATCCAAGAAAAACGGTCTCTACTATTTTAAAGACCGGATTTATGTACCTCCCTCTTTCAGAATTAAAGTACTTGAAATTATTCATGATTCTCCTCTGGCAGGTCATCCAGGTATGAAAAAGACCCTTGAATTGTCTAAAAGATACTATTGGTGGCCTCGTCAAGACCAAACTATTGAATCTTATGTCAATTCCTGTTCTGTATGCCAAAGATCCAAACAAGTGTCCTTGCTAAAGCCTTATCATCCTGACCCTTTCCAAAGAAATGTCACTACTTCTCCTGATCCCATATTGGTCCAGGGTGAAGAAGAATACGAAATTCAAAGTATACTGGATTCAAGGATCCATCGTGGCTCCTTACAATACCTCATCAGATGGAAAGGATATGGTGTTGATGAAGATACATGGGAAAACTCCTCTGTTGTTCATGCTAATAAATTGATTTCCAAATTTCACAAGCATAACCCTTCTAAGCCAAATCAATAGCACCCAGAGGTTGCTCATTAGAGAGGGGGTACTGTAATGCCTTAACTATGGTATCCTCTTACTTCCTGGTTCCACGGAGCCTAGCCACACCCCTGTATGACACGGTCTGCCTATTTAATCTGACTGCACCAGCTGATCAGGGCTGGATTATTGAACTACGTTCCTTACTCACAACCCGGCTACAACTTCATGGTGAAAGCCTCTGCTACCAGACCGGACTGAAAGACTCTGCAAAGTTCCCTTCACCTCTCCTCATCCACGACTAAAGATTAAACACTCTTCATACGCCTCTGAGGAGATCTCGGGAACCAGTGTTCTATGTGCCGGAAGCTAAGTAAAACCAATGTGATAAGAGTTGCATCTAAAAGCTGTTATTACCTGTCTCCAAAAGTCCTTCGGTAAAAACAATCCCGTTACAGCTAACTTCAACTCATACTTCATATCAGTTATCTGCATCTGTCTTGCTTCAGTTAAAGTATGGAACAGCTATTGTAATTACTTATCACCTAAACCGTTAACTCTACTAAGAGACTCTTTATTGATTCAGTGTCTGCAATTTACTACCGTTTACTCCTTAAAGCTACAGTGCCTTTAACTGTGGACTTCAGTTATCATTTACTACTTAAAGCTTCAGTACCTGTAAATTGGAATTAAAGTCTTTTCCTTTTACTTTCGTTAATAAAAATTCAACTATACGAAATCTGCAGTTGTGTTCCTTCATAACAAATGTTTAAACGTGACACCCAGGCTGGGAGCCTGCTGTAGGTAAATTGCCGACCGCTGGGGGACCGCAGTTCGTGCAAACCAACACGTGGCGGCGGCCATCTTTGTTCATTCGAACGAGGTCAGCAGTATGTGTAGCCAAATTCATAGAACTGAAATCGACTACACATTTCACCGAACACCGCTGACCCTTACCTTCTCATACACAGAATTTTCAGCTGCAGAGACTAAGTCCCGTTCGGCAATTCGAACGCATGTTCGAATGGGACTTAGTCATTTTTCTGCATAAAATTGACCGTCCGCACAGCCCAAATCTATGGAACTGTTTTTGGCAGGAAAATGTGCTTGCGGTTGGTCATAAAGGACTTCCGTCTAACTTTGCATGCACTGGAGGGATTTGTGTGATTTTCGGTTATGTTTATATTTAAATTGTGCTTATTCTGAATATGTCATTTTTTATGAAGATTGGACGTATATTTTTAAAGTTACAGTGTATGTATAAAAACTGTATTTTTCCTGCATGTGACAATTACATTAACCAATTGTGTACCATAATTATATAACAGGCAGAGGGGAGGATTTTGTGTGTAATTTCTGGGAGTGTTTTCTGTAATGTATGTGTGTTATTGGTTGTTCTGTGAAACCCTGTGGGTGGTCCTATGTAAGGAAAACCTGCATAAAAGAAGGCCCTTTGGTGCCAAATAAAGCAGATCATCTTGGACCTTCATGAAGTTTCGGCTCATGTTTAGGGGATTGGAGAACTACACTCTGGAGATTGCTATAATCACTAGACTCCCCAGGGTATAATCATGAAGCTCTGCTAAGAGCTTTTCCTGTTCCTGCTCTCTGGAATTCGGAGAGGTCCACCTGTCAGGATCGGGACAGGGATCCAACACGCAGAGTACAAAGAGTGGAAAGGTACGTATACCGGGCCTTAGAATGGCCGGACTAACGTACCGAGAGTAATAAAGAATAGTCAGAGACAAGCCGAGGTCGAGGGAACGAGAAGACAGATAAGCGAGAGACAAGCCGGGTCAAGGGATAACAGAGAAGCAGGGAAGTACAACGAGCCGAGTCAAAACCAATAGAGCAAACTAGAATACCAGAGCACTGAGTGACTAGACAAGCTAGAACCACGACAGGGCAATGAGCTGAAGTGAGAAGTAAGCTTAAATACCCTGGCTCTGGATGGTAATCACGCCTCTGACAAGTACCGATTGGATATCGGACACTTGAGTGACAGGTCGCTCGTGATAGCGTCATGACGTCACGTATTGAGCGTCCTGCTAGAAAAGGACGTGGATTCCTCGCGGCCGGTGTTTAAGTGACTGGATGAACCGCGAGGAACGGAGGAAACAGCTCGCCTGGACGGATAAACCACCAAGTCTCTACCTCCCTTAGAGGTAGAGGCCTCAGGTACCCTGACAGTACCCCCCCTCTCAGATACGCCCACCGGGCGGAATGAACCGGGGCGAGATGGGAAGCGGAGGTGAAATGCTCTGCGAAGGCGAGAAGCATGAACGTCCTCCTGAGGTACCCAACTCCTCTCCTCAGGACCATATCCCCTCCAGTTGACCAGATATTGCAATTTTCCCCTTGAAATTCTGGAGTCAATGATGGAGCTGACCTCGTACTCCTCCCGACCCTCCACCTGAACAGGACGAGGTGAGGAGACCTTAGAGGAGAATTTGTTGCAAATAAGAGGTTTCAACAAGGAGACATGAAAGGAGTTAGGAATGCGTAAGGCAGGTGGCAGAGCAAGGCGATACGCAACCGGATTGATACGAGTGAGAACCCTGTAAGGGCCTATGTAGCGAGGAGCAAATTTCATAGATGGAACTTTTAGGCGAATATTCTTAGTACTCAACCATACCCTATCCCCAGGAACAAAAACAGGAGCCGCTCTTCTATGCTTGTCAGCGTGTTTCTTGAACAGCGAGGAACTATGTAATAGAATTTGCCGAGTCTGATCCCATAATTTCTTCAGGTTGGCGACATGATCATCAACCGACGGTATCCCCTGAGAAGAGGAAACCGAAGGAAAAATCGAAGGATGAAAGCCATAGTTCATGAAGAAAGGGCTAGAGCGAGTTGAATCGCAAACAAGGTTATTGTGTGCGAACTCTGCCCAAGGAATCAGACCGACCCAATCGTCCTGGTGTTCGGAAACAAAGCAACGCAGATACTGTTCGATCTTTTGATTAGTACGTTCAGCAGCTCCGTTAGACTGAGGGTGATAGGCAGAGGAGAAGTTCAATTTGATACCCATTTGAGAACAAAAGGATCTCCAGAAACGTGAGACAAATTGAGAACCTCTATCAGAAACAATCTCCGAAGGAATCCCATGTAGGCGAAAAACCTCTCTCGCAAAAATCTCCGCCAATTCAGGAGAAGTCGGAAGTTTAGGTAATGGCACGAAATGGGCCATCTTAGTAAATCTATCCACCACCGTGAGAATAACAGTCTGTCTCTTGGAAGCAGGCAAATCAACGATAAAGTCTATGGACAAACAGGACCAAGGTTTCTCAGGAATGTCCAAGGGGTGTAACAGGCCACATGGAGATGCATGAGGTAGTTTAGTCTTGGCACAAGTCTCACAAGCTGCGACGAACTCCTCAATATCTTTTCGAAGTGAAGGCCACCAGAAATCCTTGGATATCAGAGAGTATGTCTTGCGAATACCAGGATGACCAGCTATTTTACTTTCGTGAAAGCATTGTAAGAGCTCCAGTTGAAGTTCAGGAGGAACAAAGTTTCTTCCCTCAGGAGTGTTTCCGGGAGCTAGATGTTGTGACTTCAAGATCTGGTCAAGTAGCGGAGAATGAATTTTGAGACTGGTATTAGCAATAATATTGCATTTGGGTACAATGGAGGACAACAGTGGTTCAACTGAGGCAGAGGGTTCATATTGGCGAGATAGCGCATCGGCTTTAGAATTCTTTGACCCAGGTCTGTAAGTCAGAACGTAATTGAAATGGGTAAGAAACAACGACCAACGAGCCTGCCTGGAGGACAGACGCTTGGCCTCTCCGATATAAGACAAGTTTTTGTGGTCTGTCAGAATGGTAACAGGATGTAAAGTACCTTCCAATAAATGTCTCCACTCTTTCAAAGCCTTGATAACCGCTAGTAATTCTCTGTCACCAATGTCATACCTGCTCTCAGTACCGGTCAATTTTTTAGAGAAAAATCCACATGGATGTAATGGTTTATCAATACCCAACCTTTGAGATAGGACAGCACCTAAACCAGTCTCTGATGCGTCTACCTCAAGTAAAAAAGGCAGAGAAGTGTCGGGGTGAACTAAAATTGGAGCGGAAGCGAAAAGCTCCTTGAGAGTTTTGAACGCCAGGAGAGCTTCAGTAGTCCAATTCTTAGTATCAGCCCCCTGTTTGGTCATGTTAGTGATAGGTGCGATAATGGAAGAATAGCCCTTAATAAAGCGCCTATAATAATTAGAAAAACCAATAAATCTCTGTACGGCTTTAAGACCTTTGGGTAAAGGCCACTCTAGGATGGATTGGAGCTTATCCGGATCCATCTTAAATCCCTCCCCAGAGATCACATAGCCGAGAAAGGTTACCTGGGTTTGATCAAAGCTACATTTCTCCAACTTGCAGTACAAGCCATGCTGGAGGAGCTTGTGCAAAACCCTCCTGACTTGCTTGTGATGAATCTCAATGTCACTAGAATGAATGAGTATATCATCTAGGTATACAATGACGCAATCTTGCTGAAATTCCCTAAGAACCTCATTTATCAGATCCTGGAATACAGCTGGTGCATTGCATAACCCAAAAGGCATAACAGTATATTCATAGTGGCCATATCGAGTATTGAATGCCGTCATCCACTCATGTCCCTGCTGGATTCTCACCAAGTTATATGCCCCTCTGAGGTCTAACTTGGTGAAAATTGTAGAGCCCTTCAAACGATCGAAGAGTTCGGTAATCAAGGGGATCGGGTAGGCATTTTTAATGGTTATCTTATTTAGGCCTCGATAATCAATACAAGGTCTCAAAGAACCATCCTTCTTTTTAACAAAAAAAAATCCAGCCCCGGCAGGGGAGGAGGACCTTCTAATGAATCCCTTGTCTAAATTTTCGTGAATATACTCCTCTAGAACGGAGTTCTCTTTCGTAGATAACGGGTATACATGACCTCTGGGCGGCATGGTACCAGGGAGTAGGTTAATTTTGCAATCAAAGGACCTGTGTGGGGGTAAGGTATCGGCTTTCTTTTTGTCAAATACAGCCTTTAAATCTAGATACTGAGACGGAATTTGTGTCTCTGTAGGATTGTCAGAGTTAGCCGATGTATTGGTTAAGCCGAGAGGTGAGACTTTCCGCAAGCATTTCTCTTGACAATTCTCTCCCCACGAAACTATCTCCCCTGACTCCCAATTAATAATAGGGTTATGTCTCCTCAACCAGGAGTACCCCAGAACTATGGGAATAGACGGAGAAGAAATGAGCAGTAAGGATATGTCTTCTCTATGTAGGATGCCAACAGTTAAGTTAATCGGTATGGTCTCATGGAAAATAACAGGCTCAAGTAACGGTCTACCATCGATGGCCTCAACGGCCAGTGGTGTCTCTTTTAACTGGGATGGAATAGCATGCTTGGCAGCAAAACCCTGATCTATAAAGCTCTCAGCAGCTCCAGAATCGATTAGTGCCATAGTCTTAACTACTCCCTTCTCCCACTTTAAAGAAACGGGTAACAGAAGCCTGAGCTCTTTGTAGTTGTGAATAGAGGACAAAGTAGAAACACCCAAGGCCTGTCCTCTAGAGGAACTTAGGTGCGAGCGTTTCCCGAACGATTGGGACAATTTAGGCGTAAATGACCCCTGACTCCACAATACATACATAAACCCTCCCTTCTCCTGTACTGTCTCTCCCTCTCTGTGAGATGAGTACTGCCTATCTGCATAGGTTCAGGAATACGTGAGTCCTCGAACTCAGAAATTTGAAAGGTAGGCGCTAGTTTAAAGGAGGGTCTACGGGTCCTATCTCGAGTGTTCTGCCTCTCTCTTAAGCGTTCATCAATACGAGATATAAAAGAAATTAAATCCTCCAAATTTTCAGGGAGTTCTCTAGTAGCAACCTCGTCAAGGATTACATCTGATAACCCATTCAGAAACACATCTATATAAGCCTGTTCGTTCCACTTAATTTCTGCCGCCAAGGACCTGAACTCTAGTGAATAATCCACAAGTGTTCGATTGTCCTGTCTAAGGCGCAACAGTAATCTAGCTGCATTGACCTTTCTACCAGGAGGGTCAAAAGTTCTTCTAAACGCAGCTACAAAGGCATTATAATTATAGACTAGTGGATTATCATTCTCCCATAAAGGATTGGCCCATCTCAAAGCTTTTTCAATGAGTAGAGTAATAATAAATCCAACCTTCGCTCTATCTGTAGGATAAGAGCGGGGTTGTAATTCGAAATGGATGCTAATCTGGTTTAGAAAGCCACGACACTTCTCCGGTGACCCGCCATAACGTACTGGTGGGGTAATACGGGAAGAAGCACCTACAGTGGCTACCTCTAGACCTGAGACTGCAGGAGAAATAGAAGGAGTACGTGTCTCCTCAGGTGGATTACTAGCACGAGACAAAAGTGCCTGTAGTGCCAAAGCCATCTGATCCATCCTATGCTCCATGGCGTCAAACCTGGGATCCGAAGAACCAAGCTGACTGTTTGTACCTGCAGGATCCATTGGCCCTGTCGTAATGTCAGGATCGGGACAGGGATCCAACACGCAGAGTACAAAGAGTGGAAAGGTACGTATACCGGGCCTTAGAATGGCCGGACTAACGTACCGAGAGTAATAAAGAATAGTCAGAGACAAGCCGAGGTCGAGGGAACGAGAAGACAGATAAGCGAGAGACAAGCCGGGTCAAGGGATAACAGAGAAGCAGGGAAGTACAACGAGCCGAGTCAAAACCAATAGAGCAAACTAGAATACCAGAGCACTGAGTGACTAGACAAGCTAGAACCACGACAGGGCAATGAGCTGAAGTGAGAAGTAAGCTTAAATACCCTGGCTCTGGATGGTAATCACGCCTCTGACAAGTACCGATTGGATATCGGACACTTGAGTGACAGGTCGCTCGTGATAGCGTCATGACGTCACGTATTGAGCGTCCTGCTAGAAAAGGACGTGGATTCCTCGCGGCCGGTGTTTAAGTGACTGGATGAACCGCGAGGAACGGAGGAAACAGCTCGCCTGGACGGATAAACCACCAAGTCTCTACCTCCCTTAGAGGTAGAGGCCTCAGGTACCCTGACACCACCTACTGGAAGCTGGACCCTGGTCTTGGGTCCAGAGTGGGTGGAGACGGCGAGACCCCAACCAAGCTGCGGCAGTTTGTGGGGTCTGCAGTGGTTATGGTGTCAGGCAGAGAGCTTGGAGAGAATTTGAAACAACGGAATCAAAGAAAAGTTCTAATAATAATCTGAACAATAGGGAGCGAATAGCTCTTAAAAGATTATGCGATAGACGTGATGTTGTCTTCAAGGAGGCCGATAAGGGCGGTGCAGTGGTCATATTGGACCATGAAGACTATATAACAGAGGCCATGAGACTGCTTGGAGACAACTCCATGTACCGCTTATTACCTAATGATCCCACTGAAGAATACACCACCAAACATCCAGACTTATTGAACGATGGGAAGGATCAGGATATTTTAAGTATAAAAGAATTTAAATTTTTATTTAATCCACATCCCAGACTGGCTACATTTTACTATTTACCCAAGGTCCATAAATCCCTATTAAAACCACCAGGCAGACCCATTGTGAACAGCATTGGCAGCCTAACGGCTAATCTGTCCCAATATGTCGATTACTTTTTACAAAAATATGTGCTTAAAACTAGATCATATATTAAAGGCACAGGACATATTCTCAATATTATTAAGGATATACAGTGGAAAAGCAGTTATGTCTGGGCAACGGTTGATGTGTCATCTTTGTACAGGGCCATTGACCACCAAAAAAGTTATGTTAGCTATTAGGAAGGTACTAGAAAAAGATGAAAGTATGGACGAAAGACAAAATAATTTTATTCTGGACTCCATCAATTTTATTCTCACTAACAATTATTTTTTATTCAAGAAAAAGGTTTTATCTTCAGATTTGTGGTACCACAATGGGCACCAGGTTTGCGCCCAGCTATGTCAATCTTTTTATGGCCATGTGGGAAAACAGACAGATTTGGGCTGAGCATAGCTGGACGTCAAACCTGGTTGTTACGCTACTAGGGTTGATTTGGATTGGAACTCAACTGCAGCTTATAAACTCCCTAATTACAATAGTGAAGAAATGGAGAATCCTTAAGCATCAATACTGTAGCTTTAAGAAAAGAGAGAATCTCTGGTAACTTGATTCAACCGAAGTTTTAATAAGTGTTAAACTTAAATGAATTGCATTTAGGCAATAATCCAATAAGAAGAAGTGCAAGTAATCAACAACACAAAGTTCATTATTAAGTATTTCTTCAGAGATCCATTAAGTAACATTCTTTAAGTTCATGAGAATAATCTTCAATAGGAACAATAATCAAGTAGCTAAGAATATTTGCAAAGCAAGAACAGTTCATAGTGAATAAGCATGATGGGAGTTGTCCTTCATGTAATTAGTAGATTGAAGCACTGAATGTATTTCCAAAGCAAGAAACAGTTCATAGTGAATAAGCATGATGGGAGTTGTCCTTCAAGAGATTAGTAACTTGTAGCAATGAAGGTTTGAGTAAGCAAGCATTAGTTCATTAATAAATGATTTTGTAGACAATTAGCTGAAAGATATACTTAAGGTTAATATGGATAGTCCTCCAATAGTTCAGAGATATGGTCCACTTGTAAAGTATCAAAGTATCCGTTCTCTAGTAATCCTTTATGGCATGCAGCAATCCTTGCATTTGCTCAAAGGCTGGAATGGCTTGTCTGAGCTTGTGGAGAGGCAAGTCCGGTGGAAGTAGATCCCAGTAGCTGAGCCTGTGGAGCCCGCGGTCTCGCGGAGGCAGCTCACACGTTAGCTCACACAATCAATCACCAAGCACCCTCCCTCTGGCCCAGTCTCCCTAAATACCGTCAGAGCTGTGTCAGAGGGGGGCGGGAGCCGGCTCCTCACAGCTGAGTGCCGAACCCGGAAGTGTTACTCCATGACACTGGTGCTCTGGAAAACTTTTATAGATGATGTTATTATTATTTGGGAATTGTCCAAGTTTTTAATTTTTTATAAATAATAATGATCAGGGTTTGAAATTTACCCCGGATATCCAAATTAACAATATCAATTTTTTGGATATACATTTTTTTTATTGAAAACTATCACATTTGTAATAGGACCTTTTTAAACCTACTGATAAAAATAGCTACATTGATTTTAAAAGTTGTCATCATCAACAGTGACTAACAAACATACCTAAAGGTCAGTTTATATGTATTAGTCGTAATTGGGCCAGGTATGAGGATTTTGAATCTCAAACTGAGTTTTTATAAAGGAGATTTATTAAAGGGCACTATCCTAAAGGCCTGTTGAAAAACACCAGGGACCTTGTACGACAATGTAGAAAGCCCGAGACCAGGGTGAACAGACCCAATAGTGATAATACAATAGATTTTAGTTTGTCTTGTAATACACAATTTAATAGCAAATCCAAACTAATAGGAAAAGAACTAAACACATGCTGGACAGTCTTATTGTAAGGAAGACGTCTTAAAGGAAGTTTTACCTCCCAGACAGAAAGTAATTTATAATAAATTTCAAATCCCATCTAGCACCTATCCTCCTACCACCCATTGACAAACATAATTCCTCTTTCTTCCCTAAACCAAATGTTTTTTTGTTTTTTTTAAATGTGGGGGCGCTGCAAGATGTGTAAACATCTCCCCAGTTCAATTAAGGAATTTACTAACTCTGTCACTAAACAGACCTATGAGATCAAACATTGTATAAATCGTTCTACCAAAAATTTGGTTTATTTATTGCAGTGCCTTTGTGGTGCGCAATATGTGGGACGCACCATAAAAACCCTTAGAGAACATATATTAGAACATCAACGGGCTATTATGAAGAAAGTTGTAAAACACAGTGTACCTAGACACTGTATTTGCGCTCTCTTTAATTTTAAGCAATTTTTATGTTTCGGGATTGATATCGTTCAACATGATAGAAGGAAGGGAATATAGTGAAAAAGGTCTGTCAACGTAAAACACAATGGATATATAAGCTTAAGACATTGGGAGACCCTGGTCTGAATGTGATTTAATTTATTTTATTTTAAAAAATATATATTTTAACATTTTTTTTACGTGATGTTTTTGACGTTTTTATGGTGATATTAATCATTATTTTCTTTTTTTCTTATTTTCTTTTTCCCTTTGCGTCATTTTTTTTAATATTTATTTTTAACTATGCTGGGATGGAAATATTTTGTGCAATAATTTCAATATACACCATACCAATTGGTAATGTCATAATGAGTCTATAATGAGTTGGTTTTACATTTATTTTATGATAAGTACTGGGTATAACATTTATATAAATTAGACACCAATATTTTGGAGTGATTAGCTATTACTGCTCCTAATGTTTAAATCTTTTTATTTCCCTATTACTGTTTTTTCTTGCGGTTTGCTCTTCCCTATGTATTAAGTATGCGAGATCTACATCCTACAATTATTTTTTTTTTATAAGTCTTCGTGCATGCGCGATCATTTGGTTGCCGCTATAGATCCGTGCGGCCATATTTTATTTTTTGTGTCTACGAATGGATCGCCGGTGTAGATACCGGCGACTAATATTGATGTTATTAATATGTTTATTTGAATGTTATTTTTTCCGCACCTGATGGCCTGTCTGGAGGATGAAATATATGGTGGGTTACTGGATTAATAACCCAGTGGGCTTAACCTAAATGGCTACTCAAATGATCGCCATATATGATCCCTGCGGCCATTTTTCTGGTAGGAGTTTGATTTTACACACTTGATTGGGTTCAACGTGGTGAACCCATGTGCACACTGATTGGTAGGGTTTTTAAGTCTGAATGGCAGGGACTACATCCAAGCTCTACCTTGAAAAAGTCCTGAGGACGAAACCGGTCGGACATATCTGGAGCCTTCAGAATTTTCCACTCACTTCAATTTGGGATGTCCACATCCAGAGCTCACTCTTTTATAACCTCTGGGATCCGGAACCTTGGTGTATCTAGAACATATTGGAGTCCTTCTGTGCACATAGATAGGGGAAAATCTGCTAAATATAAGTACAATAAAGAAACATAGCGTTTAACTGTGTGGGGACTGGCACTGATTTATAGTTACAATTGGTCACTCACAGATTTGCAGAATTTAAAAAGCCTTGAGTGGTATCTTTCAGTGTCCAGTATGTTGTCCCTCCTCACAGGTTCCTCACAGAGCAGAATGTATGTATCTCAAAAGAAAAAGATATATACACAAATGTAGTACACTTCCAGAGTTGGATAAAAAAGTATTTAATGACTTACATATCAGTATAAAATAAACGGCTTGTCACCATGCACGTCCTACGCGTTTCGTCCTGAATATGGACTTCCTCAGGGACTTGGTGCAGTAAAGTGCAAAAGCAAAATAGCAGCATAAAACATATCCCCCCTCCCAGTCCTTATATACATCCCCATTTAGTCCGAAATGTTCGTCAGCTGGTTTTCAATTTTCGCGGCATGGAACCTGGTGACGTCATCGCGTGTACCGCGGTGTTTTTCCTAGTGACGTCATCACGTTCGGCGTGCGCGTTCCATCTTGCGTTTCACAGACCCGGAAGTGGGTCGCGGCCATTACAAATCTCTTGTTCTTATCGCATTGACTCAGAACGTTTATATGTAAATAAAGGAGACCGGGGTGGGGAGAGAAAAGAACAATTAAGAGAACTCTGGGTGGTACTACTCTAAATGAAAAAAAGGCAAAGATATATATTTCTGCTGTAGTTAATATTCGTCATACAAACTGTAATTACAAAGTTTGTAAATACATCTCGCTATATAAAATAGAATATAATAAAAAATATAATAAAAGAAAATAAAGATTCATGTACAAACATGAATTGACTGTTCTGCATGTGTATATATACAATTATTAGGTTTCCATACTATTTGAAAGTCTTATATAATACAAATGTTACTATTCTTTAATGTACATTGGTTATACAGTACAATACATTGGTCATACAGTGTTTGTTACCTATACATGTTATTGTGATTAGTGGGACCCATTCATATCACACTTCTGTCTCTTTCTACTTAAAGGTGAATGGAGTTCATTTTGTCTTTAAATTAAATGAAATCCTGGGTATGAAAAAATGGACCCCCAAGATATATATATATGGGAAAAAAATTTTTTTTTTAGTACGTAATCAAACATGCTAATGAGTATGAACATGTTAATGAATATAAAAGATGTAAATAATGTAAACAAAGGTGAATAAATAAAGATAAAAATAAAAATAAATATAAAAATAAATAAAAATCAATATAAATAAAAATGAAAATAAAAATAAGAATGAATGTGAATATGAGAATAAGAATAAAAATAAGATAAAAATAAAAATGAAAATAAAATTAAAAATAAAAATAAAGATAAAAATAAAAAAAAAATAAAAAATAAAAATTAAAAATTAAAAAAAAAAAAAAATATATAATAAAAAAATAATATAAAAAAATAAATAAAAATAAAAATGAAAATGAAAATAAAAATAAATGTAAAATAAAAAATGAATATAAAAATAGAATAAAATAAAATAAAGTGAAATGAAATAAAGTAAAATAAAAATGAAAAATATATATATGAAATATATATGGTATAAATCTTCAATTTTTCGAATGAGAGAGAAGTGTGATGATACCTATGCACTACACAAGAAACGGAAAGAAGATAGTCTATTTAGTCATCAAAAAAGCTCCACAGATCAATATCTAAGTTTAGACCGAGAGGTTGGAGTGTTTTTAATTTGCTGATCCAAAAAGTCTCTCTTTGAGAGAGCTTTTTGGTCAGATTCCCTCCTCTCCAATATGGATCCACCTGCTCAATACCCAAAAACATAAAACTCTGCCAGTCAAATTTATTGCAAGTGTTGCAATGTAGTGGTACTATATGTTTCATTGACTTCTTTCTAATATTATTTTGGTGTTCCAATATTCTCTCTTTTAGTTTTCTGCATGTTCTCCCCACATACTGTTTCCCGCAGGGGCATTGTAGCATATAGACCACATTCCTCGTGTTACAATTAATATTAGATTTTATTTTGAATCTTTCTTTTGTAGAGAAACTTGTAAAGTCTTTCTTTTGTATAAATTTTTGATTTTTACAGGCTTTACAAGAATTGCAAGGGGTGAAACCACTAATGTTCGAGGTTATGCTTTTATGTGGAATTTTTAGAGCATAGCTTGGAGCTAGTACATTTTTTAGGTTTTTTGTTCGCCTAAAAATCACTGGTGTTTTTTTTGGTAAAACTTTACCTAAAATGGGGTCTTGACGCAGGATGTCCCAATGTTTGTTGAGGATCTTTTTTATTTTCCAATGTTGTGTGTTGTATTGGGTGGTAAAAGAGAAATTATAATTATCCTTAAAGTGTCTTTTGGGGTTTAAAGCTATCAGGTCTCTTCTATTCTTTTTTCCAATTTCTTTAATTTCTTTGTCTAACAGTGTTGTTTCATATTTTTTTGCCACAAATTTGTTTTTCAAATGCTCAGCCTGTTCTCTAAAATCTGAATTTTATAGCAGTTTCTTCTTACTCGTATTAGCTGGCTTTTGGGTATGGTTTCCAACCATTTATCTTTGTGGCAGCTTTTTCTATGGATAAAACTGTTACCTTCAGTTTTTTTAAAAAAACATTTTGATTGAATCTGATTGTTTTCTACAAATAGGTTTAAATCAAGGAAATTAATAGTGGTGGTGTTGACTTCATGTGTGAACTTTAAGCCATAATCGTTTCGATGGATGTAGTCTATAAATGATGACAGATCGTCCTGTGGTCCTTGCCAAATTAAAATAATGTCATCAATAAAATGTTTCCATAGGACCAGGTTCGCTACCCAGCTATGCCCACTCCATATGTGGTTGGATTCCCAATCCCGCATATATATGTTTGCATAGCTGGGGGCGAACCTGGTCCCCATGGCTGTGCCAGTGGTTTGGAGGTAAAATGAATCATTAAAGAAAAAATAATTGTGTTTAAGGATATAATGAATACTATTTAAGATGAAGTTCCGAAAATTTGATGATATGTTTTCATCTTTTTCCATAATTCTTTCCACTGCACCCAAGCCTTTCTTATGTTTTATTATTGTATATAGTGATGTGACATCTAGGGTCACCCAGACATAGTTATGTTCCCAAATTATATTCTCCATAGTTCTTAGAACATGGGCAGTGTCTTTTAAGTAAGAAGGTGCTTCTTGCGCATATTTTTGAAGGTGGTGATCCACAAATTCTGATAAGTGAGCGGATACAGAGTTTATACCGCTAATGATTGGTCTCCCCGGGGGTGTGATTGGGTTCTTGTGTAGTTTGGGGAGAAAATAAAAAATGGGTATGATTGGAAAATTGTTAAAGAGGTATTCCTTATTATTTTTAGAGATTATATTATTTTCGTAGGCCTCATTCAGCAGGAGTCCTAAAATGGTGTTAAATTTTTTTGTTGGATCTCCTGTGAGTTTGATATAAGTTTCTATATCTCCCAAGATTCTGTGTGCCTCATTCATATAATATTCTTTCGTCATAATGACTATGGCTCCCCCCTTGTCCGCTTCTTTTATTACTATGGTGTCCATTTTTTTTAATTTTGTTATGCTTTCTGATTCTTCTTTGCTCATGTTATATTTATTTTCCCCTGAGTTTTTTTCTTTTTCTAATTCTTCTAAATCATGGCATACCATGCTGTTAAATGTGTCTAAGAAGGGACCTCTATCTCCTACTGGGTAGAAATGTGATTTCTTTTTAAATTGCCTAATGGTGAAAGAAACAAAA
The DNA here is from genome assembly GCF_036172605.1 of Pelobates fuscus. NCBI lineage: Eukaryota > Metazoa > Chordata > Amphibia > Anura > Pelobatidae > Pelobates > Pelobates fuscus. The sequence continues at coordinate 405,339,036 of NC_086317.1, forward strand.
AAGTGGTGGGAAGTGTCTTATCTAGAGGGTTATCTCAAAGAGGGATTAATCCCCAGAGGATTGAGAGTAGAGAAAATCCCAGCATGTGGCGTAGAGAATGAGGAATTCTTAAGAAAATGGGACTTAATTCTAGACACATGCTCCCAAAACCTCATGAAATTAATAATTGAATTCGAAAAACAAGGTAGAGAACAAATAGAGATAGACATAAAAACATTGGAATCTGAGGGTAGTCAAAATATAGAACCTAATAAATACAAAGAAAAAGAACAAGAAATTTGCAATATAATTAATAATCTGGAAGAAAAAATTGCAGACACCAAAAATAACAAAATGAAAAGAGACAGACGAGATAAAACCTTTAATACTTTTTCCACTAGTAATAAAATTAAGAATAAACACAAACGAATTTTTGATAGAGATAATAGAAACTTTGAGACATCACAAAAAAACACCCATTTTAGAAAATTCGACACATATAAAAGAAATACTTCACCTACTCGAACAGGAAATTCACCAATTAACCACACACGGAATTCACCTACCAAAATGAGAAGATTCACTAATAATTATATACGAAGTCCAATCGTCACAAGACGAAAAACATTTAATACAAACACTGCCCCACAGATTCAAAATCCCACCAAACAAAGGGGTGGAAAAGAATCATTCTCCCCAAATCGATGTGACACTCCCCCTAGGAGATCCTATGCCCAAGCAATTAGAACCAATCTGGAACATCCAGACGAAAGGGAGGATCTTTTTTTAGAGGGAGGGGCCCACAGGGATGGGAGAATAACCCAATTTTTCAAACCACGCCACAACCACCAGGGAAGTATATCAGACATTCATTCGATTTCCCCCAAAAGAAAAAGAATAGAGGAGAATCCACGGAGGGAGGACTCCCTAAGACAAAGACACTAGAGAAACACTATGGAATTTATAACTTAACAGACGTTGAGTTAAGTGATACGGATTTGAAAGCCTTAAGTAAAGGCCTCAAATTTGCACCAAATCAAAAAATGAATTTTTTCAATACCTACATTGATGTTCAGAAATACATCCGTAAAATGACACTTAAGAGATTCTTTTTAAAGAGAGAGATAGAAGAAAATATATCTACTGAAAGTTTAAATGAAACTAGTTTAGAACAGAAACAATTTAAAAAGAAATCACATTTCTACCCAGTAGGAGATAGAGGTCCCTTCTTAGACACATTTAACAGCATGGTATGCCATGATTTAGAAGAATTAGAAAAAGAAAAAAACTCAGGGGAAAATAAATATAACATGAGCAAAGAAGAATCAGAAAGCATAACAAAATTTAAAAAAATGGACACCATAGTAATAAAAGAAGCGGACAAGGGGGGAGCCATAGTCATTATGACGAAAGAATATTATATGAATGAGGCACACAGAATCTTGGGAGATATAGAAACTTATATCAAACTCACAGGAGATCCAACAAAAAAATTTAACACCATTTTAGGACTCCTGCTGAATGAGGCCTACGAAAATAATATAATCTCTAAAAATAATAAGGAATACCTCTTTAACAATTTTCCAATCATACCCATTTTTTATTTTCTCCCCAAACTACACAAGAACCCAATCACACCCACGGGGAGACCAATCATTAGCGGTATAAACTCTGTATCCGCTCACTTATCAGAATTTGTGGATCACCACCTTCAAAAATATGCGCAAGAAGCACCTTCTTACTTAAAAGACACTGCCCATGTTCTAAGAACTATGGAGAATATAATTTGGGAACATAACTATGTCTGGGTGACCCTAGATGTCACATCACTATATACAATAATAAAACATAAGAAAGGCTTGGGTGCAGTGGAAAGAATTATGGAAAAAGATGAAAACATATCATCAAATTTTCGGAACTTCATCTTAAATAGTATTCATTATATCCTTAAACACAATTATTTTTTCTTTAATGATTCATTTTACCTCCAAACCACTGGCACAGCCATGGGGACCAGGTTCGCCCCCAGCTATGCAAACATATATATGCGGGATTGGGAATCCAACCACATATGGAGTGGGCATAGCTGGGTAGCGAACCTGGTCCTATGGAAACGTTTTATTGATGACATTATTTTAATTTGGCAAGGACCACAGGACGATCTGTCATCATTTATAGACTACATCCATCGAAACGATTATGGCTTAAAGTTCACACATGAAGTCAACACCACCACTATTAATTTCCTTGATTTAAACCTATTTGTAGAAAACAATCAGATTCAATCAAAATGTTTTTTTAAAAAAACTGAAGGTAACAGTTTTATCCATAGAAAAAGCTGCCACAAAGATAAATGGTTGGAAACCATACCCAAAAGCCAGCTAATACGAGTAAGAAGAAACTGCTATAAAAATTCAGATTTTAGAGAACAGGCTGAGCATTTGAAAAACAAATTTGTGGCAAAAAAATATGAAACAACACTGTTAGACAAAGAAATTAAAGAAATTGGAAAAAAGAATAGAAGAGACCTGATAGCTTTAAACCCCAAAAGACACTTTAAGGATAATTATAATTTCTCTTTTACCACCCAATACAACACACAACATTGGAAAATAAAAAAGATCCTCAACAAACATTGGGACATCCTGCGTCAAGACCCCATTTTAGGTAAAGTTTTACCAAAAAAAACACCAGTGATTTTTAGGCGAACAAAAAACCTAAAAAATGTACTAGCTCCAAGCTATGCTCTAAAAATTCCACATAAAAGCATAACCTCGAACATTAGTGGTTTCACCCCTTGCAATTCTTGTAAAGCCTGTAAAAATCAAAAATTTATACAAAAGAAAGACTTTACAAGTTTCTCTACAAAAGAAAGATTCAAAATAAAATCTAATATTAATTGTAACACGAGGAATGTGGTCTATATGCTACAATGCCCCTGCGGGAAACAGTATGTGGGGAGAACATGCAGAAAACTAAAAGAGAGAATATTGGAACACCAAAATAATATTAGAAAGAAGTCAATGAAACATATAGTACCACTACATTGCAACACTTGCAATAAATTTGACTGGCAGAGTTTTATGTTTTTGGGTATTGAGCAGGTGGATCCATATTGGAGAGGAGGGAATCTGACCAAAAAGCTCTCTCAAAGAGAGACTTTTTGGATCAGCAAATTAAAAACACTCCAACCTCTCGGTCTAAACTTAGATATTGATCTGTGGAGCTTTTTTGATGACTAAATAGACTATCTTCTTTCCGTTTCTTGTGTAGTGCATAGGTATCATCACACTTCTCTCTCATTCGAAAAATTGAAGATTTATACCATATATATTTCATATATATATTTTTCATTTTTATTTTACTTTATTTCATTTCACTTTATTTTATTTTATTCTATTTTTATATTCATTTTTTATTTTACATTTATTTTTATTTTCATTTTCATTTTTATTTTTATTTATTTTTTTATATTATTTTTTTATTATATATATATTTTTTTTTTAATTTTTAATTTTTTTTTTTTTTTTTTTATTTTATTTTTATTTTTATCTTTATTTTTATTTTTAATTTTATTTTCATTTTTATTTTTATCTTATTTTTATTCTTATTCTCATATTCACATTCATTCTTATTTTTATTTTCATTTTTATTTATATTGATTTTTATTTATTTTTATATTTATTTTTATTTTTATCTTTATTTATTCACCTTTGTTTACATTATTTACATCTTTTATATTCATTAACATGTTCATACTCATTAGCATGTTTGATTACGTACTAAAAAAATTTTTTTTCCCATATATATATATCTTGGGGGTCCATTTTTTCATACCCAGGATTTCATTTAATTTAAAGACAAAATGAACTCCATTCACCTTTAAGTAGAAAGAGACAGAAGTGTGATATGAATGGGTCCCACTAATCACAATAACATGTATAGGTAACAAACACTGTATGACCAATGTATTGTACTGTATAACCAATGTACATTAAAGAATAGTAACATTTGTATTATATAAGACTTTCAAATAGTATGGAAACCTAAGAATTGTATATATACACATGCAGAACAGTCAATTCATGTTTGTACATGAATCTTTATTTTCTTTTATTATATTTTTTATTATATTCTATTTTATATAGCGAGATGTATTTACAAACTTTGTAATTACAGTTTGTATGACGAATATTAACTACAGCAGAAATATATATCTTTGCCTTTTTTCATTTAGAGTAGTACCACCCAGAGTTCTCTTAATTGTTCTTTTCTCTCCCCACCCCGGTCTCCTTTATTTACATATAAACGTTCTGAGTCAATGCGATAAGAACAAGAGATTTGTAATGGCCGCGACCCACTTCCGGGTCTGTGAAACGCAAGATGGAACGCACACGCCGAACGTGATGACGTCACTAGGAAAAACACCGCGGTACACGCGATGACGTCACCAGGTTCCATGCCGCGAAAATTGAAAACCAGCTGACGAACATTTCGGACTAAATGGGGATGTATATAAGGACTGGGAGGGGGGATATGTTTTATGCTGCTATTTTCCTTTTGCACTTTACTGCACCAAGTCCCTGAGGAAGTCCATATTCAGGACGAAACGCGTAGGACGTGCATGGTGACAAGCCGTTTATTTTATACTGATATGTAAGTCATTAAATACTTTTTTATCCAACTCTGGAAGTGTACTACATTTGTGTATATATCTTTTTCTTTTGAGATACATACATTCTGCTCTGTGAGGAACCTGTGAGGAGGGACAACATACTGGACACTGAAAGATACCACTCAAGGCTTTTTAAATTCTGCAAATCTGTGAGTGACCAATTGTAACTATAAATCAGTGCCAGTCCCCACACAGTTAAACACTATGTTTCTTTATTGTACTTATATTTAGCAGATTTTCCCCTATCTATGTGCATATATCTATTGAAGACAAGAGGAAGTCTTCGGGGAGTTATCGGGATACTTCACCTGAAACATTAAGGGAAGTCCTGGTTCGTTTTGAATCACATTATATTATTTCTTTATTCACTGGGTTGTGTTCACATATATTGTTGTTGGAGTCCTTCTGTGGCAGGTATTTTGACTATCTAGCCACTATTAGTGGCAGATTGTTTGTGAGTGCAATACTTACTATATCTTTTATCATTGTATCATACGATTTTACACTATGTTTTGTATTATGTTTATGTTTTTAAAGTGATTAAAAGCTTGAATTACTATTTCCTAACTAGAGTAATACCAGTATATTTTGGGAGACCTGTAACCAGTGTATGTATATGTTACGGACCGTTTCAGCATAAAAGGGGGAAAATCAGTTTAGGCGATAATCCCCTTTTCACAAAAAGGCACAGCTACTGTAAAAGCACCAAAACTCACGAATTTGGATATAGGTGAATACATCAAACTCCCGAACTGCATACCAGGGAATAAGATAGCACTCCAAACTGGAACCTCACGAATAGCTGCTAACAGACGAACAGGAAAAGCAGACATCAGCTTACACTCCTAGCAATCAATCTTCCAGCAGCATACAGTGAATCCCCCCAAGAACGAGACAAGGCTCCGTGTTGAGGGTCAAGCAGTGGTCTGTTTATTCAGGGCTACCTGCACCTGTATTTATGCAGGTCTCCCACCTGGTGGACACTCCCCTAGGGGACCAGATGGAAGACTGAAACAGCAGACAGACATGTATCATTTTCGTACACACAGCCACAATACTTTCCCACCATGCATCTTGGTTTCCTCCTCTCTGCCCTGGAGATAATTAATGAAGTAATTCAATTATCTCCCAGGACAAAGGCCAGACTCCATTATGCACATGGTGACACAGAAACAGACTATCACTTTAAAATACATACAGACACATTTTATACACAAAACATAGACATGTTACATATCCCCAGATAGCTCAGGTCTGGGTGCACATTATTAGGTGAATGGCACCCAGATCACACAAATACATTTTAATTGCCATGGAGCCAAAGTCTTTAATTATACGAACAGGCTCCATGGCAGGCTATCTGGGTTACTACAGTTCACATAGATTGTGATAGAAATTCAAAGTCCCGAATAAGAACCAGGGGGCTGGAGGCTCAGCGGTGCCTGCACGCAAAAGTGTCCGCTTATAGTGCAGGAAAGCCGGGCAGACAAGCGCTGGCTGCCCGGGGAGCTCCAGAACACCGCCATCGTGTGGCGGCTAGGTGTAAACGCGACCACCCAGTAACAATCAATTAAGCTGCGGTTAACCGCAGCTACTGGGTGGTCAATTGCCGGCACACGCTTGTTAAGCCGCGGTTAGCCGCGGTTAACCGCGGCTTCAGGGAGGTCAATAGGAGGCACACGCCAGCTTCTGGGTGGCCCCTTAACAACGCCGGCCGGCTTCCCACGGCTCTGGGGAGGCTGAAAAGAAGCTGATTGTTCGGTAGATAGAACGGCTGTGCAGAAAGGGAAAAATAAACCTTTCTGCACAGTAAAATTAACACTTTAGCTGCCGGTCCATAGTCCAGAGGCAGCAGGCGGGCAACCAGGCTCCTCCAATACAATGTGGCGAGATTGGTTTCGTCACATCTCTCCCCCTTTCCAAAAAGACTAACAGGGTACCTGACCTCCTGCCGATCAGTGCCCTTGTTAGTCCAGCAACCCACCCACAAAGCAGAAAAAACAATACAGCCCACCCACAATAAATGGCTACTACACCTGGGTAGAGGAGAAGTTTGTCCATGTCCAGGTGCCTCACCACGGCTGTGTAGGGGACTGGTAGGCTGCCTTGGTGGGTTGCTGAGTGGGCAGAGACCAGCGGTACTCTGTCCTGGTGCCAGCACTACCACCGGAGTAGTCTGGTTGGAGCCTGGTTGCTGGAGACTGACTGTCTCCCCCTTAGGTGCATAGCTCTGCTGCTGAATGGGGAGACCGGTTGTCTCCCCCTTGGATACACAGTTCTGTCGTGGGGGGTAGGACCGACCATCCCTACCCCCTGTGTGGTAAGTGCAGAGACCACGGTCCCATCTGCACCGGTGGGGGGCTTTCAGTCTCCCCCTGGTACATTAAACTGCCGCTGGGGAGAGGGGGTAACAAGCTCCTCTCCCGATAGAACACTCTGCCCATTGATGATCCGCCGCTGGGGAGAGGTGGTAACAATCTCCTCTCCCATACATACTTCTAGTTTTTGCGGAGGGAGACCGACTGTCTCTCCTCCCAATACAGAGTCCTGCTGCTGGGGAAAGGAGACTGGGCTCTCTATTCCCTGCTGGATACTCTGCCGCTGGGGACTGGAGACTGGGCTCCCGATTCCCAACAAATAACACTGCCGCTGGAGAATGGAGACTGGGCTCCCAATTCCCGAAAAATCACGCTGCCGCTGGGGAGGGAGGACACTGCTCTCCTCTCCCTGCTCTTCACACTGCCTTCCTGGCAAATCACTCTGCTGCTGGGGGGCAGGAACAACTACCTCTGCCCCCTGTAACTCAGCCTGCCGCTGGGGAGGGAGGAGGCTGCTCTCCTCTCCCTGCACTTCACATTGCCCTCCTGGCATATCACTCTGCTGCTGGGGGTCAGGAACAACTACCTCTGCCCCCTGTAACTCAGCCTGCCGCTGGGGAGGGAGGACACTGCTCTCCTCTCCCTGCACTTTACACTGCCGCTGGGGAATGGAGACTGGGCTCCCAATTCCCTGCAGGACCGGTGGAGAGACCTCGGTCCCATCTCCACTGGCCACCTGGGGTTCTTCCCAGTAAAACTGTACCATCTCGTCCCCTCTGAATGGGTCTGGCTCTGGGTCTGTCCTGCTGCTCTCCTGCTGAGCCTTCTCATAATATTGGAACAGCTGCTGGTAGCCCTGTTCTAGCTCCATCTCCCGGGTCACCAGGTGGACCAGGTCTTGCTCAATTTCATGAGTGTCATCCCAGTCATACCTGCTCTCCCTCCACCCCAAGAGATCACTGAACCGGTCTTGTGTAGGGCTCCCAAATTCAAGCTCTGAAAAGGACCCCATAACAAGCCAGGACCATCAAACTCCTCTCCCTCTGGCTTGTCATGCTCGGCTGTCCAGGGCAGGTACTGTGCAACATACCACCAAAGCGCCTGGTAGGCATCCTCCAGCCACATCTCCTGCCATACCCGGAGCTCCAATTCTTTTACCCATTCCTCCCTGGGCTGCTGTCCCAGGAAGGGCATCCGCAGGGCTAGTCGCTTCTGCAAACGCTGATCTTCCTTGGGAAGTCTCTTACCCTGTTGGTATTCCACAATGCCCAGTGCCTGGTACCAGATGCCTCTACGGACTGCATCTCGGTCCTCCATGGCACCCTCATCGAACTCTACTGCTGGTTCCATGCTGGTGCTGTCAGGGTCGCTGTACTCAGACATGCGTTGCCCTCAAATTGTAAAATCCAGAGCAATGGTGTCTCCTGTAGCTGTCCTTCTGGCTGTAGGAATGATCCCGCCGCTTGCCACCAATTGTTACGGACCGTTTCAGCATAAAAAGGGAAAAATCAGTTTAGGCGATAATCCCCTTTTCACAAAAAGGCACAGCTACTGTAAAAGCACCAAAACTCACGAATTTGGATATAGGTGAATACATCAAACTCCCGAACTGCATACCAGGGAATAAGATAGCACTCCAAACTGGAACCTCACGAATAGCTGCTAACAGAAGAACAGGAAAAGCAGACATCAGCTTACACTCCTAGCAATCAATCTTCCAGCAGCATACAGTGAATCCCCCCAAGAAAGGTTGTATGACAAACCCCTCCATCCCTGTTGTTACTTTTCAAAAAGGTTGTCTGATCCAGAAAAGAATTACGATGTTGGGAACAGGGAACTATTGGCTATTGTGTTAGCTTTTAAGGAATGGAGGTACTTATTAGAGGGTTCTAGACACAGAATTATGGTTATAACAGATTATAAGAACCTCTCCTATATAGCTGATAATAGAAGGTTGTCCGCCCGGCAGGCTAGATGGTCTCTATTTCTTTCGCGCTTCCAATACGTAATCACCTATAGACCTGGTTGCCGTAATGCCAAAGCTGACGCTATCTCTCGACAGTATGAACCTTTAGAATTTGTTAACCCGACTCCTGAACCTATTGTACCTGCGTCTCAGATAGTAGCTGCTACCCGTTTGGTTGTTTCGTCTCCTTTCCTTGATAATATTAATACTTACCAAATCCAAGCACCCCCTGAGATGCCTGTTGGTAAACTATACGTTAAAGTAAATGACAGAAAAAAGTTGTTAACTTTATTTCACACCGCCAAAACTGCTGGTCATCCGAGGGTTACCAAGACTTATAAGGGCCTCCTTCAACAGTTCTGGTGGCCTTCACTTAAGCGAGATGTAGTGGATTTTGTACAGGCTTGTCGGGTCTGTATGCAGTGTAAGTCTCCTAATGTAAGACCCCCGGGTCTACTGATGTCTCTATCTGTACCCAAAAAAACATGGACCCACCTATCCATGGATTTTATTGTAGACCTTCCTCCTTCTGATTGTCAGACAGTAATATTGACTGTGACGGATAGGTTCTCTAAAATGGCGCACTTTATTCCGCTTAAGAAACTGCCTTCTGCGGTTCAGCTAGCTCAGGTGTTTGCCAAGGAAGTGTTCCGCTTGCATGGGGTACCTCAGGATATAGTATCTGACAGGGGCCCTCAATTTGTCTCTCGGTTTTGGAGGGGCTTTTGTGCTGAGATGGGGGTCTCCTTGTCGTTCACTTCCTCCTATCACCAGCAATCTAATGGTGCAGCCGAACGTGCTAATCAGCCTGTGGAATTGTATTTACGCTGCTTCACTAATGCGCACCAGGACGACTGGTCTCGCCTCCTTACTTGGGCTGAATTTGCCAGGAATACGGTGTCTCATTCATCTACTGGCTAAAGTCCTTTTGAGGTTGCTTATGGGTTTCGGCCTTCTGTCCTTCCCGGTGCATTCTCCGACAAGGGAATGCCCGCCTTGGATCAGCACCTCGCCTCTTTGCGGAAGATGTGGGATCAGGTCCATATTGCGCTCTCGTTCAGCAGCTGCTCAGAAGAAGTTTGCTGATCGCCGTAGGGGTGCGGCCCCTTCTTATGCTCCGAGTGATAGGGTATGGTTGTCCTCCAGGAACTTCCGTCTCAAGGTTCCCTCGATGAAGTTTGCTCCCAGGTTTCTTGGCCCCTACAAGGTGTTACATAGGATTAACCCCGTTTCCTACTCCCTGGACTTGCCTCCTTCCATGCGTATTCCGAACACGTTTCACGTCTCGCTTTTGAAGCCCTTGCTGTGTAACCGGTTCTCTCGTCCCCTCGGACGACCCTATCCCCTCGCTTATTAGAGTCCCTAGTGACGTGTACGAAGTGGCTGCCCTTCTCGACTCTCGTGTTTCTAGGGGTCGGCTGCAATATCTGGTGGATTGGAAGGGTTACGGCCCTGAGGAGCGGTCTTGGGTTTCGAGCTCCGATTTGCACGCTCCCTCTTTGGTCCGCTCCTTTCATGCCCGGTTTCCTTTGAAGCCTTCTGCTTCCCGCCCTCCGGGCGGTCTTCGGGGGGGGAGTAATGTCAGGATCCCGCGGGCGGCTGCGAGGGGAGGCTGCAGTCCGCTCGCGGCTTTCACCCTCCAGCCGTCCGCGGTCCCCTTCCTGCCATGCGCTCGGCGGGCGGCATCCTCCCAGCCACGGATGCCGCCCGCGTCTTCCTCCACGTCCCCCAGCGGCAGCATGCATGACGCTGCATGCTGGGAGACCACCCATTTTCAGAAACGCCGGGGTCAGCCACCTGACCTGGCATTAAAGGCACAGTGCCTCAATCACAGTGGGAGGTCTAGATATCTCCCACGTGTGATTGTTAATTCTGATAGGAAATTATCCAATCAGAAATAATCAATAGGTTTAAATACTTACCTTTCCTGTCTCTCCCTGCCCTGTTGTGGTCTTTGCTTGCTAGTATTGCTACTGATACTTGTGCTTCTGGTTACGTACTCTCTGGCTTGTTTATCTGACTTTGTGACTTTCTCCTACCCTTTGACCTCGGCTTGTTTCTCGTTATTCTGTCTTCTGGTTCCCCTTACTCGGCTTGTCTCCTGACTATTCTTTGTGTGCTTAGCCCGGCCGCTCTAAGGTCCGGTACAGCACCTTTTCTGTGTGTGTGTTAGCGTGTTTGGTTCCCAGAATCGTGACAGGTACCCCTTCTATTTAACATGTTTATAAATGATCTTGAAGACAGCATTGAAAGTCATGTTTCAGTGTCTGCAGATGACACAAAACTTTGTAAAATAATACAATGTGAGCAAGATATTACTTTGCTGCAGAGGGATTTAGATAGAATGGGGGACTGGGCACTCAAATGGCAGATGAAATTTAATGTTGAAAAATGCAAAGTTATGCACTTCAGCGTAAAGAATACACAAGCAACGTATACCCTTAATGGAAGCTGTGACGAAGTGCCCTTCGCCACTTGGTCCTGGAGAGGCCTGCTTGCCAGCCTCCTCCCCTGTGACTATGACTCTTTGATGTATTTGGCTTTAAAGCCCCTATTCTACCTTCAGATAGACTATTTATGTAGGTTGCTTTATTTCTCTTATGTTTTAGTCACCCTCTACCCATTATAGGTGCAGGGTGTGTGTAATGTAATTGTTTATAGTGTGTGTGTGTGTACTGTGAAATGTATTGCCTGCTCTCCTGTACTGCTGAGGTTTGCTACCAACTAGGTGGATTTGGCTATGGAACTTGTCTAGTGCCCTCTGTTGGTAGCAACAGCAATATGCACTACCTGAATAGCAAGACTGGTTCATTTGCATATTCGGGTAGATTTGCATATTGCTAATTCTGCAGGCACGTGAGATATTTTCTGTTAAATATTGTCTCCCCCACCCCTTTAAAAATATGCTATTGTGTTATAATAAGTCACTGTATGTTGCCTGCTATGCTTTGACTGTTTGTAATTTTTTGAGTTTTCACAGCAATGTTAATGTAATGACCATATGGGCTAGTCCCAAGTAAAATAAAGTTTTAGACAGTTCTTCTTGATCCCTCAAAACGTAGCCTTGTCTCGATATTGGAGGGAGCTGCTATAATCACACTGGGGATTGCTATGCTCTGCATACTCCCCTGAGCTTGAATCACTTGTTCCTGATACGCTCTCCTTGGAGGAGAGGTCTTCCCCACACAGTCCTGGATGCTGGAGGTTCATACAGGGTGGAAGGAAGAGGTCTTTCCCACACGGTCCTGGAGGACAGAAGCTGATCCAGGGTGGCAGGAAGACGGCGAGACTCCTTTCAAGCTACGGCGGTTGTGGTGTCGGTTGCGGTGCTTGTGGTCCTCGGCGCAAGCTAGGAAGCGTTCTTTTACAGAAGTGAATTAGGGATAACAACACACGAAAAGGACTTTTGTTATAGACAAAAAACTATATAGGGAATTGTTATAGACAACAAACTATGCAACATGCAACAAGGCCAGTAAGGTATTCTCGGGACGAGAATATAATTTTCCTCTTTATAAATCACTGGTAAGACCACATATTGAATATGCTGTGCAATTTTGGGCACCTGTTCTAAAGAAGGATATTATGGCACTAGAAAAAGTGCAGAGGCGGGCTACAAAATTAATAAAAGGAATGGAACATATCAGCTATGAAGAAAGGTTAACACATTTAAACCTATTTAGTTTAGAAAAACGTCGCCTGAGAGGGGATATGATAACATTATACAAATATATTCGGGGCCAATACAAACCATTGTGTGGAAATCTATTCACAAACCAGACTTTACATAGGACACGAGGCCATGCGTTTAGACTGGAAGAAAGAAGATTTCGTCTAAGGCAAAGGAAAGGTTTTTTTTACTGTAAGAACAATCAGGATGTGGAATTCTCTGCCTGAAGAGGTGGTTTTATCAGAGTCCATACAGATGTTCAAACAGCTACTGGATGCATACTTGCAAAAACAGAATATTCAAGGATATAATCTTTCAATGTAGGGTAATAACTGCTTGATCCAAGGATAAATCTGACTGCCATTCTGGGGTCAAGAAATAATTATTTTCCTAGCTTATTGAGGGACGCAAGTCTCTTTTCAGCTATGTAACTATGTAACAGACATACAGACACACACACACATAATCACAGACATACACATAACCACAGATACACACACATAATCACAGACATACACACACATAACTACAGATACATATACACATAACCACAGACATGCATGTCTGTGGTTAGACATACACACACAATCGCAGATACACTAAATTAAAGAAGCATACACACACAATCACAAGCACACATAGTCACACATGTAAGAAACACACACATATAATACACAGGCATACACACTTTCATCACAGACATCCACCCAGTATTTCTGTGTACTAGACTCCATTTTGCCCTGACTTTGAGTTTGTCCTGCCCTTTGTACGTGTGTTCCAGTGTACCAATGTACCAGACCCAGCTTACATAGAAACATAGAATGTGACGGCAGATAACCATTTGGCCCATCTAGTATTTTTTTTTTGTAAATATGTTTTTATTGAATATTTTTCAACACATAGTACTTCAATGTGGACGCGCAGGTCCCCTTGTCTACTTGTAATCGCATATACACTGTAAGGTACAATCCTTCAGGTATGCGGTAGCGGCTCGCAGGTCGCATTATGAGATGTAAAACATGTGCACAATGGACTCGCAGGTCCGGTGGTACATAGGCGTATATAAGCAATACTCTTTTACGTCTGATGGGTACCATGTTTACATTGGGTTGGGTTTTAGATCCCGACGGTTTTCTTCTGTACCTTTCTTTTCCCTTTTCCAGCACCCACCTGAGGACCTTTAATCGTTAGTGAGACTTGGAGGTCTCCATTTGTTCAGGATCCCCTCTGGACACGCAGGTCCCTGGTGGTATCGTGTCTTGTGTCCTATGTGACAGTGCAATGAGGTGTTGCCTCCCCACAATGATTCTATCAGAATCTGCTTTGCGCTACATACAGTGTTGATGAAGATAACATAGGGAACGTCCTGCAATCCAATATTAACTAATAAACTTCGTAACAGGCTAAACTGATGGGCTTCCATCCCCATTTGCTGTGGCGTGTAAGTTCCTGTCCGCCGACCGTGCCATCTCCCCGGTCAGGGGGAAGAACTGGGGACTCGCAGCACCCTGCGTGTTCGGTAGGGTACCCGCGTGTCCCCACACAGATAATGTGAGTGCATGTGGCCATAAGCCATTTTAGGTATTGCAGGCGACTACACTCTGATGAGTATAATGGTGTAACCTCAGCAATCTGGCTGGGCATGGGCTCTGCCTCTTGTGCACCCCGGTATGCCCCCGCGGGGTCAGTTTCCGGGCCATGCCCCGGGCTCCAGGGCACACGCTCCGCACAGGACCTGTCGGGGGGGGGGGGCAAGAGGGCGGAGTGGGGCGGTGCGGTGGGTTGCCGTACACTGGAAGCGGGTGTGGGTCGTCCAGTTAGTCTCCCTGTGTTTCCTGCTGGGGGTTGACAGTCCCTCCCCTCATGGTCAGAAATGTGGTCCGAAACGCCTCTGTGCCCACTCGCACCAGCCAGGGCGTCCATGTGTCTATGTGTGTCTGTGCTCAGTCTTGGGACGTGTACCAGAGCTCCTCTATAACTTGCAGCTCCTCCATTTTGGTAAACCAGAGGGAAAGCTGGAGAGGGATTTAGGAAGTTACTTATTGGTAATGGATTGTGTCCTTTTTCCAGTACAGGGGTATTAGGTGTTTTGCAACATTCAGGATTCGAATGGTCAGGGAGTGTTTGTATCGTGGTGTAGGGGTTGTCGTGTGGTGCAGGAGGTACTGGTCTGGCTTGAAGGGTGGTGTGTTGTCTGTGAACAGGGCCACTATGGAGGCTATTTTTTCCCAGAACGGTACTATGAGTGGGTATTCCCACCATATGTGGAGGAAGGATCCCACCCCTCCCCCGCACCTCCAGCAGAAGCCATCCGTGTCTATGTGCGTTCTCTGTAGGCGTTCCAGTGTCAGGTACCATTGCGTGAGAACCTTTTAGGCCGTTTCCTGGGTTTTACTAGCAATTGCGCAATGGTGCACCAGATCACAGATCTTGTGCCACTGGTTCTCGGTGAGTGTTTCCCCTATGGCGGTTTCCCATTTGGACATGAAGGGGGGTGAGGGGTGCCGCTGTTGTCGTTGTAGCATTGAGTAGAGGTAGGAGATGCAGGATCCAGGTTCTGGCACAGTTGTTCGAATGGCGTGAGGTCCCTATGGATGTCAGGGCGTTGGGGTATGGCGGCAATGTAGTTCTTAATTTGGGTGTATCTAAAGACCATCATGAAGGTGTGATTGGATGTGCCCGTGAGTGTCTGTAGGGGCAGGATTTTCCCGTTAGTGGTTATGTCTTGGAGTCTGGGTATGTCTTGTGGGAGGACGCAGCGGAGGTTACCTGGTTCTTATACCGGGTTCGAAATTAGGGTTGTACACCAGTGGTAGTAGTGGGGATGGGAAGGAGGAGAGACGTAGTTTCCTCACTTGTGAGTGCCATATAGAGAGAGTGGCTGTAACGAACGGTTGTTGGGAGACTAGCCGTCTGCTGATGGTGGGGTCAAGCCACAGGAGGACTGAGAGGGCCCGGCCCGCGTGATGGGCTTCGATGGGCTTCGATGGCCGTCCAGGGTTTGCATATCCCCTCCTTTGCCCATTCCAGGGCCCATTGCATGTGACATGCTTGGTAATACAGTTTGAGGTCAGGGACGGCCAGGCCTCCTGCTGTTTTGGGGAGTGTAAGTTGTGTGTATTTGAGTCTGGGTTTAGTGCCTTTCCAGATAAATTTGATGAGGCGGGTACGGATTGATGAGAAGAAGTCAGTGGGGAGTGGGGTTTGGAACAGGTAAAGTACCCATGGAAGGATGTTCATTTTGGCAATGGCCACCCTACCGAGCCAGGAAAAGTGGGGTGTGGCCCATTCTGTCAGATTCTTCCGTATAGCTCCCAGCAATGGGGTAAAATGTGTGTGATATAGTTTGGTCAGGTCAGCCGTGAGCCTCACTCCCAAGTATTTAATAGTATTGGAAGGGGAAATTTTGTGTGATCTGGTCCGTCCTCCGGGTGGTGTCAATGTTGAGGATAGAAGGTTTTGCATAATTGATCTTGAGGTTGGCGATTTGGCCATATGTCTTAAACTCTGCCATGAGGTTTGGGAGGGAAATTTCTGGGTTGGAGACCGAAAAATAGCATATTGTCCGCATATGCTGCTATTTTATGGTGGTCTGCCCCTACCATTACCCCCGTGATGTCTGGGTTGTCCCTAACTGCTTGTAGGAAAGGTTCGAGGGCCAGGATGAATTATAGCAGTGACAGGGGCAGCCCTGCCTGGTTCCGTTTCTGACCGGGCATGTGTCCGTATAGACAGCGTTTATGCACACCCTAGCCGTGGGGGATGAGTAAAGAGACTCTATCCACTGACGAATATGGTTCCCCAGGCCAATGTGCTCCAGGACCGAGAAGAGGTAGTCCCACGCTACCCTGTCGAAGGCCTTTTCCGCATCGGTGGAGAGGAGGAGAAGGCCCTCAGAGGTGCGTTGCGCGTGGTGTATCAGGGACAGGGCTCGTACCGTGTTGTCCCTGGCTTCTCTGTGTGGGACTACCTCTTCTCAGCCCCCCTGTCTCGTCTTTCCTCCAAGCTATACATGTTAAGTTCCTTTAGCCTTTCATGATAAGTTTTATCCTGCAATCTATGAACCAGTTTAGTAACCCTTCTCTGAATTCTCTCTAAGGTACCAATATCCTTCTGGAGATACGGTCTCCAGTACTGCGCACAATACTCCAAGTGAGGTCTCACCAGTGTTCTGTACAATGGCATGAGCACTTCTCTCTTTCTACTGCTAATACCTCTCCCTATACAACCTAACATTTCCTGACTATGACTTTACAACCAAGTATTCTGCTAGCATTTCCTGATTATTTATAGCTTGACCGTGGTTATGACTTTATTCTTCCTATTGTTCCTGAGTTCCAGTGTTGTGGTGTGCCAGACCTTTCTTGTCCGGACTTCATTTTGACTAACCTTGACCTGGATATTTTGTTCTAATTCTTTATTTTTGCAGTGCATAAAGATCAATACAATCAAGCTTGCAATGCCCCAACAGCCACAGAAAGCACTTCAAAATACACCTTTAGATAGAAGTGTGGCATTTCTAGATGATAGCACTAATTGTATGGTTTAACAGATTCAGGTGAGGCACATGTCTAAAATGTTGTCATGAACAGAGTAGACACATGAGACAATTTAGACATAGAGATTGAGATCAAAAAAGTAATAGTGTAATAAAACATGCGTAATTACTCAGTGTAGTATCAAGACAGGTAGCTTTAAACAGAGTATTAACTAAAAGATCATCTCAGTTTAATTACGTTTGGTTTTATGAAGGTTTAGTGCTCAATATAAACAAAAGAAAGGTGGAGGACATGGTATGTGAAGATAGGCAAAGCATTGAAAATGTTTAAATCTAAACACATTCATGTCATATAAATCGTAGTAGTCTCGTTTATACTGCTGGCACCAAATCCTAACTTAGAAAGACAATTTGTATAGAATTGATAGCTACTGGAATTGTAGAAGCTGTGCACCCACGTTGGAGACAGTCTAAGGAGTGACAGGTGACAGTTAACTGACAGCTAGGTCAGGCAGGCAGGCCCAGTTTGTATTTGTATAATCCGCTGAGGAGAGCAGCACAAGTATGCCATGGTGAGGTACCCCTCCAGCCCCAGGCCTGTGTGAAGGCTGGCACCTCCTTAACACAGACTTGGCAACAGATTGTGCCCAAGTCCTTCCTGAACGGGATAATGCTATAATACATAATACAGATTAAGGAATATGGTTTAGTGACATGTGGTCTCCAAAAAATGTTAACCTACAATTCAATTATTGTCATCTCAGCTCTTTTTGAGGCTACCCCAGAGTAGAAGCTGCTAACACTCTGGAAAAGTAGTCAAGGGAAGTAGTCAATGCCGTTCAGACATTGCAGCCAGCGATAACATAGCATAATAAATAAACCCAAAGCACACCAAAAATAATTGAACATAAATAGGTCTTTATTCATATGAAAAAACAATAAAAACATACAAACAAAGTGCAAGTGTATAGTACAGGAATGCAAGCAGTATGGAACATACATATAGCCAATGAAGGTGAAGTGCTCATAATTTAAACCCATATATCAATGTAACCACAGGTATACTGACCTAAAGCTGGAGATAGTAAATACCACAATGTTTCGGCACACAGCTTTCCTTAATGAAGATCTCGTTAAGGGCAATATCATTAATGTGGTGAAACCAACCTCGCCACTGGGCATTGGAGAAGCCTGTTTGCCCGCCTCCTGCCCTGTGACTATGGCCCCATGTTGAAATGCTGGATTTTCCCCTGCAAAGACCCGAAAGCCGGGTCATTCTGTACTTTCCCTATGTGAGCAGTGTTACCCCAGATAGCTATGCCATGGAGCCCATTCGTATAATGAAAGACTATGTGAAAGACTTTGGCTCTATGGCAATTGAACTGTATGTATGTGATCTGAGCGCCATTCAGTCATAATGTGCACTCAGATCTAAGCTATCTGGGGATATGTTGAATGTACCTGTTTTATGCAATAGCTGCACAGTTATATATTGTTATGTATTTTATTGTATTTTGCTACCATGTGGCTAATGGAGTTTTGCCTCTGTCCTTGGAGATAATTGGATTACTTCCCAATTATCTCCAGGATAGAAGACTCTGTGGAACTGGTTTTGGGCAGAAAAGCCATGCTTCATTTGGTCAAATAGGACTTTCCCTTAACTTTGTAACCCCTGAACCGATTGCCCTGATTTTTGAGAATGTGTATATTTCTTTTTTTTTTTTCTTTTTCTTTCTTTTGTTTCAGACTATACCCGCCTCTTTATAGTTCAGATATATCTTCATATATGGCCAGGTATCTTAGTCATCATGAACGTTTGTTGGCTCAACTCTACCTAAAAAAAAACGAACAATTAACTATATGACCCAGGTTGAGCTTTTTTTTTTTTTTCCTTTTTTTCCCCCCCTCTCTCAACCTCCCTCTCCCTGCCCCCCTCTCTCCTTCCCTTCCCATTGCCTGTCGTTGTTTATTAGAGGGACTTCTAACATAGAGAAGGGAGGGGAGACGGGAAGAGCCAGAAGAAAAGTGAAAGAACGAAGAGGGAAAAACTGCCAAAAACAAAAGAAAAAACAGCTTCCTAACCTCATTCATACTCCCATTCACACCATACAGTACTGCTACCTTTCTCTCCCCTTTTCTTTTCCCTTTTCTTTCTCTCCTTTCCTCTTCTCAGCTTTTTCTTCTTTCTTATGCCCTTCTTTTTATTTATTTATCCTCTTTCCTTTCTTTTTTCTAACTTACTGCCGAGTCAATTCAATCTCTAGTTTTTCCAAATTTTTGAGCCAGTCTTCCCACTTATCAAGTTCTTTATATTGGTTTTTAATTTTATTCATCCCTATTTCCATTTGGATCTGGTATTTTAATTGCTAAATAAGCTGTATCTTTGTAAATATTTGTGTCTTTTTCCAGTTCCTAGCAATAATGATCTTTACTGCTATTAGGCAATGTGTTGTCAAAATTTGGTTCATTCTACTAAGAGCGGGCCACCTTATATGTAGTAACATCATATCTGGGGTAACTTTTATTCCTACTCCATTTAAACTGAGTAATAGTGAGTTAGTCATAAACCATATGGGAGTTACTTTTTTACAACTCCACCAAATGTGGAGATAATCTCCTTTCTCTTTTCCGCATCTACAGCAAAAATCATTATTATTATTAAACATTTTCGATATTTTTGAAGGGACCAGATACCAATTATTAATCACTTTAACCCCTTAAGGACACATGACATGTGTGACATGTCATGATTCCTTTTTATTCCAGAAGTTTGGTCCTTAAGGGGTTAAAGTGAGTTTCCAACAGAGAGAGACAGTGTACATATTTGTTTGTTTTTGATATAGCATCGTACCATTCCTCTAATTCTATAGCGCATTTCAGAGTTTTTTCCCAGCTTTTTATTGCCGTTGGGCGATTCTCTATTTGTATTGTATCGCATAATTTTGTACATTTAGCAAAAAGGTTTTTAGAATCTTTTTTAGAGAATATCACTTTTAAGACATTATATGATTCTCCGCTGTTTAAAAAATTTTTATGCTTCAAATAATTCCTAACTCTCAAATAAGAGAAAGCCTCTTTATCTGGGAGGAGAAATGTCCTTGTCAATAGCTCGAAAGTCTTTAACTCACCATTCAGCATTAAGTCTTCAACCTTCCCAATATCTACTTCTCTCCATACCTTTAAAGAGATATTACTTATATCTATTTCAAGGCTCTCTATATTTTGAAACCCCAAAATCGTATTATTAATATCTGCTTTCTTTTTTATTTTTTCCCATGTAGGGATAATTTGATTCAGCACAAATGAAAGTGAATAGTCGTATGCTTTGTTATTCCATATGATGTTAGATAAGTTTTTGGTTTGACATAAATCTATTTCTATCCTCCCCCAAGCCTCCTTTAGGTATATCTCCCTTTGTAACATTGCGGTGTGGTAAATTATTCCGGCTTCATAGAATCTTTCCATATCTGGGAAACCTAGTCCCCCTTTGTCTGTGTTACAACTCATAGTTTTTAATTTGATTCTAGGTTATTTTCCCCTCCACACAAAATTAGCAAAAGAAGATTTAATCATTTTTATCCAAGATATAGGAATAGATAATGGTAGCATCCTGAATAGATAGATCCACTTAGGGAGCACATAATACCTCAGAGTATTAACTCTGCCCCACCATGATATCTCCACCTGGCGCCATTCCTTTATATCTTTATTAGTGTTTTTCAAAAGATGGATGAAATTAGATTCCACAATTCTTTCTAATTTTTTATTTATTCTTATCCCCAAGTAGATAAATTCTTCTGGTTGGGCAAAATTATATTTATTTTGTAGTTTGATTATCTTATCTGATGACAAGTTCCTGTACATTGCGGTAGATTTAGAGAGGTTCAATTTATAATTAGATACTATACTGTATTGTTCTATTTCTGTTATAACATGTGGAAGGGATTTTTCTGGGTCGGCGACATATAAAAGAGTGTCGTCCGCGTATAAAGAGATCTTTAAATCCCCTTTTGAGATTGGTAGACCCTTGATTAATATATTTTGTCTGATTTTTGAAGCAAAGATTTCTACTGTTATGACATACAGAATTGGCGACAAAGGGCACCCTTGCCTTGTGCCATTTTCCAGGCTGAACCAATTTGAACATATGTTTTGGCCAATGGATCTTGCCACTGGCTTCTTATACAGGGAACCTATCGCTTCCAATACCCATCCTTTAATATTAAAAGCCTCCAGAGCTTTAAACATGAATCCCCAACTGACCCTGTCAAACGCTTTTTCTGCGTCTAATGACAGGATCAGGAGGGGATTACATGTCTTATCAGACAGGTCCATTGAGTCTAATAGCCTTCTGATATTATTTCCTGAGTTTCTACCAGGAACAAATCCAACCTGATCTGGATTAATAATTTCAGGCAAAACAGTTTTTAATCTTTTTGCAATAATTGAGGCAAAGATCTTGACATCCACATTTATCAACGAAATCGGTCTGTAACTTTTAACATCTGTTGCTATTTTGCCTGATTTCAGAATTGGTAAGATGTTGGCTCTTAGCATCTCTTGTGGAAATGCTCCTTCTTTTACGGCCTCATTAAACGATCTTGTTAATGGCTCAACAATTATATCTTTCATTAACTTAAAAAACTTATTACTAAAACCATCAGGTCCTGGAGTTTTATAGTTCGCTAAATTATTTATTGCCTCAATTACTTCTTCTTTAGAGATGTCCTTGTTTATTGAGTCTAGCTGGTCTGGGGATATTTTTGGTAGTTCAAGATCTTTTATATAACTATCTATGGATTCGACCGTAGATCTGTCTGGTAGATTATAGAGTGATCTATAGAATTGATTAAAAATCTCTCCAATTTCGTTTGGTGCTCTATATGTATTGCCTTCATGTACCATTTTATCTATGCGGTTATCTGCCAATCTCTTTTTCAGTTGATTTGATAGAATTTTATCTGCTTTATTTTGTCGATAATAATATCTGATTTTTAATTTAATCATTTTCTTTTCGATGTTTGCTGATATTTTTTTCTTAATAGTTTGTTTGAGATTAGTAATCTTTAATTCCCAGATTTTACTAGTAACATGACGTAAAGTCATGATTTTATTAAAGACACGGAGGCGAGTATTATGCATAACTCTTTCTTTATTTCCTCAGCAGCAAAGATAGAGGAATATAAATATGTCAAAAAATGAAAGAAAAACTGTATAGGCATAACGGGTAGCCAATCACATGGTAGAGGAAGTGGCTATATAAGTCCTGTGTCTCCCACAATCCCCCTCTTTCTTGCGAAAACCGAAGACCAGGTAAGAAGAACGATGTCCTACTTGATCAGCACAGGAAACAGGAAAAATGCGACAACATCAAGCTAAAAAAGACAGAGAAATATGGTAATTTCCAGACTCAAAACTGTAGACTTACCAAACAGCATCATAAGGAGTCACAAACAATAAACTGGATTCTGAAATACAAAAGATAAATAATTAGTAAACATAATAAGACGTACCAAACCATCAATCATATAAATAAACATATATAATCAATACATACCTAATTGAACAGTAAAAACCCGTAGAGTCTCAAGCATCTCGTATCCCCATTCCACACCGGGAGGGCGGGAGGGAATAATACTCGCCTCCGTGTCTTTAATAAAATCATGACTTTACGTCATGTTACTAGTAAAATCTGGGAATTTTATTAAAGACACGGAGGCTCATATTATGCAAGTTCAAAGCTGTGCAACTACTCGAGATGCGATGTGTTCAATAGGTCTGAAATAGAAGTCTCTAAAAGTCGATTCTCTGGACCAATCTGCCGCCCGCATGATATCCTCCAGACGACACCCGACTGAGGAGGCTTTAGAAGCCATCGCTCCTCGTACAGAATGGGGCGTAAACACAGAGGTGTCTATACCCGCAGAGGATAATAGTTCACGTATCCAACGTGCCAGGGTAGGTGTAGAAACCGGTCGATGAGGCGACTTGAAAGATATGAACAAATCGTGTAGATCGGCAGAGCGAAGGGAACTCGTGACATCCAGATAAACTCTGAGGCAATCCACCGGACAGAGCGCCGGACAGCCAGGGAACCTGGGATACGAAAAATACTTGGATGCAGATTTAGTCCTCCTGGATATATCAAAAGTAACACCTTCTGGGGTGAATGCAATGGCGTCCCAATCCATGGCCCTGACGTCAGAGACCCTCTTGCAAGAGATCAAACAGAGTAACATCACCAAGTTGGATGACAGTCGTTTCAAAGTCAGCTCCTGATTAGGGTACCATGAGGAGAGGAACTGCAACATCATGTTAACGTCCCAAAAGGCAGAGAAGCGAGGCCGAGGAGGACGAGCAAGGCGGATACCCTTGAGAAGACGACATACAAAAGGATGCCTGCCGACAGGGGAACCATCCAAACCCCTGTGTCCGGCCGAGATAGCCGAGCGGGAGAGGTTAATCGTGCGGTACGCCTTGCCTGAGTCAAACAGGGACGTGAGGAATTCCAGGATCAAAGGCAAAGGGGCAGATACGGGATCCACTGCCCGTTCCATGCACCAACCAGACCACGATCTCCATGAAGTTCGATAGGCAGTTCGTGTGCCTGGGGCCCAGGCATTATCGAGGAGTAGGAGAGTTGTCTGCGGAACGTCTGGGACAATCCAAGGTCCCCTGAAAGGAACCACGCTATCAGGGGTAGCTGGTGTTGTAATACTAGCCCGTGTGGGTTCCCATCCGGGTCTAGAAGGAGGTCCTGGAAGATTGGAATCAACCGAGGATAATCGATCGACAACTCCATCAAGCGGGGAAACCATGGTCGAGATCTCCAAAGCGGGGTGATTAGCGCTACACGACAGTCGTGGCGAACCAGTTTCGAGATCGTGCGCGCTATCATGTTGAATGGAGGAAATGCGTATAGCAGACCCCGCGGCCATTCCTGAAGGAAGGCATCGGTCGCCACCGCTGTCGGATCCGGCCTCCAGCTGAAGAACTTCGGCAGTTGAGTGTTCAGTCGAGATGCGAACAGATCCATCTGGAACTTTCCCCACAACATGTCCAGGCTCTGGAACGCCGAAGTGTGTAGACGCCAATCTCCAGAGTCTCTTAAGTGTCTGGAATTCCAATCCGCTCCCGAATTGTCTAGCCCCGGAATGTGTTCCGCTGTTACCGAAACGTTGTTGAAGAGGCAGAATTGCCAGAAATCTTTCGCCAGAATTGCCAACATCTTGGACTTCGTACCCCCCAGGTGGTTTATGTAGCGGACCGCTGATACGTTGTCCATCTAGAGGAGAACGCAGCAATTCGCCCGTCCTGGGGTAAGGCTGCGGATCGCGAAAGCCCCAGCCAGGAGTTCCAGGCAGTTGATGTGCAACGATTTCTCCACGTCGGACCATCTGCCTCCTGTGGAAACGTCGCCACAACGAGCACCCCAGCCGTGCAAGCTGGCATCTGATTCGATCACCACGTCCGGGATGGAGCCGAAGATGGCTCTCCCATTCCACGCCTCCATGTGTGCTAACCACCACACCAGCTCATCTCTGGACTCTGCGTCCAAGCGTATCCGAGACTCGTAGGAGTGACCTGACCGAAAGTGTGACCCTTTGAGTCGCTGGAGGGCCCGGTAGTGTAGGGGGCCCGGGAAGATCGCCTGAATAGAGGCCGCGAGAAGGCCAATTATTCCCGCCAGCTGTCTGATGGACAGGTCTGCGACACGCAGAGCTCTTCGAATCTCCTTCTGAATGGCCTTCACCTTGGAACTCGGTAGAAACAGGAACTGTTGGACGGAGTCCACTCTGAACCCCAGGAACTCTATGGACTGGGCGGGATCCAGGACCGATTTGTCCCAGTTGATCAGAAAACCCAACTTCTGTAGCAGGGCGGTAGTCCATTCCAGGTGTAGAAGGAGATCCTCCTTCGATTGGGACAAAATCAGAATGTCGTCCAGGTAAACAACGAGGCGAACCCCTCGGGTACGGAGGAACGCCACCACAGGCTTCAGAAGCTTGATGAAGCACCAGGGGGCCGAAGAGAGACCGAAAGGCAGGCAGGTGAAACGCCAACGCCGCCCGTGCCATGTGAAATGGAGATAATCTCTGAATTCTAGAGCAATGGGGACCGTGAAGTAAGCGTCCTTCAGGTCTAGTTTGGCTAGCCAGTCCGACTGGCGCAGAAGGTCCCTGAGGCAGTGTATACCTTCCATCTGGAAGTGCTGGTAACGCAGGAAGGCGTTGAGGGGACGAAGATTTATTACAGGGCGAACTCCGCCTCCTTTCTTGGGCACCAGGAACAGATTGCTCGTAAAGCCCTTGGCGGCGAACGGCAGTTCCTCTATAGCGCCCTTGGAGAGCATCTCTCCGACCTCCGCGGAGATCATCTCGTCTTGTTCCCGTGGAAGGGACAGTTCTCTGGGGGAATAAAACTGGACAGGCACTGAAACAAAATCTAGGCGATACCCCTTTACACACTGCAGAACCCAAGCATCCGAGGTGAGCTTCACCCACTCTCGGTAAAATAAGGCCAGCCTCCCTGCTACCTGAACGGGAGGGAAAGAAAGGGTACTCACCGTAAGGACGTCTGCTGGTGGTACCACTGCGGGGGTATCTGGAGCCCCAAGCTCGACCTCTGGCTGGGAAGAAGGGAGGGGTTCTTTGGTCTTGGAATCCCCGGGAGGGAAAAAAGGAACCTCTGGTGGCGCGGAATGCGCCTCGGAAACCCCGGCCGGGTGGACGGTTCCTGCTACGCCCGGCCCCTCCGAAAACCTTAGGCGCGAACACGCGTTTCATGCTCGCCTGCGCCTTGTCAATTGCCGTGAAGGTCTTGACATACGAGCCCATGTCCTTCACGAAGGAGGTACCAAACAGTAAACCCTCTTCTGTTGGGTCAGGTTCCGCCACAGTCATAGTGGCCAGCTTAGGGTCTAGTTTTAATAGTATCGCCTTGCGCCTTTCCGCAGACATCGCCGTATTGGCGTTCCCCAGCAAGCATATGGCCCGTTGGACCCAACCTATGGCCACGTCTATGTCCAAAACTGAATCCCCAGCTTTAGCAGCATCTAGAAGCTCATAGAGCTTCGAGAGGGGTCCCAGTGTATCCAGGATCTTGTCCTGGCATCCCTTCAGGGAATTGTCAAGACCCTTTTTGGGCTTCCAGCCCGACTTACCCAGGAACTGGGCAATCTGTGGGTCAATATCTGGGGTTTTGCCCGCAGCGCCCGGGAGAGAAGGGCGTGGGCATTCGGCCCGTAGCTTATTGCGGCCTTCTCTGGAAAGGGGTGTGCGGATACGGTGGCCACATATTGGGCAATATGATCCGGGGGAACCCATTCAGCGGACCGGGGGTGACGCAGGTCGTCTGGGTCGAACAGGGGGTTACCCTGAGGATCAAGGATCGTTTTGTCATCCCCAGAGGGGCCTAATACTGGACCCCGGGCCTTGGCGGAGGATTCTGATGGGTTAACGCCCGTAAGGGGCAAATCCTCCCCAGATACCTCATCATCATCAAAGGAGTCATACTCCATATAGTCGGATTCCTCCTCCACACTCCGGTCGGTATCCGACCCATCATCAAGGGCTCTAGCCCGTTTCCATAATCTAGCCTTTTTAGCCCGGCCAGGGGCTCTTTTGCGCGTGGGGTGCGCGCCATCCGTGACCACCTCAAGCGTGTCAGTCATGGCAGGTAGAACCTGCATCGAGGAGTGGGAGCCGACATGTTTGGACTTGGCCTTTGCCTTACGGGCTCCAGGCACAGTCTGAGCAGGGGAGGGGGACCCCACACCCGTAGGGGCGGGGGAGGCCAGAGCAGGCAAAACTAGGGAGTGCATGGATTGCGAAAAGGAGGTAGTAACAGCCCCCATGGCCGAGGCAATAGCCTTCTGAATGGAGGAGGCCATAGTGGCTTCCAGCATGGCCTGAAACTCTTGGGAGGCCATAGCACCCTCAGCACTGTCTGAGTGAAAATCCCCAGGGGGACCTGTAGGCCCATCCTCCCTATCCTGCATGATGTAAATCTGTAGTGGGCAGCTAAAGAAAATAAACCGCTAAATGACACTAAGGTGAATAAAGTATGGCAAAGGGTTGAGTAACCCACAGAAAGCGATACACACAGACCGTCTAGCGTTCCCAGGGGACCCGGCAAAGCAAAGGTGACCGCACGGCAGCACAGGGGAAGGATCGAGGTCCGCCCAAGATGGCCGCCGCACGTGAGGGAAGGCGCACGCGACCGGGCACTCGGCGGGGGAAGGGGCTCGTGCACCCGACCCGCCGAGCCCGACCCGCCGAGCCCGCCCGCGAGCGGGGAAGAATGCGTGCGCAGCCGCGGCCGAAAATAGAGCGGTCGCGGCAAGGCACAGAGCCGGGAACCGTGCGGAAGCACGAGGAGGGAAGGGCAGGCTACAGGACTCCCCGGGAGGGAGAAGAGCACTAAGGGGTCCCAGGGGGAACGCTAGCGGTAACAGGTAAAAAACCGAACAAGTTATAAACAGTACACAACGAAAAATCAATACAAGTAAACGATTATCAAAACTTAGTCAGAGAGAAGCAAAAGCACTTATCTGTCTGAGGAAGCAGCAAAGAAAGAGGGGGATTGTGGGAGACACAGGACTTATATAGCCACTTCCTCTACCATGTGATTGGCTACCCGTTATGCCTATACAGTTTTTCTTTCATTTTTTGACATATTTATATTCCTCTATCTTTGCTGCTGAGGAAATAAAGAAAGAGTTATGCATAATATGAGCCTCCGTGTCTTTAATAAAATTGTCCTTCTTTATCTGGATTTAGTTTGTATTCTCTGAAGACTTTGTACAACTGAATATATAATTCTGATAAACCCGGTCCTTCTTTTTTCCTAACTCTACTCTTAATGTTTATACATTGTCCTCTAATAGAGGCTTTATATGTACACCAAGTATTTAATTCTGAAGTGTCCTCTGGTCTATTGTCTTCTAAGAAATGTTGTGACCATAATTTTAATGAATTCAGGTTTTCGATGCTATATAATATTGAATCGTCTAATTTCCAAGTGGTTCTAGGATAGGGATGTGTCCCGTCCTTTATATCCATTATAACGATATTATGATCTGACCAAATCATTATATTTATACGTATATCTATTACTTTATCTATTATTTTAGGATCTCCTAGAAAAAAATCGATTCTTGAATGAGTATTATGCGGCCAAGAATAGAATGTGAACTCTTTTGCGAGAGGGTTCCTGACCCTCCAAATATCATAAAGATTATTTTTCTGAATTATATTCTGGAAGGAACTAGCGTTTCTCAAGGCGTTTTTATCCACACAAATCTTGTTAATATTAGATTTATCCAACTCGATGTCAAAAACACAATTAAAATCTCCCCCTATTACCACACAGCCCATAGCTACTCTTTCTGCTCTTTCTAATATGTGAGAGAACAATCTCATCGGATTTACATTCGGTAAGTATACGTTAATCACTGTATATAGCTCCCCATTAATTTCACAGATCAATATTATATATCTGCCCTCTATATCAATATCCTTATGCTTGATTTCTACTTGAAGTGATTTAGAAAAACCTATAGCCACACCAGCTTTTTTTCCTCTTTCTTAGAGGCGGACACTATTAAAGGGAAATTATTGCCAAACCATCCAATACTATCTCCTAACATCCAGTGCGTCTCTTGTATCAAGAATACTTGAATTTTCTCTGTCATTAAATACTCTCTGAAGGCCACTCTCTTATGTGGGATATTTAAGCCCTGTATGTTAATTGTAGCAAATCTTACCATACTCTATTCTGGTTCGCTAGCTCTTAGTCTTTTCCTCCGAAAGATTCTATAAACCCGTAGCACTAAACCTTTCATACTCTTGGACCAGTCACACACAATCATACTAACTTTTATACTGAAGTCTCTAGTTATAAGGGACTGTCTTCTTAACATACTTGGTTGCCTTATCAAGGCAATCACTAAGTTCTACTTAGAACTTATGGGCGGGCTACGTTGGACCACCGTGGTGGTGTGGGTAACAGGAAGGAAAGAGGAGAAAAAAAAGAAAAAAAAAATCTAAATCTTAACTATAACTTAATAATTAATTCTATTTCATTTTTATTCATGTGATATTCTTTCTTAACTTCTTATAGTGCCTCTATCCTTTTATTTAAGTGTGCCTTATTTACTCATACCTACTTTCATATATTTAGGCTAATTCTATTTATTGTTGGTGAGTGTAATAGTGTGATACCTCTCCTTTAATCTCTGTCATCACTCTCTGATTGTACTTACTAAATTACATTATTTATAGGTGTACCAATAGCTTCAAACTGCCCTTGCTTCTATGTGTTGGCTCAATAATCCTGATGTAGTGATATTAATTCTATATTAATCTATATGCATGTGGATATCTATATACATGTGGATATGTAAAAAAAAAAAAAAAAAAAAAATCTTAAAGTGCCCTCCATCCTTTGTTATTTCAATTGACGTTCACACACCATACTTAGTGTGGTACCTTATATACCCAAAAAGAGAAAGGAAAAAAAAAAGGTTTGTAACTAAATAGCAACTCTCATTTGTAATCAACTCCCTCTCTCTCCTCTCCCCCCCACCCCCCCACCCTTCTTGCTTTTTATCCTATTACGTCAGCTTCTTATCTTTTAACCAAATAACAGCTTTTTCTACTGAGTCTAGGACCACTAGCTGATCATGTATGTATAATCTTATTGCAGTGGGGAACCCCCATGTATATTTGATCTTCTTAGCTCTCAAAGTTTCTGTAACAGGGGCGAATGCTTTCCTTTGCATTCTGGTGAAATAGGATAAATCTGAGAATACAATTATATCATTATATTCTTCACCTCGTGGCTTCCTGACTCTGCTTGCTTTTAAAATTTCCTCTTTGAATTGGAATGATTGAAAACAGCAGATTATATCTCTTGGTTTTGTTTCTGGAATATTTTTGGCTCTGTACAGTCTATGACACCTTTCTAGGGAATGGGTGAATTTCTCTTTCTCTATCCCCCAGGCTTTCCATAAGTTATCCAGAAATTCTGGGATCTTATCCTGGGTGATTTTTTCTGGGATATTTCTTAGTCGCAGGTTATTTCGTCTAGAGCGATCCTCTAGATCTCCTACTTTTGTCTCCAAATTTTTAATTTTTTTTTCCATATGGGTATGTTGATCTTTCAATAATTTCTCTTGAAATTCCAGACAGTTTATTTTTTCTTCAGCCATATTTATTTTCTCAGTTAGGAGTTTCACTTGGTTTAGAATCTCCTCTGAATTCTGATTTATTTGCTTCATTAGTATATCTGACTGAGAATTTAGACATCACTCCAGAAATTCTGCCGAAATTTGGTTATTCGCACAGATTTCTGAACTGTTTAGTGTCTGGTCTGATCTTGAAGTTGTTAAAACATCCTCTTCTGCTTTATTTTTTACTTTCTGGTGAGAAAAAATTAGTTACTTCTCTTCCTATTTTAGAATTTTTCTTATCCCTTTTTACAATAACTTTCTCCTGTATTTTAGAGGCCATCTCTGCATTGGACTTCTACTATATAAGTCTGCTGTTTAGCTAATCCGCCAGAAAAGTGGGAAGGATATTTCAACGTAGAAAAAGAAAAAGAACTTGCCAGCTTGTAGTAGAGGAGGGAAAATAATAGTTGAGGACTTTATACAGCTTGTACAGGTTTAGGGGCCGGTCCACTCGTTACTACAATAATAGGTCTATTTGGCTACTGCCTACAGCTTAGTGACTTTCAGGAGTGTGATTCAGAGTATTATTAGTGCTATTATAACTCCTTCTATACACTCTTTACAATAATATTTCACTTATCTGCTGAAGTAGTGCCGCCGTTTTCCGCTCGTCCTCCCCCTTTCCTCTGTAGTTTTCCTCCGTGATATGTCGCCGAGTGCCGGGCGTCCTCTCACCGTTAACTGCTCGACGTTGCTGGGTACTGTTCACCGCGTAGGTCCTCTCCGAACTTTTATGTTTGTGGCATGTATATGTGAGAAGTTATAAATATTGTGTAAAAACTGTATTCCTCTGCCTGTGATAATGAGATTAACCATTGTGTTCAGTAATCATATCACAGGCAGAGGGGAGGATTTTGTGTGGGAGTGTCTGTGTGTATTGTACGGATTGATTGGTTGTTCTGTAAAACCCTGTGGGCTGTACTGTGTTTGTGGATTGGGAATAAAAGAGGCTGTATGTGCCAGTACAATTAGTTTCTGCTTAACCCTCAAAGTGAAGTGTCGTCTCATTATTGGGGGAGGATTTATTGTATGCTGTTCCAGTTTGACTGCTAGGAGTGTAAACCTATTCGTATGGTTTTACCTATTCGGCTGTATACAACATTCATATGCTTGAGAGAATTTATGTTTCTCCGGTTCGTTGCTTGTGGTGTCTGCCAGAGTGCTTGGAGTCCTCAGGACACGCTAGGAGCATCCTTCAACGGAGGTACCCAGTCGGGGTGCCAGGCAATCCGTTACAATTAACAACAGTCCTCATTTGATAATCACGAGGATGGTTAGGAGATTCACCTGGCTAGCACTTAACCATCAGTTTATGTGCTTTGTGTTCACATCTCTAACTGTCATGAATCAGCGGCTGACATCCTGTCACGTTCTCATTTTAGGACTTCTTCAAACTACACCTGACTGTCAGGAAACACATCAAATCCTCAACCTTCAAGGTCCGCATACTGCACTAGCCCAATTATTGGTCATAGCAGGTTGCCGGCAAAGGCTGCCCTATCAGCATTCACACAATGAACATGTAACAGAGCTCTGACTATTTTCATTAGATTCGTATTTGACGTTCAGATTACTGAATCTTATTCCTTCAAGACTATGGTTTGTTTGCTGTCTTTTTGCCACCTTAATCCAAACTTTTATTATTATTATTATTGCCATTTATATAGCGCCAACAGATTCCGTAGCGCTTTACAATATTATGAGAGGGGATTTAACTATAAATAGGACAATTACAAATAAACAGAGGGGTTGAGGGCCCTGCTCAATGAGCTTACATGCTAGAGGGAGTGGTGTAAAATGACACAAAAGGTAAGGATAGTATTAGACTAGTGACAGTTGCAGAATAGGAATCAGTTGGGAGCTATTAAGAGTTTAATTGATACGCTTTTATGAAGAAGTGGGTTTTTAATGATTTTTTGAAGGAGTGGAGACTGGGTGAGCATCTAACGGAGGAGGGAAGCGAGTTCCACAGGAACGGTGCAGCCCTCGAGAAGTCTTGAAGGCGAGCATCAGAGGTGGGAATACGGACAGAAGATAGACGTAAGTCTTCAGCAGATCGTAAGGGCCTAGACGGGACATACTTGTGTATAAGGGAGGATAGATAGGTGGGAGCAGCATTATGTAGACATTTGAAAGCAAGAACCAGAATTTTAAATTGAGCTCTATATTTTATAGGAAGCCAATGTAGGGACTGACAGAAGGGTGAGGCATGGGAGGTGTGGGCGGACAGGAAGATGAGCCTCACCGCCGCATTCATTATGGACTGTAACGGCGCAAGTTGGGAGCACGTAAGACCACTGAGAAGCGGATTACAGTAGTCAAGGCGAGAGTGGAATGGACCAACACCTTAGTCGCATCTGGCATTAAGTAGGGGCGGATGCGCGCAATGTTTTTGAGATGGAAATGACAGGATTTGGCGATAGAGTGAACATGATGCTTGAGGGAGAGGTCGGAGTCAAAGAGAACACCTAGGCAGCGAGGGAGACAGACACAGGAGTAACATCACTTGAGGGAGGAAAGACCAGAATTTCAGTTTTGGTCAAGTTTAGTTTAAGGAAGTGGGCAGCCATCCAGTTAGAAACAGCAGAGAGGCAGTCAGAGACACTAGTCAAGAGGGACGGGGAGAGATCAGGAGAGGACAGGTAGATTTGCGGGTCATCTGCATAGAAATGATATTGGAAGCCAAAGGAGCTAATGAGTTTACCAAGGGAGGCAGTATAGATGGAGAATAGTAGGGGACCAAGGACTGAACCTTGAGGGACACCAACAGAGAGGAGTTGGGGAGAAGAAGCAGAGCCAGAGAAAGAAACACTGAAAGAGCGCTGGGAGAGGTAGGAGGAGCACCAGGAGAGAGCAATATCTTGTAGACCGATATTGCTAAGGATGAGAAGAAGCTGTTGATGATCAACAGTGTCAAAAGCCGCAGACTTTCTCGGTTCTTTGGGGTCTCACTCGCCACTGACAAGATGGTGGATCCTGGGGTTCAATTTTGGGGTGCTTGAGGGGCCTTTTGAATACATTGCAATGAAATTCTGCTGTCCCTTCTTTGGACGCACAGGTTAGGGCAGGGTGGGACCCTGACAAGATGGTGGAGCCTGGGGTTCAATTTTGGGGTGCTTGAGGGGCCTTTTGAATACGTGGGAATGGAATTCTGCGGTCCCTTCTTTGGATGCGCAGGTTAGGGCAGGATGGGACCCTCCGGTAGCTTCAGCTGGGGGGCTGGGGGTGAGTGAGATGCCGGTAGGTTCTGCCCCAGTGGTCCTTGACCCTCCTGCCCCTGCGGCAGGTTTTCCAAGTGTGGAGGTAGCGCCGACCGCTCATGGGGCGGCCTATGTGTCCTGGTCAGGCCCTCTGGGTTTGCATTTGCGCCAGGAGGTGCGGGACTAGATTTGGAAGGGGTAGTTTGTTGAGATTTTCTCCCTTCTCCCCATGGAAGACTTGCCTCCTGAAAATGAGTCCAAGGACTCCGACAAAGATAAGGACACGTTTAGGTATCAGAAAATTCCCAAGACATTTGGGAATTGGATCATGGCCTTCTCAATCCTTGCCAGTGTTATAGGGGAGAAGGCGCGACAAAAATGCTTGTCCCTGTTTTGTTACCAGGCTACCATATGGTCGCCATGTCGGGTGTAGGGGGGACTCGACTGGTGGTGTTATGACGACCTGTGTTTGCCCATAGGTTGTTCGATTTCCTGCTTCTTTTTAGAATGTTTCAGTTCCTGGAGTGGGTAGTGCGGGAGGATGCGGCGTGTGAGTCGCTGCTTCATTATTTGGATGACTTTTTATGTGTGGGTCCTGCGGGTTCGAATGTGTGTACACACCTTCTCCAAACCCTGGAATCAGTCTCTCGGTTCTTTGTGGTCTCGCTCGCCCCTGACAAGATGGTGGATCCTTCCACCTGCTTGAGTTTCTTGGGATTGAGATTGATTTGGTTGCGTGGGAATGTCGTTTGCCGGAAGATAAGGCCTTGGACCTGTGCAGCTTGATCTCTGCCGCCAGGTCACTCAAGAAAATTCATTTGCGACACCTGCAGTCGCTCTTGGGTAAGCTACAATTTGCCTGCCATATTATCCCTATGGGGAAGGTGTTTAATCGGTGGGGGGTGGATCACCCTTATCATTATGTGCGTATCACTCGCCCTTTGCACGAGGATTTGTGGTTTGGTCGGTCTTCCTGGACTGGTTTTATGGTAGGTCATATTGGCAGGCTTCGGAGGTGTCCAATGCCGAGCTCCATTTGTTCACCGATGCAGCAGGCGCGGTGTGTTTGGGGGCCATCTTTAGGGGCCACTGGTGTGCCGAGTCCTGGCCGGATTCTTGGCATTCGGCGGGATTGTAACAGAGCTCCCTGTACCCCTGGCTGGGTACCTCCGCCAAGGGCCGCTTCCTAGCTGGAACAGGGGCCAAACTGCAGCACTTCTGCCCACAGTCACCGTGGCTTGACTGGGGCCCTGGAACCACTCCTTTCTGGAGCCGAATGGGGAATTAGCTCTAGTCCTTACAAGGACTTTCCCTGTTGAATCCCCTGCAAGCTGGAACAGCAGACACAGGAGTAAATCTTCTATCCCTCCAATAACAGGACGACACACAGTTTTGGTGTGTAAGCTGGAATCGATTTTAATGGTGCCACACTGGCCTTTTATGCAAGTCCCCAAGCAAGGGTGACACCCACATGGACCTTGTTGGGGACAGGGATACAAACTTCCAAACCAATAACAACATATTTACAATGTTAGGCACTCCCACACAAGGCAAACAATCCCTCCCCTCTGCTTGGGAGATAATTGAGTTAATTACTGTATCAACTCAATTATCTCCAGGCAGAAAAAACACAAAAAAGCAGAGAATCAGCCCAAGAAGCGTACATCCCCCCAACAGAGACAATGGGGTGAAAAAACAAGAAAAAAGGGCAAGGACCGGCCGGCCCCCGCCAGCCAGATATCAGAAGCTCCGTCGAGCGTCCGACAAACACACAGGCCACAAAGATGGCGCCTGACTCGCGCCGCACACACGCGGCATCTGAGGCCTCGCAAGACGAAGAGGACTCCATACCCTCCCCCCAGTTGGAAACACCATCTTACCTACCTGAATCAGAGGAAGATGGGTCACTATTTACTGAGTAATTACGTATATATTGTTTTATGTTATAAAGTTGAAGTTTAAAGATTTATATATTTATATTTTAATAAGGCTGTGGCCTATTTTATCCAAAGCAAAGTCTGGTGTGATTCATTGAAGCAAGGTTGGGTTTATCAAAGGGTTAGGTTTATGCCTTTACACAACTACCCTCTACCTATGTACATGATATCGCCGGCTGCAATGTCTAAAGCACATTGACTACTTCCCTTGCCATAAATTTCCCCGAGTGTTAGCAGCTGCTACTCTGGGATATACCCTCAAAGAGAGCTGAGGTGACAATAATTGAACAGTAGGTTAACAGTCTCTGGGGACCACATGTCAATAAACCATATTCCTTAATCTATGTTATGTATGAATTTTGGTCACTATGGCAGCACCATTCCTGCAAAATGCATGTTTCGTGTGTGCATCCAATTTCTTTTTGTCTTTAATGTGTGAGTTTGGAATCCAGATTATATTCCCTTTGGGGTTTAGCACCCCTCCGAGCCCCCCAGCTTTAGAGGCCCCTTTGGAGGTGAACACAGGTATATATTTGAGGAGGTTTTTTTGATCTTAATGTCACTTTAATTATAATTTTCATACAGCATATGAATTGCATTGTAAGTATATACATCAAAGCACTACCCCTTTGATTGTTTAGTTTTTTTTATTGTGTTTATCACATTAATTGTGAATTATATATATTCATAATGCTCTTACAACAGATTATTTAAAAACACTTTAGCTTATTTAGCACTAGCACTATTTATTTGTCTCCCACGTTTGAATTAGTGTATGACCCACCAATATTGGGGTACTGTCAAGTAGTGGTGGGCGTAACACAATATGGCCAAATGGTAGAACTGAATTCCCCATATTTGTTTACTGAGATAGGTGATTTTAGTAGCCTTATAAAATTTTAAAATGCATTTTTTTGTATGCGCTGTTCCTTAATCTGTATTATGTATGAATTTTGGTTACTACATAGAAACATAGAATGTGACGGCAGATAAGAACCATTCAGCCCATCTAGTCTGCCCAATTTTCTACATACTTTCATTACGGCAGCACCATTCCTGCAAAATGCATGTTTCGGGTGTGTACACAAAGGTTTGAGTAAGGAGCATAATGAGAAATACCTATAAATACGATAAGTAGATTGTAATGTATGTATGCCTAAGGTCGAGAGTGATATTGAAATAGTGAGAAATTAAGTTCTTACTGTACAAAAGAGGTCTGTTTAAAATTATTCAGTTGAGGGACAGGTAAGTGTAGATGACCTAAATGATAAGGGTACACATAACGACAATTACTGACTAAAGAAAAATTAAACAATAGTAAGAGTATTGTAATATGATAATGAGAGTACGTATAACAGGATTAGCCTTATTGTTATACCAAATGCTATTTCCTTCAATTTGTAGGACTTTACTGTAATAAGCCACAGATTATTGCCTATAGAATAAATGACAGTCATAAATTCCCGTGTAAGCGAGATATTCAAGTATCGTGACTAGAGTTGAGCGGACACCTGGATGTTCGGGTTCGGCCGAACTTAAAAAAAAAGTCCGGGTTCGGGATCGAACTTGACCCCGAATTTGACCCCGAACCCCATTAAAGTCAATGGGGACCTGAACTTTTGGGCACTAAAATGCCTCTAAAAAAGTCCTGGAAAGGGCTAGTGGGCTGCAAAAGTAAGTAAATTGTGGGTATGAGTAGGTCAAGTGCCCTGCAAGCAAATGTGGATAGGGAAATCACTTAAAATAACATAAGATACATAAAATAAGCAGCCGCTTAGTAGATAACTCCCTAATTCCCACGGTATTAGGGAGCTATCTACCAAAAGGCTGAAAGACCTAAATTGGTCTTTCAGCCACATTTACTATTGCTAAGTAAAGATTACTTAGTATTAGTAAATTCAGCCCCTACTCGCTATACCGCGAGTAGGGGTGTGTCTAGTAAACAGTGAGCAGCCAGTGGCTGCTCACTGTAAAAAAACAAACAAAAAAAAACCTATTGACCCACCCCTGTGCGACGGGTGGGGTCCCTAAATAAGAATGTGGGGGGAACCTACTGTCCTCCCCCCCGGCCCCCACCCCTGCGCGGCGGGTGGGGGCCCTAAATAACAATAAGGGGGGGACCGAACCTACTGTCCTCCCCCGGCCCCCACCCCTGAGCGGTGGGTGGGGGCCATAAATAAGAATGTGGGGGCAACCTACTGTCCTCCCCCCGGCCCCCACTGCTGCGCGGCGGGTGGGGGCCCTAAATAACAATAAGGGGGGGGACCGGACCTACTGTCCTCCCCCCGGGCCCCCACCTCTACACGGCGGGTGGGTGCCCTAAATAACAATAAGGGGACCTACTGTCCTCCCCCCCTGGCCCCCACCCCTGAGCAGTGGGTGGGGGTCATACATAAGAATTTGGGGGGACCTACTGTCCTCCCCAAGGCCCCCACCTCTGTATGGCGGGTGGGGGCCCTAAATAACAATAAGGGGACCTACTGTCCTCCCACCCCTGAGAGCAAAGAATAAAAAAAGCACATTTCACCCATGGAGGGCTCCGCGCAGACTGAGCTTTGCAGGGTGGGGGAAGGCTTATAGATGGAAATCCAGCCAGAGTGCTCTGTGTTATTTTACACAGCGTGGAAAAGATCTTTAAAATTTTCCCACGCTGTGTAAAATGACACAGAGCACTCTGATTGGTGGATTTCAAGCTAACAAATCGGAGTGCTCTGTGTCATTTTACACAGCGTGGGGAAATTCCAAAGAACTTTCCCACACTGTGCAAAATGACACAGAGCACTCTGATTGGCTGGAACCCGGCAGAACTGCTGGCTAGAGCTCTCTGGGTCCTCTCCTACCTGTGGGCCAGTGAGCTGGGCTGGACTGGGACAAAAAGTCACCCCGGGCAGAGCAGTCCACTAGGAAGGGTGGGCCAGAAATGTGGCGCGTTATATCGCCACCAATGACAAGCACCACCCGCCCTCCCAATTGTTATGTTAGTGTGATGCCCCACAAGAGCATTCAGTGCTCTCTGATGGAGA
The DNA here is from genome assembly GCF_036172605.1 of Pelobates fuscus. Classification (NCBI taxonomy): domain Eukaryota; kingdom Metazoa; phylum Chordata; class Amphibia; order Anura; family Pelobatidae; genus Pelobates; species Pelobates fuscus. Next base: position 405,377,536 of record NC_086317.1, read on the forward strand.
AAAAGTCCTAGTGACTTGTCTCTGGTGTCCCCAGTAGTGGGTACCGGAGAACCCAAGTGAAAAAGGATTGTTAAAGTGTGTTTTGCACGTGTGGGAATGCTCCCTGCAGTGTTATATGTGTTTGGATGTTTTTTATGCAATTGCATGTGTGTAGAGGAGACCAGTTATGCTGTAGAGTGTAAAGGGGTCTGTTTGTGGTGTATAATATGTAGCTGTAGTGTATATGTGTGTTTTTAGGCTGTATATTATGTGTGTGTGTTTGTGTTTATAGGGCCTTTAGAGTGTGTGTGCCTAGTGGTGTGTTGCGTTTGCATGTAAGGACTGTATTTCGTGTATCTAGGAGTTTCAGGGGGTGGCATTGTGTGTTGTGCACATGTGTGTATTGGTGTGGTAAAACTTTGTACAGGAATAGCACACACCAACTTTACGAAATACACATGAGAAGTTCTTTGTTATAAGTTTGTGTGCCAAAAAACCCAAAAAACTAAATTTGACTCCAATATTTAGCAGAGATTGGCGGTGAAATGGCTACTTAGAAAGTGTAAAAACAACCTTAGGACAATAGCCTGTGATGTCTACTTTATATAAATATATACTTTTGTGTGGCAATTTTGTTTTCTTTTATTGCTATTAAGCTTACAAGACAAACATACCAAATTCTAAAATCGCTCCACATTAAAAGTTTATTTTACTCCTTGTGCTTTGTGACCTGTAACTACCAAAAAAAACTTAAAATCCTAGACACATTATGTATTCTGTAAATCAGAACAACTAAATGAATTTATTTTTAATTACTTTCTTTAACCTGCACTAATTAGGCACACATTATTATTGCAAAAACACACTGTTTAGTCCACCATTCCTCAAACGTAGGCTGCTCATATCCTATACAGTGCCTTAAATACACTGTACACGCATACATTGTTTTTAACCCCTTAAGGACACATGACGTGTGTGACATGTCATGATTCCCTTTTATTCCAGAAGTTTGGTCCTTAAAGGGTTAAGGGTGGAGGAATTATTCACTTTGATTTTTATCCAATATTTCATTAAACGTTACCTTTTAGTTGCCTTCTAGAGATTGTTGACAGAGTGACAAGGGAGGGGGAGAAAGAGAGTGACAAGGGAGGGGGAGAAAGAGAGTGACAAGAGAGGGGGAGAAAGAGAGTGACAAGGGAGGGGGAGAAAGAGAGTGACAAGGGAGGGAGGGGGAGAAAGAGAGTGGGGAGGGAGGGATGGAGGGAGGGGGAGAAAGAGAGTGGGGAGGGAGGGAGGGGGAGAAAGAGAGTGGGGAGGGAGGGAGGGGGAGAAAGAGAGTGGGGAGGGAGGGACGGGGAGAAAGAGAGTGGGGAGGGAGGAAGGGGGAGAGGGAGGGGGAGAAAGAGAGTGACAAGGGAGGGAGAAAGAGAGTGACAAGAGGGGACGGAGGGGGAGAAAGAGAGTGACAAGGGGGGGCGGAGGGGGAGAAAGAGAGTGACAAGGGAGGGAGGGGGAGAAAGAGAGTGACAAGGGAGGGAGAGAGATTGACATCCATCACACACACACTCAATCACACAATCATGCAACCCTTACACACACAGAAACACACAATGCATTCCTTACACACACTCAATGCACCCCGTGCACACACGCACACACAATCTCACAATCATGCAACCTTTACACACACAGAAACACACAACGCATTCCTTACACACACTCAATGCACCCTGTACACACACTCAATGCACCCCTTACAGACGCACACACTGCATCCCGTACATACACAGAAACACACCTTGCAGACCTTACACATACAAACACAGATTCACACAATGCATTCCTTACACACATATCAGGACATCCCCTACACACTCCACCCCCTGTGAACAAACTCATTGGTGGAACATGAAGGTGGACCCTGGGACACAGACCTTGAGCTGTGTAAAGGGCCCCCAAAACATGGAGCTGCTTCCCGTTCTCCCAGAACATTGATTTTTGTGACCACAGTTACAAACAGCCTCCAGAGAGCCTGTTCTACACCAGACCAGTGGAGCCAGACTGCAGTTATAGCCCATCATCATCCTCATCTGGTTGTAAGTAGGCAATCTAGCATATTATTCGTGGCACTAATCTCTAATTTACCTCACATTAAAGAAACACTATAGTCCCCAGAACCACTGCAGCTTAATGTAGTGGTTCTGGTGTCTATAGCCTGTCCCTGCAGGCCTTTTAATGTAAACACGGCGGCACTCCAGCACTGGCGTTAGTTAAAATGGTAGAAAAATAATTGGAAAGGGTTAGGGGGGCTACTAATAAGGATAGTGGGAGAGGGGTAGGTAGAAAAATAATTGGAAGGGTTTAGGGGGGCTACTAATATGGATGGGAGGAGGGGGGAGGTAGAAAAATTATTGGAAGGGGTTAGGGGAGTACTGATATGAATGGAAGGGGTAGGGTGGGTTCTAATATGCATGGAAGGGGTTAGGGGGTACTAATATGTATGGAAGCGGTTAGGGGGGTACTAATATGCATGGAAGGGGTAGGGGATTAATATGCGTGGAAGGGGTAGGTGGGGTTCTTTTGTGCATGGAAGTGGTAGGGGTGGTTCTAATATTCATGGGAAGGGTAGGGGTGGTTCTAATCAGGAGGATCCCGGTGCTGTATCCGGGTAAGTAAAACCCCTTCCCTGTAGTGACCCTTTAATGTTATTATTTAATCATTTATATAGCAACTGCAAATTCCGTAGCGCTGTACAATGGGATAAACAACTCCTAGTTTATGGAATAAGAATATACCCGGCGAGTAAAAATGCTATCCCCACCAGATATTTTTGGGTTCCTAAGCCCATGCCTTCAATGTCCACATATACCTGGCAAAGGTACATACGGGGGTATTGCTGAACTCAGCCGACATAGCTGAGTAACATATGAAGTAGTATACAGTCGTAGTACACATAAGGTTTGCAAAATATACTGTGCAAACTCACTTTGTGTGTCAAAAAGGCAGAAAAAATGCTTATTACCACTACACTTGGTAAAACCTAGCAGAAAAATGATCCCACACTAAGGTTCAAAATAGGCCTTTTGAAATACCCTGGGATGTCTTCTTTAAGAAATGGTATGGCTTTATGGGGTATTTGGATTATATAGCCTGGTAAAATACTCTAAAATGGGACATGGGCACAGTGTAAACATTTTAAGTTTGAAAAGAACTGGAATGGCTGTGTCCCAAATGTGCCCCTCCGATGTCCACATACGGGGGCATTTCTGTACTCAGCCGACATAGCTGAGCAACATATGAAGTATTATACAGTCGTAGCACACATACGATTTGCAAAATATACTGTGCAAACAAAAAAAACACTTATTACCAGTACATTTGGTACAAGCTAGCGGAAAAATTATCCCACGCTAAGGTTCAAAATATACCTTTTGAAATACCATGGGATATGTTCTTTAAGAAATGGTATGCCTTTATAGTGTAGTTGTAATATGTAGCCTGCTCAAGTGCTCCAAAGTGGGACACGGACGCATCAAAACCCTCCATGAAATTCACACTTAAAAACCTTAACTTGTTACGTCTCTTTTACAGCAGTGTAACTTCACAAAATAGTGTCTAGGTCATACATTGGGCATATTGTTTTACTCAGAAGACTTAGCTGAGCATAATTTGGGGGGTTTGAACCTAGTGGCACATATGAAATGTACAAAATGCCCAGCAAAAATGTAATCCGTATGTAAAAAATGCCCAAAATTATTTTTTACCACATACTTTGGCATATATTGGTGAAAAAATGGGGGCCTGTTAAAGCACAATATGCCCCATATGAGATACCCTGAGGTGTCTACTTTTACAAATGGTAGGCCTTTGTGTTTTTTTTTTTTTTTTGAACAGTCAAACTGCTATAATACCCCAAATTGAAGCATAGGCCCATTAAATCCGCCTCTCAAAATTCTACTGTAAATGTTGAAACGGACAGGTCTCCTATATGGCACTGTAGCTTCACGAAATAGTGGCAAAGACATACAATGGGGGTACCGTTGTACTCAGCAGAAGTAACTGAACACATAATACAACTTTGTACAGGAATAGCACACACCAACTTTACGAAATACACATGAGAAGTGCGTGGTACATTGGGGTACATTGACGTTTGTGGCAGGCTTATGCAATGTATGATCATATAATGTAACTAAACCCCCATTATTTTTTGCCTAGATTAGGTGTTTTTAATAAAACTAAGAAAATTGTTCAGCACTATAATAACTGTTTAGTAGACAAGTGAGTGCGCTGGATTTTCATTTTTACTGTACTTATTGGCCCCCAGCAGCACCCCATTTAAGCATGTTTAGGTGAGTGCAGCCAAACCCCTTCCCCCCCCCCTTTTTTTCTCATATATATATATATATATATATATATATATATATATATATATATATATATATATTACATCAAATTAAAGCCCTTTCTGTCCTTTAAAAAAACAGTATATAATATGTGTCGGTGCTATAAACGAGAGAGATGCAAATTGCAGTTGAACGCATACAGCAAGAAAATGCAAAAATTGCTTGTGTCATTAAGCGTAAGACAAGCTTCTGAAGCTGTGTCCTTAAGGGGTTAACTTGGAGAACCTATGTGAGACTTATATGCAAAGATAGAATAAAAGAAAACAACTAGCAAACTATGTCAGGAGTAGTATGGGTTAATGCAAAGTGTAATCCATAGAGTGAAACAAAAACCATATGTGTTGATTTTTTAAATGTTTAATGAAATATTGGATAAAAATCAAAGTGAATAATTCCTCCTCCACCCTTAAAAACAATGTATGCGTGTACAGTGTACAAAGGCACTATATAGGATATGAGCAGCCTACGTTTGAGGAATGGTGGACTAAACAGTATCCTCTGCTGTAAAAAACAGGGGCTGAAAAAAGCCTTCAAAGAGGAAACCAGTAGTGCCCTCTAATGGACAGGCTAACTTAGGTGCATGTCATATTTCTGAAACATCTGCAATCCGTAGGGACCATAAACTAAACAATGTGTTTCTACTCTTGGCAATAGAGGATCCATTGTAATTGAATTGCTACTCCCATCTACTTTGTAACAGTATTTAAGTGTTGCATATACCGTCACAATATCAGCAGCAACATTGCCATTTTTTATTAATGTGCAGAACAACTCTCTGCAGTACTCCTCAAGGAGTACTGATAATACACATAAAAAAATATATATTATTATTCTTTATTTTTGTAGTTCTAGGATGGGTAACAAGCATATAATTACAGTTAGTGCGAAAATAAAAATGTAATGAGGTTAATATCTGGATTGTCAACATATGTCAGCAGTAGAGAACCTTTTATGTTTATAACACGAGACATTGGTGAAAACTGTACATTACGCAGTAGTGCTAGGGAGTGTTGTGATAATAAAGCAATTACATTCCAGTACTACCCTTCACTTAAGGAAGGCAAGCTAGGACATGAGAAACAGGCTAGGGATTATCACGATATATACATGTACATTTGCCACCGAGAGCCAGCCGCAAGATAATAGTAGCCAGCGTAGCTGGCAAATTGTAGCTCGGAAAATGAGCCATACCAAGGCATGGAAGAGTATGCTTAGTGGCAGGTGGGTGACAGTGAGGATTGGTTTCTAGGATCCCTATTGCGGGTGGTTATAAAATATAGCGGTGATCTGTCAGCAGTAATGGGCTGCGTTGTGCTTATTTTCAGCAGAAGTGTAGTTGAGCCCGAGGGAGAATTAAGTAAGCTCCATATCCCAGGAGCTTAAGGGGAGGGGGGGGAGGTTGTATTTGAGGAGTGATTGCTAGTATTAGCGCATTGCGCAGGGGTATGAATGACCCATGTAGGTCTGTGAGTCCCGGAGGACTTATCTAAAGGAGAGTAGGTCGGAACGTAAAAAAACAATAAAACAAAATGCATAGGTACAACGTTACATAATGCAGGTATAACTGTGGACTGTAGGTCAACAAAAGGAAAGTCTTTCAGTTAGGCGCCTCATTCTGGGGCCAATGAGTTGGCGGGCGTAAAAAACGCTACATTGTCAACATCCCACGCGTGTGTTGGTCCGTTCAGCCTGGCGGTGGTGGTAGTAGTCAGTCCCAGGGAGCGCAGAAAGTCATTGGCGTCGGACACTGAGGTGAGTCTGTGTCTTTTGCCATTCCTCTCTACAACAAGTGCCCGTGGGGTCCCCCACCTGTACAGAATATCTGCTGTTAGCAGTTGCGAGGTCACCTCCTTCAATGTGGCGCGCCACTGCAGTGTGAATCTGCTGAGGTTTTGAAAGAAGCACAGTGAGTGCAGTTCAAAGATGAATGGTGATTGGCCTTTAATTTGTGCCATAAATGTGTCCTTGTCAGTTCGTGGCCGAAAGCAAATAATGACATCCCTTGATCCCGAGGGTTTGTTTGTGAGGCTCCCCGGGAGGCGGTATATCCCATCAAGTTGCATACCTTTAGCCTGTTTGGGTGTCAGAGTAGTGGAGAGTAATCTCCTGATATACTGTGGGAGCTCACCAGCATCGATGGCGTTTGGGATCCCTCTGATTTTGAGGTTGCGCTGTCTTGCTGCATCTTCCATCTGTCCCACTTTTGCCGTCAGCTCTGCACACGTGAGGGTTACCCCCTGCAGCTGGGCTGTAGTGATGTCCTGTTTAACTCTGAGGCCGCGGACATTTTCCTCTGTGGATTGTATCCTGCCTGCTAGAGTGCTGAGGTCTGTTTTCAGGACCGCCATTTCAGAGGCTTAAGCTCCGCCACCATCGCGGTTATATCTGTTTTGTGGCCAGTTGCGGGTCGGGTTGCCGCTGGGGGGCCACTCTGCCACTTCGAGTGTGCGGCTGAGTCTCCTCCAGTTCCGGATCTTCCTCCTCGGAGGCCGATGTGGATCCGCGTGGTGCCATTCGATCCGCCATTTTAGGCCTGGGTGTCTGAGTGATTAAAAAGCTAATATTCCAGGTGTTGCTCTCGCCCTAGCCCCGAGATTTGCGGGAGTGTTTGCCCATGTTCTCCTGCTCCAGTTGATGTTTTCGGAGTGACCCCTTGTTCCGATCAGGGTAAATTGGGATTTCAGGAGTTTTCAGTATCGGAGCTCAGGGTGCATGTGACCGCTCCGTTGGCTAGTTGGCTCCGCCCTCCTACACATATATCTTTTGACTATGATCTGGTACTGTATGCATAGTTTATGTCCTCCGAAGAATGATTAATGATAAAAATACAGGACATAAATCTATTGTATCAACACATTGTATGTGCGACCTCACCGATTTCATCCATTTTTTTGCAAATTTAGTTTTCCATCTACTAAGAAAAACAATCTTTCATTTAGTTTCTCACCATATTTTTTCGTCTTGCACTGTTGCCAGTCGGAAATATTACAATGTATTGGGAAAGAATGTGGTATTCCAACCACTATCAGATATAGCTGTTCACCAAATCGTAGTAAATACATAATAAAAGCACTTTTAACTACTTTGTGCTAAATACCAACTTGACTTTGAATATCTACTTGCCAATGATCTTATCATTTGATCTGATTCAACAGCGCATAGTCGAGTTAGGTCTGCTGGGACGTAATTCTGTCCATGACCCTTTGGTAGGATCACCACCTTAAGGTTGTGCATTGGACAATTCCTATTACAACCATATGCAATAACCCACACTTGGCAAGGGTCAAGTACAAATATTATGTACTTTTTGGTCCTGTTATTCACTAATTTACTTAGGTATACCATTATATGGATATTCACCAATCAGAGATTACCTGCTCTGTTCCTAATGGTATGTACCTTGTTCAAACAGACCAATAGATTAGCAGCTTCCCCTTTTTATACCAGACTCCTTGTTAGGTCCGGTTCTCCTCAGATGAGCTTAAGTGGCAAAAACGGGCATCAGGGGCACTGACAGGTGCACATTATACCACAAGTGTGCTAACAATACACAGCCTCTATATCGTGAGAGAGCGGCTACTATTTTATTTGTTCATGAAGTTTACATTATATATTTAAGCCACTGAACCAGTCATGAGTTTCCACACTGAGTTTCCACACTGAGTGTGCTGGGGGGAGGATATATGCTGATACTGCTTAGATTAGCAGTTTTTTCGGGGGGAGGGGGAGGGGGGTTAGAGGTGCCCTCAAAGGCATGGTCAGTATACAGCTAGCAGCATAGTATTTCGGCTCGCTTTCCTACTCCATCTACTTATTTTCTACTTTGTCTATAGCTGTTACAATGTTACTAGCCTATATTGGCAATCTTATCTATCTGCTACTAATTGTATACTTGTACCATTATTTCAGTAGACATGGTTTCATTATGGCTTAACATTGTATTCATATCTCTGAAAATTCCCCCCTTCGCTTTCAAATCAAAACCTCAACACTATAGGACCGTCCTACTTTGGCAAATAATTGAACTATTAATTCTCCTCTGATATTCTCCAAAGGCATCATCAAAGAGGCTACCTTTTTAAATTATTAATATTCTATTTATTTTTAGCATTTATACAAATAGAGGAGAAATGCGTCTTCTATATAATCTTAGTCCATCAACCATCTTATTCTCCATTCTCTAATTCTTTGGTGACTGTGACAACATATAATCCCATTCATAATACCATTCATACTATATCTATGATATAACAATTATTATTATTTTTTTTATTTATTCATAATGTGTCTATGATTAGATAATTTTTTCCCACTCCAACCACCTTTCTTAAATATTTTTTCTAGGTTTAGGCTATTGTACTGATAAAAGCCTTTTCCATTAAAAAATGATACTCTAATTCAGGCTTGTCCAAAGTCCGGGTCGCGGGCCAATTGTGGCCTGCGTTCCGGTTTAATACGGCCCCACAGGTAGTTTGGCGCCACTCAGGACCCCTGGGATCTCTGGATCTTTGAACGCCACGGTCCTGAGCAGTGTTTGGGGATTCACAAGGGGCCAAGAGATCGCGAGAACTCAGAGGGATGTGCAGTGACCTCAGTCTGCATTCTCGCTGTCTCTTGGACGTAGCGGGATCTCGTGGACGTCATGGGATTCGCTGGATTTAGTTCCTTCCCCCTGCTGGGACAGAATAAAGAGGGAGAGAATAAAAAGGGACAGAATACAGAGGGACAGAATAAAGAGGGACAGAGTAAAGAGGGACAGAATAAAGAGGGACAGAATAAGAAAAGACAGAATAAAGAGAGTGTCACGTATTCATCCGCACATAAAAATGTGGTTAATGGCATTTACTGTCCTGACAGGAAAAGTTGTGCCAAGCAGCAATCAAATCCATAGGAGGGCTTGTGCTGAGCAGCAATCATGCAAATAGGAATCTGGTAACTGCCTTTAGGGTCAAAGGCCGGTTACAGCCAATCAGATCCACAGGAGGCCCAGTTCTCCTCTTGCTCAGTGCCCTGTCGTAGTTTCATGTATATGGTTATCCGAGAGTGCGTTCCTGATCTTGATTTTCTGGTATTTGACGTTGGCTTTGTTTTGACTTCCCTGATATCTGGTATCCTTGACTTTTGGCTTTCCCTCATCTTTGTGATTGATTCTGTGTCCCTGACCTCGGCAAGTATTTTTACTATTCTTGGAGACGTTAAGTCCGGCCATTCTAAGGTCCGGTTATACGTTATCCGTAGTTCTAGGTGTGACACAGTATTGCATGCTGGATCAACTTGTAATCCTGACATTAAGACATGGCCATAGATCCTGCAGAATTGTGTCCGCACATAGCAGCTGGTGAGAGAAAGCTAGAGGAGAATGATCACCGTATGGATCAATTTGCCCAGGCTTTTAGCACGCTCCTTACTAGGACGGCTCATTTACAACCTGAGGCTTCTCCAATTATGTCACCACTGCCTAATTTACCTCCACCTATAGTATGTAAGGCACCTACGATCTCCTTATCTCCTCCGCCGCATTTTTCTGGTAATACCCAGGAATGTAGGAGATTTCTCAATCAGATTGAGTACCACTTTGAGGCCTCACTTGGTTCATTTCCTTCAGATAGAGCTAAGATTGGGTATCTGATGAACCAATTTAAAGGTAAGGCCTTAACCTGGGCTAATCCATTGTGGGAAAGTAATAGGAGTATCGCTCATTGTTACCAGGAATTCCTGGTGGAATTTAAACTGATGTTTGAACCATTGGGCAAAGAGGAAGACGCCTCCACTGCCCTAATGCATATGAAACAAGGGAACCGGTCTATCTCAGATTATGCCATAGAATTTCGTACCTTGGCATCTGAGGTAGACTGGACTAACAACGGATTAATCGCTGCTTTTAAAAAAGGATTATCCGAAGTTATACTTGAAAAAAATTGCTGCCAAAGACCTACCTAAGGGGTTAAATGGCTTTATTACCTATGTGATGCAGATCGATAATAGACTCAGGACCAGGGAAATTACTAGAAACAGAACTAGACATTTGACTATGTCACTAGCACCTTGATTCTCCAAACCTGTTGTCCCTGACCTCTCGACGCTGTCTTAACCCGAACCTATGCAGTTAGGGGTTACAGAACTATCTGAGGCAGATAAACTGTATAGGAGAAGAGAGGGTCTGTGCTTCTATTGTGGCAAGAAAGGACATATGAGAGATGTTTGTCCTATACGTCTGGAAAACTTCCGTACCTAAGAACCTTAAGGGGGCAGGATACGAATGGATACGTCTTCTATTAATTCCCGAAGCACATTTCTCCTTCACATTTCTGCCTTTTGTAACGAGGAGTACTTTTCATGCAAAGCCCTGGTTGATTCAGGTGCAGCTGGTAAGTTAATTGATTTGTATTTTGCTAAAAAACACACTATACCAGTCAGGGAGAGATCATCACCTCTAGCGGTTGAGGCTATTGATGGGAGACCCCTATCTCAACCTCTTATTACCCATGAGACCTTGCCTATTTTCATTACGATAGGAGCTTTGCATAAGGAAGACATTACTTTCCAGATAATAGCTTCCCCTTCTTCTCCCATCGTATTAGGGTTTCCTTGGCTCATCAAGCATTACCCTCATACTGGAATGGAAGACTGTCAGGAAAGCTGCATGTTACCCATTTCTAAAAAAAAGTGGGCATCGTTGCTTTACCCGCTGCTACGTCTCCAACTCCCGAAATTCCCATACAGTATTGGGAGGTAAGAGATGCGTTTAGTAAAAGCCAGACTAATGCTCTTCCTCCACACAGATCTTATGATTGTTCCATTGATCTGTTGCCCAGGGCTATGCCTCCTAAAGGAGCGGTGTATGCCCTATCCCCACAAGAAAGTAAAATCATGGATGAGTACATCACGTAAATCATCCTCGCCTGCTGGTGCAGGGTTCTTTTTTTGTAGCTAAGAAAGATGAAGAATTACAACCTTGCATAGACTACAGGGCAATAAACAAGATTAATGTCAAAAATGCCTATCCCATTCCCCTTATATCTGAATTGTTTGATAGACTCCAGGGTGCTAAGATCTTCACTAAGCTTGACCTTAGGAGTGCATACAATTTGGCGAGAATTACATAGGATCATGAATGGAAGACAGCGTTTAACACTAGGAGTGGGCACTACGAATATCTTGTTATGCCCTTCGGGTTATGTAATGCTCTGGCCGTATTTCAAGACTTCATTAATGATGTACTCAGACACTATATTTACTCTTTTGCGCTTGTATACCTGCATGATATCCTTATTTATTCCCCCGACATCCAAACTCATCATGATCATGTCAAACAAGTTTTACAAACTTTGCTTAAAAATGGTCTTCATTGTAAACTTGAGAAATAGGTATTTGATCAACATGAGGTTCAGTTTTTGGAGTATAACATTTCTGCCTCTGGTTTCCAAAAGGATCCTCGCAAACTAGAGGTTGTTCTCCAATGGCCATTACCCAGTGGATTAAAAACCATACAGAGGTTTATTGGTTTCTCTTACTATTGCAGGAGATTCATCAAAGGTAATAGCCCCCATCACCAATATGACACGCAAGGTGGCTAATTGTACTATATGGCCTAAAGAAACTAAAGAGGCTTTTGAGCTTCTTAAACAAATGTTCACATCTGCTGACATATTTAGACATCCTGATACTAGTAAATCTTTCCTACTTGAGGTTGACCCCTTCGAGACAGGGGTCGGGGCTGTTCTTTCTCAGAGATCAAGTCAGGATGCCCCTTTGCATCCTTGTGGTTACTTCTCCAGAAAGTTGTCTCCTGATGAGCGTAACTATGACATTGGTAATAGAGAACTGTTAGCCTTCATACTAGCGCATAAGGAATGGCGACATCTTTTGCAGGGTTCCAAGGATCCCATTCTGATTATTACTGATCACAAGAACCTGGCATATATTGGGGATGCCAAATGACTGTCTTCTAGACAAGCTAGATGGTCATTATTTTTGTCTCGCTTTAACTTCATTATCACCTACAGACCCGATTCTAAGAACATTAAAGCAGACGCCGTGTCTAGGCAATTTGACGTTGAATCAGATCAAGAACAAGAGACATCCCCTATTATTTCTCCTGAGTGTATTATTGCATCCACTGTCCTTTCTTTACTGTCCCCTTTGCTCTGTGCTATCATGGCGGCTCAGCCCCAGGCACCTTTCAACAAATCTCAAGATAAATTGTTTATTGCATTGCCTGACAGGAAAGAGGTGCTGAAGGTATTCCATGACAATGTGACCGCTGGGCATCCGGGTATTAATAAAACTGTATCTGCCATTTCCAGGTCATTTTGGTGGGAGTCACTCAGGAGGGATATTAAAGATTATGTAGAAGCCTGCTCTATCTGTGCAGTTTCGAAGGTTCCGCATAAACATCCGTGTGGATTGTTACAGCCACTTCCTATACCCAGTATCCCATGGTCTCATTTATCAATGGTAGTTGACCGTTTTTCCAAAATGGCACACTTCACTCCACTTAAAAAATTGCCATCGTCTCAGGACCTGGTGCACATATTTATACGTGATATTGTCAGGCTACATGGTATTCCTCAAAATATTGTGCCTGACAGGGGTACCCAATTTGTGTCATTCAATAAACAGTTGGGCATTGAATTGTCATTTTCCTCTGCTTACCATCCCCAAATTAATGGTATGGCTGAAAGAGCTAGCCAATCACTTGAGCTGTATTTACGTTGCTTCGTGAATAGTACACAGTCTAAATGGGCTGAATTATTGCCCTGGGCCAAATTTGCAAGGAATAACGCTACCCATGACTCATCTGGGCATAGTCCTTTTTTGTCAACACGGGTCGTCATCCTGCTGTTCTCCCTGCTGTGCTTTCTGATATGGCTATCCCTACTCTGGATGATCACCTTACCTCTATTCGTGATACCTGGACTAAGGTTCACTCCGCTCTTGAAACTGCGGCTGCTCGCTTTAAGTTTCATGCGGATAAACGGCGGAGTGCCAATCCAGTTTACCAGGTGGGTGATTGGGTTTGGTTATTCTCATGCAACATCAGGTTGAAGGTTCCCAGCATGAAGTTTGCTCCAAGGTTCCTTGGTTCTTTTTGTGTGGTTAGGAGATTTAACCCTGTTTCTTATTCTCTGGCCCTTCCAGCGTCCTTACATATACCTAATACTTTTCATGTGTCCTTGCTCAAACCGCTTGTTTGCAATCGGTACACAAGTCCGATTGTTCCCCATCCTCCTTTGGTTGTTTCTGGACAGGAGGAGTACGAAGTCTCCTCCATCATTGATTCCAGGTTTTCTCGTGGTTCCTTACAGTATTTGTTTGATTGGAGGGGGTATGGGCCTGTTGACCGTTCTTGGCTTTCGGCTTCTGATATCCATGCTGCCGTAAAATTTGTTCATTTCATGCCAAGTTTCCTCTCAAACCTGGTTCGGCCCGCCCCAGTGGGCGTTCTTCAGGTGGGGGGGTAATGTCATGTATTCATCCGCACATAAAAATGTGGTTAATGGCATTTACTGTCCTGACAGGAAAACATGTGCCAAGCAACATTACTGTTCTGACAGTAAAAGTTGTGCCAAGCAGCAATCAAATCCACAGGAGGGTTTGTGCTGAGCAGCAATCATGCAAATAGAACCTGGTAATTGCCTTTGGGGTCAAAGGCCGGTTACAGCCAATCAGATCCACAGGAGGGATATTTAGGCCCAGTTCTTCTCTTGCTCAGTGCCCTGTCATGGTTTCATGTATATGGTTATCCGAGAGTGTGTTCATGATCTTGATTTTCTGGTATATGACTTTGGTTTTGTATTGACTTCCCTGAGATCTGGTATCCTTGATTTTTGGCTTTTTCCTCATCTTTGTGTCTGAGTCTGTGTCCCTGACCTCGGCTAGTATTTTGACTATTCTTGGAGACATTAAGTCCAGCCATTCTAAGGTCTGGTTATACGTTATCCATGGTACTAGGTGTGACACAATACTGCGTGCTGGATCAACTTGTAATCCTGACAGAGAGACAGAATAAAAAAGGACAGAATAAAAAAGGACAGCATAAAGAGGAACAGATGAAAAAGGGAAAGAATAAAGAGGGGCAGAATAAAAAGGGACTGGATAAAGAGGGACATAATAAAAAGGTACATAATAAAGAGGTACATAATAAAGAGGAACCAAAATATGGGTCAGTCCAACTATAGAGAAATAAAAAGTAACATAGTGCAACTCTGTTTGGTATATATATAATAGTGATATGTGCCAAATGGATCACTCACACTTTGACTGTGAAAACAGGGCATATCAAAATTCCTTGTGGCTCTAAGGTATTTCTCTGATTCCAAAATTTTTCAATCTCATTTATGTGGAAAAAATAAGAAAAGGGACTTCCTCAGGGACCTTGCAGCAGTGTGGCAGGTATAACAATGAATAAACGTTGTTTATATGTTTATTCATTGTTATACCTGCCACCCTGCTGCAAGGTCCCTGAGGAAGTCCCTGAAGTGGGAAGAAACGCGTTGGACACATTGTTGGACACATTGTGGGCAGTTTTATCTTTGATTTTATGCTGATTGATCCTTACCTATGTGTAAGTAATAAATGCTTTTTGTACTTTGCACAAGCCTTTCTATTTTTCATTCTGGATGCTCTTTTCTTATTTTTTCCACATAAATGAGAATCAGAGAAATACCTGAGAGCCACAAAGAATTTTGATACGCCCTGTTTTCACAGTCAAAGTGTGAGTGATCCATTTGGCACATATCACTATTATATATATATACCAAACAGAGTTGCACTATGTTACTTTTTATTTCTGTATAGTTGGATTGACCCATATTTTGGTTTCATGTTTATATGGAAGATTTGAGGAGATCTTTGGGTTAAAATCTACTACTTAGAGGAAAGTTTTTTCATTCATTTATAACACTTGGTGTTATGTCACATTGGTGAAATTGTATTATCACAGAGCTATATAGTGAGCGAGTTTTGTATTTTGCTCTACATAATAAAGAGGGACAGAAGAAAAAGGGACAGAATAAAGAGAGACAGAATAAAGAGAGACAGAATAAAGAGAGACAGAATAAAGAGAGACAGAATATAGAGGGACAGAATATAGAGGGACAGAATAAAAAGGTACAGAATAAAGAGGGACAGAATAAAGAGGGACAGAATAAAAAGGGACAGAATAAAGAGTGAATGGACAGAATAAAGAAATCTGAGACAGAAAGAGAGAAGAGACAGAATAAAGAGAGAAGGGACAGAATATAAAGATTTTAGACGGAATTAAGAGACAAAATAAAGAGATCTGAGACAGAATAAAGAGATGAAATGAAAAATATACCGTTTGCAATAAACTTTGCATAAAATAGTTAATTTGCATTCAATTTGAATGGTTCAAAGAATGTCAGGCAAAATGGTTGGCACTCATGCATGTTCTGTTCATCAAATCTGGCCCTATTTGAAAAAAGTTTGGACACCCCTGCTCTAATTGATCATATAAATATTTAACAAGGAGAGGAGAAGACGGTGAGTGCCCTATTTAGGAAAAAATAATAAAATTTAACTTTTAATAATCCAAGGATAAAAGTGACAATTATATCAAATAAATAGATAGAGTATAAGATGTACTCCAACACTGGTCATGTCCACCTAGTATGACATGTCAATTAGAAGGACCAACTAGGTATTAAACCGTCCTTGCTAAAAGAAAGGGAGAAAAAATGAGAGAAATAAAAACACCCATGCAGAGGACCTGTTTAAGATTTTTCAGGATGCCTCTGGAGTGTTTATTGCAACAAAACAAAGTTGCAAGTATGGATACAGTATGGATAACTGTGTAGCAATTTAGGCACAGTGTTACTGGGTTCAAGAGGCTAGTAATCTCCCAATGTCCCTTAATTTGTTGCTTGTACATGTTTTGTATGTCAAAAAAACTCTCATATCATTGGTGTTTTGTTTAGTAGGAGACAAGCTTAAGGCAATTCCGACTGGCCCTGACGACCCAACATCCTTATCTGAAGTGCAATGGCTAAAGTAAACCTACTGGATCCCTTGCATGGGGCAAAGAATTTCTACATCATTCTTATTCTCTCCATGATTATCTTCCTGCCGCTGATCGTCCTTCTTGATTGCCACTATGATTATGAGAATATGAGAGAGTTCCAGAAAGTCTGTTTCTGGAAAGATCACAACTCAACCAGTTACAGTGTCCAATTAGGCCTTGATCATCCTACTAATAGAACCAGTCACAACTCCACCATTTACAGTGCCCAATTAGGCCTTAACCATCCTACTAATAGAACCAGACACAAAAGATCATTACCCACAGACAAGACTTTACAAACTCAAACCAACTGTTCTTCTAAATCTGTATTTTGGTGGAGTCGTGCCAAAGAGACTAGAATACAAGACGATTTCATATGTAATGGTGGCGAAACCTGCCTTGTACTTAATATTACAACTATTGGTCAAATATGTATTGCTGCAAGACTGCACAAGTAGTGGTCAAACCATTGCATGATGATTCTGTCAATTGCTCTATAACAATTACTAACACTACTGGTTTTTATACTCTTGCTTGGCTATTTGAAGAGCCTTATCCTTTCACAAAAAAGGGGTTGGTTCAATATTTTATTATTTGCAAAATTCTAATGTTTCTCTAGATCAAGACAATCCGGTTACATCTATTGCTACTGGTGATAATGTTCAAGGCACATATAATACCACATGGCCAAGAGGATACGTCCGTATCATATATAATCGTACTAGAATAGAAAACAGGGGTTGGTTTGCTGTTTTATTATTTTGTAGCCCACATACTACACCTACTGTTCATAATTATTCCCATATTCCAATACCCTCATCATGTGTGAACACTACAGTAATTCAGAAGGCTGTGCACATAACACTAAATATATCTACACCTGATGTACGATTATGTAACCCACTACCTAATAGAGAGAAGAGGGAATGGTATGATACCCTATTAGGAGGTACGGGAACAGCTATGGGAATATTAAATGGTGTAGACATGGAAATACTAAAGAATAAGTTATCCACGGCAGGGAAAGAATTAGGGATAGGATTCCATGTAATGGCTAAATGGGCCCCTACCGTGGTACAAGCACAATTTAAGGAATTACAACTAGAACAGTCTATGTACACCTATCTAGGCAATCTAACATATGCTATTACTAACCTAACAAAAGGAAGCACTGACTGGACCTTATGTGCCACTAGAGTTTTATGGATGCATCAACAGAGGTTAAGACTAGAGAATACTCTTATGGTACCTAAAATACAGAAAGTCAGAGAAATGATGGAATTGACTGACAACTACTGGATTAGTTTAAGGTCAAATGATGTATATTGTGAAGAATGGGTAAAAGATGAGATATCGAGTTATTCATGTAGGGTTGGATTTACGTTATACGAAGTTGCTCCAACCCATATAAAAGTAGCATGTAAGTTCTTCACTTTACCTACACCTATGTTTAATGTACTTAATAATAATCTTACTTGGTGGAATCCAACTTATACAGGAGAATATATATTCCCCAAGGATAATAAAACATATTCATTAGAACACTGTGATAAGGCAGATAAAGGTTACACATGCAGACATTCCTCACCCATCTATGAACCATGCTTATTAGCTAATCAAATAAGTAGTTGTACTTGGCATGTATATCCATTGGATTTTTCAATTATGTTAGAAATAGAACCACAAATAGTGTGCCTAGCTACCAACCAACCTGTTAATATTCCCGAAGTTGATAAACATTTACCCTTTGTGGGATGTATATCAAATGCTACCTGGATAAAGTGGAAAGATCAGACTTATTTCCTGCAACCTATTCCCAGTATATACAGGTCCATAACCTATATTCCACCTGCGTTACCTATCGTTGATTATCAACTTCCTATAGGAATAATAATCGATTTAATAAAAGGAAAAGAGGATATGTTTAAACATTTGAAAGCAAATAAAGATGCCTTAGTACATACTGAAATATCCACCCACATAGTTGAGAGGGAATTAATTAAAGTTAGTTCTAAAATCCAGGAAAATTTTGCTCATCATTGGTATGATGCCCTCACAGGTTGGTCTCCTACTGGCGCACAAGTTGTAAGGTCCTTTTTCTATCCTATTGTCATTATTGTAATGATACTTGCATTAATGATATTGTTTAATTGTTATCTAACTTGCACACTTAAGAAACGTGTACAACAAATGATTACAGAAGCTGAAAATCGACAGCTCGAACTCCTCTTAAAGGGAAAACCTACGGCACAGAGCAAATGGGGGAAATCGAGGTGAAGAAATAATGAAAGTCCCGCAGACGTGATTAGCACGTCTGAATATACCTCCTCTTGTTTCTCTGCCGCAGGCCTCCCATGGATATTTACCGTAAGATAGATCATGATATGATCTAAGAGGGGAATTGTAGATGCAAATATCCATTTTGATATCTATCCTAGCTATCCATATAAGAGTTAATTTGAACAAAGAATGAATTTGGCATTTCATCTTTATTTCTCGGAAAAAGGATTTGTATAAAATCCTTTTTGCGGGAAAAATACTGATTTCGAAATGTTCTTGTTAATTGTCCAAGATATCGGTATTTTGTAAATATCTGGTTTTAATCAAATATGTATTGCGTTATATTGCGAAAGATTATAATTAGAAACAGCTGTTTATAACTTGTGACCAACATATTATGTAATAAACGCTCATGACCCCCACCAACATGGAAATGGGGTATATATCTTACTAACGTTTAAATAAACTTTGAATTGGTTATAGAACACATCTCTTGTCTTCTTGGCTGATTCCCGGGATCCTGTCTGTCTATCCAAGAGGGTGCGGCTCCAGCAAAATATCCATCTCAGAGAGTTTCGTATATAGCTGATATATCCCCAACAATAATGGCATACCATTTTTTATTTTTTTTTTGACACTCTTTATTTTCCATTTTATGTAAGGTTGTTCAAAACAGTGAATAAGCAGAGCTTTCAAAATAACATTTGCAGTGCGATACTCCCACACTAAGAGCTGTACATATGTGCCCACAGTCTGGCCTTGGTCAGGGGCTAGTAGGTTCCTTAGGTGTGTGTTCAGCCAAACGGCGGCCAGTAAGGGAGCCGTGGCAGCTGCATCGTACATGAAGTCTGTAGGCTCTATTAATAAGGGGTGCTGCCAGTTGGGGGTGTAGACTCGAGGGGCCCCGAGCCCACCTCCAGCTTCAAGGTATTTTAGTCATAGGCTCAATGCTCCTTGCCACCATGTTTGGCGGGGGCTCTCAAACCCAGCCAGGGGGTACGGTTATATGAGTGTTATTATTGTCGTTCCTTCGGTCATGTCGTAAGAAGTGGCGTAGTGGTCATGTTAAGTGGACATGCTGTCCCTCCGTCTCTGTCGTCAGTATGCTGAGGGCGACTGTAGGAATATGTGTACCCTTAATTGCGGCGTCTCTCTCACAGGGGAGGTGTGAGTCAGTCGGCAGTTCGTAGGTCGGTCGTTAACTGATCTGCCTACCTATCCCATCCCATCGTCTGGTCGTCTGAGAGTGTGGAGGGGGGGGAGGAATAGGGGGTCAGTCCCACCCCCTCTATCCGTCTGTCTTGTAGAGAATTTGAAGATTAATGTCTCGCAGGATGTAAGTCGTGTCATGGTCAGCGAGGAAGGGGTGAGATGGGGGGGTAGGGGAGGGGGGCGGGAAGGAGGGTGTAGGGGCTCGGTCGGGAGCCGGGGACCCACCGCTGCCTATCGGCCCTTGGTTCGAGTTGAGCCCCTCGGTGCGCGCAACCCCCGATGCGGCTCTGGGAGCCCTGCGGGCCATGTAGAATGGCATACCATTTTCAATAGTAGACAACCCAAGGTATTGCAAATGGGGTGTGTCCAGTCTTTTTTAGTAGCCATTTGGTCACAAACACTGGCCAAAGTTAGCGTTAGTATTTGTTTGTGTGTTAAAAATGCAAAAAACGCCTATTTTGGCCAGTGTTTGTGACTAAGTGGCATAAAAGGCCTTCATCCAGATGCTCTTGAACTTCCTAAATCAACTAAGTTATCGCTGAAAGACGGTCTCTATTATTTTCATGATAGAATTTACATTCCTCCCCCATTTAGAAATAAAATACTTGAATTCATTCATGACTCTCCTCTGGCAGGTCATCCAGGTATAAAAAAGACCCTCGAATTATCCAAATGATATTATTGGTGGCCGCGCCAGGACATCACCATCGAATCCTACGTGAAAACCTGTTCAACCTGCCAAAGATCCAAATCTGACCATCATCAACCCTTTGGTCAGTTGCTTAATCTACCAGTTCCAGAAAGACCTTGGCAATCTATTTTCATGGACTTCCTGGTGGAACTTCCCCCTTCTCAACACCATTCTACCATTTTAGTAGTAGTGGACCGATTCACAAAGATGTCCCATTTCATTCCTTTGAAGAAATTACCTTCATCATCAGAACTTTCAAAAACATTTCTCGATAATATTGTGAAACTTCATGGACTCCCAGATGAAATCATATCGGACCGCGGAACCCAGTTTACCTCCAAATTCTGGAATGCATTATGTGCTTCTCTTCGTATTCAACGTAAACTATCTTCCGCTTATCATCCTCAAACCAACGGGCAAACTGAAAGAGTTAACCAATGCCTAGAACAATATTTACGTTGCTATTGTTCCCACCTACAGGATGATTGGATGACGTGGTTACCCATGGCCGAATTTGCTTATAACAACTCAGTTCATACAAGTAGCAAAATGACTCCCTTCTTCTCCAATTATGGATTTCATCCCTCCTCATTTCCTTCTCAAATAATTCCTTCATCTAACCCCGATGTCTCGGATCAAATCTCTCATATGTCCTCCTTATTTCGACAATTACATGAAAATCTTGAAGTGGCATCCTCTAACCAGAAGACGTTTTTTGATGCTAAGAGACAACCTTCCCCCACTTATAAAATTGGCGATCTTGTCTGGCTCTCCTCAAAAAACATCTCCACCAACCGTCCTTCAAAGAAACTGAGTTCCCTGTTTCTTGGTCCTTTTCAAATATTGTCTATCATAAACCCTAACGTTGTGAAATTGAAGCTTCCACCTACTTTTAAACTTCACCCCGTCTTTCATGTATCCTTGCTCAAGCCCCATCATCCTGACCCTTTTCAAAGAGATGTAATCACTTCTCCTGATCCCATCTTGGTACATGGTAATGAAGAATACGAGGTCCAAAAAAATTCTTGATTCAAGGATCCATCGTGGCTCTCTACAGTACCTCATTAGATGGAAGGGTTATGGAGTTGATGAAGATTCATGGGAAGATTCCTCTGAGATTCATGCCGATAAGCTGCTTACAGCATTCCACAAACGTTATCCATCCAAACCATGTGGATAGCACCCGGTGGGTGCTCTTTACAGGGGGGGTACTGTCATGGCCGTTACCAGTAATTCCTGTCTCTTCCGGGTTGACGGACTGTAACCACACCCCCTCTCTGACGCGGTCTCATTACGCTATATAATGCGACCGCGCCAGACAACAGACGCTGGATTAATGAACAGCGTACCGCGGAATTAAACCGGCTGCCACTCTTCTCTACAATTTTCCTGTGTACCGAACCGGACTTGTACTCGACTGACCTCCTTCTCCTTCCCTCGATCACGGCTAGTACTATGACTCCTCTCGACCTCTCTCCAACGGAACCTCCCTGGAGGGGACTCTGGGACCAACTTAAAGCCTCTGGAAGCTAAGTTACTTTACTTGTGTGATACGAACTTTCCCCACTGACTTCTGAGCACTCAAGCTTTAGCCTGCTCACACGTTCTCCTATTGTTATAGGAGTAATTCCTATTCATTAACCCTTCAGTCTCCAGCTGATATGTTTTCTACCAATTAAGCTAAAACAAATCTCTGCAAGTTAATCTCCATTACCTTCCCTTCATTGAATTATTGCTGCAATTCAATTGTATAAGATAGTCTAAGAATCCACTCACCAATACTGAAGTATTTAAAGATACAGTACCTATGTTTTCTTCAATCAAAATATTAAAGACACAGTATCAGTGAATTCTCAAGTGAACTGTCATCTCTTTATTTTCCTCAATATATCACATTCACATCTATTTAACCTGAAATCTGCAGTTGAGCTCCATCTTACTCTATGTGAACGTGACACATACATACAGACATACACACAGACATACTGACATACACACAGACATTCTGACATACGCACAGACATACTGACATACGCACAGACATTCTGACATACACACAGACATACTAACATACATACAGATATTCTGACATACACACATACATTCTGACATAAACACAGACATTCTGACATACACACAGACATTCTGACATACACACAGACATTCTGACATACATACAGACATTCTGACATACATACAGACATACACACATTCATTCTAACATACACACAGACATTCTGACATACACACAGACATACTGACATACATACAGACATACATACAGACATACTGACATACACACAGACATTCTGACATACACACAGACATACATACAGACATACATACAGACATACTGACATACACACAGACATTCTGACATACACAGAGACATATTGACATACACACAGGCATACTAACATACATACAGACATTCTGACATACACACAGACATACTGACATACACACAGATATACTGACATACACACAGACATACACACAGATATACTGACATACACACAGACATACTAACATATATACAGACATTCTGACATACACACAGACATACTGACATACACACAGACATTCTGACATACACACAGACATACTGACATACATACAGACATTCTGACATACACACAGACATTCTGACATACACACAGACATACATACAGACATACATACAGACATACTGACATACACACAGACATTCTGACATACACAGAGACATATTGACATACACACAGGCATACTAACATACATACAGACATTCTGACATACACACAGACATACTGACATACACACAGATATACTGACATACACACAGACATACACACAGATATACTGACATACACACAGACATACTAACATATATACAGACATTCTGACATACACACAGACATACTGACATACACACAGACATACTGACATACACACAGACATACTGACATACATACAGACATTCTGACATACAGACATACTAACATACATACAGACATACAGACATATATACATACATACTGACATACACACAGACATACAAACATTCTGACATACACACAGGCATTCTGATATACACACAGACATACTGACATACACACAGACATACTAACATACATACATACATTCTGACATACACACAGACATACTAACATACATACAGACATACTAACATACACTCAGACATTCTGACATACACACAGGCATACTGACATACACACAGACATACTAACATACATACAGACATACTAACATACACACAGACATATTGACATACACACAGACATACTGACATACACACAGACATACTAACATACACACATCAATTCTGACATACACACAGACATTCTGACATACACACAGACATTCTGACATACATACAGACATACACACAGACATTCTAACATACACACAGACATT
Organism: Pelobates fuscus; assembly: GCF_036172605.1. Lineage (NCBI taxonomy): Eukaryota > Metazoa > Chordata > Amphibia > Anura > Pelobatidae > Pelobates > Pelobates fuscus. The sequence goes on from NC_086317.1 coordinate 405,401,543, forward strand.
CTGACATACACACAGACATTCTGACATACACACAGACATACTAACATACATACTAACATACTAACATACATACAGACATACTAACATACACACCAACATACTGACATACACACAGACATACTAACATACACACAGACATTCTGACATACACACAGACATACTGACATACACACAGACATACTGACATACATACAGACATTCTGACATACACACAGACATTCTGACATACACACACACATACATACTGACATACATACAGACATACACACAGACATTCTGACATACACACAGACATTCAGACATACATACAGACATACTGACATACACACAGACATTCTGACATACACAGAGACATATTGACATACACACAGGCATACTAACATACATACAGACATTCTGACATACACACAGACATACTGACATACACACAGATATACTGACATACACACAGACATACACACAGATATACTGACATACACACAGACATACTAACATATATACAGACATTCTGACATACACACAGACATACTGACATACACACAGGCATACTGACATACACACAGACATTCTGACATACACACAGACATACTGACATACATACAGACATTCTGACATACAGACATACTAACATACATACAGACATACAGACATATATACATACATACTGACATACACACAGACATACAAACATTCTGACATACACACAGGCATTCTGATATACACACAGACATACTGACATACACACAGACATACTAACATACATACATACATTCTGACATACACACAGACATACTAACATACATACAGACATACTAACATACACTCAGACATTCTGACATACACACAGGCATACGACATACACACAGGCATACTGACATACACACAGACATACTAACATACATACAGACATACTAACATACACACAGACATATTGACATACACACAGACATACTGACATACACACAGACATACTAACATACACACATCAATTCTGACATACACACAGACATTCTGACATACACACAGACATTCTGACATACACACAGACATACACACAGACATTCTAACATACACACAGACATTCTGACATACACACAGACATTCTGACATACACACAGACATACTAACATACATACTAACATACATACAGACATACTAACATACACACCAACATACTGACATACACACAGACATACTAACATACACACAGACATTCTGACATACACACAGACATACTGACATACACACACACATACATACTGACATACATACAGACATACACACAGACATTCTGACATACACACAGACATTCAGACATACAAACAGACATTCTGACATACACACAGACATACTAACATACTGACATACACACACACACAAACATACAGACATAGATACAGCTAATTTTTCTTACCTTTTTTTGCAGGTGGAAGGCTGTGGCTGATGGGAGTCGGCGTGGCTCCAGCGGCGGTTTTCTTTCTTCCCTCCCGCGCGGCGCTGAGGGGAGGGAGCTGGGAGGAAGTGACGGCCACTTCCTCCCAGCAGTACTTTGCGGCTGAGATTTTTTTTAAAGGGGCCCGGTAGCGCTATTGCACGGCCGCAGCGCTGACCGGGCCCCTGAAGATACAGGGCCCATCGGATGGCCCTAAGTGAGTGGGCCACATCAGCGTGCGCTACATGTGGGGCCCGGGCGGCCGGGCCCCCCAGGGCCGCCAGGCCCGTGACAACCGTTATGGTTGTCACCCCCTGATGGCGGCCCTGCGCCTCAATATATGTACAATATGCAAAGCTAATCTTCCCTAAAGTGCACAGGCTTTAACCCATGTCCAGCTTTATCCACAGGGCTACGAACCTAACCTAGTTATATTCAATATTCAATGTGTATTGTAAAAGTTATGCTGCTTATTAACCTACATTCACACTCGTCCTGATTAAGTAACAAGACCCGAATAAAGCGTTGGTTTTGATTGTTAACAGGTTCACACAAACCTCTAACATTTTAATCCTTTATGTTTTGCAATGTTCTAGTTCCGTTGAGCGACCATCACTTCTTTCTTTACATTAATACCATGCCAGGATTGTAGGCACATATAGACCAAGCATGTCCCTATGTCATATACCTTACAAACTATGCTATGCCTACCATTTCTGCTTCATGTTCAAATATGTGCAGATCCGTAAACTGTTTTAGTGATGTGGATGGCATGTAACCTAAAAGTTTAACCCTGTTAAAATTACACGCATAGCCAGTCGGCATGCTTAACCATTTTATTTATCTATTATGCATGTATTATGATAGTTTATTCACGTGCCTAAAATTTGTAAAGGCAGACAGCTTAGACAGTTTTTACAATATGCCTTATGTCTCTCCACTGACCATTCTGCCTACCTATATAATTGATAACCTAGCGTACCACTCACCATGTCATCAGGGCCGGTGCAAAGATTTTTGCCGCCCTAGGCAAAATAAAGATTTGGTGCCCCCCTCCCACCCACCCCCCCAGTGGCATCGCAATGCCCCATCCATATGATCTGCCATATGAACTAACGCCAGTGCTGCACACAGTGTGTGTTTACATTAAAAAGCCTGCAGGGACAAACTATAGACACCAGAACCACTTTATTAAGTTGCAGTGGTTCTGGGGACTATAGTGTCCCTTTAATGTGAGGTAAATTAGCGATTAGTGTCACTAATAATATACTAGATTGTCTACTTACAATCAGATGAGGATGGTGATGGGCTCTGGCTGCAGTTTGGCTCCACTGGTCTGGTGTAGAACAGGATCTCTGGAGGCTGTCTGTAACTGTGGTCACAAAATTCAATGTTCTGGGAGAACGGCAAGCAGCTCCATTTTTTTGGGGCCCCTTACACAGCTCAAGGTCTGGGCCCCAGGGCCTGACGGTGAGTATGCCCATAAGGCCCACCCATAAGTCCACCTACATGTTCCACCCATGAGTTCGGTCACAGGGAGTGGAGTGTGTAGGGGATGTTATGTGTTACTGTAGAGGATCTAATGTGTGTGCTTATGGAATGTAGTGTATAGGGATACCAGTTTGTGTAGGTGATGTAGTGTGTTTGTGTGTAGTGGAAGCATTGCGTTTTTGTGTAAGGGATATAAAGCAGTGTGTGTTTGTGTATAAGGGATGTATTGTGTGAATCTGTGTTTGTATGCATAAGGGATTCAAAGTGTGTTTCTGTGTATGTAAGGGATGCAGTGTGTGTGTCTGTAAGGGGTTCGTTGAGTGTGTTTAAGAGATGCATTGTGTTTCTGTGTGTGTGTGTAAGAGAAGCAGTGTGTGTTTGCATGTGTGTGTAAGGGATGCATTGTCTGTTTCTGTGTATATGTGAGGGTTGCATTGTGTGTGTGTGTGTATGTGTGTGTGATGGATGCATTGTGTGTGTGTGTGTGTGTGTGTGTGTGTGTAGTGTGAAACAGCTCCCTGTCATGCCCCCTGTCCTATAGAGATCTCCCCTGCCCCTTAGTGGTCTCTCCTCTCCCCCCCACCTCCCTTAGTGGTCTCCTTTTCTCCCCGACTTTCCATTATTGATCTCTCGTCTCCCCCTTAGTGGTCTCTGCTCTCCTCTGCCCCCCTTTCCATTAGTGGTCTCTCCTCTCGCCCCACCCTCCCCTAGTGGTCTATCCTCCACCCCCCCTCCCTTAGCGGTCTCTCCTCACCCCCCTCCCCTAGTGGTCTCTCCACCACCCCCTCCCTCCTTTAGTCATCTCTCCCTCCCCCACGTTCTCCTCAACCCCCCTCCCCGTGTTCTCATCTCCCCCCGTGTTCTCTTCTTCTTCTCCCCCGTGTTCTCCTCTTATTCCCCCCTCCCTGTGTTCTCCACTTCTTCCCCTCCCTGTGTTCTCCTATTCTTCTCCCCCCTCCCTGTAATCTTCTCTTTTTCTCCCCCTCCCTGTAATATTCTCCCCTCCCCCCCCCCTGTAATTTTATTTTCTTCTCCCCCCTCTCGGTAATCTTCTCTTCTTCTCCCCCCCTCCCTCCCTGTAATTTTCTCCACTCCCCTCTCCCTGTAATCTTCTCTTCTTCTCCCCCCCTCCCTCTAATCTTCTCCAACCCCCCCTCCTTGTAATCTCCCCCCTCCCTGTAATCTACCCCCCTCCCTCCCCATAATCTTCTCCACTCCCCCCTTCCTCCCTGTAATCTTCTCTTCTTCTCCCCCTCCCTCCAATCTTCTCCACTCCCCCTCCCTCCCTGTAATATCTTCTTCCCCACTCCCTCCCTGTAATCACCCTTCCCTCCCTGTAATCTCTTCTCCCCCCTTCATCCCTCCCTGTAATCTCTTCTCCCCCTTCCTCCCTCCCTGTAATCTCTTCTCCCCCTCCCTCCCTGTAATCTCTTCTCCCCCCTCCCTCCCTGTAATCTCTTCTCCCCCCTCCCTCCCTGTAATCTCTTCTCCCCCCTCCCTCCCTGTAATCTCTTCTCCCCCCCTCCCTCCCTGTAATCTCTTCTCCCCCCTCCCTCCCTGTAATCTCTTCTCCCCCCTCCCTCCCTGTAATCTCTTCTCCCCCTCCCTCCCTCCCTGTAATCTCTTCTCCCCCCTCCCTCCCTGTAATCTATTCTCCCCCCTCCCTCCCTCCCTGTAATCTCTTCCCCCCCTCCCTCCCTCCCTGTAATCTCTTCTCCCTCCTCCCTCCCTCCCTGTAATCTCTTCTCCCTCCTCCCTCCCTCCCTGTAATCTCTTCTCCCTCCTCCCTCCCTCCCTGTAATCTCTTCCCCCCCCTCCCTCCCTGTAATCTCTTCTCCCCCTCCCTCCCTGTAATCTCTTCTCCCCCTCCCTGTAATCTCTTCTCCCCCTCCCTCCCTCCCTGTAATCTATTCTCCCCCTCCCTGTAATCTTCTGACCCTCCCTCCCTCCCTCGCTGTGATATCTTGTCCCCCCTCCCTCCCTCCCTGTAATCTTCTTGTCCCCCCTCCCTCTCTCCCTGTAATCTCCTCTCCCCCCTTCCTCCCTCCCTGTAATCTCTTCTCCCCCTCCCTCCCTGTAATCTCTTCTCCCCCTCCCTGTAATCTTCTGACCCCCCTCCCTCGCTGTGATCTCTTGTCCCCCCTCCCTCCCTCCCTGTAATCTTCTTGTCCTCCTCCTTCCCTCCCTGTAATCTCTTCTCCCCCCTTCCTCCCTCCCTGTAATCTCTTCTCCCCCCTTCCTGTAATCTCTTCTCCCCCTCAATCCCTCCCTGTAATCTCTTCTCCCCCCTTCCTCCCTCCCTGTAATCTCTTCTCCCCTTCCTCCCTCCCTGTAATCTCTTCTCCCCCCCCCTGTAATTTTATTTTCTTCTCCCCCCCTCCCGGTAATCTTCTCTTCTGCTCCCCCCCCTCCCTCCCTGTAATTTTCTCCACTCCCCTCTCCCTGTAATCTTCTCTTCTTCTCACCCCTCCCTCTAATCTTCTCCAACCCCCTCCCTCCCTGTAATCTCCCCCCTCCCTGTAATCTACCCCCCTCCCTCCCCATAATCTTCTTCACATCCCCTCCCTGTAATCTTCTCCACTCCCCCCTTCCTCCCTGTAATCTTCTCTTCTTCTCCCCCCTCCCTCCAATCTTCTCCACTCCCCCCTCCCTCCCTGTATCCTCTTCTTCCCCACTCCCTCCCTGTAATCTCTTCTCCCCCCTTCCTCCCTCCCTGTAATCTCTTCTCCCCCCTTCCTCCCTCCCTGTAATCTCTTCTCCCCCCTTCCTCCCTCCCTGTAATCTCTTCTCCCCCCTTCCTCCCTCCCTGTAATCTCTTCTCCCCCTCCCTCCCTCCCTCTAATCTCTTCTCCCCCCTCCCTCCCTCCCTGTAATCTCTTCGCCCCCCTCCCTCCCTCCCTGTAATCTCTTCGCCCCCCTCCCTCCCTCCCTGTAATCTCTTCTCCCCCCTCCCTCCCTGTAATCTATTCTCCCCCCTCCCTCCCTCCCTGTAATCTCTTCCCCCCTCCCTCCCTCCCTGTAATCTCTTCTCCCCCCTCCCTCCCTGTAATCTCTTCTCCCCCTCCCTCCCTCCCTGTAATCTCTTCTCCCCCCTCCCTCCCTGTAATCTATTCTCCCCCCTCCCTCCCTCCCTGTAATCTCTTCCCCCCCTCCCTCCCTCCCTGTAATCTCTTCTCCCTCCTCCCTCCCTCCCTGTAATCTCTTCTCCCTCCTCCCTCCCTCCCTGTAATCTCTTCTCCCTCCTCCCTCCCTCCCTGTAATCTCTTCCCCCCCCTCCCTCCCTGTAATCTCTTCTCCCCCTCCCTCCCTGTAATCTCTTCTCCCCCTCCCTGTAATCTCTTCTCCCCCTCCCTCCCTCCCTGTAATCTATTCTCCCCCTCCCTGTAATCTTCTGACCCTCCCTCCCTCCCTCGCTGTGATATCTTGTCCCCCCTCCCTCCCTCCCTGTAATCTTCTTGTCCCCCCTCCCTCTCTCCCTGTAATCTCCTCTCCCCCCTTCCTCCCTCCCTGTAATCTCTTCTCCCCCTCCCTGTAATCTTCTGACCCCCCTCCCTCGCTGTGATCTCTTGTCCCCCCTCCCTCCCTCCCTGTAATCTTCTTGTCCTCCTCCTTCCCTCCCTGTAATCTCTTCTCCCCCCTTCCTCCCTCCCTGTAATCTCTTCTCCCCCCTTCCTGTAATCTCTTCTCCCCCTCAATCCCTCCCTGTAATCTCTTCTCCCCCCTTCCTCCCTCCCTGTAATCTCTTCTCCCCTTCCTCCCTCCCTGTAATCTCTTCTCCCCCCCCCCTGTAATTTTATTTTCTTCTCCCCCCCTCCCGGTAATCTTCTCTTCTGCTCCCCCCCCCTCCCTCCCTGTAATTTTCTCCACTCCCCTCTCCCTGTAATCTTCTCTTCTTCTCCCCCCTCCCTCTAATCTTCTCCAACCCCCTCCCTCCCTGTAATCTCCCCCCTCCCTGTAATCTACCCCCCTCCCTCCCCATAATCTTCTTCACATCCCCTCCCTGTAATCTTCTCCACTCCCCCCTTCCTCCCTGTAATCTTCTCTTCTTCTCCCCCCTCCCTCCAATCTTCTCCACTCCCCCCTCCCTCCCTGTATCCTCTTCTTCCCCACTCCCTCCCTGTAATCTCTTCTCCCCCCTTCCTCCCTCCCTGTAATCTCTTCTCCCCCCTTCCTCCCTCCCTGTAATCTCTTCTCCCCCCTTCCTCCCTCCCTGTAATCTCTTCTCCCCCCTTCCTCCCTCCCTGTAATCTCTTCTCCCCCTCCCTCCCTCCCTCTAATCTCTTCTCCCCCCTCCCTCCCTCCCTGTAATCTCTTCGCCCCCCTCCCTCCCTCCCTGTAATCTCTTCGCCCCCCTCCCTCCCTCCCTGTAATCTCTTCTCCCCCCTCCCTCCCTCCCTCCCTGTAATCTCTTCTCCCCCCTCCCTCCCTCCCTGTAATCTCTTCTCCCCCCTCCCTCCCTCCCTGTAATCTCTTCTCCCCCCTCCCTCCCTCCCTCCCTGTAATCTCTTCTCCCCCTCCCTCCCTCCCTGTAATCTATTCTCCCCCTCCCTGTAATCTTCTGACCCTCCCTCCCTCCCTCGCTGTGATATCTTGTCCCCCCTCCCTCCCTGTAATATTCTTGTCCCCCCTCCCTCTCTCCCTGTAATCTCCTCTCCCCCCTTCCTCCCTCCCTGTAATCTCTTCTCCCCCTCCCTCCCTGTAATCTCTTCTCCCCCTCCCTGTAATCTTCTGACCCCCCTCCCTCGCTGTGATCTCTTGTCCCCCCTCCCTCCCTCCCTGTAATCTTCTTGTCCTCCTCCTTCCCTCCCTGTAATCTCTTCTCCCCCCTTCCTCCCTCCCTGTAATCTCTTCTCCCTCCTTCCTGTAATCTCTTCTCCCCCTCAATCCCTCCCTGTAATCTCTTCTCCCCCCTTCCTCCCTCCCTGTAATCTCTTCTCCCCTTCCTCCCTCCCTGTAATCTCTTCTCCCCCCCCCCTGTAATTTTATTTTCTTCTCCCCCCCTCCCGGTAATCTTCTCTTCTGCTCCCCCCCTCCCTCCCTGTAATTTTCTCCACTCCCCTCTCCCTGTAATCTTCTCTTCTTCTCCCCCCTCCCTCTAATCTTCTCCAACCCCCTCCCTCCCTGTAATCTCCCCCCTCCCTGTAATCTACCCCCCTCCCTCCCCATAATCTTCTTCACACCCCCTCCCTGTAATCTTCTCCACTCCCCCCTTCCTCCCTGTAATCTTCTCTTCTTCTCCCCCCTCCCTCCAATCTTCTCCACTCCCCCCTCCCTCCCTGTATCCTCTTCTTCCCCACTCCCTCCCTGTAATCTCTTCTCCCCCCTTCCTCCCTCCCTGTAATCTCTTCTCCCCCCTTACTCCCTCCCTGTAATCTCTTCTCCCCCCTTCCTCCCTCCCTGTAATCTCTTCTCCCCCCTTCCTCCCTCCCTGTAATCTCTTCTCCCCCCTTCCTCCCTCCCTGTAATCTCTTCTCCCCCTCCCTCCCTCCCTGTAATCTCTTCTCCCCCTCCCTCCCTCCCTGTAATCTCTTCTCCCCCCTCCCTCCCTCTAATCTCTTCGCCCCCTCCCTCCCTCCCTGTAATCTCTTCGCCCCCCTCCCTCCCTCCCTGTAATCTCTTCTCCCCCCTCCCTCCCTCCCTGTAATCTCTTCTCCCCCCTCCCTCCCTCCCTCCCTGTAATCTCTTCTCCCCCCTCCCTCCCTCCCTGTAATCTCTTCTCCCCCCTCCCTCCCTCCCTCCCTGTAATCTCTTCTCCCCCTCCCTCCCTCCCTGTAATCTATTCTTGCCCCTCCCTGTAATCTTCTGACCCTCCCTCCCTCCCTCGCTGTGATATCTTGTCCCCCCTCCCTCCCTCCCTGTAATCTTCTTGTCCCCCCTCCCTGTAATCTCCTCTCCCCCCTTCCTCCCTCCCTGTAATCTCTTCTCCCCCTCCCTCCCTGTAATCTCTTCTCCCCCTCCCTGTAATCTTCTGACCCCCCTCCCTCGCTGTGATCTCTTGTCCCCCCTCCCTCCCTCCCTGTAATCTTCTTGTCCTCCTCCCTCCCTCCCTGTAATCTCTTCTCCCCCCTTCCTGTAATCTCTTCTCCCCCTCCCTCCCTCACTCCCTCCCTGTAATCTCTTCTCCCCCTCCCTCCCTCCCTGTAATCTCTTCTCCCCCCTCCCTCCCTGTAATCTCTTCTCCCCCTCCCTCCCTCCCTGTAATCTCTTCTCCCCCCTCCCTCCCTCCCTGTAATCTCTTCTCCCCCCTCCCTCCCTCCCTGTAATCTCTTCTCCCCCTCCCTCCCTCCCTCCCTCCCTGTAATCTCTTCTCCCCCTCCCTCCCTCCCTGTAATCTATTCTCCCCCCTCCCTGTAATCTTCTGACCCTCCATCACCTCCATCGCTGTGATATCTTGTCCCCCCTCCCTCCCTCCCTGTAATCTTCTTGTCCCCCCTCCCTCTCTCCCTGTAATCTCCTCTCCCCCTTCCTCCCTCCCTGTAATCTCTTCTCCCCCTCCCTCCCTGTAATCTCTTCTCCCCCTCCCTGTAATCTTCTGACCCCCCTCCCTCGCTGTGATCTCTTGTCCCCCCTCCCTGTAATCTTCTTGTCCTCCTTCCTCCCTCCCTGTAATCTCTTCTCCCCCCTTCCTCCCTCCCTGTAATCTCTTCTCCCCCCTTCCTGTAATCTCTTCTCCCCCTCCCTCCCTCACTCCCTCCCTGTAATCTCTTCTCCCCCCTTCCTCCCTCCCTGTAATCTTCTTGTCCCCCCTCCCTCCCTCCCTGTAATCTTCTTGTCCCCCCTCCCTCCCTCCCTCCCTGTAATCTTCTTGTCCCCCCTCCCTCCCCATCCAATCTTCTCCTCACCTCCCCTTCCCTGTAGCGTGGCAGAGCTCCTCTCCGGTCCTTGTCCCCCCTCCCTCTCTCCCTGTAATCTCCTCTCCCCCCTTCCTCCCTCCCTGTAATCTCTTCTCCCCCTCCCTCCCTGTAATCTCTTCTCCCCCTCCCTGTAATCTTCTGACCCCCCTCCCTCGCTGTGATCTCTTGTCCCCCCTCCCTCCCTCCCTGTAATCTTCTTGTCCTCCTCCCTCCCTCCCTGTAATCTCTTCTCCCCCCTTCCTGTAATCTCTTCTCCCCCTCCCTCCCTCACTCCCTCCCTGTAATCTCTTCTCCCCTCCCTCCCTCCCTGTAATCTCTTCTCCCCCCTCCCTCCCTGTAATCTCTTCTCCCCCTCCCTCCCTCCCTGTAATCTCTTCTCCCCCCTCCCTCCCTCCCTGTAATCTCTTCTCCCCCCTCCCTCCCTCCCTGTAATCTCTTCTCCCCCTCCCTCCCTCCCTCCCTGTAATCTCTTCTCCCCCTCCCTCCCTCCCTGTAATCTATTCTCCCCCCTCCCTGTAATCTTTCTGACCCTCCATCACCTCCATCGCTGTGATATCTTGTCCCCCCTCCCTCCCTCCCTGTAATCTTCTTGTCCCCCCTCCCTCTCTCCCTGTAATCTCCTCTCCCCCTTCCTCCCTCCCTGTAATCTTCTGACCCCCCTCCCTCGCTGTAATCTCTTCTCCCCCTCCCTGTAATCTCCCCCTCCCTCCCTGTAATCTCTTCTCCCCCTCCCTGTAATCTTCTGACCCCCCTCCCTCGCTGTGATCTCTTGTCCCCCCTCCCTCCCTCCCTGTAATCTTCTTGTCCTCCTCCCTCCCTCCCTGTAATCTCTTCTCCCCCCTTCCTCCCTCCCTGTAATCTCTTCTCCCCCCTTCCTGTAATCTCTTCTCCCCCTCCCTCCCTCACTCCCTCCCTGTAATCTCTTCTCCCCCCTTCCTCCCTCCCTGTAATCTTCTTGTCCCCCCTCCCCCCTCCCTGTAATCTTCTTGTCCCCCCTCCCTCCCTCCCTGTAATCTTCTTGTCCCCCCTCCCTCCCCATCCAATCTTCTCCTCACCTCCCCTTCCCTGTAGCGTGGCAGAGCTCCTCTCCGGTCTGCGGAGAGTGTGCACTTCCTTTCAGTCCGGCCGGGTCGCGGACCGGAGAGGAGCTCGGCCACGCTACAGGGAAGGGGAGGTGAGGCATTGCGGCAGCAGCCTGAGCGCTCTCTATAGAGCGCTCAGGCGGCTGCAGCATTTAAAGGGCCGGCGATGGGGGCGCAGGGCTCCCCCTCCTATATGGCGCCCTAGGCGGCTGCCTAGTTCGCCTTATAGGAAGCACCGGCCCTGCACGTCATGCAAGTCTAGATTTTAAACCTTCCTCAAACTGTTGTGATTTACTACCAGATGTGTAAACAAAGCCTGTTTAAATTTATATCTAAAAATATGCCACTAATCTAACGCCATATATGTTAAAAAAAAAAATTATGTTATTGTGCTTGCACACGCTGTTGTGGCATTGTAAGCTGTATAGTTCCCACATGCATGACAAAAAATAAAGAATTTTAAAAATAAAAATGTAAAATCTAAATATATTTAATTTATTTTAGGGAGATACTGGTGGACCCCTTACGTGCCTCATTCCACAAAGCGGCAAATACTTCCAGATAGGAATATCAAGCTTTGGAAGTACCTGTAGCAAAACGTTTCAAGAGCCAACTAACGTGCCTGACATCTACACAAAAGTTAGCTTTTATGAAAATTGGACAGTGCAGGCTAAGATTAAATCGGTTGAAGAAGATAAAGGGAAACCTTCAGTAGCAGTCGGTAACACACAGAGTTTCTTGTATGCCATCATGTATGCTACAGTATGGGCTACTTTGATCTTCTAGCAGCATACATTATTTGCAGTGTGAAATGATTCCGAACATGTTGAACATTATATGTCAGTGTTAGGCAAGATAAAAAATGTTATAACAAAGGTGTGTGTATATATATATATATATATATATATATATATATAATTACTTTGAATAGTGCATAGTGTTTTCTTTTTCTTCTTTGTGTACTATATAGGAGTTTTAAACACTATTAAAGTGAAGGATTTCATTTAATGCAAACCTTTAGTTTAAAACGTTTCCAACTAAAATATATTTAAACTTCACAGGTCATCCACATAATGTATAACTGACCTGGTTTGCTTCATAGAATTAATAAGATTTTATCTTTATATTATAATACTAAAGTACCCACTACTTTCACTTTGAACAATTATTAAATGTTACTCTTGGCCAAAAATGTATTCCTTAGCTACAACATGTACCTCAGGGCTGCCCAAAAGGTAGATTCCCAGATGTTTTAAAACTGCAGCTTCTATGATTTTTTTGTCATTCTAAACACATTTTAAAGGCATGCAAAGCATCACGGGAGTTGTAGTTCTACAACATCTGAGGATCTACCTTTTGTGCATCTCTGAAAAACCAATTTGTTCCCCAATGCTAAAAGATGCAATACACAATACTTGACATGGTGGCCACTTTCTTATCGTGGGAAAATAAAAATGCATGCACATTGAAGCAGCCATATATGTAGCTCATAAGGTAAAAATTAAATCTAGCAATACAAGGTAATCTGCATTTAAAAATAAATTGGCTGACACACTGTATCAATTTACTAGAATATCATCTGGAAAAAAGACAAGCAAAAATGCACAGCCGCTGTTTTTTTTTTTTTTTAATTTACAAAAATATGCATTGCTTTTTATAAAATGTGCTAAATTTGTGTTGTTGTTTTTTTTTTAAAAATAAAAATCTTTGTATCGTGTATAAAAGATATATGTCTCCATTTTAAGAGTGACTGTGCCGGTGGAAGTGGCTTTAAATCAATGAGTTCTATTGATTGATGTGAGATTTAGCACTTAAATTTACCCTGTATTTTTTTATTGCTTTGGTTTTCCTTTCTTCATGCCCCCTGTATCTAAAAGGAACACTATAGTTGCCAAAACAAATTTTATCTCACTGCTCAATTCTCTGCCATTTTTTTGTTAAATCACTTTGTTTATGCAGCCCTAGGCACTCCTCCCTGCATGTGACTTACACAGCCTTCCTAAACACTTCCTGTAAAGTGTTCTTGGGTCCAATAAAATTGCCTATTCTTTGGAACATTTTGGAGTGCCTGGATTACTTTTCTACTTATATGTGCTATATCTGGTCTCTTTGGTACTGGGACTGATCCAAGAGCACCCTAGGATTCCAGGGCGAAGGGCTGAGTGCAGTTCCACAACTTGTCTATTGATACCAAGGCGTCGCACCACGCCGCTTATCAGTTTGAAACAAGAAAAGCGAAGCTGCCTGACCAAAGCTGCATGGACCTTAGTCTTGGTTCCTCTAATGCTCACCAGGTAATCATCTAAAGCAGGGATATAGGTATCACGGAACTCAGGTGGTAAAACAGTAGGATGAATGTTGTAAGTGACATAGAAGGGACTAAAGACAGAGGAGTCATGTGAAGCATTGTTTCAGGACAATTCAGCTCAAGGTAGCAGTTCTTACCAATTGTCTTGAGCGCTATTGATGAAGCACCTTAAGTATACTTATAGAGATGGATTAGCCGTTTCTGCAGCACCATTCGTTTGAGGATGGTATGAGGAAGAAAATGACAACTCACTACCTAACTCCTTACAAAAAGACCTCCACAACCTAGATACGAATTGCGTACCCCTGTCACATATGATATTGTGCAGAATACCATGCATCTCTCTCTAATGAATATCTGAGCAAGGTCATGGGAGGACGGTAATTTCTTGAGTGGAATAAAATGAGCCATTTTAGAAAATCAGTCTAAAACCATTAAAATAGTGTTACATCCATTTGATACAGGAAGATCAACAATAAAGTCCACATAGGACCATGAAACATTCAGCACGAGACGTGTCTGTAACAACCCACATTGTAGTTGATGAGGAACCTTTGTAAAAGCACATGTCTTGCAAGCCTTAACATATTCAATTGCACAATTTTGAAGAGAGGGTCACCAAACTTTCTAGTAATAGCGGAAATGATTTTGTGTATACCCGAATGCCTGGCTGTTACATTGTCATAAAACATACTAAGTATTGCCTTTCCTTCAGAGACAGGAACAAACAAGGCTTCTTGAGGATTGTCATTAGATGCCTGAGCTACTAAAATGACTCCAAGGAGCGGTGAGGCCAAAGAAAGACTCATACAGGCAATGATACATTTTCGAGGAATAATAGGAGAGACCTCTTGTTCTTGATCCACCTCCATATCAAATTGCCTGGATAAGGCATCTGCCCTTATGTTAGGTACTGGTTTGTACGTTATTACAAAGTTAAATCATGCTAGAAACAGGGACCATCAAGCCTACCTAGAAGACATTCTCTTAGCCTCTCGTATATAATTAGATCCTTGTGATGCGTGATTATGATTAGGGGATGACTGGAACGTTCTAATAGATATTTACATTCTTTAAAGGCTAAGATGACGGCTAGCAGTTTCCTGTTGCAAATGTCATAATTGCACTCTGCTTGTGACAGTTTCTGGGAGAAGAAACCACACTGATGTAAAGGTTTATCAAGATTCTCTCTATGGGAAAGGACAGCCCCATCCCTGGTTTCAGAGGCATAAACCTCTAGAATGAATGGTTTGCTGGGGTCAGGATGCATTAGGATAGGGGCAGAAGCAAACAGGGATTTGAGATTCTCAAAAGCCTCAATAGCCTCTTTAGGCCAAATATGGCTTTTCATGCCCTTATGTGTCCGATTAGTTATCGGAAACATACACAAAAAATTGACCAATAGACTGAAGGTCCATAGGACACACTAAGGTCCTTTCTAATATAGAGAATGAATTAAAAACACAATTTTATTTAGGTATTAATCAAAATGACATGGGTACCTCACATAGAAAACAAAACACAAAAAAAGCCCATAAAAAGAGCTCAATAGAAACAGCTCACCAGATTTCGGGAGAAGAGGGATAACAAAAGGGGTACAAAGGAGCTTGTTCAAAAGAGTGGGTATGGTAGGCAAATAGGGTGGTAAATTTCAAGGACAAGCCTAATATACCATAAACCTTTCACAGTGAAAGGATCCCGAATAGAAACAGAGTATATATGTCAGTTATAGGGAAACACCATAGGGTGCAGACAGGCATTCCACTATAGAGGGATATCTTGCTATTAAGCAGAATCAATAAGTGGTGATAAGGAAAGGGGAAAGTGGTCTAAATTCCTACGCAGAGAGGAGGAGAAAAAAAACCCTAGATGTCTACTAATTGAAGATCAGAATCAAAGTAGAAAGCATATATCTCCAGGCTATTGTAGCAACCACTATTCCATTCCCACCATAACCACTATACTCTACAGCCAGTAAACTAGCATCTGTCCCTAATACCTCAACACCAAACAAAGCTAGTGCCTACCTGAACCAAAGACCGTGTATATATAGGTAACTCCAACAGAAAAATAAAAAAGGTGCTGCCTAACAAGCAAAGTGCATATTAAAATAGATAAATCAAGTCTGACATGCGTTTCAACGTATTATAACGCCGTTGTCAGGAGCAGAAACTCTTGCTTAGGTTTATTAGTGGTATTACAAATGCCTATGGGATCAACACATGAGTACAAGCAGCACGCAAACTCTAAGCCGCCATCTTCCTCCTGGTCCAGCATCTTCAGCCACGTCAACCACTGCTGTCCTCCTTGCCCCCTCTAAACCATCCACCACTCCGTCTCCCGCCTTGAGCAGTTCCCGCTCATCTGCCCACAGTCATGTGTCTGTCAAGGACATGTTTGAGCGTAAGAAGCCAATGTCAGAAGGTCACCCCCTTGCCCAGCGTCTGACAGCTGGCTTGTCCGAACTATTAGCCCGCCAAATTTCACCATACAAGCTGGTGGAGTCTGAGGCGTTCAAAAAATGTGTAGCTATTGGGACACCGCAGTGGAAGGTACCCGGCCGAAATTTCTTTTCACAAAAGGCAATCCCCAACCTGTACTCAATTGTGCAAAAGGAAGTAATGGCATGTCTGGCACACAGTGTTGGGGCAAGGGTCCATCTGACCACTGATACCTGGTCTGCAAAGCATGGTCAGGGCAGGTATATCACCTACACTATGCATTGGGTAAACCTGCTGACGGCTGCCAAGCATGGAATGCGTGGCTCTGCAGAGGAGTTGGTGACACCGCCACGACTTGCAGGCAGGCCTGCTGCCACCTCCTCTACTCCTCCTACTCCATCCTCTTCCATAACCTCCTCGGCTGAGTCCTCTTCTGCTGCTGCGTCTTGCTCCACATCAACGGCACCCCCCCAGCTCCCCAGGTACTATTCCACATCCCGGATACGGCAGTGTCACGCCGTCTTGGGTTTGACTTGCTTGAAAGCAGAGAGTCACACCGGACAAGCACTCCTGTCCACCCTGAACGCACAGGTGGAAAAGTGGCTGACTCCGCAGCAACTGGATATCGGCAAAGTGGTTTGTGACAACGGAACAAATTTGTTGGCGGCATTGAAGTTGGGCAAGTTGACACATGTGCCGTGCATGGCACATGTGTGTAATGTGATCGTACAACGCTTTGTGCATAAGTACACAGGCTTACAAGACATCCTGAAGCAGGCCAGGAAGGTGTGTGGCCATTTCAGGCGTTCCTACACGGCCATGGCGCACTTTGCAGATATCCAGCGGCGAAACAACATGCCAGTGAGGCGCTTGATTTGCGACAGCCCGACACGTTGGAATTCAACACTCCTAATGTTCGACCGCCTGCTCCAACAAGAAAAAGCCGATAATGAATATTTGTATGACCGGGGTGCTAGGACAGCCTCTGGGGAACTGGGAATTTTTTTGCCACGTTACTGGACGCTCATGCGCAATGCCTGTAGGCTCATGCGTCCTTTTGAGGAGGTGACAAGCCCAGTCAGTAGCACCGAAGGCATCATCAGCGACATCATACCATTTGTTTTCTTCCTGGAGCGTGCCCTGCAAAGAGTGCTGGATCAGGCCGTAGATGAGCGTGAAGAGCAAGAGTTGTGGTCACCATCACCACCAGAAACAGCCTTATCAGCATCGCTTGCTGGACCTGCGGCAACACTGGAAGAGGATTGTGAGGAAGAGGAGTCAGAGGAGGAATGTGGCTTTGAGGAGGAGGAGGAAGACCAACCACAACAGGCATCCCAGGGTGCTCATTGTCACCTATCTGGTACCCGTGGTGTTGTACGTGGCTGGGGGGAAGAACATACCTTCATTGACATCACTGAGGAGGAGGAACGGGAAATGAGTAGCTCGGCATCCAACCTTGTGCAAATGGGGTCTTTCATGCTGTCGTGCCTGTTGAGGTACCCTCGTATAAAAAGGCTGAAGGAGAACGACCTGTACTGGGTGTCCACGCTACTAGACCCCCGGTATAAGCAGAAAGTGGCAGAAATGTTACCGAATTACAAAGTCGGAAAGGATGCAGCATTTGCAAAATAAATTAAAAAGTATGCTTTACACAGCGTATAAGGGTGATGTCACAGCACAACGGGAATCTAACAGGGGGAGAGGTGAAAGTCATCCTCCTCCCACGACCACGCCATATCTGCCAAGTGACCCTATGTAGGGGTAACAGTCTCTATTCTGCTCTGTGTCAGTGTGTATCATGGTCTCTGAGGACGGGGAACAGTCTCTATTCTGCTCTGTGTCAGTGTGTATCATGGGCTTTGAGGACAGGTGTCAATCCATACCTGCCAAGTGACCCTATGTAGGGGGAACAGTCTCTATTCTGCTCTGTGTCAGTGTGTATCATGGGCTCTGAGGACGGGGAACAGTCTCTATTCTGCTCTGTGTCAGTGTGTATCATGGGCTCTGAGGACAGGTGTTACTCCATACCTGCCAAGTGACCCTATGTAGGGGGAACAGTCTCTATTCTGCTCTGTGTCAGTGTGTATCAGGGGCTTTGAGGACAGGTGTCAATCCATATCTGCCAAGTGACCCTATGTAGGGGGAACAGTCCCTATTCTGCTCTGTGTCAGTGTGTATCAGGGTCTCTGATACGCTCTCAAAGGCAACGTAACCAACCTGGCCATTTTCAATGTAAAAATATTTGACCCATATATTTGACCCTGTAACTTTCAAAAACGCTATAAAACCTGTACATGGGGGGTACTTTTATACTCAGGAGACTTTGCTGAACACAAATATTAGTGTTTCAAAACTGGAAAATGTATCACAACAATTATATCATTAGTAAAAGTGCTGTTTGTGTGTGAAAAATGCAAAAAAAGTCACTTTCACTGACAATATCATCGCTGTGATATGTTTTACTGTTTTGAATCACTAATATTTGTGTTCAGCAAAGTCTCCAGAGTAAAACAGTACCCCCCATGTACAGGTTTTAGGGTGTCGTAGAACGTTACAGGGTAAAATACAGTGACAGCAAATTAAATTCTCTGGACTTTCGGCCTGGGTTGGCAGGCAGGTCCCTTAAATTGCAATCAATAAAATAACTTAATTATGTAAAAATATTACATAAATACGCACGTAGAATTTAAATATATATGCATATTTATATATTTGAAGTCTACGTGTATATTTATATAATTATTTATGTTATTTTGTATATGGACATATGAATAGTTTGTATTCTTTTTATTTATTTATATATACATAGATATATATACAATTTCATTCTAAGTGTATTTTGATATAAATATATATATATTAATATCAAAATACAGTTAGAATAAAATTTCGTATAGATATATAATTTTTTTTAAAATTTTTATTATTATTTTTACATGTTTAATTTAATTTAAATTGCTTTTTATTTGTATTTTATAATATATATATACAATATATATAGTTATTATATATATTATATATATATATATACGTGTGTAATTTAATTATAAGTGTATTTTTATATTAATATATGTACATATTAATATAAAAATACACTTAGTATGACATTATATATCAGTGATGGCGAACCTTTTTGAGCCCGAGTGCCCAAACTGCAATACATGCCAACTTTTTTTCCCTCAAAGTGCCAACACGACAATTAAACCTGAATACTGAGGTTTACGTTTAGAAAAAACTACTCGTACAGTTAACAACTTTTGTTTTAAAAGAAGAACACAACATAGAGTTAAATTATACAAATTTTAAATAATGATATAAATTAAGCTTATATTAGTATCTCCAACAAATGCAATACATACACACAGACTGCTGAACACATTCACACACCGAGACATAGACAGACTGCTAAATACACACACAGTCCGCTAAATACACGCACACTGCTGAGTACGCAGTCTGCTGAATACACGCACGCAGTCTGCTGAATACACACACACACACACACACTGCTGAATACATAAAGACTGCTGAACACACACATATACTGCATTGAGGGGTGCAGTGTATGTGTCTGTGTGTAATGTTGTGTGTGGGGGGTTGGGGTGCTGTGTGTGGGGGATTGGGGTGCTGTGTGTGTTTGGGGGAAAGGGTGGGGGAAAGGGTGCTGTGTGGGCGGGGGGAAGGGTACTGTGTGGGGGGGGGAAGGGTGCTGGGTGTGGGGGGGAAAGGGTGCTGTGTGGGGGGGGAAGGGTGCGCTGTGTGGGGGGGGAAGGGAGCTGTTGGTGGGGTGGGGGAAGGGTGCTGTGTGTGGGGGGGGAAGGGTGTTTTGTGTGGGGGGGGAAGGGTGCTGTGTGTGGGGGGGGAAGGGTGCTGTGTGTGGGGGGGAAGGGTGCTGTGTGGGGGGGGGGGAAAGGGTGCTGTGTGGGGGGGAAAGGGTGCTGTATGGGGGGGAAAGGGTGCTGTGTGGGGGGAAAGGGTGCTGTGTGGGGGGGAAAGGGTGCTGTGTGGGGGGAAAGGGTGCTGGGGGGGAAAGGGTGCTGTGTGGGGGGGGAAAGGTGCTGTGTGTGGGGGGGGAAAGGTGCTGTGTGTGTGTGGGAGGGGAAAGGGTGCTGTGTGTGGGGGGGAAAGGGTGCTGTGTGTGGGGGGGCGGAAAGGGTGCTGTGTGTGTGGGGGGCGGAAAGGGTGCTGTGTGTGGGGGGGGGAAGGGTGCTGTGTGTGTGGGGGGGGAAGGGTGCGCTGTGTGTGGGGGGGAAAGGGTGCGCTGTGTGTGGGGGGGAAAGGGTGCGCTGTGTGTGGGGGGGAAGGGTGCGCTGTGTGTGGGGGGGAAAGGGTGCGCTGTGTGTGGGGGGGAAAGGGTGTGCTGTGTGTGGGGGGGAAAGGGTGCGCTGTGTGTGGGGGGAAAGGGTGCGCTGTGTGTGGGGGGGGAAAGGGTGCGCTGTGTGTGGGGGGGAAAGGGTGCGCTGTGTGTGGGGGGAAAGGGTGCGCTGTGTGTGGGGGGGAAAAGGTGCTGTGTGTGGGGGGAAAGGGTGCTGTGTGTGGGGGGAAAGGGTGCTGTGTGGGGGGGAAGGGTGCTGTGTGTGGGGGGGGGGAAAGGGTGCTGTGTGGGGGGGAGGAAAGGGTGCTGTGTGTGGGGGGAGGAAAGGGTGCTGTGTGTGGGGGGAGGAAAGGGTGCTGTGTGTGGGGGGAAGAAAGGGTGCTGTGTGTGGGGGGAGGAAAGGGTGCTGTGTGTGGGGGGAGGAAAGGGTGCTGTGTGTGGGGGAGGAAAGGGTGCTGTGTGTGGGGGGAGGAAAGGGTGCTGTGTGTGGGGGAGGAAAGGGTGCTGTGTGTGGGGGGAGGAAAGGGTGCTGTGTGTGGGGGGAGGAAAGGGTGCTGTGTGTGGGGGGAGGAAAGGGTGCTGTGTGTGGGGGGGTGCTGTGTTTGTGGGGCAGTAGGGGTGCTGTGTGTGGGGCTGCTGTGGGTAGGGCTGCTGTGTGTAGGGCTGCTGTGGGTAGGGGTGCTGTGTGTAGGGGGTGGGGGTGCTGTGGATAGGGGTGCTGTGGGTGCGGGGGTAGGGGTGCTGTGGGTAGGGGTGCTGGGGTAGGGGGGGTAGGGGTGCTGGGGTAGGGGTGCTGGGGGTAGGGGTGCTGTGGGTAAGTGGGGTAGGGGTGCTGGGGGTAGTGGTGCTGTGGGTAAGGGGGTAGGGGTGCTGGGGGTAGGGGTGCTGTGGGTAAGGGGGGTAGGGGTGCTGGGGGTAGGGGTGCTGTGTGTAGGGGGAGTAGGGGTGCTGGGGGTAAGGGAGGTAGGGGTGCTGTGGGTAGTGGGAGTAGGGGTGCTGGGGGTAGGGATGCTGTGGGTAAGGGGGGGATGGGTGCTGTGGGTAGTGGGAGTAGGGGTGCTGGGGGTAGGGGTGCTGGGGGTAGTGGGAGTAGGGGTGCTGGGGGTAGGGGTGCTGTGGGTAGGGGTGCTGTGGGTAGTGGAAGTAGGGGTGCTGGGGGTAGGGATGCTGTGGGTAAGGGGGGTATGGGTGCTGTGGGTAGTGGAAGTAGGGGTGCTGGGGGTAAGGGGGTAGGGGTGCTGTGGGTAAGGGGGTAGGGGTGCTGGGGGTAAGGGAGGTAGGGGTGCTGTGGGTAGTGGGAGTAGGGGTGCTGGGGGTAGGGATGCTGTGGGTAAGGGGGGTATGGGTGCTGTGGGTAGTGGGAGTAGGGGTGCTGGGAGTAGGGGTGCTGGTAGTAGGGGTGCTGGGAGTAGGGGTGCTGGGAGTAGGGGTGCTGTGGGTAAGGGTGCTGTGGGTAGTGGGAGTAGGGGTGCTGGGGGTAGGGATGCTGTGGGTAAGGGGGGTATGGGTGCTGTGGGTAGTGGAAGTAGGGGTGCTGGGGGTAGGGGTGCTGTGGGTAGTGGGAGTAGGGGTGCTGTGGGTAGTGGGAGTAGGGGTGCTGGGGGTAGGGGTGCTGTGGGTAGTGGGAGTAGGGGTGCTGGGGGTAGGGATGCTGTGGGTAAGGGGGGTATGGGTGCTGTGGGTAGTTGAAGTAGGGGTGCTGGGGGTAGGGGTGCTGGGGGTAGTGGGAGTAGGGGTGCTGGGGGTAGGGGTGCTGTGGGTAGTGGGAGTAGGGGTGCTGGGGGTAGTGGGAGTAGGGGTGCTTGGGGTAGGGGTGCTGGGAGTAGTGGGAGTAGGGGTGCTGGGGGTAGGGGTGCTATGGTAGGGGTCTGTTGGTAAGGGGAGTAGGGGGTGCTGTAGGTAAGGGGGGTAGGTAATTAAATCAGTATCCCCCCCTTCCCTTCTTGTTACCTTTGGTGAAGGGGAGGGGGGGAACACAGCCATCCCTGGTGGTCCGGTGGTGTTATGCAGGACAGGACAGGTCCTGCAGCTCTCCTGTCCTCCCGCGCGATGCTGTGTGGAGTGTTGCCATGGTAACGCGCGGCAACGCTCCACACAGCTCGAGGGAGGACAGGAGAGCTGCTTCCTCGATCCCTCCCCCCTGCTTCCGGTCCTGCCGACACGGAAGCAGAGTAGGCGCCTGCCGTTTCGGGCAGGCAGGCGCCTACTCTGCAGTGATGGCAAACCTATGGCCGCGTGCCCACAGAGAGGGCCCGGCGTGCCACCTGTGGCACGCGTGCCATAGGTTCGCCATCACTGTTATATATGATATATAGACGTATATTATATAGGTATAATATATGTCTATATATCATATATATATATATATATATATATACACATATATAATAATAATTTTTTTTTATTCACTTTTATTCAGCACAGACAGTCCCCCTGCAGGCAGACACATGGACACCTATTGTGACCATGTGGTCGCCCTGTTGGGCGATCACATGGCCACAGGGGTCGTAATCCGCCATGGGGAGACTGTCTGGGCTGCAGGCAGTCTCCCCACAACGGGAGCACCGCCGATCCCCGCCGGGGGAACGACGGCGATCGGGTAAGTACCTCTTAAATTTAGGACGGTTCAGGACCGTCGCCGGTCGGCAACGCAAAAATGCCGATGACGGTCCTGAACCGTCCTGCGTCGTTAAGGGGTTAAAAACACCCAAATGTTTACGTGTTTTTTTGCTTTTATTTGCAAGTTATAGGGCTATAAGTACAAGTAGGAAATTGCTGTTTCAAAATGTACATTTTTCAAATGTATCAATAGTGACATTGTAACACTGTTATGTCATAAAACTCTAAAAAACACCCAAACATGTATATATTTTTCTTAAAACTAGATAACCCAGGGTATTCATCTAAGAATATTTTGATACTTTCTATGCAGCCATTTTACCACATACCTTTGACAAACTTTGCATAGGTAGTTAATTTTTTAATTTTTTTCACATAAATTGCAATTCAGGTATAAATACACAGATTATGTTAGGTGTCACTACCAAACAACACCCCAGTATGTGTTCAGCAACATCTCGCGAGTACAGAGATACCCCCCATGTATAGGTGTGTCGGGTTGTCGGCGGGCTAAAAGGCCACATTTGGCAGGTGCACATATCAGTTTCCCAGCTTGGAATTTTGACATGTAGTCAACCTATTTGGGACATTTTTGAAGCCGGCCAATGTATTTTACCCTCATCAAACCATATATTTTTGAAAAGTAGACACCCTAGGATATTTCACATGGTGGTATTTTAACACTTTCCATGCACTAATTCTACCACCAGGCTTTGTCAAACATTGAGTTAGTACATTTTTTTCAGTTTTTTTCACACACATTGTACTTCAGCATGAATTAACAGATCCTGGTATGTGTCACTGCCAAACAACACCCCAATATGTGTTCAGTAACATCTCCTGAGTACAGGGATACCCCCCATGTATAGGTGTGTTGGGTTGTTTGGGGGCTAAAAGGCCACATTTTGCAGGTGCGCATATCAGTTTCCCAGCTTGGAATTTTGACATGTAGTCAACCTGCATGCATGTCCTATTTGGGACATTTTTGAAGCTGGCCAATGTATTTTACCCCCATCAAACCATATATTTTTGAAAAGTAGACACCCTAGGGCAGAGGTGTCAAACTCAAATTCATCGGGGGCCGCATCAGCAGTTTGGTCACCCTCAAAGGGCCGGTTGTATCTGTAGGACTATGTGTCCACTCTTTATTATCATAAATTATTACACACACACACTGACAGAGACATACACACGCACTGACAGACAGACATACACACACACACACACTGACAGACAGACATATACACACACACTGACAGAGACATATACACACACACACACACTGACAGACAGACATATACACACACACACTGACAGAGACATACACACACACACTGACAGACAGAGACATACACACACACTGACAGACATACACACACAGACTGACAGACAGACACACACACACACAGACTGACAGACATACACACACACACACACACTGACAGACAGACATACACACACACACTGACAGAGACATACACACACACACTGACAGAGACATACACACACACTGACAGACAAACATACACCAGACACACTGACAGAGACATACACACACACACTGACAGACAGACATATACACACACACACACACACTGACAGACATATTGTTACATAGTTACATAGCTGAAAAGAGACTTGCGTCCATCAAGTTCAGCCTTCCTCACATATGCTTTTGCTGTTGATCCAAAAGAAGGCAAAAAACCCAGTCTGAAGCGCTTCCAATTTTGCAACAAACTAGGAAAAACATACACACACACACTGACATAGACATACACACACACTGACAGACAGACATACACACACAGACTGACAGACATACACACACTGACAGACAGACATATACACACACACACTGACAGAGACATACACACACACACACACACACACTGACAGGCAGACATATACACACACACACTGACAGACAGACATATACACACACACTGACAAACACACACACACTGACAGACATACACACACTGACAGACACACACACACACTGACTGACAGACATACATACACACACTGACAGACACACACACACTGACAGACACACACACACTGACAGACAGACATACACACTGACAGACAGACATACACACAGACATACACACACACAGACAGACATACACACACACACAGACAGACAGGTACAGGAGGGTGACTTACCTGGGATCCAGAGTGCTACCTGAGGTAGTTGGGAGTTGGAGGAGCTGGTCCTGCCCAGCCCCCCTCCTCTCTGACCTCTGCTGTCTTCTTGGGAGGACTTCCTCCCAGGCTGACGTGAGGGGGCCGGCGGTAGCTCCGCCCCTGCTGGGCGCCAGCCGCGCTGTGTGCTAAAGAGGGAGCAGGGATATGACGTGTTCATATCCCCGCCCCTCAACACAGTCCGCGGCACTGCAGCTTGGCGCTCGGCCACGCTACAAGAAGTGACCGGCAGGAGAGGGGAGCTGTTCGCTTCCCTCCTGCCGGTCACCCGGACATTTGCGCCCCTGGGCCGGTGCGCCCTAAGGCGGCCGCCTGAGCCGCCTTATGGACGCGCTGGCCCTGGGTGAAGGCTGGCGGCCGGCGGCGGCTACACGGGCCACGTGACAAGGTCTGGCGGGACGGATTCGGCCCGCGGGCCTTGTGTTTGACACCCGTGCCCTAGGGTATTTCACATGGTGGAATTTTTACACTTTCCATGCACTAATTCTACCACCAGGCTTTGTCAAACATTGAGTTAGTAAAAGTTTTTCAGTTTTTTTCACACACCTTGTAATTTAGGCATGAATTAACAGATCCTGTTATGTGTCACTGCCAAACAACAACCCAATATGTGTTCAGCACGATCTCCTTAATACAGTTATACCACCCATGCGTAGGCTTGTCGGGTTCTTTGGGGGCTAAAAGGCCACGTTTGGCAGGTGCGCTTATCAGTTTCCCAACTTGGAATTTTGACATGTAATCAACCTGCGCCCATGTCCCATTTGAGCCAATGTATTTTACCCCCATCAAACCATATATTTTTGAAAATTAGACAACCCGGGATATTTTAAATGGTGGCATTTTAACACTTTTCATGCACTGAATTCTACCACCAGCCTTTGTCAAACTTTTGGATAGTAATCTTTTTTTGTTTCTTTGTCACACACATTGTACTTTAGGCATGAATTAACAGATCCTGTTATGTGTCACTGCCAAAAAACACCCCAATATGTGTTCAGTAACATCTCCCGAGTACAGGGATACCCCCCATGTATAGGTGTTTTGGGTTGTTTGGGGGCTAAAAGGCCACATTTTGCAGGTGCGAATATCAGTTTCCCAGCTTGGAATTTTGACATGTAGTCAACCTGCATGCATGTCCTATTTGGGACATTTTTGAAGCCGGCCAATGTATTTTACCCCCATCAAACCATATATTTTTGAAAAGTAGACACCCTATGGTATTTCACATGGTGGAATTTTTACACTTTCCATGCACTAATTCTACCACCAGGCTTTGTCAAACATTGAGTTAGTAAAAGTTTTTCAGTTTTTTTCACACACCTTGTACTTTAGGCATGAATTAACATATCCTGTTATGTGTCACTGCCAAACAACAACCCAATATGTGTTCAGCAAGATCTCCTGAATACAGTGATACCACCCATGCATAGGCTTGTCGGGTTCTTTGGGGGCTTAAAGGCCACGTTTGGCAGGTGCGCTTATATATTTTTGAAAATTAGACAACCCAGGATATTTTAAATGGTGGCATTTTAACACTTTTCATGCACTGAATTCTACCACCAGCCTTTGTCAAACTTTTGGATAGTAATCTTTTTTTGTTTCTTTGTCACACACATTGTACTTTAGGCATGAATTAACAGATCCTGTTATGTGTCACTGCCAAACACTGCCCAATATGTTCAGCAACATCTCTCGAGTACAGTGATACCCCCCATGTATAAGGTTGCCGGGTTGTTTGGGGGCCAAAAGGCAACAATCAGAACTTGTACATGTCAGTTTTTCAACTTGATATATAGGTATGCTTGGTCTGTCTTCAGTTTGACATATTTTTGTACCCCCCAATTAATGTTACCATCATGACAATATGTATAGTATATATTTTTATAAAGTAGACATCAAAGGTTATAGAGGACGGGGTGTTTTGACTTCTTTCCCCCAACCATTTTGCCCCCCAAAGAAAGTGTAGTGGTATTTTTTTTATTCTGGTTTTTATGCACACGTCATCTGGTTTTGGCCAGCTGGTTATGTGTTACTGCCAGAAAACTTGTTAGGCCAAATGTGCAGGTAGCAAATTTACATTTAGCAGCAATCTTTAAACTGACTCCTGCAAATAGAATCTAACTGGAGATTTGGGGGAAGGAAACTGACTAACAAAAAATGGCTGCTTTCCAAAGAAACAGAAAATAAAATAAAAATTCAGTAACACTTCTTACAACTGTTCTGTGTGGTACAGCTTGAAACATGTTCCTACACACAGTCCTGGTTTCGAAGGGCAATCAGGACAGTGAAAAGGGGTGTCTGTCCTTTTCCCGTTTTTAAAACAGACCCGGCATCGTTTCTGGGGGGGGGGGGGGGGAGGGGGGGTTTCTAGCAGTTGGCGGTAACTTAAAAATAAAATGTCTGGACTCAGCTTGCCCCGTTGTTGGAACTTGTCCATCTCCATAAATTGTTAAAGAAATTATTTTCAACTGAAATTGGAGAAAGGTGGTTTTCCCTGGATTATTTTTTTTAAAAAGTAAAAATGAGTTGTGGGTTGCTATTTGCATCAGATAGATAGCCACCTTTTTATACCATGCTTTGGTTTTTCGTAATATAAGATATGGCTGCATCAGCTGATCAGCCAAATCAACACCACCCATGTACTTATTATATGCCCTGATGCAAACCGGTTTGGACGTCTGACATGCGTTCATCATGGATGGTGGTTAGCATGTTGACATCCTTCCTGTCCCTAAATTTTAGTGCAAGCACTTCAGCTTTGCGAAGTGCTTTACATTCGCCTTTTTTAATTTTGCATCTATGAGAGATCGTGGAAAGTCTTTGTCTGTAAAGCATAAAGTGTTTTAAATAGACGGACACTACTGTGGTGGAATCTCGGTAAAAATAAATTTAGTAGGCCGAGATTACCACGTGGCATGTGTACGTGCATATGCTGACGTATCGATCAGTTGGTTGCACGAGGCAAGATACGATCAGTAGTGTACGGAGCATGTGCAAGAATACAGGATGTAGTATTCCCCCTCCTCCATTGTGCTGGACAAGCCATGCGGTCAAGCAGGAAGTTAATTCTTAGTTGTATTGATTGGTCAAGAGAATGTGCGGGTGGAGCTTAATATGGGAGGAGTTATGTGCCTATATAAGGAGCCTGCACTATTGTCCGGGGCTCAGAACTTGCTGTATTTTGGTGACGCTAGTCCCTCTGAGTCCCGATCGGTGATCCAATAAAGAATCTCTTCCTTCCTGAAGAAACCTGTGTCCATCTCTCTGTGCTTCGCTTCCGTCAGTTTCTCCGGTATCATTTGGTGCATTGGCCGGGAAGCTCATCGTTCAACGGTAGCTGAGAGGCAGAGGCGTGAGACGGTCTATCTTTGCCCACGTTCTCTACGGCTGCACCCCTGAACTTCTGCGTGGACCTCCCTTCGTCTCGGCGCCACTGGTCTGTTGTCCAGGAGATCATCGGCCTCTACGTGAGAAGTGCTGGGGTGTCCCCGTCGATGAGTGTGAACTCAGGTTCAGGAACGAGGAGGTAAGACAACTGCTGTTTTAGACGGCAGACCCACTAGGGGTATACCGATTGTGCGGTAGGCCCAAAAGGGGTTTAAATCTGTGTATGGAATCTGCCCCCTCTGTCGGAGGGAAGGAGCGAAGGCGCACCGCTCGATCGAACGCTCTTTAGTCAGACCGTTTGATTTTGTTAGTCAGGCGGGGCTCTGGTGTAAATAGCCCTAGCCGGACACCGGTGTCTTGTCTAGACTAGCGTTCTAGGGTGTATATTTTGTTCGCTAGGTCGGAGGGACCGGGAGACTAAGCGGCGTCTGTGTAAATTCGGTTCGCTAGCTCTCAACCTATCTTGGCTAAGTGGGAAGGCGTGTAAATTTGGAACCCACTAGATTTTTGATAGTAATCGACTAAGAGGCGTCTGTGTAAATTCGGTCCTCTAGCTCGCTATATGTGGTGCTTGGGCAGTGTGGCTAACCAAAACGTATGTAGATTGTTTTTAGGTAGTCCATCAAGGTACTGGCCAATAGTTTAGTTGGGAATTGTAAATGTGATAAAGATTGTTTAGTAAAGTGTATATCTTGTTAGATAGCGCGAGCTCAGCCGTCTAGCGAGAGTGTTAATAGTGTGTTGCTGTATCATAGTGCACGGTACCATAACCCTGTATATTTACTGACACTGTATATAAGTACTAATCATTGTCGTCCATTGCATGTTTAACACCATAACCACTAATAATTGTATTGTGACCTTAACTTGTGCTTTGACCTATGCTAACCGTACTGTGACCGCTATTTGTAAAAGACGATGTTACTGGGGTGTGTTATAGATGGGTAATTCGTATATAGAGAATTATAGCGTGGGTGACTGTATAGTTTCGCCAAAGGGCATAATATTGATTATCTAGTGACTGGTGTAACAGCTGTGTGTGTACGGGAATTCCCTGAGTGTTTATTGTGTTATTGTATACGTTTCACTTGGTAACTGTACCACGTGGTGCTGTTGCCAGAGAAAACGGGTGTGACTGTTGAATAGTACGCGTGCATAGTATTCGTTGTCAACGACGTTCCATTGATAAGTATGGGCGCGTCGCAGTCAACGATTCCGGATCCCTTAGGTTGTATGGTGAAGAATTTTAAAAAGGGATTCAAAACTTGTGATTTTGGGGTTAAAATGTCTCCTGTACGTTTGGTCACTTTGTGTACTAGGGAGTGGCCTACTTTGGTTGCGGCATGGCCGCCACGCAGGGGTGTATCCTGGTTTTGTGCTGCCCTAGGCAGGACAAAACTCAGGCGCCCCCCTCACCCCCACCCCCCCCCCCCGCCACCCCCACCCAACCCTTCCCCCGCCTTCTAAATACACACACACTGACAGATACGCATCCATTAGCTAACTGTTAGCTAATGGATGCGTATCTGTCAGTGTGTGTGTGTGAGTGTATGAGTGTGTCTGTTAGTGAGTGTGAGTGTGTCTGTTAGTGAGTGTGTCTGTTAGTGAGTGTGTGAGTGTGTCTGTTAGCTGCTAACAGACACACTCACACACTCACTAACAGACACACTCACACACACTGACATACACACACTAACAGACACACACAGTCAGACACACACACACTCTAACAGACACACTCTCACACACACACTCTAACAGACAAACAGACACACTCACACTCACTAACAGACACACTCACACACACTAACAGACACACACACACACACACACTAACAGACACACTCACACACTAACAGACACACACAGTCAGACACACACACACACACACACTAACAGACACACTCACACACTAACAGACACACACACACACACACACACTAACAGACACACTCACTCACATTAACTCGTTTTTTTTTTTTTTAATTTACCCCCCCAGCCTCCTTACCTTTGGGAATGCTGGGGGGGGTTCTCCCTCTCCCTGGGGTCTAGTGGGGCTGCCGGTCGGGCTGCTGGGCTGGTTGCTGGCGAGGGAGCACTTCCTCTGAGCTATCTGCTCAGCTCCCTCGCGCGCCGCAGAGTGAGGCTGGGAGGCGGAGCCGGAATATGACGTCATATTCCGGCTCCCAGCCTCACTCTGCGGCGCGCGAGGGAGCTGAGCAGACAGCTCAGAGGAAGTGCTCCCTCGCCAGCCGCCCGCCCGCCCGCCCGCCCAGCAGCCACCAGCCCCCAGCCCCCAGCCCAGGGTGTCTGTTAGCCGCAAGGCTAACAAGGCATTTGCCCTGGGCGTTTGGGGGCGGCTTTTTTTGCCGCCCCCTGGAAAATGCCGCCCAAGGCAAATGCCTTGTTTGCCTCGCGGCAAATACACCCCTGCCGCCACGTGGCAGTTTGGATCCAACTCTGGTACAGCGCTTACACGTGGCTGTATCGGGTAGGCCTGAACTTTACGGCCAGTTTCCTTATATTGATTGTTGGAGACAGGCCGTAAATGACTCGCCAAAATGGCTCCAGACATGCCACGAGGAGCAATGTCGCCTCATGGTAGCTAGGACTTGTTTGTCCACTAGGACTGGTGTTAGGCCCATTTTGGACACGCCCCCTGAGTCCGAGATCCCTTTGCCGCCCCCTTACTTTCCGTTAAGAGGAAGTGACGCAAATGCAGGAAGTCCTGCAACCCTCCCCTCATTACCCTCATCCACTTCCGCTTCCTCCTCCAGTACAGAATCCACCCCCTCTCGTACTAAATCTCCCCTTCCGGAATCAGAACCAACCCCCATTAAATCCGAATATCCTGATTTGGCACCACTTCAGACTTCCGGTCAAGCTTCATCTAGCTCGACTCGAAGTGTTTTATTTACAACCTTTTCCCAAAACCAAGCTCCCACATCCCCATACCCTATTTCTCCCCGACTGGAACCTATGACTGACGCCCCTCCACGTAGCCCCATACAAACCCGACAATTGACCGGTGCCCAACAATTAAAACACTATCAGATGCCTCTTCGTCTGAATCCTGGGTCAGCCTATATCGATGCCGCAGGCCAAATGGCACATGCTGACCCGGTCTTTGTATATGTCCCGTTCACGACAACCGATCTCTTGAATTGGAAGACCCACAATTCCTCGTATACTGAGAAACCACAAGCTATGACTGATCTGTTCACCTCAATAGTACAGACACATAACCCGACATGGGCTGATTGCCAGCAGTTATTAATGACTTTATTCAACAATGAGGAAAGGACAAAAATTAATCAAGCAGCCATTAAAGCACTAGAGGATAAAGCCCGTACTTTAAACCAAGCCAATCCATCAGCATGGGCCGCAACACATTATCCCAACACCGATCCCGATTGGAATGTAAATGGTGCTGATATGGTTCAACTCAGAGCCTATAGAGACGCTATAATTGCTGGCATGAAAGCCGGAGGAAAGAAAGCCATTAATATGTCGAAGACAGTTGAGGTGATTCAGAAAAGTGATGAAGCGCCCAGTGTCTTTTATGACCGATTATTGGAGGCATACCGCTTGTATACCCCCTTTAATCCGGAAGACGCAGATAATTCCCGAATGGTGAACTCCGCCTTTGTCAGCCAAGCTTACGGAGATATTAAGCGCAAGCTACAGAAGTTAGAAGGGTTTGCAGGTATGTCCATCACCCAACTAATGGAGGTAGCGAATAAGGTATAATAAGGTATAGGGAAACAGAAAGTAAGAAAGAGGAAGAGCGCAAGATGCGTAGAAAGGCAGATATGCTAGCGGTAGCGATTCCAGGCGTAGATAGACGGGGCCCAGATAGAGGCGATAGTAAGTGGAGTGAGGAACCTCTAAGTAGAAATCAGTGCGCATACTGTAGGGAAGAAGAGCATTGGAGAAATGAGTGTCCTCGAAGAGAACAGTGTGAGAGAGACAGACCTAGGACAGGTTATGGAAACTTTAGAGGCAGAGCGAGAGGTAGAGGAGGCCCCGGAGGGAGTAATGGTAATAGAGGGAGTAATGGGAACAGAGGAAGTGTTAGGGAAGATAGGTATTTCCCAGCAGCGCAAAGGTCCCGCGATAGAGAAGGCAGGGACTTTGTAGGATTGGCTGACACGGTCATGGAGGACTATTGATACCGACCGGGCTCCATCCCCCTTGGTCGAGCGGAGCCTATGGTCGATGTATCAATAGGGGGAAAAAGGAGTGCGTTCATGATCGACACTGGTGCTGAACATTCAGTGGTGACTAATCTAGTTGCTCCTCCATCTGGAAGGACTATTACTGTAATAGGAGCAACTGGAAGAAGTGCTGAAAAACCGGTTCTTAAAAGTCGACTCTGTACATTGGGAGGCCACGTAGTAAAACATCAATTCCTTTACATGCCTGAATGTCCAGTCCAATTGCTGGGACGTGATATGCTATCAAAATTACAAGCGCAGATTACGTTCCTACCAAATGGAACAACATCCTTAAAGTTTAATGGACCTTCAGGTATTATGACATTATCCGTACCAAAGGAAGAAGAGTGGCGACTTTATACAGCGTTGACTAGCCAAAACCCTAGGAGTGATGAGTCATTATTCAACATACCAGGAGTTTGGGCAGAGAACAACCCACCAGGACTGGCCCGCAATATTCCACCTATAAAAATTGAACTAAAACTTGGGGTTTATCCAGTAAGCCTAAGACAATACCACATCCCGCAAAAGGCTAAGAAGAACATCCAATCTTATCTGGATAAGTTCATACGGTATGGTATCCTAAAATTCTGTACTTCCCCCTGGAACACCCCATTGCTGCCTGTTCAAAAGCCCGGTACAGATGAGTATCGACCTGTGCAGGACTTGAGAGCAGTCAATGATGCGGTTGTTAGTATACATCCAGTTGTACCCAATCCATATAACCTGCTTGCTTTAATTCCGGGCGGGGCTACTTACTTTACAGTCTTAGACCTCAAAGATGCCTTCTTTTGCCTCCGAATTGCCGCAGAAAGTCAATGTATTTTCGCTTTCCAATGGGAGAACGCTGTAACGGGCTCAAAACGCCAAATGACTTGGACAAGACTGCCCCAAGGGTTTAAAAATTCACCTACCCTATTTGGTTCAGCTCTAAGTCAAGATCTACTGGATTTCGAGTCCATCCCAGGAGAGTGTGTATTGTTACAGTATGTAGATGACTTGTTGATAGCAGCAGTTACAAAAGAAATCTGTCAGCAAGCAACGCACAATCTACTACACATTCTCTGGAAGGCAGGATACAAGGTGTCTAGAAAGAAGGCTCAGTTGTGTTTGCCAACTGTCAAATATCTGGGATTCCATATCTCTGAAGGTCAAAGAATTATGGGGCCAGAGAGAAAAGAAGCTGTGTGCCAAATACCGATACCCAAGAATAGAAGACAAGTGCGAGAATTCTTGGGGGCAGCAGGCTTCTGTAGGATATGGATTCCCAGCTACGCGATACTGGCAAAACCTCTGTACGCAGCTATCAAAGGTACAGAGCACGACCCCTTCTTATGGACCCAAGAACAGCAAACGGCATTTGAAGATGTGAAGAAGGCTTTGATGAGTGCCCCAGCATTAGGTCTACCTGATCACACACGACCATTCTACCTGTATGTACATGAGCAAAGAAGAATGGCTGTGGGAGTATTGACACAGTACTTGGGATCATGGCAAAGACCTGTTGCCTACATGTCTAAGCAATTGGATGCAGTGGCCAGCGGACTTCCACCTTGTCTAAGAGCCGTAGCTGCAGCCGCCCTGCTAGTAGCTGAAGCCGATAAACTCACTCTGGGTCAAGAACTTTATGTACGAGTCCCACATGCAGTACAGACGTTGTTGGATTACAAAGGAAATCATTGGTTTAGTAACAGCCGTATGACCAAGTATCAAGCAATGTTGTGTGAAAACCCAAGAGTGCATTTAGAGACTGTAAACACCTTAAATCCAGCTACCCTTTTGCCACAACCTACTGAAAGTCAGCATGATTGTTTGGAAGTAATGGATGAAGTATTCTCAAGTAGACCAGATCTTCGTGATTTTCCCATCCAGAACCCCGATGTTCAATATTATACCGACGGCAGTAGTTATGTGAAAGAAGGGATCCGCTATGCAGGATATGCAGTAACAACAATAGACAAGGTGATAGAAGCTCGGCCACTGGCGAAAGGAACATCAGCACAAAAGGCAGAATTGATAGCACTGACACGAGCGTTACAATTGGCTGAAGGTTTAAGAGTGAACATCTACACGGACTCCAAGTATGCGTTTTTAACCACTCATGCCCACGGAGCTTTGTATAAAGAAAGAGGACTACTGAATTCAGAAGGCAAAGAAATCAAGTACGCAGCTGAAATCCTACAACTATTGGAAGCAGTGTGGGAGCCGAAAGATGTCGGTATCATACATTGTCGAGCGCATCTGAGAGGAGATGGTGATGTAACCAAGGGAAATCGGATGGCAGATAGTGCAGCTAAGCGTGCTGCTGAATCAGGAAGACAGGAATATGTGGGGCATATAGCTGCTCTTATACCAACTCCACTGTCCCAATGGACTCCAGTTTATACAGCTCAAGAAGAGGAGTGGTTAAAGACTGAACCAGGAAAGTATTTGGAGAACAAATGGTATCAGCTAGAAGATGGAAGAATAGTCATACCGGCATCACTAGCGGTAGAAATTGTCCAAAATTATCACAACGGGACACATTCTGGGAGAGACAGCACAGAAGAATCTCTCAGAAAACATTTCTACATACCAAGATTGTCCAACTTGACTCAGGCCATTGTACGAAGATGTGTAACGTGTGCTAAAAATAATGCAAGACAAGGACCAGTAAAGCCACCAAGAGTCCAGTTTATGGGGGGACTCCCCATGTCCGATTTACAAATTGACTTTACAGTGATGCCTAAATCGGGTGGACATCGTTACCTGTTGGTAATTGTGTGCACCTATTCAGGCTGGGTAGAAGCATGTCCTACTCGTACAGAAAAAGCAGGAGAAGTTGTGAGATTCCTGCTATGAGAAATAATACCCCGATATGGACTACCCTGTTCTATAGGATCAGACAATGGTCCAGCTTTTGTTCATCAGTGCCTACAACAACTGACTCATATGCTTGGTATAAAGTGGAGGCTTCATACGGCATATAGACCCCAGAGTTCTGGTAAGGTAGAGAGAATGAATAGAACTATTAAGAATCAGTTGGCTAAAATGTGTCAGGAAACCCAACTTAAGTGGAACGTTCTCTTACCCATAGCTTTATTGCGAATCCGCAGTACCCCTACCAGAAGGATGGGCCTCTCTCCTTTTGAAATCATGTATGGGCGACCACCTCCCGTACTTGGTAACTTAAGGGGGGACTTGAGTCAGTTGGGAGAAGGAATTACCCGGCAGCAGGTTGTAGAGTTGGGTAAGACTATGGAGGAGGTACAGAAATGGGTACAAGATAGATTACCTGTGAATATTTATCCCCCAGTTCATAGTTATCATCCAGGAGATCAAGTGTGGATTAAAGAGTGGAATAATGTACCGTTAGGGCCCAAGTGGAGAGGTCCTTATGTTGTTCTTTTGTCTACCCCTACAGCAATAAAAGTAGCCGAAGTGACTCCGTGGATACATCACTCCAGGGTTAAACCAGCAGCAGTCGATTCTTGGCAAGTTACAGCAGATCCAGAGAATCCCTGCAAGATCCGGTTAAAACGCACGACTCAGTCGGAGTAACGAGGAACTATTGTGGATTACAAATTTTATTATTT
The DNA here is from genome assembly GCF_036172605.1 of Pelobates fuscus. Taxonomy (NCBI): domain Eukaryota; kingdom Metazoa; phylum Chordata; class Amphibia; order Anura; family Pelobatidae; genus Pelobates; species Pelobates fuscus. The sequence goes on from NC_086317.1 coordinate 405,437,472, forward strand.
TTGGGATTTGGTGCGTGAGTGAGAAGGCCATAATAAAGCCTATCCACCCACCGACGTATAGTTTATAAGCCAGGGAAAGTCTCGAAGGGACTCCTGTGAAGACGAGCAGAACTCCATTCCCTGCAGCCCTTACATCCTGGAAGCTGAGGTGCCTTCGCACGGACGAAGACTGAGGATGACGGCGAAAGATGTATTGATGATAGTGTTTATTTATGTGTATTTTTATATTCAGGAAGGTAGAGGTACCGACACTCCTAGCTGTGAGGTATGCATTAAGACTACAAGAACAGGTAACCATATTTCCCAAACCCTAATTTGGCATTCACAATACGAGTGTAAAGGAGATGTATCGAGATGTAGATACCTAAATATAGACTATAGTGTGTGCCATTTAGGAGTAGGAGAACCTAAGTGCTTCAGTCCAGAGTATCAACCCCGTACAATTTGGTTGACTCTCAGGAATGGAGATCCTCAGGGGACCCTAATTAACAAGACGGTGTTAGAATCCGTACATTCTTCGGGTGTTCTGCTATTTGATGCGTGTAAAGCGATATCAAGTGGTAGAAAGCCGTGGAATGTATGTGGGGATCTTAGATGGGAGAGGACGTATGGGTCTAATGATAAATATATTTGTCCCAGTAGTAAAAATAAATATGTGAGTCCTAGATGCCCAAATAAAGACTATAACTTTTGCCCATATTGGTCTTGTGTGGGGTGGGCGACTTGGGGACAGACAGTAGACAAAGACATGATAGTGACTAAGTTGCCTACCAGCCCATATTGTAAGTCTATGGAATGCAATCCCATCCATATACTTATAAATAACCCCGATAAGTTCTTAGACAAATATGGCAATTTATTTGGGTTTCAAATATACGGGACGGGTTTAGATCCTGGGACAGTATTGTTTATAGGGATAGAGACTGATACGGTATCCTCCCAAACTCATCAAGTATACCATTCCTTTTATGAAGAGATGAGCATAGATAATAAGATCCCCCATAATGCTAAAAACCTGCTCATCGATTTAGCCGAAAGTATTGCCGGTAGTCTTAATGTTACCAACTGCTATGTGTGTGGAGGTACTAACATGGGAGACCAATGGCCTTGGGAAGCAAAGGAGGTAATGTCCGGTTCTGAGGCAGTTGACCAACTAATATCTACACAAGCCGATTATCATATGAGTGTTAGAGGTAAATCTGAGTGGAGATTAAAGACCTCCATCATAGGTTATGTTTGCATAGCAAGGAAAGGAATAATGTATAATACTTCTGTAGGAGAATTAACTTGTCTAGGGCAAAAAGCTTATGATGATGATGTTATGGTACTTTTTAGCAGTAAACCAAAATGTTTAAATGTCTATCTGTTCCTGTCCAAATTAATAAAATAAATTGCGTATATACGCTGAAGTAATTAAGTCTGACACACAAGGTTCAGGTTAAAATAACTTCGAGAAAATTTATTGGCAAGTGATTAAAAAGCGGACGCGCAGGTCCTTTTAAGAGACATTTTACGTCATCATTGATTATTAGAATATCAGCAAATAAACATCATTAATTGGATTAATTGTTAAGTGTCGGGATTAGTGTCCTCCTATCAATATTATTAATTGGTTCGAAAACTTAAGTGGTTAGTCCCGTGTCCACCCACCAAGAGGTGGGATTGTTCTGGACACGGGTGGGGGACAAGGGGTCTTGAGCGTCATTTTACACGGTCGGTGATCTCAGGCCTCGTGGCCAGGTGCAAGGTCTCTTATTGTAACGGATCGCCTGGCACCCCGACTTGGTACCTCCGTTAATGGATGCTCCTAGTGCTTCCTGAGGACTCCAAGCACTCTGGCAGACACCACAATCACCGAACCGATGCAGCATATGAACCTTCTCAAGCATAGGAATGCTGTAGACCATTGAATAGGAACCATACGAATAGGCTTGTACTCCTAGCAGTCAACTGGAACAGCATGCCATAAATCCTTCCCCCCCAATAATGAGACGACACATCACTTTGAGGGTAAAACAGGAACTCTCGACTGGCTCATCCAGCCTGGCTTTTATTACACTAATCCACATACAGGCCACACCCAGGGGGAGGCATAAAATAACCAATCACATACATGGTTCAGCCCACACATCCCCTCCCCTCAGATAACATTAAACTCAATTATCCGGTACACTTTTTCAGCCAAGTTCTGGATGTACCCCAAAACCCGGGGGTACACCTTTAAATCCAGCATCGCTGGATAGCCCTTATTCAGGGGGACAACATATTCAAAATTCAAGTAATTCGGATGAATGGTTCGTGAGATATGAGGTTCCAAAGATTTGACCGACCGCATGGGTAAAGTATCCGAAAACAGTTCCATGCATTTTGGCCCTGCGGTCGGTCACAAACAAGGGAATGAAAACAGGTGAATTGCCTGTGTTATAGAGCCTGGAGAGGGTTTGAATGAATTCCCTTGTTTATGGGGCTCTTTCTACCGAACGGCGGGTCATTCGGTAGTTTCCATACGAATTTCTGGAAGTATGGAGGTCTCAGCGGTGTTTGCCTAGTCAAGTGTCCGATTTTAGTTCCAGACACTCGACGGCAAAACACCGCTGTTCGGTAGTTTAAGATGGCCGCCGCCACGTGTTTGTTTCCCGAATGGCGGCCACCCAGAGGACAAAGACCACACTGCACTGATTGCCAATTACCTGTTTGCAACATTGTTGCAAACGGTAATTGGAGGCACACTCATTCCTGGGTGGTCTGGTTGTTCGGTAGTTTCACTCAATATACTGAATGGAGTGATTCTACCGAACAATCAGAATGCTGCATACAAATCACCCAGGATAAACTTAACACATCTATAAATACATATATAATATTACAGGCAGTACACTTGAATATGCTTCACAATCTTAAAGGGACAGTAGTCCCAAAAGTCCCAATATGTCCATAGATGCTGTTAAAAGGGCCAGTAGCAGCAATATACAGTACAATATGCCCCAAATAACCCAGGGGCCATAGTCAGTAGGTAGGAGGCTAGCAAACAGGCTTCTCCAGGGCCCAGTGGCGAGGTTGGTTTCGCCACATTTCTCCCCTTTTCCAAACAGACTAACAGGGTACCTGACCTCTTGCCGGTCAGTGCCCTTGTTAGTCCAGCAGCCCACCCACAAAACAGAAACAGCAGTACAGCCCACCCACAATAAATGGTTACTACACCTGAGTAATGGAAAAACTTGTCCAGGTCCAGGTGCCTCACCCCGGCTGTGTGGGGGACTGGTAGGCTGTTTTGGTGGGTTGCTGAGTGGGCAGAGACCAGCGGTACTCTGCCCTGGTGCCAGCACTACTACAGGAGTAGTCTGGTTGGAGCCTGGTTGCTGGAGACCGACTGTCTCCCCTTTGGCTAAACAGCCCTGTTGTGGGGGGGCAGGACCGACCGTCCCTACCCCCTGTGCTGGAAGTGCAGAGACCATGGTCCCATCTGCACAGGTGTGGGGCTTACAGTCTCCCCCTGGTACATTAAGCTGCCGCTGGGGAAAGGTGGTAACCAGCTCCTCTCCCATTAGAATACTCTGCCCATTGATGATCTGCCGCTGGGGAGAGGTGGTAACAATCTCCTCTCCCATTAGAACACTCTGCCCATTGATGATCTGCCGCTGGGGAGAGGAGGTAACAATCTCCTCTCCCATGCCTACTTTCAGTCTTTGTGGAGGGAGACCGACTGTCTCTCCTCCCAATTCAGTGTCCTGCTGCTGGGGAATAGAGACTGGGCTCTCTATTCCCAAAAAATCACGCTGCTGCTGGGGGGTAGGACCAACTACCTCTGCCCCCTGTAACTCAGCCTTCCGCTGGGGAGGGAGGACGCTGCTCTCCTCTCCCTGCACTTCACACTGCCTTCCCGGCATATCACTCTGCTGCTGGGGGGTAGGACCAACTACCTCTGCCCCCTGTAACTCAGCCTGCCGCTGGGGAATGGAGACTTGGCTCCCAATTCCCAACAAATCACACTGCCGCTGGGGAGGGAGGACAGCCCCTTCAGCTCCCTGTAGCTTGGGCGCAGAGACCACGGTCCCATCTGCGCTGGTGTGGGGCTTACAGTCTCCCCCTGGTACATTAAGCTGCCGCTGGGGAAAGGTGGTAACCAGCTCCTCTCCCATTAGAATACTCTGCCCATTGATGATCTGCCGCTGGGGAGAGGTGGTAACAATCTCCTCTCCCATTAGAACTAGCTTGGGCGCAGAGACCACGGTCCCATCTGCGCTGGTGTGGGGCTTACTGTCTCCCCTTGGTGTGCTAAGCTGCTGCTGGGGAGAGGGGGTAACAAACTCCTCTCCCTTACACACTTTCAGCCGCTGGGGAGCAGGGCTGACCCTCTGTACTCCCTGTAGGCAGGGCGCAGAGACCACGGTCCCATCTGCGCTGGTGAGGGGCTTACTGTCTCCCCTTGGTGAGCTGTGCTGCCGCTGGGGAGAGGGAATAACAAACTCCTCTCCCTTACACACCTTCAACCGCTGGGGAGAGGGGATAACAGGCTCCTCTCCCTGCACCGTAGACTGCCGCTGGGGAGCCAGAACGGCACCTTCAGCTCCCTGTAACGCACACTGCCGCTGGGGATCTGGGCCGACTGCCCAGCATCCCTGTAGGGCCGGTAGAGAGACCGCAGTCCCATCTCCACCTGCCATTGGTGGGTCTTCCCAGGACCAATCCGTGAGGCCCCTCAACATTTGTGAGTAAGGGCCACCTGCTTCCCCACCTGGCAACTCTGGTTGCTGCTGGGGATCTGGGCCGGCTGCCCAGCATCCCGGTGGAGTGACCTTGGTCCCATCTCTACCTGCCTGTTGTGGTTCCTCACAGGACCAGTCTATGAGGACCCCCACTTCGGGTTCCTCCCGCCGCCTCAGGGAAAGACGGCTAACCTCCTCGGATGCAGCCTCTACCCGGCTGCTGTAACGCTCCTGCTGCTGAGCATACTTCCTCTCTTTTGCCAACCGGAATTCTCGGTCCAGCCTTGTGTTTTGCTCGGCCATGACCTGGTTCCAGATCACCCGGCGTGTCTCCATGGGTATATCACTCGCTGCCTCACCTCGGCCAGCCAATCATCTCCAGAGCCAGAACCTTCCATACTTGTCTGCTCCCAGGGGCGCTGCACGACTGCTAGCGTTGCCCTCAATTGTAAATCCAAACGCACTGTGTCTCCGAGCTGCTTTACCTCGCACTAGGACGCCATCCCACCGCTGCCACCAATGTAACGGATCACCTGGTACCCCGACCGGGAACCTCCGTTAAAGGATGCTCCTAGTGCTTCCTGAGGACTCCAAGCACTCTGGCAGACACCACAATCACCGAATCCGAGAAACCTTTTCAATTCTCCCAAGCATATGAATGCTGTAGACCATTGAATAGGAACCATACGAATAGGCTTGTACTCCTAGCAGTCAACTGGAACAGCATGCCATAAATCCTTCCCCCCCAATAATGAGACGACACATCACTTTGAGGGTAAAACAGGAACTCTCGACTGGCTCATCCAGCCTGGCTTTTATTACACTAATCCACATACAGGCCACACCCAGGGGGAGGCATAAAATAACCAATCACATACATGGTTCAGCCCACACATCCCCTCCCCTCAGATAACATTAAACTCAATTATCCGGTACACTTTTTCAGCCAAGTTCTGGATGTACCCCAAAACCCGGGGGTACACCTTTAAATCCAGCATCGCTGGATAGCCCTTATTCAGGGGGACAACATATTCAAAATTCAAGTAATTCGGATGAATGGTTCGTGAGATATGAGGTTCCAAAGATTTGACCGACCGCATGGGTAAAGTATCCGAAAACAGTTCCATGCATTTTGGCCCTGCGGTCGGTCACAAACAAGGGAATGAAAACAGGTGAATTGCCTGTGTTATAGAGCCTGGAGAGGGTTTGAATGAATTCCCTTGTTTATGGGGCTCTTTCTACCGAACGGCGGGTCATTCGGTAGTTTCCATACGAATTTCTGGAAGTATGGAGGTCTCAGCGGTGTTTGCCTAGTCAAGTGTCCGATTTTAGTTCCAGACACTCGACGGCAAAACACCGCTGTTCGGTAGTTTAAGATGGCCGCCGCCACGTGTTTGTTTCCCGAATGGCGGCCACCCAGAGGACAAAGACCACACTGCACTGATTGCCAATTACCTGTTTGCAACATTGTTGCAAACGGTAATTGGAGGCACACTCATTCCTGGGTGGTCTGGTTGTTCGGTAGTTTCACTCAATATACTGAATGGAGTGATTCTACCGAACAATCAGAATGCTGCATACAAATCACCCAGGATAAACTTAACACATCTATAAATACATATATAATATTACAGGCAGTACACTTGAATATGCTTCACAATCTTAAAGGGACAGTAGTCCCAAAAGTCCCAATATGTCCATAGATGCTGTTAAAAGGGCCAGTAGCAGCAATATACAGTACAATATGCCCCAAATAACCCAGGGGCCATAGTCAGTAGGTAGGAGGCTAGCAAACAGGCTTCTCCAGGGCCCAGTGGCGAGGTTGGTTTCGCCACACTTATGAATAGAACATTTCATTACTACTGTGTTCTCATGGCCTTCAAACTATACTATGTTGCAAATCTTAAGGAAAAGTCAGCAATTCCTGTGTTAATCATGTCTTTATAGAAAATACAGTCTTTGTTCTATTGTTTTAGATGTGCTGGGAAATTCTGTCATGTAAGGTGGTTTTAAAATGAACAAGTTAAGTTAGGAGGACAAAATGGAGGATTGAAGAAGTCAGGTTAGGAGGACAAAATGGAGGATTGTCACAGTATAAGGTTAAAATGGAGTTAGTGCAATAATTCAATACAAGTACAATAAAGATTTTTAATAATCCCACATCAGTCCCCCCTATGAAATGTTAGATTCTAAGAGATAAAACTTTATTAAGTTAGTATCAGGAAGACGTGTTAACCCAAAGGCACAGAAACCCCGTGGCTGCTAGCTAGGTGTTAATGCAAAGTGCAAGACTGTCCCTAGATCTGACCCTAATAGGCTAACTCATCCGTCAGTATGGCTCTCGAACACTTCACACCCATGGGTATCCCATGGCAGCTAATCCACCACTTCTCCAACACGGGGTCTTTACCATTCACTGACAGATGCTGTCCCTAAGGTAGTCCCTTCCTAGAATTCCTGCACTTTATCAACAAAAGGGATTGTTTGCAGCGGCAGACAGGGTGAGTTGATGTCTTGGAGCTCTTGGTCATCAACTTCGAGATGGGTGAAAGTGGGTGCCGCTTGGTCAACAGTCTTCAGGAGGGATTTTCTCAGACATGGGAGGATACAACAAAAGAGAAGAGCAAAGATAAAAAGAAAAATTAGTATAGCCATACCAATATGCATTAAAGCCTTTTGCCATCCTGTCATCCAACCAAACCATCTTTCCCAGGGATCTTGTATCCCAGAATTCCTTTTCAACTCTATAGACAGGTCATTTAATTTCTCAATGGCTAATGTAACTTTACCATTAGGGCCTGTGTTTTCTGGGATATAGGTACAACATGTCATGGTGTCGGGCAAAATTTTACAAACCCCTCCTTTTTCGGCTAAGATCATGTCTAGGGCCATTCTATTCTGGAAAGCCATTTGGGATGTGGCCTGCAACTGTTCGGCCAACCCCTGGAGGGCGTCTCTGGTATAATTAACAAAACGCTGTTGATTATAATAAATGTAATTGATCCAATTTAAATTCTTGTTTGTGGTAACTATGGCAAAAAGTGATTCAAATCCTGCAGCAACTTCATCTCTTGCTTTAAATTCATTGGGCACCCCCCTAGGCACTCCAATGGCATCAATATACACATGAGGATCAAAACTTCCTTTCACTGGGGCGTCACGCTTAACCTTAGTGTGCCTGGACTCATGGGTGACGAGGTGTGTGTCAGAGATGATATGTATAGGCATAATAGCTTTAGCCAAAGTACACTCCCCCCACCATTCCTTGTCCATTCTGGATCTTAGCTGTAAATCCCCACACAACCAGTAAATATCCCCTAATGACCTGGTGTGAAACTGCAACAAGTTCATAGAGACATTTCTGTAGGTAGCACAATACCCTTTAGAGAAGTTACCCAAGAATTTACCAATTCCATCATAATTAGCATAACAAGTGTAATTACCTTTATACACGGTAATACCATCTGGGGGTTTGACATCCTTGGTTAGGAGAGGATACTCCTTTGTCCATGCAATACATATGGACCTGTTAAAATCATAGTGGTAGGCAAAAAGGCTTAAAACACATTCCTCTATATCTACTGGCAGGATTAGAGGTACAGTACCCAGGTGAGGCCGGGCACCACCACACACATAGCATGCAGTCTTATTATGCTTATTAGCATTATATTTCATCCATTCTAACCATAAATTTACATCATTAAAACCTGTTTCAGCGGCCATGGTATCTTCAAAGGTGGGGTTAGCAATGGCCATCATGTCTTGAAAGGTCTGGATATGAGGTTTTAATGGGTTAGGGACCATATGGGTGGCCCCTTGCCACTCAGAAGAGTTGCACATATCTTTTAGGAAGAAATGCCCTAATTTACGGTAGGAACCCTTTTTCCAATACATTCCCATCACATACTGGTCTGCATCCGTTGGGCTTGGATGCTCAATGTTAAGGATTAATTTCATTGGTGTACTCCCCCAGGCTTTCTCAAAGTCATTCTCTGGAGAAGGGATCTACCTTGATCATCTACTTTAGATAAGGCACTTTTTGGTTTGTAAACCCAGGCAGGCCCGGCATTCCATCCCGCCGCCCCCCAATGGTTACAATTGTGCCCCCATTGCTTGTCAACTACACAAACATATGGGTCTTTTGAATGAGGGATATCTCTATAGATACTCTGGATTTGTGATGTGGGAAATGGGCATTCTACGATATCACAATAATCAAAGGTATAAGTAGCCACATGGGTGCATGATGAATTATACCAGAAGGTGTACCCACTAATATCTTTGGTAATGGCTACTTGCTGAGCCTTTATGAGGCTAATTAAGGAGAAGGTGTACCAGAGGTACATGCTTGTGCGGTATCTGCTTCCTCTGGGGCAGGAGATTTCTTGCAATGGGAAGCGTGGATCCAATTTGGCCTACCGGCCAGTTTGACAGAGGTTGCGGTAATCAGGAGAACTTGGAATGGGCCGTCAAATCTTGGTTCCAGGGTATTTTTCCGCACAAACTTCTTGACCAGAACCCAATCTCCGGGAAGCAGGTTATGGGTACCTGTATCCAATTCGGGATCTGGAATTGAAGAGAAAACTTGGGCATGGATTTTGTTTAAGGCACTTGCAAGTTCAGTTACATAATCTACTAAAACATCTGATTGGAGCTGTAACTGCTGTGGATAATAACAACCTAGTCTGGGTGCTGTCCCAAACAGAATTTCATATGGGGACAGTGAATGCTTCCCTCTAGGTGTGTGCCTAACACTAAATAAAGCTATTGACAGGCTTTCTGGCCAGGGCATCTTTGTTTCTTGCGACATTTTTAACATTCTGGCTTTCAGAGTGCCATTCATGCGCTCTACTTTACCACTACTTTGTGGGTGGTAAGGGGTGTGGAAGGCTAGGGTCACCCCTAGAGCAGTCCAAATTTCTTTAGTCACTGTTGCTGTGAAGGCCGGGCCTTGATCACTTTCAATGACTTCTGGGAGTCCAAACCTACATACTATCTCTGTAAGTAGGCGTCTTGCGGTTGTTTTTGCAGTGATATTGGCCACTGGGTAGGCCTCTGGCCATCCTGAGAACATGTCCACTATGACTAGTGCATATTCATGGGGCCCACTCTTGGGCATTTGGATGTGGTCAATTTGAATTCGCTGGAAGGGGTACATGGGCTTTGCCAGGTGTTTTGCAGGCACCTTGATTGGTCTTCCTGGATTGCATTTTGCACAAATAACACAGGCCTTACAGAAGCTGCTGATCAATGTTGTGATTCCGGGTGCTTCATAATACTTCTGTATGAGGGCGGCCATCAATTCTTTTGACAGGTGTGCAGGCCCATGTGCCCATTGAACAACTGCTGGATATAAATTTTTTGGAAGACAAAATTTGAAGTTGTTGTAATATACTCCGTCCTTTTGGACAGCTCCTTTATTTTTCCATTTTTGGGTTTCTTCAGGAGTGACTGCAGCTTGCTGTTCCCGCAAAATTCGCAAATCAGTAGGAAGAGTTTGCAGAGCAAAAATAGGGACTTCTTCTTCTTCTTCTTCTTGTCCGGACACTTCTTCATCCACTTCCTGCAGATCCCTGGCTGCTAGCTTAGCAGCCTGATCAGCCAAATGGTTGCCCTTTGCTTCATCTGTATCCAATTTCCCATGGGCCTTTACCTTCAAAACGGCCACTTCTTCAGGGAGTAGGAGGGCATCCATTAGCTCCTTGATTGCAGTACTATGTTTGACTGGTGTACCGGCGGTGGTAAGAAATCCTCTTGTCTTCCAGATTAGGCCGAAGTCATGTGCCACACCCAGAGCATATCTTGAATCTGTATAGATGTTGGCACGTTTTCCTTCGGAAATTTTGCATGCTGAAGTCAGAGCCTGTAATTCAGCTTCTTGCGCAGACATTGCTGGCGGTAAGGATGATGATTTGATAACTTCATCTGTTGTGGTTACGGCATACCCTGTATGATATCTTCCTTCTTCATCAGCATATCTTGAGCCGTCCACAAACAGGGTAAAATCTGGATCTTGTAATGGATTCTCATGCACAGTTGGTAGGTGTACTGTCTCCATTTTCATCTGTTCAAAACAGTCATGAGGTGTTTCGGGGTCATAATCATTCACTATGACCAGATCTTGAAATTCCTTTTCTAGGAAGTGGCGTGGCCATGCTTCCAGAAGGTCAGTTGTTGGGTATTTGACAATACCATTTTCCTGTAGCTGTTCTTCATCCATGGTGGCCCATAGCTTTGCCATGGGCCCAAGGTCATTCCATGACCTTGTCTTCAATTTGGTAACAGGAATATGTGGGATAGCAGTATCCCAATGGCGGTAGAGGTAGTTAAGTTGTTGAGGTAGTTGGATTAAGACCATGCTATTGCCTTCAGAGTCACAATAGAAATCTTGAGCAGTGAGCTTCACATCAGTCCAGTGGTAAAGCTCATCTTCATAGCAAGGTTCGGGAGTAATGTCTGGTTTGTACCACATGGTACAGAAGGCGTAATCTGGGCCTTCACAGAGAGGCTTCTCATCTTCATAAAATGTCAAATGTGGATGCATGACTTCCTTGATACATCCACAAAGCAGGTAAATGTAGGTTTCATCTGTGATAAATCCATAATAGATACCCCCCTCAGGGAGTGGAAGAAGAGTGGATGGGTTAAGAACTTGACATCTTTGGATGGAAATGTTGTCAGGTAGAAGAAGATGGCATTGGAGGCGTAGGTGTCTGGCTGGAGACACGTGCTTGAGCTGGACTTGGTTGATGATGGCAGAAATGTCATGAGGGGCTAAAACAACCAGAGGGTGGCCAAGGACCAGGTCTGAGGTTCTTTCTATGAGCTCTCTTGCAGCGAAAACAGCCCTGAGGCAGGAAGGAGTCCCTCTGGCCACAATGTCCAGTTGACATGAGAAATATCCAATAGGCCTCTGGCGGCCTCTTAAGTCATTAGTTTGGGTGAGAACTCCTGTTGCATGGCCTTGTCTTTCAGAGACAAATAATTTGAAAGGTTTGGAGTAGTCAGGTAGGCCCAAGGCAGGAGCAGAAGCAATGGCACGTTTGAGAGCATTGAAATTGTCCAGAGCTTCATTAGACAAACAGAAAGGGTCAGACTTAAGTGCGTCATAGAGAGGCTGCATGAGCAGGGAGGCTTCTGGGATCCATGCTCTGCAGTAGGAAATGAGGCCTAGGAAGGCATGGAGAGATTTTGAAGTCCTTGGAGTTGGAATATCCAGTACAGCTCTTACCCGGTCCCGAGTAAGATGTCTGGTACCTTGAGATAGGCAATGTCCAAGGAAAATTACTGAGGGTTGGCAGAACTGTAGCTTGATGAGCGAAGCTTTGCATCCTTGTTCTGCCAAATAACAAAGCAGACTAATTGAGCACTGTTCAGTAGTGGGTATATCATCTCCACAGAGCAGCAAATCATCCACATACTGGAGCAGAACAACTTCTGGGTGCTCAGCTTGCCATGGGTCAAGGATGGTGGCCATGGCTTTTGCAAATTGACTTGGTGAATTTTGTGCCCCTTGGGGCATGACCGTCCAGGTATACTGTTGCATCTCATGGGTGAAAGCAAACAGGTATTGGCAGGATGGGTCCAGTGGGACACTGAAAAAAGCATTTGCTAGGTCAATGACTGTGAAAAATTTTGCAGATGGTGGGACTCCAGAGAGCAGAGTATGGGGGTTTGGTACAAGAGGGGTGTCCAGGACGGTAGCTTCATTGACAGCACGGAGATCCTGAACCATCCTGTACTTCTCTGGCTCACCTTTTGGAGTTTTCTTTTTCACAGGGAATAATGGGGTGTTGCATGCAGATTTACATTTTACCAGGGCACCCTTCTCCAGGAGTGCCTTGATGTGGATAGAAATGGCAGCAGCCTGTGCTGGTTTTAATGGATATTGTGGCTTTCTTGGTAACTTAGCTCCAGGAATAAGCTTTACCACCACAGGGGGAACATTTAGGTGGCCTATGTCCTCTGGGCCTGAGGACCATAGCTTGGCGGGCACCTGTGTTTTTAATACCTCTGGGAAATTGGACCTTAATTCTGCTGCTTTCTCACGGGGTTCTTCCAAATGCAGCATCAGAGGCAAGGAGCACAAGGCTGAGGTGTCTGATTCAGATAGAGGTGTAGTCATTTCTATTTGCCCATCTGGGGTGAAGGTGATGGATGCTTGCAGGCGTGAGAGAACATCAGCACCTAACAGGTTAATTGGGCAAGTGGAGGATACCACAAAACGAGCAAGCAGGCTAGAGCCAACTCGTAGTGGAGTTGTTAAAGGGCTGTGTCTTGGCTGGCCATCCACTCCAACACAAGAGACATCAATATTGGACAAGAAAGATGGGTCTGGCAGGTCTTGCTCTCTCAGAACACTACGGGCTGCACCGGGCTCCATCCCCCTTGGTCGAGCGGAGCCTATGGTCGATGTATCAATAGGGGGAAAAAGGAGTGCGTTCATGATCGACACTGGTGCTGAACATTCAGTGGTGACTAATCTAGTTGCTCCTCCATCTGGAAGGACTATTACTGTAATAGGAGCAACTGGAAGAAGTGCTGAAAAACCGGTTCTTAAAAGTCGACTCTGTACATTGGGAGGCCACGTAGTAAAACATCAATTCCTTTACATGCCTGAATGTCCAGTCCAATTGCTGGGACGTGATATGCTATCAAAATTACAAGCGCAGATTACGTTCCTACCAAATGGAACAACATCCTTAAAGTTTAATGGACCTTCAGGTATTATGACATTATCCGTACCAAAGGAAGAAGAGTGGCGACTTTATACAGCGTTGACTAGCCAAAACCCTAGGAGTGATGAGTCATTATTCAACATACCAGGAGTTTGGGCAGAGAACAACCCACCAGGACTGGCCCGCCCGCAATATTCCACCTATAAAAATTGAACTAAAACTTGGGGTTTATCCAGTAAGCCTAAGACAATACCACATCCCGCAAAAGGCTAAGAAGAACATCCAATCTTATCTGGATAAGTTCATACGGTATGGTATCCTAAAATTCTGTACTTCCCCCTGGAACACCCCATTGCTGCCTGTTCAAAAGCCCGGTACAGATGAGTATCGACCTGTGCAGGACTTGAGAGCAGTCAATGATGCGGTTGTTAGTATACATCCAGTTGTACCCAATCCATATAACCTGCTTGCTTTAATTCCGGGCGGGGCTACTTACTTTACAGTCTTAGACCTCAAAGATGCCTTCTTTTGCCTCCGAATTGCCGCAGAAAGTCAATGTATTTTCGCTTTCCAATGGGAGAACGCTGTAACGGGCTCAAAACGCCAAATGACTTGGACAAGACTGCCCCAAGGGTTTAAAAATTCACCTACCCTATTTGGTTCAGCTCTAAGTCAAGATCTACTGGATTTCGAGTCCATCCCAGGAGAGTGTGTATTGTTACAGTATGTAGATGACTTGTTGATAGCAGCAGTTACAAAAGAAATCTGTCAGCAAGCAACGCACAATCTACTACACATTCTCTGGAAGGCAGGATACAAGGTGTCTAGAAAGAAGGCTCAGTTGTGTTTGCCAACTGTCAAATATCTGGGATTCCATATCTCTGAAGGTCAAAGAATTATGGGGCCAGAGAGAAAAGAAGCTGTGTGCCAAATACCGATACCCAAGAATAGAAGACAAGTGCGAGAATTCTTGGGGGCAGCAGGCTTCTGTAGGATATGGATTCCCAGCTACGCGATACTGGCAAAACCTCTGTGTAACGGCTACCCAGATAGAGAGAGGGTTTCTGCCGTTGGAGACGTCCTTTTTCCCTGCAAGCTGCTGTGGAGAAGTAGGCTGATATAATCCCATCCACGATATCCAGAGCGAAAATCAGGTTCAGCTGCAACAGGAACAGAATAACCTTCCCAAACAATCCCCTTTCAAGAACGAGACGAGGCTACGTTATGAAGGGTCAAGATGAACTGAGGACTGGGACACCCAGCCTGCTTTTTATTAGAAAAGGGTACACACAGGACACTCCCAGGGGGAGGATGAAAACAACCAATTATGCACAGGGTAACACCCCCACGTCTCCTCCCCTCAGATAACCACATAATACAATTAGAACATACAATATTTTGCCCCAGTTCTGGATGTACCCCAAAAACAGGGGGTACACCTTTAAATCCGGCACCGCTTGAGAGATCTTCGTTCGGGGAACACTCTGTCCAAAAATCAGCCCGATTGGGTGAACGGTTCGGGAGTTACAGAGTTTCAAAGTTTTGACCGACCGCACAGACCAACTAGCCGAAAATAGTTCCATGAGTTTTGGCCTTGCGGTCGGTCTCTGTTCGCACGGTAAAACGGTATGAAAATCTTGTCATCCATCCGAATCGCGGGGTTCGCTGAAATCCCCATAGGTGACTGAGTATAACTACCGAATGGTGGGGTGTTCGGTAGTTTCTGTGCGAACTTGTGGAGGTCTGGAGGACTCAGCGGTGTTCGCCTGTTTGCGTATCCGTTTTTAGTTCCATGCGGTTACAGGCAAACACCGCTGTTCGCACACAAGATGGCCGCGACCACGTGTAAAGTCCTGAAATGGCGGCCACCTACATTTCACATACGGACTTCGCACGAAATCAGGCGAACAGAGGCATGAACCGAACAAAAGAAAAGACTAAGTTGGAAGGATCTGTTACACTGCTCCCCTTTTGTGGAACACTCCGGCAGACCCGGATTGATCCTTTTCGGGTCAACTTGGGGCTGTCCGGTTCCTTGTTAGGGTAATAGTTCTGTTTGTCTGGACAGACCATCGGCATTCCCGTTGAACCTGCCCGGGCGGTATTGAATGGAAAAGTTGTAGGGTTGCAGTGCTAGGCTCCATCTCAACAAGCGTCCATTATCTCCAGCTACTCTGTTTAACCACACCAGGGGGTTATGGTCGGTGATTAATGTAAATTCCTGTCCGTACAAATATGGGGTGAGTTTCTTTAATGCCCAGACCAGGGCTAAGCATTCCTTTTCCACTGCCGCGTAGCTCACTTCTCTAGGTAACAGTTTCCTACTGAGATACGCGACAGGGTGCTCGCCCCCATCTTCTCCGACCTGGCTTAGAACTGCCCCCAGTCCATACATGGATGCATCTGTATGAACGACAAATCTTTTGTTAGGGACGGGGGCAGACAGGACAGGTGCATGAATCAGAGCATTCTTTAGGGCCTGAAAGGCTGTTTCACAGGCGGGAGACCACAGGACTATCCTAGGCAAGTTCTTTTTGGTTAGGTCTGTTAATGGTTTTGCGATGGTACTATAGTCAGGGACAAACCTCCTATAATATCCTGCGGTTCCCAAAAATGCTAATACTTGAGTTTTGGTGTGGGGTGTGGGCCAGTTAGCTACAGCTTCAATTTTAGCGGGTTCTGGGCGCTGCTTCCCACATCCCACTCGATGTCCCAGGTACTGGACTTCTGCCATGCCGAAGTTACACTTTTCTGGTTTCAGAGTCAACCCTGCGGCCCGAATCTGATCCAGTACGGCCTCTACATGCCTTAAGTGCTCTCCCCAGGTTTCGCTATAAATCGCAATGTCATCCAGGTACGCGCAGGCGAAATCCTGGAAGCCATCAAGGAGGCGATCCACTAAGCGCTGAAATGTAGCCGGGGCGTTTTTCATCCCAAATGGCATGACCTTAAATTGGTACAAGCCAAATGGGGTGACAAAGGCCGACTTAGGGATAGCCTCCTTGGCCAGGGGAATCTGCCAATACCCTTTACACAAGTCGATGGTGGTCAGATAACGTCCCCTGGCAATACGATCTAATAGCTCGTCTACTCGGGGCATGGGATATGCGTCTGTCAGGGTTTTGTCATTGAGACGTCGATAATCGACACAGAACCGGGTAGTCCCATCCTTTTTGGGGACTAGGACCACCGGTGAGGCCCACGGGCTGTCAGATGGCTCTATCACTCCTAGTCTTAGCATCTCCTGGATTTCCTTCCTCATCTCATCTTTTACTGCCTCAGGGATCCTATAGGGAGTTTGCCGGAGAGGGGGTTGGCCTGGGGTCTCTACATAGTGAGTTGCTAAGGGGGTGTATCCGGGCTCTTGGGAAAATGTCAACCTCTTTTCAGTCAGCAGTTGTCGGATCTGTCCCTTTTCAGCGGGGGTTAGTCGCTCCCCTAGCTGTACGGTATTGAGCAGGGTCTTAGGTTCCGAGTTAGCTAAAAGGTCGGGTATGGGTAAGCTGTCAGGGTCTTCAGTGGCTGGTATACATATGGCTGCTATATCCTCGGGCCTTTCCTGATATTCTTTTAATAAATTTACGTGAAAGGACTTCTGGATCCTTTCATCTTTGCTGCTGGCAATTACATAGGTGGTGTCACATACCTGTGCTACCACTTTGTAAGGGCCCTGCCAGGAGGTCTGGAGCTTATTCCCTTTGACAGGTCTAAGCACCAGCACCTTCTGGCCTACTTGGAACGTTCGCTGGCGGGCGCCCTGATCGTACCAACGTTTCTGCCGGCCCTGGGCCGCATGGAGGTGGTCCCGTGCCATCCGGGCTAACTGTTCCATGCGGTCCCGCATTTCTAGTACATATGGTACGATGGGGACACCCTCATGTTCTGTCTCTCCCTCCCAGTGCTCTCGGATGAGGTCGAGGGGGCCTCGTACTCTCCGGCCATAGAGCAGTTCAAAGGGAGAGAACCCTGTGGATTCCTGTGGCACCTCCCGATAAGCGAACAGGAGGTGCGGCAAGAATCGTTCCCAATCTTTGTATTCCGCTGTAAAGGTCCGTAGCAATTGCTTTAGGGTACCGTTAAAACGTTCACAGAGACCGTTAGTCTGAGGGTGGTACGGGGAACTAAGTAGGGGTTTAATACTACAAACCTTCCATAGCTGCTGGGTTAGGTCTGCGGTAAACTGGGTTCCTCTATCGGACAAGATTTCCTGAGGAAATCCCACTCGGGTGAATATCCCGACTAGAGCACTGGCGACAGTGTCAGCCTGGATATTCGTCAGAGCGACAGCTTCCGGGTAGCGAGTAGCATAGTCCACTACGGTAAGTATGTATTTCTTACCAGAGGGACTGGGGTTAGGTAGGGGTCCCACTAGGTCGACTGCCACCCTGCTAAATGGTTCCTCGATCACAGGCATAGGTAACAGTCGAGCTTTAGGGTGATCTCCTCTCTTCCCTACCCGTTGGCATACGTCACAAGTGCTGCAGTAACGTCGTACATCCTTTGAGATCCCCGGCCAAAAGAAGGTCTGGGTGATCCGGAAGGTGGTACGGTTACCCCCTAGATGCCCTGCCAACGGAATGTCGTGGCCGATTCGGAGAAGTTCCAACCGGTACTTTCTGGGTACCACTAGTTGGCGCTTCTGTGAAGGGGGACAGCCTCTCTTTTTCCCTTCCGTCAGTCTGTACAACCTGTCCCCATCCCATAGGAAACGTTCCTGTTTGCCCTCCCTACTGTCTGCTAATTCTCGATACTTTTGGAGGGTGGGGTCCTCTCTAGTTTCCCTCCCAAACTCCTCTGGGGTGTCCCAAGCTATGGGCCTGCTTGTTGTAGTGGGGTTACATGTGGGTGCTTGGCTTACCTGGGTCTCCCGGCCTGTATTAGGGTCATCTGTGACACGGGCCTGTGAGCGGGTGGTTACGGGACAAGCGGCAGCAGGTGTGGGCAAATATGCTGAGGTCAAGGGGCCAATGTCATTTCCCAAGACGACCTCGGCAGGCAAGTTGTCCATGATGCCAACTGTAGTTTTCCCCGATCCGACTCCCCAGTCTAAGTGTACTCGGGCAGTGGGCAAGCGAAAAACAGCGCCCCCTGCGACCCGAACAGCAACAGTGCGGGTAGACACATTCTCTGGCTTTACTAGGTGCTTTTGGATCAACGTGATGGTAGCCCCGGTGTCTCTTAGGCCTTGTGCTGTTTGTCCATTCACCCGAACTTCCTGCCGATGATGCTGTCGGTTATCTGGCGAAGCAGCTTGTATGGGATCTGCTTCATACAAAATCCCCAGGCATTCCTCAGGGCCCATTTCAGCTTCCACACAGTGAGCTGCAGAGGGTCGTGATGCAGGGGCCTCTGCGTTGGGAGTTGTGCGTCTCCAATTGTTACTAGTGGATCTTAGGGGACAATATCGAGCAATATGTCCGAGGTTGCCGCAGTGATGGCACGTCACTTTCGACAAATCTCGGGGGTAGTTGGTAGGTCCCTGAGGACGGGGTGGTCCTGGTGGGACTGGAGCTCGAAACTCTGGGCGTGAGACAGTGGCTGGGGTACGTGGCTCTATCTTATGAGCTGGTCGTGGAGTACCCTGGCTTACTCTCCTTGTCTCGGCGTATTCATCGGCCAGCCGAGCCGCCTCATTTAAATTAGCGGGGCGCCGGTCTCGTACCCAGTCTTGTAGGTCCGCAGCCAAATTTTGAAAGAAATGTTCCATTAAGAATAATTGTAATATCTCCTCTCCGGTGTTGGCCTTACATCCTTGGACCCAATGTGATGCCACTCTTTGTAGTCGGTTGGCCCATTCCATGTGGGAGTCCACAGCTTTCTTTTTGGACTCCCGGAAGCGGCGACGGTAGGCTTCTGGGGTTACCGCATACCTGGTGAGCAGTGCCTCCTTTACTGTTTGGTACTGCGTGATCTCCTCTGTAGTGAGCGCTCGAAAAGCCTCACTAGCTTTTCCTGATAGTTTTCCCGCCAGGATAGTGACCCATTGCCCTGGCGGTATTTGATGTAGCGAGCACTGTCTTTCAAAGTCCGCCAAATACCCATCAATTTCCTCTTCATTTTCTGCAAAGGTTTTAAATGCATTGAAGGGAATTTTCGTTACTGTAGTAGTGGGTAGCGGGGTAGGAACTGTCTGTGTAGTGAGCTGTCTGGCTCTTACCAGTTCCATTTCTTGATCCCTCTTGGTTTGGATCTCTTCCCTTGTTTCCCGGAGTAGTTGGGTTATTAGCTCTGTAGACGTGACTGGATACAACGCTAATCTCCGCTGCACAATTGCCGTAATCACATCGTCCTCACTGATGGGTGCCCTGGGTTCCGTTACCTCCATGGACCTATCCATCTCGTCCAGCTCCAGCAGGTCAGCTATCAGCTCCCTCCGTGGTCTGTTGCTGGCACTTCTACCACGATTCTCCAATAAATCCTTTAGTGTGGGTCTTTTCAGCTTAGCATACTGAGACTCCATTCAGCACTTGCTCCTTGGATAAAAGGACCATCCCACCGCTGCCACCAATGTAACGGCTACCCAGATAGAGAGAGGGTTTCTGCCGTTGGAGACGTCCTTTTTCCCTGCAAGCTGCTGTGGAGAAGTAGGCTGATATAATCCCATCCACGATATCCAGAGCGAAAATCAGGTTCAGCTGCAACAGGAACAGAATAACCTTCCCAAACAATCCCCTTTCAAGAACGAGACGAGGCTACGTTATGAAGGGTCAAGATGAACTGAGGACTGGGACACCCAGCCTGCTTTTTATTAGAAAAGGGTACACACAGGACACTCCCAGGGGGAGGATGAAAACAACCAATTATGCACAGGGTAACACCCCCACGTCTCCTCCCCTCAGATAACCACATAATACAATTAGAACATACAATATTTTGCCCCAGTTCTGGATGTACCCCAAAAACAGGGGGTACACCTTTAAATCCGGCACCGCTTGAGAGATCTTCGTTCGGGGAACACTCTGTCCAAAAATCAGCCCGATTGGGTGAACGGTTCGGGAGTTACAGAGTTTCAAAGTTTTGACCGACCGCACAGACCAACTAGCCGAAAATAGTTCCATGAGTTTTGGCCTTGCGGTCGGTCTCTGTTCGCACGGTAAAACGGTATGAAAATCTTGTCATCCATCCGAATCGCGGGGTTCGCTGAAATCCCCATAGGTGACTGAGTATAACTACCGAATGGTGGGGTGTTCGGTAGTTTCTGTGCGAACTTGTGGAGGTCTGGAGGACTCAGCGGTGTTCGCCTGTTTGCGTATCCGTTTTTAGTTCCATGCGGTTACAGGCAAACACCGCTGTTCGCACACAAGATGGCCGCGACCACGTGTAAAGTCCTGAAATGGCGGCCACCTACATTTCACATACGGACTTCGCACGAAATCAGGCGAACAGAGGCATGAACCGAACAAAAGAAAAGACTAAGTTGGAAGGATCTGTTACACTCTGTACGCAGCTATCAAAGGTACAGAGCACGACCCCTTCTTATGGACCCAAGAACAGCAAACGGCATTTGAAGATGTGAAGAAGGCTTTGATGAGTGCCCCAGCATTAGGTCTACCTGATCACACACGACCATTCTACCTGTATGTACATGAGCAAAGAAGAATGGCTGTGGGAGTATTGACACAGTACTTGGGATCATGGCAAAGACCTGTTGCCTACATGTCTAAGCAATTGGATGCAGTGGCCAGCGGACTTCCACCTTGTCTAAGAGCCGTAGCTGCAGCCGCCCTGCTAGTAGCTGAAGCCGATAAACTCACTCTGGGTCAAGAACTTTATGTACGAGTCCCACATGCAGTACAGACGTTGTTGGATTACAAAGGAAATCATTGGTTTAGTAACAGCCGTATGACCAAGTATCAAGCAATGTTGTGTGAAAACCCAAGAGTGCATTTAGAGACTGTAAACACCTTAAATCCAGCTACCCTTTTGCCACAACCTACTGAAAGTCAGCATGATTGTTTGGAAGTAATGGATGAAGTATTCTCAAGTAGACCAGATCTTCGTGATTTTCCCATCCAGAACCCCGATGTTCAATATTATACCGACGGCAGTAGTTATGTGAAAGAAGGGATCCGCTATGCAGGATATGCAGTAACAACAATAGACAAGGTGATAGAAGCTCGGCCACTGGCGAAAGGAACATCAGCACAAAAGGCAGAATTGATAGCACTGACACGAGCGTTACAATTGGCTGAAGGTTTAAGAGTGAACATCTACACGGACTCCAAGTATGCGTTTTTAACCACTCATGCCCACGGAGCTTTGTATAAAGAAAGAGGACTACTGAATTCAGAAGGCAAAGAAATCAAGTACGCAGCTGAAATCCTACAACTATTGGAAGCAGTGTGGGAGCCGAAAGAAGTCGGTATCATACATTGTCGAGCGCATCTGAGAGGAGATGGTGATGTAACCAAGGGAAATCGGATGGCAGATAGTGCAGCTAAGCGTGCTGCTGAATCAGGAAGACAGGAATATGTGGGGCATATAGCTGCTCTTATACCAACTCCACTGTCCCAATGGACTCCAGTTTATACAGCTCAAGAAGAGGAGTGGTTAAAGACTGAACCAGGAAAGTATTTGGAGAACAAATGGTATCAGCTAGAAGATGGAAGAATAGTCATACCGGCATCACTAGCGGTAGAAATTGTCCAAAATTATCACAACGGGACACATTCTGGGAGAGACAGCACAGAAGAATCTCTCAGAAAACATTTCTACATACCAAGATTGTCCAACTTGACTCAGGCCATTGTACGAAGATGTGTAACGTGTGCTAAAAATAATGCAAGACAAGGACCAGTAAAGCCACCAAGAGTCCAGTTTATGGGGGGACTCCCCATGTCCGATTTACAAATTGACTTTACAGTGATGCCTAAATCGGGTGGACATCGTTACCTGTTGGTAATTGTGTGCACCTATTCAGGCTGGGTAGAAGCATGTCCTACTCGTACAGAAAAAGCAGGAGAAGTTGTGAGATTCCTGCTATGAGAAATAATACCCCGATATGGACTACCCTGTTCTATAGGATCAGACAATGGTCCAGCTTTTGTTCATCAGTGCCTACAACAACTGACTCATATGCTTGGTATAAAGTGGAGGCTTCATACGGCATATAGACCCCAGAGTTCTGGTAAGGTAGAGAGAATGAATAGAACTATTAAGAATCAGTTGGCTAAAATGTGTCAGGAAACCCAACTTAAGTGGAACGTTCTCTTACCCATAGCTTTATTGCGAATCCGCAGTACCCCTACCAGAAGGATGGGCCTCTCTCCTTTTGAAATCATGTATGGGCGACCACCTCCCGTACTTGGTAACTTAAGGGGGGACTTGAGTCAGTTGGGAGAAGGAATTACCCGGCAGCAGGTTGTAGAGTTGGGTAAGACTATGGAGGAGGTACAGAAATGGGTACAAGATAGATTACCTGTGAATATTTATCCCCCAGTTCATAGTTATCATCCAGGAGATCAAGTGTGGATTAAAGAGTGGAATAATGTACCGTTAGGGCCCAAGTGGAGAGGTCCTTATGTTGTTCTTTTGTCTACCCCTACAGCAATAAAAGTAGCCGAAGTGACTCCGTGGATACATCACTCCAGGGTTAAACCAGCAGCAGTCGATTCTTGGCAAGTTACAGCAGATCCAGAGAATCCCTGCAAGATCCGGTTAAAACGCACGACTCAGTCGGAGTAACGAGGAACTATTGTGGATTACAAATTTTATTATTTTTGGGATTTGGTGCGTGAGTGAGAAGGCCATAATAAAGCCTATCCACCCACCGACGTATAGTTTATAAGCCAGGGAAAGTCTCGAAGGGACTCCTGTGAAGACGAGCAGAACTCCATTCCCTGCAGCCCTTACATCCTGGAAGCTGAGGTGCCTTCGCACGGACGAAGACTGAGGATGACGGCGAAAGATGTATTGATGATAGTGTTTATTTATGTGTATTTTTATATTCAGGAAGGTAGAGGTACCGACACTCCTAGCTGTGAGGTATGCATTAAGACTACAAGAACAGGTAACCATATTTCCCAAACCCTAATTTGGCATTCACAATACGAGTGTAAAGGAGATGTATCGAGATGTAGATACCTAAATATAGACTATAGTGTGTGCCATTTAGGAGTAGGAGAACCTAAGTGCTTCAGTCCAGAGTATCAACCCCGTACAATTTGGTTGACTCTCAGGAATGGAGATCCTCAGGGGACCCTAATTAACAAGACGGTGTTAGAATCCGTACATTCTTCGGGTGTTCTGCTATTTGATGCGTGTAAAGCGATATCAAGTGGTAGAAAGCCGTGGAATGTATGTGGGGATCTTAGATGGGAGAGGACGTATGGGTCTAATGATAAATATATTTGTCCCAGTAGTAAAAATAAATATGTGAGTCCTAGATGCCCAAATAAAGACTATAACTTTTGCCCATATTGGTCTTGTGTGGGGTGGGCGACTTGGGGACAGACAGTAGACAAAGACATGATAGTGACTAAGTTGCCTACCAGCCCATATTGTAAGTCTATGGAATGCAATCCCATCCATATACTTATAAATAACCCCGATAAGTTCTTAGACAAATATGGCAATTTATTTGGGTTTCAAATATACGGGACGGGTTTAGATCCTGGGACAGTATTGTTTATAGGGATAGAGACTGATACGGTATCCTCCCAAACTCATCAAGTATACCATTCCTTTTATGAAGAGATGAGCATAGATAATAAGATCCCCCATAATGCTAAAAACCTGCTCATCGATTTAGCCGAAAGTATTGCCGGTAGTCTTAATGTTACCAACTGCTATGTGTGTGGAGGTACTAACATGGGAGACCAATGGCCTTGGGAAGCAAAGGAGGTAATGTCCGGTTCTGAGGCAGTTGACCAACTAATATCTACACAAGCCGATTATCATATGAGTGTTAGAGGTAAATCTGAGTGGAGATTAAAGACCTCCATCATAGGTTATGTTTGCATAGCAAGGAAAGGAATAATGTATAATACTTCTGTAGGAGAATTAACTTGTCTAGGGCAAAAAGCTTATGATGATGATGTTATGGTACTTTTTAGCAGTAAACCAAAATGTTTAAATGTCTATCTGTTCCTGTCCAAATTAATAAAATAAATTGCGTATATACGCTGAAGTAATTAAGTCTGACACACAAGGTTCAGGTTAAAATAACTTCGAGAAAATTTATTGGCAAGTGATTAAAAAGCGGACGCGCAGGTCCTTTTAAGAGACATTTTACGTCATCATTGATTATTAGAATATCAGCAAATAAACATCATTAATTGGATTAATTGTTAAGTGTCGGGATTAGTGTCCTCCTATCAATATTATTAATTGGTTCGAAAACTTAAGTGGTTAGTCCCGTGTCCACCCACCAAGAGGTGGGATTGTTCTGGACACGGGTGGGGGACAAGGGGTCTTGAGCGTCATTTTACACGGTCGGTGATCTCAGGCCTCGTGGCCAGGTGCAAGGTCTCTTATTGTAACGGATCGCCTGGCACCCCGACTTGGTACCTCCGTTAATGGATGCTCCTAGTGCTTCCTGAGGACTCCAAGCACTCTGGCAGACACCACAATCACCGAACCGATGCAGCATATGAACCTTCTCAAGCATAGGAATGCTGTAGACCATTGAATAGGAACCATACGAATAGGCTTGTACTCCTAGCAGTCAACTGGAACAGCATGCCATAAATCCTTCCCCCCCAATAATGAGACGACACATCACTTTGAGGGTAAAACAGGAACTCTCGACTGGCTCATCCAGCCTGGCTTTTATTACACTAATCCACATACAGGCCACACCCAGGGGGAGGCATAAAATAACCAATCACATACATGGTTCAGCCCACACATCCCCTCCCCTCAGATAACATTAAACTCAATTATCCGGTACACTTTTTCAGCCAAGTTCTGGATGTACCCCAAAACCCGGGGGTACACCTTTAAATCCAGCATCGCTGGATAGCCCTTATTCAGGGGGACAACATATTCAAAATTCAAGTAATTCGGATGAATGGTTCGTGAGATATGAGGTTCCAAAGATTTGACCGACCGCATGGGTAAAGTATCCGAAAACAGTTCCATGCATTTTGGCCCTGCGGTCGGTCACAAACAAGGGAATGAAAACAGGTGAATTGCCTGTGTTATAGAGCCTGGAGAGGGTTTGAATGAATTCCCTTGTTTATGGGGCTCTTTCTACCGAACGGCGGGTCATTCGGTAGTTTCCATACGAATTTCTGGAAGTATGGAGGTCTCAGCGGTGTTTGCCTAGTCAAGTGTCCGATTTTAGTTCCAGACACTCGACGGCAAAACACCGCTGTTCGGTAGTTTAAGATGGCCGCCGCCACGTGTTTGTTTCCCGAATGGCGGCCACCCAGAGGACAAAGACCACACTGCACTGATTGCCAATTACCTGTTTGCAACATTGTTGCAAACGGTAATTGGAGGCACACTCATTCCTGGGTGGTCTGGTTGTTCGGTAGTTTCACTCAATATACTGAATGGAGTGATTCTACCGAACAATCAGAATGCTGCATACAAATCACCCAGGATAAACTTAACACATCTATAAATACATATATAATATTACAGGCAGTACACTTGAATATGCTTCACAATCTTAAAGGGACAGTAGTCCCAAAAGTCCCAATATGTCCATAGATGCTGTTAAAAGGGCCAGTAGCAGCAATATACAGTACAATATGCCCCAAATAACCCAGGGGCCATAGTCAGTAGGTAGGAGGCTAGCAAACAGGCTTCTCCAGGGCCCAGTGGCGAGGTTGGTTTCGCCACATTTCTCCCCTTTTCCAAACAGACTAACAGGGTACCTGACCTCTTGCCGGTCAGTGCCCTTGTTAGTCCAGCAGCCCACCCACAAAACAGAAACAGCAGTACAGCCCACCCACAATAAATGGTTACTACACCTGAGTAATGGAAAAACTTGTCCAGGTCCAGGTGCCTCACCCCGGCTGTGTGGGGGACTGGTAGGCTGTTTTGGTGGGTTGCTGAGTGGGCAGAGACCAGCGGTACTCTGCCCTGGTGCCAGCACTACTACAGGAGTAGTCTGGTTGGAGCCTGGTTGCTGGAGACCGACTGTCTCCCCTTTGGCTAAACAGCCCTGTTGTGGGGGGGCAGGACCGACCGTCCCTACCCCCTGTGCTGGAAGTGCAGAGACCATGGTCCCATCTGCACAGGTGTGGGGCTTACAGTCTCCCCCTGGTACATTAAGCTGCCGCTGGGGAAAGGTGGTAACCAGCTCCTCTCCCATTAGAATACTCTGCCCATTGATGATCTGCCGCTGGGGAGAGGTGGTAACAATCTCCTCTCCCATTAGAACTAGCTTGGGCGCAGAGACCACGGTCCCATCTGCGCTGGTGTGGGGCTTACTGTCTCCCCTTGGTGTGCTAAGCTGCTGCTGGGGAGAGGGGGTAACAAACTCCTCTCCCTTACACACTTTCAGCCGCTGGGGAGCAGGGCTGACCCTCTGTACTCCCTGTAGGCAGGGCGCAGAGACCACGGTCCCATCTGCGCTGGTGAGGGGCTTACTGTCTCCCCTTGGTGAGCTGTGCTGCCGCTGGGGAGAGGGAATAACAAACTCCTCTCCCTTACACACCTTCAACCGCTGGGGAGAGGGGATAACAGGCTCCTCTCCCTGCACCGTAGACTGCCGCTGGGGAGCCAGAACGGCACCTTCAGCTCCCTGTAACGCACACTGCCGCTGGGGATCTGGGCCGACTGCCCAGCATCCCTGTAGGGCCGGTAGAGAGACCGCAGTCCCATCTCCACCTGCCATTGGTGGGTCTTCCCAGGACCAATCCGTGAGGCCCCTCAACATTTGTGAGTAAGGGCCACCTGCTTCCCCACCTGGCAACTCTGGTTGCTGCTGGGGATCTGGGCCGGCTGCCCAGCATCCCGGTGGAGTGACCTTGGTCCCATCTCTACCTGCCTGTTGTGGTTCCTCACAGGACCAGTCTATGAGGACCCCCACTTCGGGTTCCTCCCGCCGCCTCAGGGAAAGACGGCTAACCTCCTCGGATGCAGCCTCTACCCGGCTGCTGTAACGCTCCTGCTGCTGAGCATACTTCCTCTCTTTTGCCAACCGGAATTCTCGGTCCAGCCTTGTGTTTTGCTCGGCCATGACCTGGTTCCAGATCACCCGGCGTGTCTCCATGGGTATATCATCCCCATACTCAGCCACTCGCTGCCTCACCTCGGCCAGCCAATCATCTCCAGAGCCAGAACCTTCCATACTTGTCTGCTCCCAGGGGCGCTGCACGACTGCTAGCGTTGCCCTCAATTGTAAATCCAAACGCACTGTGTCTCCGAGCTGCTTTACCTCGCACTAGGACGCCATCCCACCGCTGCCACCAATGTAACGGATCACCTGGTACCCCGACCGGGAACCTCCGTTAAAGGATGCTCCTAGTGCTTCCTGAGGACTCCAAGCACTCTGGCAGACACCACAATCACCGAATCCGAGAAACCTTTTCAATTCTCCCAAGCATATGAATGCTGTAGACCATTGAATAGGAACCATACGAATAGGCTTGTACTCCTAGCAGTCAACTGGAACAGCATGCCATAAATCCTTCCCCCCCAATAATGAGACGACACATCACTTTGAGGGTAAAACAGGAACTCTCGACTGGCTCATCCAGCCTGGCTTTTATTACACTAATCCACATACAGGCCACACCCAGGGGGAGGCATAAAATAACCAATCACATACATGGTTCAGCCCACACATCCCCTCCCCTCAGATAACATTAAACTCAATTATCCGGTACACTTTTTCAGCCAAGTTCTGGATGTACCCCAAAACCCGGGGGTACACCTTTAAATCCAGCATCGCTGGATAGCCCTTATTCAGGGGGACAACATATTCAAAATTCAAGTAATTCGGATGAATGGTTCGTGAGATATGAGGTTCCAAAGATTTGACCGACCGCATGGGTAAAGTATCCGAAAACAGTTCCATGCATTTTGGCCCTGCGGTCGGTCACAAACAAGGGAATGAAAACAGGTGAATTGCCTGTGTTATAGAGCCTGGAGAGGGTTTGAATGAATTCCCTTGTTTATGGGGCTCTTTCTACCGAACGGCGGGTCATTCGGTAGTTTCCATACGAATTTCTGGAAGTATGGAGGTCTCAGCGGTGTTTGCCTAGTCAAGTGTCCGATTTTAGTTCCAGACACTCGACGGCAAAACACCGCTGTTCGGTAGTTTAAGATGGCCGCCGCCACGTGTTTGTTTCCCGAATGGCGGCCACCCAGAGGACAAAGACCACACTGCACTGATTGCCAATTACCTGTTTGCAACATTGTTGCAAACGGTAATTGGAGGCACACTCATTCCTGGGTGGTCTGGTTGTTCGGTAGTTTCACTCAATATACTGAATGGAGTGATTCTACCGAACAATCAGAATGCTGCATACAAATCACCCAGGATAAACTTAACACATCTATAAATACATATATAATATTACAGGCAGTACACTTGAATATGCTTCACAATCTTAAAGGGACAGTAGTCCCAAAAGTCCCAATATGTCCATAGATGCTGTTAAAAGGGCCAGTAGCAGCAATATACAGTACAATATGCCCCAAATAACCCAGGGGCCATAGTCAGTAGGTAGGAGGCTAGCAAACAGGCTTCTCCAGGGCCCAGTGGCGAGGTTGGTTTCGCCACACTTATGAATAGAACATTTCATTACTACTGTGTTCTCATGGCCTTCAAACTATACTATGTTGCAAATCTTAAGGAAAAGTCAGCAATTCCTGTGTTAATCATGTCTTTATAGAAAATACAGTCTTTGTTCTATTGTTTTAGATGTGCTGGGAAATTCTGTCATGTAAGGTGGTTTTAAAATGAACAAGTTAAGTTAGGAGGACAAAATGGAGGATTGAAGAAGTCAGGTTAGGAGGACAAAATGGAGGATTGTCACAGTATAAGGTTAAAATGGAGTTAGTGCAATAATTCAATACAAGTACAATAAAGATTTTTAATAATCCCACATCAGTCCCCCCTATGAAATGTTAGATTCTAAGAGATAAAACTTTATTAAGTTAGTATCAGGAAGACGTGTTAACCCAAAGGCACAGAAACCCCGTGGCTGCTAGCTAGGTGTTAATGCAAAGTGCAAGACTGTCCCTAGATCTGACCCTAATAGGCTAACTCATCCGTCAGTATGGCTCTCGAACACTTCACACCCATGGGTATCCCATGGCAGCTAATCCACCACTTCTCCAACACGGGGTCTTTACCATTCACTGACAGATGCTGTCCCTAAGGTAGTCCCTTCCTAGAATTCCTGCACTTTATCAACAAAAGGGATTGTTTGCAGCGGCAGACAGGGTGAGTTGATGTCTTGGAGCTCTTGGTCATCAACTTCGAGATGGGTGAAAGTGGGTGCCGCTTGGTCAACAGTCTTCAGGAGGGATTTTCTCAGACATGGGAGGATACAACAAAAGAGAAGAGCAAAGATAAAAAGAAAAATTAGTATAGCCATACCAATATGCATTAAAGCCTTTTGCCATCCTGTCATCCAACCAAACCATCTTTCCCAGGGATCTTGTATCCCAGAATTCCTTTTCAACTCTATAGACAGGTCATTTAATTTCTCAATGGCTAATGTAACTTTACCATTAGGGCCTGTGTTTTCTGGGATATAGGTACAACATGTCATGGTGTCGGGCAAAATTTTACAAACCCCTCCTTTTTCGGCTAAGATCATGTCTAGGGCCATTCTATTCTGGAAAGCCATTTGGGATGTGGCCTGCAACTGTTCGGCCAACCCCTGGAGGGCGTCTCTGGTATAATTAACAAAACGCTGTTGATTATAATAAATGTAATTGATCCAATTTAAATTCTTGTTTGTGGTAACTATGGCAAAAAGTGATTCAAATCCTGCAGCAACTTCATCTCTTGCTTTAAATTCATTGGGCACCCCCCTAGGCACTCCAATGGCATCAATATACACATGAGGATCAAAACTTCCTTTCACTGGGGCGTCACGCTTAACCTTAGTGTGCCTGGACTCATGGGTGACGAGGTGTGTGTCAGAGATGATATGTATAGGCATAATAGCTTTAGCCAAAGTACACTCCCCCCACCATTCCTTGTCCATTCTGGATCTTAGCTGTAAATCCCCACACAACCAGTAAATATCCCCTAATGACCTGGTGTGAAACTGCAACAAGTTCATAGAGACATTTCTGTAGGTAGCACAATACCCTTTAGAGAAGTTACCCAAGAATTTACCAATTCCATCATAATTAGCATAACAAGTGTAATTACCTTTATACACGGTAATACCATCTGGGGGTTTGACATCCTTGGTTAGGAGAGGATACTCCTTTGTCCATGCAATACATATGGACCTGTTAAAATCATAGTGGTAGGCAAAAAGGCTTAAAACACATTCCTCTATATCTACTGGCAGGATTAGAGGTACAGTACCCAGGTGAGGCCGGGCACCACCACACACATAGCATGCAGTCTTATTATGCTTATTAGCATTATATTTCATCCATTCTAACCATAAATTTACATCATTAAAACCTGTTTCAGCGGCCATGGTATCTTCAAAGGTGGGGTTAGCAATGGCCATCATGTCTTGAAAGGTCTGGATATGAGGTTTTAATGGGTTAGGGACCATATGGGTGGCCCCTTGCCACTCAGAAGAGTTGCACATATCTTTTAGGAAGAAATGCCCTAATTTACGGTAGGAACCCTTTTTCCAATACATTCCCATCACATACTGGTCTGCATCCGTTGGGCTTGGATGCTCAATGTTAAGGATTAATTTCATTGGTGTACTCCCCCAGGCTTTCTCAAAGTCATTCTCTGGAGAAGGGATCTACCTTGATCATCTACTTTAGATAAGGCACTTTTTGGTTTGTAAACCCAGGCAGGCCCGGCATTCCATCCCGCCGCCCCCCAATGGTTACAATTGTGCCCCCATTGCTTGTCAACTACACAAACATATGGGTCTTTTGAATGAGGGATATCTCTATAGATACTCTGGATTTGTGATGTGGGAAATGGGCATTCTACGATATCACAATAATCAAAGGTATAAGTAGCCACATGGGTGCATGATGAATTATACCAGAAGGTGTACCCACTAATATCTTTGGTAATGGCTACTTGCTGAGCCTTTATGAGGCTAATTAAGGAGAAGGTGTACCAGAGGTACATGCTTGTGCGGTATCTGCTTCCTCTGGGGCAGGAGATTTCTTGCAATGGGAAGCGTGGATCCAATTTGGCCTACCGGCCAGTTTGACAGAGGTTGCGGTAATCAGGAGAACTTGGAATGGGCCGTCAAATCTTGGTTCCAGGGTATTTTTCCGCACAAACTTCTTGACCAGAACCCAATCTCCGGGAAGCAGGTTATGGGTACCTGTATCCAATTCGGGATCTGGAATTGAAGAGAAAACTTGGGCATGGATTTTGTTTAAGGCACTTGCAAGTTCAGTTACATAATCTACTAAAACATCTGATTGGAGCTGTAACTGCTGTGGATAATAACAACCTAGTCTGGGTGCTGTCCCAAACAGAATTTCATATGGGGACAGTGAATGCTTCCCTCTAGGTGTGTGCCTAACACTAAATAAAGCTATTGACAGGCTTTCTGGCCAGGGCATCTTTGTTTCTTGCGACATTTTTAACATTCTGGCTTTCAGAGTGCCATTCATGCGCTCTACTTTACCACTACTTTGTGGGTGGTAAGGGGTGTGGAAGGCTAGGGTCACCCCTAGAGCAGTCCAAATTTCTTTAGTCACTGTTGCTGTGAAGGCCGGGCCTTGATCACTTTCAATGACTTCTGGGAGTCCAAACCTACATACTATCTCTGTAAGTAGGCGTCTTGCGGTTGTTTTTGCAGTGATATTGGCCACTGGGTAGGCCTCTGGCCATCCTGAGAACATGTCCACTATGACTAGTGCATATTCATGGGGCCCACTCTTGGGCATTTGGATGTGGTCAATTTGAATTCGCTGGAAGGGGTACATGGGCTTTGCCAGGTGTTTTGCAGGCACCTTGATTGGTCTTCCTGGATTGCATTTTGCACAAATAACACAGGCCTTACAGAAGCTGCTGATCAATGTTGTGATTCCGGGTGCTTCATAATACTTCTGTATGAGGGCGGCCATCAATTCTTTTGACAGGTGTGCAGGCCCATGTGCCCATTGAACAACTGCTGGATATAAATTTTTTGGAAGACAAAATTTGAAGTTGTTGTAATATACTCCGTCCTTTTGGACAGCTCCTTTATTTTTCCATTTTTGGGTTTCTTCAGGAGTGACTGCAGCTTGCTGTTCCCGCAAAATTCGCAAATCAGTAGGAAGAGTTTGCAGAGCAAAAATAGGGACTTCTTCTTCTTCTTCTTCTTGTCCGGACACTTCTTCATCCACTTCCTGCAGATCCCTGGCTGCTAGCTTAGCAGCCTGATCAGCCAAATGGTTGCCCTTTGCTTCATCTGTATCCAATTTCCCATGGGCCTTTACCTTCAAAACGGCCACTTCTTCAGGGAGTAGGAGGGCATCCATTAGCTCCTTGATTGCAGTACTATGTTTGACTGGTGTACCGGCGGTGGTAAGAAATCCTCTTGTCTTCCAGATTAGGCCGAAGTCATGTGCCACACCCAGAGCATATCTTGAATCTGTATAGATGTTGGCACGTTTTCCTTCGGAAATTTTGCATGCTGAAGTCAGAGCCTGTAATTCAGCTTCTTGCGCAGACATTGCTGGCGGTAAGGATGATGATTTGATAACTTCATCTGTTGTGGTTACGGCATACCCTGTATGATATCTTCCTTCTTCATCAGCATATCTTGAGCCGTCCACAAACAGGGTAAAATCTGGATCTTGTAATGGATTCTCATGCACAGTTGGTAGGTGTACTGTCTCCATTTTCATCTGTTCAAAACAGTCATGAGGTGTTTCGGGGTCATAATCATTCACTATGACCAGATCTTGAAATTCCTTTTCTAGGAAGTGGCGTGGCCATGCTTCCAGAAGGTCAGTTGTTGGGTATTTGACAATACCATTTTCCTGTAGCTGTTCTTCATCCATGGTGGCCCATAGCTTTGCCATGGGCCCAAGGTCATTCCATGACCTTGTCTTCAATTTGGTAACAGGAATATGTGGGATAGCAGTATCCCAATGGCGGTAGAGGTAGTTAAGTTGTTGAGGTAGTTGGATTAAGACCATGCTATTGCCTTCAGAGTCACAATAGAAATCTTGAGCAGTGAGCTTCACATCAGTCCAGTGGTAAAGCTCATCTTCATAGCAAGGTTCGGGAGTAATGTCTGGTTTGTACCACATGGTACAGAAGGCGTAATCTGGGCCTTCACAGAGAGGCTTCTCATCTTCATAAAATGTCAAATGTGGATGCATGACTTCCTTGATACATCCACAAAGCAGGTAAATGTAGGTTTCATCTGTGATAAATCCATAATAGATACCCCCCTCAGGGAGTGGAAGAAGAGTGGATGGGTTAAGAACTTGACATCTTTGGATGGAAATGTTGTCAGGTAGAAGAAGATGGCATTGGAGGCGTAGGTGTCTGGCTGGAGACACGTGCTTGAGCTGGACTTGGTTGATGATGGCAGAAATGTCATGAGGGGCTAAAACAACCAGAGGGTGGCCAAGGACCAGGTCTGAGGTTCTTTCTATGAGCTCTCTTGCAGCGAAAACAGCCCTGAGGCAGGAAGGAGTCCCTCTGGCCACAATGTCCAGTTGACATGAGAAATATCCAATAGGCCTCTGGCGGCCTCTTAAGTCATTAGTTTGGGTGAGAACTCCTGTTGCATGGCCTTGTCTTTCAGAGACAAATAATTTGAAAGGTTTGGAGTAGTCAGGTAGGCCCAAGGCAGGAGCAGAAGCAATGGCACGTTTGAGAGCATTGAAATTGTCCAGAGCTTCATTAGACAAACAGAAAGGGTCAGACTTAAGTGCGTCATAGAGAGGCTGCATGAGCAGGGAGGCTTCTGGGATCCATGCTCTGCAGTAGGAAATGAGGCCTAGGAAGGCATGGAGAGATTTTGAAGTCCTTGGAGTTGGAATATCCAGTACAGCTCTTACCCGGTCCCGAGTAAGATGTCTGGTACCTTGAGATAGGCAATGTCCAAGGAAAATTACTGAGGGTTGGCAGAACTGTAGCTTGATGAGCGAAGCTTTGCATCCTTGTTCTGCCAAATAACAAAGCAGACTAATTGAGCACTGTTCAGTAGTGGGTATATCATCTCCACAGAGCAGCAAATCATCCACATACTGGAGCAGAACAACTTCTGGGTGCTCAGCTTGCCATGGGTCAAGGATGGTGGCCATGGCTTTTGCAAATTGACTTGGTGAATTTTGTGCCCCTTGGGGCATGACCGTCCAGGTATACTGTTGCATCTCATGGGTGAAAGCAAACAGGTATTGGCAGGATGGGTCCAGTGGGACACTGAAAAAAGCATTTGCTAGGTCAATGACTGTGAAAAATTTTGCAGATGGTGGGACTCCAGAGAGCAGAGTATGGGGGTTTGGTACAAGAGGGGTGTCCAGGACGGTAGCTTCATTGACAGCACGGAGATCCTGAACCATCCTGTACTTCTCTGGCTCACCTTTTGGAGTTTTCTTTTTCACAGGGAATAATGGGGTGTTGCATGCAGATTTACATTTTACCAGGGCACCCTTCTCCAGGAGTGCCTTGATGTGGATAGAAATGGCAGCAGCCTGTGCTGGTTTTAATGGATATTGTGGCTTTCTTGGTAACTTAGCTCCAGGAATAAGCTTTACCACCACAGGGGGAACATTTAGGTGGCCTATGTCCTCTGGGCCTGAGGACCATAGCTTGGCGGGCACCTGTGTTTTTAATACCTCTGGGAAATTGGACCTTAATTCTGCTGCTTTCTCACGGGGTTCTTCCAAATGCAGCATCAGAGGCAAGGAGCACAAGGCTGAGGTGTCTGATTCAGATAGAGGTGTAGTCATTTCTATTTGCCCATCTGGGGTGAAGGTGATGGATGCTTGCAGGCGTGAGAGAACATCAGCACCTAACAGGTTAATTGGGCAAGTGGAGGATACCACAAAACGAGCAAGCAGGCTAGAGCCAACTCGTAGTGGAGTTGTTAAAGGGCTGTGTCTTGGCTGGCCATCCACTCCAACACAAGAGACATCAATATTGGACAAGAAAGATGGGTCTGGCAGGTCTTGCTCTCTCAGAACACTACGGGCTGCACCTGTGTCAACAAGAAATGTGGTTGGTTGGCCCTCAATGGGTAAAGTCACTGTAGCAAGTGGCCCCCCCTTATCCCCTGTAGTCACTGCCATAACAGGGGTTAATGACACAGGCTTGCCAATTTCCTAATCATCTGGTTCCTCAATTATTGGAACCTCCTTCTCGGCCTTAGGGGCCGGGGCAGGCCTGGATGGCTTTCTTGGCTCTCTCCTGGGTTCCGGGCAATCACTTTTGAAATGCCCTTTGACCTTGCAATTAAAACAAACACCATCCTCTGGTCTGGTACCCTTGGGAATAGGGGTAGTGCGTGCCACCATAAGAGGGGCAGAGCTTGGCCTTCTGGGGGTCTGGGCAGACTCTAGGCCCCTAGCAACTAGGAGTAAAGTATCCAGGGGAACAACCTTATATTCAGGGCGGGCAGCGATAATTCCCTTGCGTATGGGGTCTTTAACACCTTGGACAAAAGCACCGGACAGCATTTGTGAATGAATCTTGTCAGTAAGATCAAACCCCAAATCTGTGAACATTTGATACAGTCTTGCATGAAACCTTTCCACTGATTCTCCTTTGTCTTGTATAACATCAGTAAGGCCAGCAGCCTGATCTGCAAGTTTGTCCTTAGCCCATTCTCTCAATTGGGTGCAAAAAGTTACTCCAGAGGGGTAATCAACATCGCTGCTGAGCAGATCTGTACTGAGGTGTCGGGCCATGCTTGGCCAATATGCATCCCCTGCTTTAATAGCACAAATGCTCAGTAGATCATGCCATGCGGCTGAATAAGTCTTTTGAATTTGAACTATCCCTCGGTAGAAGGGCATAGGCTGTTTCTCTGGGTCAGGGAGTGATTTCATTAGAGCACTAGCTTGAGTGGGATTGAAAGCAACATATTTAGGAGGGGCCCGTTCTCCCCGACCCTTGTGGCCGAAGGGATCATCGATAGAACGATGAGTTGGGGCTCCTGCAGCAAGCTCCGATGAGACATGGGACACCCTGTCCACCTCGTCATCATCGAATTCTATAATATTGGCTCTTCTGCGCGGTGCAGGACCTGCATGAGGTGAAAGGATCGGGGGATGGGAAGGAGCCCCAGATGCAGGGGTGGCTAGCGAGTCATAACCTGGGGACAGGTAGTCACCGGGGATTACTGGCATCAGGGCTGAACTGGGGGCCGCCATATTGGAGGCGGGAAAAGGAGTTGCATTAGGATTAAGGGAAGAAGTGGCGGCCATGTTCGATATGGGCACTTCCGGGGCAGACTGAGCCGGACTGGGCATGACCGGAACCTGGGGAGTGGCTTGGGGAAAGGAAGGGTAACCGGGGTAGGGCAGGGCCATGGGATATGGGAAGGGGTAGGGCCAGGCAGGGGAGGGCATAAGAGTAGGATGGGTAGGTACATTCAAGGAGGTAGGATATTGGACTGGGGCGGAGCTGGTTATGGGAGGAGTCAGGACGGGATTAGTGGGGATGGATGCAGAAAGAGGAGTAGCAGCAAGGGAAGGAGGGGTAGTTAGTTGGGCGGGTGCTGATGGAAGGGGATTAACCATGGAGAGGGGTTGCAGGGAGGAGGTGGCAGATGAGATGTTAGGATTAGGCATGGAAGGGAGCGTGGGGATGGCTGAGGATGATGGGATTGTTAGGGAAGGGGAAGGGGTAAAGAAAGATCCATCAGAATTCAGGACCGGGCAGACAGGGGAGGAGATGGAGTGGGATTCGGGAGGATCGGGAGTGGGGAACATAGTCAGCTGGCTATCACCTATTGCTGACTGAACCTTGGGGATAGATATCCCCTGGGCGCCATTTTGGGGCGCTGGCTGAGGGAAAACCCCAGCAACACAATTTTTATGATACACAAACAATTTCACACCTTTGTGATTTATTTCTTCCTCAACCCAACCTTCTAGCTGAATAGCCTTCGCTACTCTGTACCATGCTTCAGCAGTCTTTAATAAATCATTGTCTGTAAGCTTTCCTTTCATTTCTGCCAGTAACTTGCGCCAGCTTTCTGGTTGCAATCTTCCACATGTCGGTACAGCAATTTTACATACTTTTGCAATCTTTTCAACACCTTTAACCATCTCTTCCCCCTCTCTGTTCTCTACTAAATCACATGCTAACCAGCCCTTACTGGGCTTATCTAAATCCTGTCCCATAGTCCCTTTACCCCTATACCAGCGTCCTAGATATAGAGAGAGAGAAGGAAAATTGAACAGGAACGTCTACAATGCTCGACTGCCACCTGAGGATCGTGGGACTTTCTCAGGTGCGTCTTCCCAAAACGTAGACCAGTCACTGAATCCGCCTACCCGGGGTGGTAGACACGGATTGGAGCGAGGTGAGAAGTGTGTGACCAATCACTTCTCTGTTAAGAGGAATGGGAGTGGATAGTATAATAATATAGAAAGTGTAGAAAAGATGAAAGGCAAGGAAAAATCCTTAGAGACAGACACAGGAGTACATGAGACTCCTCATTAAACAAACAAGACAACAATACAGTTGAAACACAGTGCATGCATCACAGTTCAAATGAAATCAACAGTAATTCCTTTCCTTTACTCGTGTGCTTACTCCAAAGTCACCTCCCTCAACCCCGTAGTGTCTCCGCTCGGAGAACAACTTTCATAAGTCTCACTACCAGCGGCCACGGAAAACAACTGACACCGGTCCGAGTTCCGTCAGCCTCCCTCTGCACAGCAGTCCACAAGAATGTGACCACCTCTATCCTCCTAGGAAACAGAGTCCCCTGCCACAAGACTAAGCCCCCCTCACAAATAAAACAGAAAACTGGAATTCCACCGGCCCCAGCGCTCAGGGTTGTGGTTACCAAAGAAAACCGGACTCCCCTCAGCCGAAGCTGTGGGTTACCAAAACCGGACTCCCCTCAGCCGAAGCTGTGGGTTACCAAAACCGGACTCCCCTCAGCCGAAGCTGTGGGTTACCAAAACCGGACTCCCCTCAGCCGAAGCTGTGGGTTACCAAAACCGGACTCCCCTCAGCCGAAGCTGTGGGTTACCAAAACCGGACTCCCCTCAGCCGAAGCTGTGGGTTACCAAAACCGGACTCCCCTCAGCCGAAGCTGTGGGTTACCAAAACGCTAGCTAGACTGTAAAACCGGCAACAGAAGACCCAGGCAAATCCCCTCAGGTCCACCCCCCTTTATCCCAAAAGGGGCAAAATACAAACAGGTAGACAGATATACTGAAGACCCAGGCAAGTCCCCTCAGGTCCACCCCCCTTTATCCCAAAAAGGGGAAAACAAGCAAGACAGGACCCCAGGCAAATCCCCTGCAGGTCCACCCCCCCTTTATCTCAAAATGGGGAAACAGGCAAACAATTCAAACACAATTCAAACACACCCAGGCAACAGATAGACTAAAATGCAGGTAAACAAATGAGTAACGAGACACCGGGCAAGATATTACCTGTCTTTGATGTCCTCCCGGGAAGCAGTCACAGACACGTGGACGGGTCAATCAAAGGGGCCGGAACATACCGGTGGCTCTGCAGAAGTCTCTACCGTGTACCTGGAGGTGATCAGTCTCCTTTCCTTCCCCCTGGATTCCTCCGTCCAACAGCGTCTTCCTTAGGACGGCTCACCGGCCAGACATAGCCCGATGCCCCACGTTGGGCGCCAAGTTGTTATGGTACTTTTTAGCAGTAAACCAAAATGTTTAAATGTCTATCTGTTCCTGTCCAAATTAATAAAATAAATTGCGTATATACGCTGAAGTAATTAAGTCTGACACACAAGGTTCAGGTTAAAATAACTTCGAGAAAATTTATTGGCAAGTGATTAAAAAGCGGACGCGCAGGTCCTTTTAAGAGACATTTTACGTCATCATTGATTATTAGAATATCAGCAAATAAACATCATTAATTGGATTAATTGTTAAGTGTCGGGATTAGTGTCCTCCTATCAATATTATTAATTGGTTCGAAAACTTAAGTGGTTAGTCCCGTGTCCACCCACCAAGAGGTGGGATTGTTCTGGACACGGGTGGGGGACAAGGGGTCTTGAGCGTCATTTTACACGGTCGGTGATCTCAGGCCTCGTGGCCAGGTGCAAGGTCTCTTATGAATAGAACATTTCATTACTACTGTGTTCTCATGGCCTTCAAACTATACTATGTTGCAAATCTTAAGGAAAAGTCAGCAATTCCTGTGTTAATCATGTCTTTATAGAAAATACAGTCTTTGTTCTATTGTTTTAGATGTGCTGGGAAATTCTGTCATGTAAGGTGGTTTTAAAATGAACAAGTTAAGTTAGGAGGACAAAATGGAGGATTGAAGAAGTCAGGTTAGGAGGACAAAATGGAGGATTGTCACAGTATAAGGTTAAAATGGAGTTAGTGCAATAATTCAATACAAGTACAATAAAGATTTTTAATAATCCCACATCAATGATACAAAGAATACAACTTGGTGGTCGGCTTCAAATGTCTCAGAACCATCTAACCCGTTTGCTAGATACGCCAATTTAAAGGATGTGTGGTTTGATTTATCCATCACATCTACCTGGAGAGCCCCAGCAAATTTGTACTGGATCTGTGGTAAGAAAGCCTATTCGGAGTTGCCACAGGACTGGGAAGGGGCATGTGTGTTGGGTATGCTCAAACCATCCTTCTTCTTGTTACCGATTGAAACAGGTGAGACTTTAGGTGTTAAAGTGTATGATGTGAATCATAGGAAGAAAAGGGGACCCATAGAGATAGGCGCCTGGGAAGATGATGAATGGCCTCCCCAGCGTATTATAGATTATTATGGGCCAGCCACGTGGGCAGAAGATGGTACTTTTGGTTATAGAACCCCTATTTATATGCTCAACCGTATTATAAGATTACAGGCGGTGGTTGAGATTATTACTAACGAAACATCACAAGCGCTCAATCTTCTAGCGAAGCATAATACCAGGATGAGGACAGCAGTCTACCAAAATAGATTAGCCTTGGATTACCTTTTGGCAGTAGAGGGAGGTGTATGTGGGAAGTTTAACCTGAGCAATTGCTGTCTTCAAATAGATGACGAAGGGCAAGCAATAGCTGAGCTTACTAGCCATATGGTTAAACTAGCGCATGTGCCTACTCAGGTATGGAAAGGGTATAATCCAAGTAGTTGGTTTGGTAGCTGGTATGAGTGGTTTGGAGGGCTTAAGGCAGTGGTAGGTGGAGTCCTACTGATTTTAATGTTGTGTCTACTCCTGCCGTGTCTTATACCCTTAGTAGTTAGGTCTGTGCAAAGCCTGATAGAAAATATAGCAGAGAGGAAGGCTGCTGCACAGATAATGGCAATTTATAAGTATAAGGCTCTAGATCAGGGAGAACCAATGCAGGAAGATGAGTGTTGAAGATTCACATCATAAGTTAAGTCTGGTCTGGTTCAAGGTAACTTGCGGTGTATGCAAACCAAGGTTAAGTGATGCCTCAAGTAATTGTGAAATATCAAGAGGCATCAAAGGGTGGAATGTGGTGGAATCTCGGTAAAAATAAATTTAGTAGGCCGAGATTACCACGTGGCATGTGTACGTGCATATGCTGACGTATCGATCAGTTGGTTGCACTAGGCAAGATACGATCAGTAGTGTACGGAGCATGTGCAAGAATACAGGATGTAGTATTCCCCCTCCTCCATTGTGCTGGACAAGCCATGCGGTCAAGCAGGAAGTTAATTCTTATTTGTATTGATTGGTCAAGAGAATGTGCGGGTGGAGCTTAATATGGGAGGAGTTATGTGCCTATATAAGGAGCCTGCACTATTGTCCGGGGCTCAGAACTTGCTGTATTTTGGTGACGCTAGTCCCTCTGAGTCCCGATCGGTGATCCAATAAAGAATCTCTTCCTTCCTGAAGAAACCTGTGTCCATCTCTCTGTGCTTCGCTTCCGTCAGTTTCTCCGGTATCACTACTATAAAAATTATCCACATAAAGGTGGTAACCTTTATTAAACAAGGGGTTTAGTAGGTCCCATACAAGTTTCCCACTTGTCCCCAGGGAGTCAGGACAGTCAGGAGGGTCCAGTTGACCATCTTTCCCCTCATATACACGAAAGGCAAATGTGTATCCACTTTCGCTCTCGCACAGTTTGTACAGTTTTATGCCATACTTTGAGCGCTTTGAGGGGATGTATTGTCTGAACCCTAATCTCCCTTTGTATTTCATTAGAGATTCATCTATGGATAAATTTTGTTGGGGGGTATAAACATCCGAAAATTTGTCCTGAAAATGGTCTAGCAGTGGGTGTATTTTATAAAGCCTATCGTATTGGGGGTGATCTCTAGGGTGACAGAGGGTATTGTCACGGAAATGTAAAAATCTCAGCAGTAACTCGTATCTGGCTCTAGGCATGGTTTGGGAGAATACTGGACTAGACATTATTGGGTTGGTGCTCCAGTATGAGCGAATCGATGGCTTCTTTATAATCTCCATGAGCATTGTAAGAGCCCAGAATTTTTTAAGCTCTGGGACATCTGTGGGATGCCAGTCATGCTCCCTGGCTGTATAGCTACCTGGATTGTTATCAATAAATTGGGTAGCATACTGTAACGGACCGTTTCACTTACAAGAGGATAAAACCCAGTTTAGGCGATATCCCCCTTTCCAGATGCACAGGCAGCTACCGCAAACACCACTCTCCCGACTGGAACCACACGAACACTGGGACAGCTGAACAAGAAAAGCAGACATCGGCTTACACTCCCGGCAGTCAGCATACAATCCCATTCCCCCAAAGAACGAGACGACACATCGCTTTGAGGGTTAAGCAGGAACTCTGGACTGGGACACCCAGCCTGGCTTTTATTACAAACAGGTACATACAAGACACTCCCAGGGGGAGGATGAAATTAACCAATCACATGGATGTACCTCCCACACATTTCCTCCCCTTAGATTAGCACTTAACATAATTATACCGTACACCCTTTTCCCCAATTCCTGGATGTACCCCAAATACATATGCTACACCTCCAAAACAGGTATCCCATGATAGCCCTTATTCAGGGGGACAACATATTCAAGAATCAGGTCATTCGGATGAATGGTTCGGGAGATATGAGGTTCCAAAGATTTGACCGACCGCATGGGTAAAGTATCCGAAAACAGTTCCATGCATTTTGGCCCTGCGGTCGGTCACAAACAAGTGAATGAAACAGACGAATTACTGGTGTTATAGAGACTAAGGGGGATTCGCATGAATCCCCTAGTTCGTAAGTTTCTTTCTACCGAACGGCGGGCCGTTCGGTAGTTTCCCCACGAAATCCTGGAAGTCTGGAGGTCTCAGCGGTGTTTGCCTAGTCGAGTGTCCGATTTCAGTTCCAGACACTCGACGGCAAAACACCGCTGTTCGGTAGTTTAAGATGGCCGCCGCCACGTGTTTGTTTCCCGAATGGCGGCCACC
The DNA here is from genome assembly GCF_036172605.1 of Pelobates fuscus. Taxonomy (NCBI): domain Eukaryota; kingdom Metazoa; phylum Chordata; class Amphibia; order Anura; family Pelobatidae; genus Pelobates; species Pelobates fuscus. The sequence goes on from NC_086317.1 coordinate 405,480,463, forward strand.
CAGAGGACAAAGAATACATTACATGGATTGCCAATTACCTGTTTGCAACATTGTTGCAAACGGTAATTGGAGGCACACTTATTCCTGGGTGGTCTGGTTGTTCGGTAGTTTCACTCAATATAATGAATGGAGTGATTCTACTGAACAATGAGATGAATGCTGCATACATATCACCCAGGTTAAACTTAACACATGAATACATATACAATATTACAGGCAGTACACTAGAATATGCTTCACAGTCTTAAAGGGACAGTAGTCCCAAAAGTCCCAATCTGTTCATAGATGATTTTAAAGGGCCGGTAGCAGCAATATAAATTATTACATGCCCAAATAGAGTTTTTATAGAGCAATATGTCCAGGGGCCGTAGTCGCAGGGCAGGAGGCTAGCAACCAGGCCTCTCCAGTTCACAGTGGCGAAGCTGGTTTCGCCACACATACAAGTTAGTCTGGGGAGCAATCTCCTCCCAGATGGTATCCCCTAAAAATAGTTCTACATACTGCATTGGGGAGAAGCCATCCACATTAACATTAATGCCTGCGTTGGCACTAAAAGGGGGGACGTTGGGCTCGGCTAACTGTGGAGGTACCCAGTCCTCCTCCACATTCGGCGTAGCAGAGGAAGCACAGCTTCTTTCTTCAGTCGGCTCACACACAGATGACATGTCGTCTTGACTAGACGTGTCAGAAAACTGACCTGGGTCAAAATCTGACGCAGTGTCAGTGGCGTCAGAGTCTGACGCCAAGAAGGCATATGCCTCCTGCAAGTTATACAGACGCTGCATGTTTTACACACGACTAAAACAAATTACAAACACACAAATTTTTTTTATACTTTTTTTATATATATTTTTTTTTTTTACTAAAACAGACTAAACAGCAATTCCTAAACTAACTCCTGTCACAAAAATCTAATGGAGATTTGGGGGAAGGAAACTGACTGACTAAGACAGACCAAGACAGACCAAGACAGACCAAGACAGACCAAGACAGACCAAGACAGACCAAGACAGACCAAGACAGACCAAGACACAGATTTTTAAAACAAATTTAACCCTTTAAGGGCAAGAAAAAAAAATACAGACAGTACAAATGCACTGCTGTAACAGATCTGGCAGGGAAGGGGTTAAAATTGATTTTTTAATTCACTTTAGATACTGTATAAAGCTCTGGAACACTTCTGCTGCAACAAACTATCACGATCTCTGTCTCTCTCGCCTCACAAAACGCTACAGAGGAGAGAGGGGCAGAGATCACTGTCAAAGTGAGTGTTTGTAACACCCACTTTGACAGCAGCCAATTGTGAGCGATCGCGGATCGCTCACACGCCACAATTGGCTGTTACTATCTGCCTGGGATGTCACTGGGATAGTAACAATTGGCTGTTACTATCTGCCTGGGATGTCTGGCAGATAGTTACAGCATTATACTGGCTGGAGCGATCTTTGATCGCTTCCTGCAGCCCGTTTTTCGCTATGATGGTTCATACCACGATAGGGCAGGGAGTTAAGGGAGAGGTAAGTATAAATACCCTAGTATTCAATTTGATTGGCCCCTGTCATATTCAAGCCCCCAAAACGTGAGTGTATAGGGAATGTGGAATGACAGGGGCCAACGGGAGACCGTTTCAAATTTCGGCTCCCACTGTCCCTTTAAGAGCGCGCCCGAGACGTGCGGCGCGTTCTTTGAGTTAGGCGGTACACGTGACCGCGTCTCGCGGTCAGTTCCCGCCTTCATCTGAACTTCGAGCAAGCCGCGTGCGGCTCGTGCAGGACTGCGCGCGACGGCAACAGCGGACCTCGGCCGGCCCCTGGGTAAGGTAAGTACCGCTACAGGTAGGAATCTAGGACCGAAAGTGGAAACCATTTGTTGTGGGTCGGATAGTATGTTATCTCTACTGTTGACTCGTTTCGGAATATGATAGAGCCAATAGGTAATGATATCTGTGTGGGGATGGTAGTGGATTCTCTGGCCTGAGAAAGGCATAGAAGGCAATATGCATGGCTGGTAATGGCCGACTTGTTAGTATAATTGAATGGTTGTAGATCTAATAGGTCCGATAAGGATGGAAAAATTGGATGGCTATTGGTAATCTCTAAAAGGAACGTAGGGGAATGGATTCCTGAAAACCTCTGAGTATATTCTTGTCTGGTATGATAGCATGAAGTTATGGTAGTTTTGGCCATAGGTTATCCTGTGTCGTTGAATGCCTGTAAAATATATAATTAATGGTGTGTGAGATAGTTTAAGTTTAAGGTGGCAAAAAGAAGCAAAACCTAGGAGAAATGTTATGACACAGGTTGAGCTATGTCGTGTTCCAATGAGATCTTTAAGCCAGGTGAAAAGCTGTGTTATGCGTTCTACAAGTATGGGACGAAAGTGCTAGGTGGGATAGTGCATGCTATGCTGCATGAGTATGTCTAATCCATGATTTTGTCTCTGGAACGAAAGAGTGGCCATGACTGTATGGGCGGCTGTAGGAAGCGTATGATGAACATGCCTGGAATATAAATGAGACAATTGTCAGCAGGGATGTATACCCCCGCCTGGTACATGAAAGTAAAAGAAATGTGATAAGTGGCCAACCAAGTGAGTTCCCCAGAAATATCATGACCTTATGATTGATGAGTGGCGTTTGTTGTGCATAGTTGTCTGAGTAACAATGGATTTATGACCCTGACCATGTTTTACCCCATGCCACAGCAGCTGCTACAATGGGGTAGATCCCCCAAAGGGGCTAAGGTGGTGGAAAAATTTCCAAACTGGATGCCATGGCCAACAGCTCCAAAGCAATCGTTCCCGGTAGATCGCTGCCAAACCCGTGGTAGACGCCGCGTCTGACCATCTGGTTGGAGAAGTGTCATACAATCTTGGAAGGAACATGCTTTTACCATGCCATGTGGTTAAGAAATCATGTGCAGGTCTGCTGTTGCTGGGGTGTCTAGGGACATCCTCTGATCATCATGTTGGAAGTGTGGAAAAAAGGGGAAAGTACTCTGGATGTGAAAGCGTGGTCTTGTGGTATGATTGGCATGGCAAAATTAAGGAACCTGGTAGGAATTGTAGTTCCTTGCAGTTGTAAGTACTAAGCAGGAGGTAGTGATTGATGTAGTTGAGAATGTTCCCTAATTGTCTTGTGGTAACTTGTGTGTATGGATGCCAACTCAAGTCGTATGCCCAGTAATGTGATAATAGTGTCTGGGCCTTCTGTTTCTTATGGGGTACTGGGACGCCCAAGTGGTCAACCAGACTAAGCTGCCGTGAGGCTTCTAGTGAAAAATCTGTTATCATAACCAGCACAGAGTATCTGCAAATATTGATAGTAGGCTAATCTGTAGCCCGAAAGTTGAGCGGGGAAAGGATTGCCCATTTTATGCCATGTAAGTGCGTAGGGTAGATGGTAGCCGTTTACTGTGTTGATGATATTGGTCTTACTTAACCAAGCTTCAACCCATGCTTGAGTGATAGCTGTAAAGGTAGATCAATGGTGTTGTATAGTAAGGAAACTCCTCGGAGGGTATGAGGGAGTTGAGACTTGGGGTAGCGGAGGTGTGTGGTGCCAATAAGTCTATGGTTAGTCTTTGTTTAAGGGAAGATTTCCTTGTGACAATACCAATGTGTTTGTGTTTAGTGCCATGTTGTAAATGATGGAGATTGGAAAACCCAAGTAAAGACCCCTCGGCAAATCTTGGCTATGAGTGTGTTTACAGCCAATGGTTCTGTTGTGCTGACTGTAAGTGAGGGCATGCTATATTCCTTGAATGTGTATTTATGATACCTGTATGGGAGCCCTTTGAAGCTCCAGAGCTTTAGTAAATCTACTACAAGTCTGGAAGGGTGATGAGTCAGTAGTGTTGAAAATGCATTGCTGTGTACAGATGGTGAGTACATTATTTGTAAGTTGTATTGGGACACATGGTTTGTCATGTGCCCTGAACCATTTGAACATATATGCAACAGTCTATATGCAATGCAACTACTAATATCAATTGTCTCTGGTAGTTTAGAGGTGCTGGTACCTGGAGCCTGAGAGTGCTCGTCCATTTGTTTGGGACAAAATCCCTTCTGTATGGGTACCTGCACAAATAAATATCTCTACATATTCCAAATATCAACCCAACAAGGGATGGTCAGTTCCCGATTTACCTGGAATCCCTGGATCTGACCATCACAGATACATCATCATACATATATATGCCTTGTTTCCTCAATGTGCTAGGATCATACGTGCAGGGTTAACGTCTTGTGTGTCATAAGAATTGATTGTACCAGGTAACCGAGTTTCGGTTGGTGCTGGTTGTACAGTAGCGTGAGGGCTGTGGTGACCGACTCGAGATTGTCTGTCATACATTTTTTGGCTCATGAGTTTATGAGTGAGGCTATCATGGCCTGGGTGTCACCTGAGTTGGTGTAGCTGTGCCTTCCCCTGCCTCTGTGTTGTCCGTTGATGTATGGAGGAGTTTGAATAACTCTGTAGGGGATTTGTCGTCTCCTTAGGTCGGTGGTAATGTGTGGGATCATCCAGGATCTGATTGCTGCTGGACTAGCAACATCTCTGCTTGAAGGTGTATCAATTCTAGCCGGGGTGCTAGGAAGAGGTGATTCTTCACCATCTTTTAGAGAAATACTAAAATAACAATAAAGATTGCAATTATTATTTGTCGGTGGTAATGTGTATCTCACAGTTCTTACCACGGCAGACAGACAGCCAGACGTGGTCGCACCAGGAGTTTCCAACCGGGGAACTTCTCAGTCCTGGTCCTGCTTCCTACCTCTGAGCCACAGCAGCTTTATATATCGACATCTGATTCCGGTCCTGTTCATCCTGGCATGTCTACAACACTGGGGGCTGTACCTTGACTTGGCTGTGCTTCACCTGACCCTGATCAGACATCAGCAGGGTATTTAAACACAGCCTCGCCCTGTGATCAGGGTCAAGTCTTTGATCCTGTTGTGTGTTTCGTACATTGTTCCTGTCATTTGATCTGCTTCTTATTATTGACCCCAGCTGCTGACTACGTTTACTCTGACCTCTGGCATCCCTTGACTTCGGCTACTCCTCGTTGTTCCTGTCCTCTGGCATCCTTTGACCTCGGCTATCCCTCGACAATCCTGCTGGTTTAGTCCTTGCCTGTCCTGCGACTTGGTACTTCATCCTGCACAGACCCCATGCACAGACCCACAGGCCAGGTGAATTCTTACCTGACCACCTTGGCCTGTGGCTATCTGCAAGGGTGAGCAACATATCTGCGCTACAGACTCTCAACCCAGGTAAGATCCTGACAGTGTGGGATCATCCAGGATCTGATTGCTGCTGGATTAGCAACATCTCCTCTGCTTGAAGGTGTATCAGTTCTAGCTGGGGTGCTAGGAAGAGGTGATTCTTCACCATCTTTTTGAGAAATACTTAAATAACAATAAAGATTGCAATTATTATTTGTACCCAGGGGTCTTGTACTGGCTTGCTAGCTAAGCCGTAAGGCGAAACGATTAGGCTTGGTGCTTTTTGGTGACTGGTGAGGCCCTGCTAGTTGCCAAGTGGCTTGAGAGGCTCTATCTATGCTTGGCGCAAGGGGATTTTGTGTGGCCACCGAACGTTGTGGCAGGATGTTGGCCTCTCGGTGACAGTAACCAGAAAAAAAGAAGGGGAGTAACAGGTGAGGCCCTCTCTATGATACAATTCGAGGTGGCTAGCTCACGAGTGGCCCGAGGGGTGTATGCCTCCGAGTGTGAGGCGGGGTGTTGGCCTCGCGGGACCACTAACCGAAGCATAATGCAGAGAAAAAAGGGGGTAATACCTATTGAGCCCTAGAACCCTAATTGCCAGTACGCTATTACTATTCCAGGGAAGGTAAGAGATGGATAACTACATGATCAGGTGTATGTACCTGGTAGTAGGGTATTGAACCTGACAATCTGTATAGGTTTTTTAGTAGTAACTGTAACCTGAATGGATAAAACCGTATGGCATAAGGAAATACGTACAGTATATGTGAAAAGTAAAGTGCAGGGATGTGTAAATATTAAACATCGTAGCCATACTGGTTAAATATGTATCAATCTTAACCCATTAAGTGCCGTATGTACAAGTGAAAAAGTGGTCTGTCCCCACCTTGTATGTTGTATGTCCTCTTGCTAGGGGAAAGTCTGTTGTGTGAGCAGCGTGCTGTGAAAAATGTATGTGAACTATATTACCAGTTACGTATATACAGATGCGTCTGCTACTGTGTAATAATATATGTATTTATACCAGATGTTGATATAGTGCTTGCTATGTGAATTGTTGTATGTCTTATTGAAGGGTAGGGGTCAGTGAACATGGTGTTGCAAAATGCAAGTGCACTGGAGATCTGCCGAGTGCCCTAAAGGTGGCAGTGTAGTTGGATACTGATTGGTATGTGAAATGTTGTTTGTCTGTTGACCTATAGGGGTCAGTGTTTTGGTGTTTGTAAAACCCCATGAAAATTGTCAATGTACTTGACAGACCTGTAGGTGGCAGTGTTGGTCTTGATGTGAAATGTAAATTATTGTGAATTAAACCTGAAGTTGAGCCCGTTCTGGAGTTTAATTTATGGTTTATGGTTATGTTTAAAACAATCTTATGTGTAATTTATATTGGCTGGTAATTGTATATGACATGTGAAGACAGTTTTGCTGTTGACCAGTAGGGGTCAGAAATGCTGATTGTATGGTAAAAATACCCTTTAACTCCTTATGGACCAAACTTCTGGAATAAAAGGGAATCATGACATGTCACACATGTCATGTGTCCTTAAGGGGTTAATCCAAACCCGTTTGACAATATAATAATATGTGAACATAATAGCTTAATAACATTCATTGTAACAAACCAAAGTTCTGTTCGTGGGTTGTAAACGCACGAAACGTGTGTGTAGTACAATAGTTAATGCATGAACTAGTTCCCGTTTGGTAGAAAATTGCACGAACTGTGAGCTGGTATGTCAGGGAAACAAAACGAAACGAGCAGTAAGATTTGAAATGCACGCACAGAATTGCCAAGTATTTTTAGGCAATTGAAACAGAATGTGTTCCCATTCGGGAGTATGCTAATGCTCGAAATGAGCCAGTGACAGATATAAACAAGTGAGTTTAAACGAATGATATGCATGAACATGCAATGGTTTTAGACAGACAAAATGCAGCCGTAAAGTGAGGACCTGACCCGTGCATGGTGCCGTGGGACTGATGCCTGGCCTAACAGGTAGGTCGACTTACGGTTTGTGAGTCACTTGGGCCCCATCCACGGCGATGGATTCAAGAAAGAAGGTGGTAGGCCAGAAAAGCCTGTGGCTGGATTCCTGACACAGCTCAGCTTAGAAAACCTCATGGAGTAATCAGGTAAAATGGCGTCTGGATGCCCCGGAAGTGGAAATCATTCTGATGCTGACCTCAAGCGATATGAGTCAGGTAAGGAGTGTCCCTTAAATAGGGGAGTGAATTAATTTAAGCCCCTCCCACAAATACAGGCCAAACGGCCTTAATACATATGTATGTATGTATGTGTATATTTGTATGTATGTGTATAATTCGAGGACGTACAATTAAAGGTATGTAGTTTGATAAGGACCAAAGTCGGTTGAGGTGTGCCGAAACCGACGAGAGGTCAGGCATGAAATAGAGGGCCCACCTGGTACATTGATGTAAATAATAAGGGGTGAGGTGGGAGGGGAACTTCGAAACGGCGACGATAGGTAAGCTGGGATTTACTGGGGGTTTAAATAGGAAAATAACCCCTCCCACAACTTCAGGCATTTTGCCTTCCATTTGTGTACGGGGTAATTCGAGGACGTACAATTAAAGGTATGTAGTTTGATAAGGACCAAAGTCGGTTGAGGTGTGCCGAAACCGACGAGAGGTCAGGCCTGAAATAGAGGGCAAAAATATAAGACAAGATTAATTTCACAATTAGTAAACATTTAGTCACATTATGGAAAAGACCGTCTGACTATCTTGGGTTAGGAATGTTCCTATTGTAAACCTACTTCCCATATTTCTACTTACGTGTGTCGTAACCCTCCCATTAGAGGCTATTGTTGTATTGACATGGAATGCGTGGCCCGAGTAGGAGGATTAAGGCCTGGGTGGAGTATTAAAGTAACAAATATCACAGTTATTAAAGACAGTTAGAGACCTGGCTAACCTAGATTTTTTTGATAAATTTATGGAACCGGGCACAATTTAAATTGCGCGACTGATGAGTTATGGTATGAGGAGTAGTTAATGTAACGATTGTTGCTTTCTGAATTCTTGACGTACGGGTGAAGGTCGAATGTTTCTGACCGCAGGATTCTTTCTTTGTACTCAAGAAATCATAGAAAGCCAAACAAGCTGCTAACTTAAATTTCTATGTTAGTAGGTTATTAAAGGGAGGCTTAATAGCTAACGTGAAAACTGCCCCATAGACTGTACTGTTGAAAGGGAGTGAATTGGCTGATTTGTGGAGTTTACATCTCTGACAGCTGTCAGCGCCTTTACTGAATAAGAAAGGAAAGGGGAGCTGTTGGGGTATATTGTCTACATGTAATGTTAAAATTCCTGTAAGTATAGTTACAATAGTATTGAAGGCTAGTTTCAGAGAGATGTGGCAAAAATTGTACAAGCAACCATTTATAATTGGAAGGCACTTATTATCTTGAACCATATACAATACTTACACATATCGTAAGCTGTAGAGTACGTTTGCTTAGTATTAGTAGACAAATCTTACCTGCGTAAAACTCTAACTTAGGCATGATTTAGACCTTTTTTGACCTGCAGCGGATTTCTGGACTGCGTGTTCTTTTGGCTTAACCGTTACGTTTAAGCAAGGTCCGACTTCAGGACTTGAGAAGTGGCTAAGGCGGGGGATACTGCAGGGGACTTGAGATGACAGGGTTAGTGTTTATTAAAGATAGTACGTTACCTGGAGCCATTTCTTGTAGTATGCTGTGAGGAGGGAGGAAACGTAATATGTTTTAACTATGCAAACTCAGATGCCCATTGAATATCTCGTGTAGTAGAGCTGCTAGCCAATGGGTACTAATAGACGAAGATAAGGACTATCCCATAAGAGTTGAGGCCGTGCCGTTAGCCCTGTGTTTGAGAGAGGCCCTACCTATGATTTGGGCCATGTGGACTTGTACTAACTACGCGCAGCAGGGTGTTAACCTCTTGTGGATGAGTGTTAACCTGACCTTACACGTGTGATTAACTGCATTGAACCACAGCGAAAAGGACTGTAACAGGCACCTGATGAAACTAACTGTTGTGATGCGAACCGAAGAATAGAATGCAAAGCCGTGATTCACAGTATGGAAATGTGTGCACAAGAGGAACCTGGAAAGGAGCTTTGATTGTAGTTTAAATTTAAAGATGATATGTGTTCGTATAGTAAATACCCTTTCCTGGCTAATCATGGCAGCATATACACATGGGTTAGCTCCTCCCCTACAGCCGATAGGACAGGAAAACCACCAAGGTTTTAAAAGGAGGCTCCATCCCTAAGGTCCTCAGTCTTTTTCCTGTCCTACAGCCCTTAGGACGTGAGCAATTTGCTCCCTTTACTTACGGACATGTATGTTTTTTTTTATCTTCATTACTTTACTTTACCTGTTTTACTGTAGTACATTATGCAGTTGTGCTTTTATGCTGTGATGCATTTAAGCTTTGATATCTTTAAACTAGTGCATTATACAGCTGTACCTTATTTTTAAGATTGTGGTACATTATGCGGTTGTGCTTTTGCTAGGAAGCATTTAAGCTGTGTGGCATTTAAAACGGTTTCATTTAAATTTGCATTTAATACTGTTGCATGTAATACCGCAAGTCATATGAAACTGCAGTACATTTGGAAAACTGCAGTGCATTTGAAGACTGATATATTTTAAAACTGTGATACATTTTGAAAACTGTGTTACCTTTTATATCTTGAGGCCTTTAGACTGTGGTGCCTTTAAACTTTGACTTTTTGCATGTGGTTGCCTTTTCAACTCCCTTGCAGGCACTTTCGTTATCTATTTTGCTTCCCCTCAGTCCCAGTGATTTATTCCCGGTACCCTGGGTGTTTAGGGGCCATGTATGCTTCAGACAGAGTCCTCTCCCTGGAAGCCTACATGGCCTCTCTAAACAGCAAACACACTCGGAATAGGCCCACATGTGTGCAGTTTGTGCCTTATTGGGCCTAATACAGATGACTTGCATTGTGGGAATACAAGTTGTGGCAGCCATCTTGGATAAGGGCAATTGCCAGAAAGTGCCTAAAATAAAGGGAAAATTACAGTAAACATACCACACTTATTTGGTAAGTATTTGCAGGGTCTCCAGACATGGATAAGTGCTGTCTTCAGCCTGTTTTAAAGCTGTTTTGCTGGTTTCTTATAGAATTTAACAATGCACATTTTTTCTTAATACTTCACCACAGGTAATATTTAGTTATTATTATTTGTCAGGTGTCTGATTCTTCACCAGGATCTGGTTATGAGGAGAAAACAGTGGAAGGAATCGGTTATGCACTGACTTCCTCCAGAAGGTTGGCGCTTCAGCATGACCTATCACTGTGCAGCCACATGACATGCGGGCAGGGCTTACAAAGTAAGTTCCAGAGGCCTTAGGGGTAAGAATAGAGGCCAGGCTTTACCATGTGGAGTAAGTTATTTCCAACCCCAGAACTACACCACCTAAGTTGCACACTTATGGATCATAGGTGGACGCAGACCTGTCCAAAATTTTACGCCTACCATTGCAGGAGGCCAGCCAGCTGTGACTTCCGCTGCTGTTTCTACAAACATGAAATATGTGATTAAAGATCTAAAGGCTACTATGGAGAGAGATATTAAAAGCCAAGATTGAAGAGGCAGTCTGAAGTCTTCAGGTTACAACTGACTTCATCACAGAAACTTCCCTAGATGTAACTAGGATATTCTCTGGATCAAATGGCTTTATCTATAGCAGCTAAGAAAGCATTATGATTCTATTTCTGGGATGATGACTCATCCTCCAAGTCTGACCTCTACACCATTCTATTTGAAGGGGTGGTGCTGTTTGGGGAAACTTTGGATAATTCCATTGAAAAGGCGAATGAGGGCTGCAAGATATTGGTACCTTAGGATGGAAGTTCCAAGGATCCCAGCTCCTCATAGTCTGACCGGAGAACCTCCAGTGACCAGTATTTCTGAGATACATGGAGCTACTGGCCCTGCAGGGAATACTCCAGAGGTGACTCATGGCAGTTGGTAAACCTGCCTTTCAAGGTTCTAATGGAGCTATAACACAGTCGTTTTGCTCTTCAGCAATGAACATATCTCCTCCAGTACTAGGAGCCTAATTTTTCTGATCACACATACCTGGGCTCGTCATACTCTGGAAGCTTGAGTGGTATCCATGGTCCAGATTGATATAGACTGGAGTTTTTTCTTAACGGGCACAGGAGTCTCCATACCAACTGGAGTATTAAGACCAATGAATCAAAAGGTAAAGCACTGAAGGAAGAAGCCTTCTGGACGAAGAGGTGATTTTTTTTTTTAGGTCCCAGAACAAGAGCAGTTCCAGGGACAAGTTTCGCCTCTCATCTGGTGCTAAGAGGAAAAGCACATGAAAGCCTACCCTGGACATAAGAGGGGCCAACAAGAGGCTGAATGTCAGAGTCTTCGGGATGGAGTCAATCAGATCCATATCTCAAGCAATCTGGAAGGATAATTTCCTTACCTCTATATATCTTAAGGATGCTTACTTTCAGTCCAATCTGCAGAGATCTTCGGCATTAGCTCAGAAGAGAACCTACCATTTTGCCTCAATGTGGCCCCAAGAATCTTTATATGTGCTTATAGTGTTATTGAGAGTCCAGAACTCCACCTGGTTCCATTATCTGGAGGATCTACTTCTGATAGCCTCAGAAGGCAGGCACACAGAGGTATATAGTTCTTTCATAACTCCTAAAGTTTGGCTGCTTGATGAATATCAAGAAAAGCAGTTACAGACCAGCTCAGTGGTTGACATTCCCGAGTGGAAAATTCTATGCTCTGCTTTTCCCTATCTCGGGAACAGTTCCACAGATTGTAAAGGTTTTCTCTCCCAGTTTCTTCATTTCTGCTTGGTAACAGCAAGAAAATAGATGCAACTACTAGGAATCCTGGCTTCCACCAGCAGACTTGTCAGATGGACCCAATGGCATCTCTGAATTCCTTACAGATCCTTCCTATCTTGATCTAACAGCCACTTACTATGTCCCCATCAGTGGAGTTACACCTTACCCTGGCAGCTGAAAGAGGGATTAGATCGGAGTTTCCAGTGAACAGAACCTCATTGGTCTATTATTAGCTTGAATTCCAGTTTTTATAAGATTGGTTGCACAGTGTTTGGACCATGTTGCACAATATAAGAGTCATTTTCAAGGTTCTTCTTCACTTCAGAGGCTTGCTGAAGAATGAGTGGGTCCAAATTTGCTCAAATATCAATGCAACTGTATCCTATATTTACCGAGATGGGTCTCACAGATACGTATTGATGGAATTCCAGCCCATAATGATCAGGGCACAGAAGAACAACCAGTGGCTCAGAATACAATGGCTGTTTGCTGGAGCCGAATAACTGTGGACAAGGTGGATTGGCAACCATGTCCTGACGTATCCTCAGGGTTGACGCAGATTGTCTGATACCCTACATAGATCTGATGGCCATTTCTTGGACCTACCAGGTCCAGAAGTATATTTTACATGCTAGGACCAGAATGCTCAGGTTCAGGATACACTGACTCAAATTTAGAATTTTAGTCTGATGTACATATTTTCCTGTTTTCGACTTTCCTAAAAAGGCAATGCAAAAGGTGACAGTGGAAGACCATGTCGACTCTAATTCCTATGATGAATAAGATGATTCTGGAACCTCCAAGGGAAATTCCTGTACGTCCAGACCTATTACAAGGCCCCATGACACACCAGGATCCTCAAGTTCTGGTGTTGATGCGGGAGTCCATATTAGTATAGGCATCCCTGAGACGGTCATTGAGATCCTCTTACAATCCTATACAGGCTTTACTAAGCTTGACATGCTTTTGTCTGTTGGAATTACTCCTCGTTCAGGCCTTGAAAGGTTCTGTGTTATAACACTCTAGAGGAGCACTTAGCTGCACTTTTCTTCATATAGGCATTGATTGAAATCATGCCTCCACTGAGTGTGGTGAAGCCAATATGTGACGTACCACTGGTCTCACGGGCCCTGACTGAACCATTATTCGATCCTCTAGAAGGAGGATGGTGGTAGCACAGAAAGTGCTGGTGGCTGGTACCCCAGCAAGGAAAATGGGTGAACTCCAGGCTTGATCCTGTGAACCCCCTTTCACTACTTTTCAACAGATATGGTCGTCTTGCATTTGGCACCTGAAGATCCTGCCTATGGTGAATGCTTATCTGTCATTCTCTACCTGTACTGAAGGGTACCGATTGAGCGTTGATATCCCTGGTGCTTTGCTTCATGTAAGCAACAATTGAACTCAAGCCTCCGCTGAGGTTGTTGAAACCAATATGTGACGTACCACTGGTCTCACAGACTCTGACTGAACTTCTAGCAGAAGCCCAGACGTTGCTGTTGCTGGTGACTGGTACCTCAGCAAGGTAAATGTGTGCACTTAGTTGCACTTTGCTTCATATAGGCATTGAATGAAATCAAGCCTCCACTGAGTGTGGTGAAGCCAATATGTGATGTACCACTGGTCTCACGGGCCCTGACTGAACCATTATTTGAACCTCTAGAAGGTGCTTCCATGGTGGTAGCACAGAAAGTGCTGGTGGCTAGTACCCCAGCAAGGAAAATGGGTTAACTACAGGCTTGATCATGTGTACCCCCATTCACTGAATTTCAACAGGATATGGTTGTCTTGCATGTAGCACCAGAGATCCTGCCTAAAGTGAGAGCCTTTCAATGCCATTCTCTACCTGTACCAAAGGATTTGGGGCATTCTCCACTAGTACTGTTACAGCATCTCGTGGGCTTCCATGGCAATGGTCTCTGCTGAAACTTTGTAAAGTTGGCATTTGGGCCTCTTTGGACTAGTTTGTCCTGCATTACATATTGGACATTGAAGCAATTAATGAGGCACAATTTGGACGTCACGTCCGTTCTCTACCTGTGCTGGAGGGTGTACGGGCACTCTCCTCTCATGCTGTTGCAGCATCATGGGTTGCCATGGCAATGGTTTCTGCTGACACTTTGTGTTATTTAGCATTTGAACCTCTTTAGACACGTTTGTCTGGCATGCACAATTTGGTACTCAAGTTCATTCTTCTATCTATGTTGAATTATTCTGATTATTGGTATTCCCCATGTGTATATGCTGCCATGATTAGCCAGGAAAGTGGAAAATGTATTCATACTTACCGTAATTTTCTTTTCCTGGCTATTATTCATGGCAGCATATACTTCCCACCCATTAATGTCTCTATTTATGTACTGTAGAGCTTGTAAACTGACTGAGGAGGACCTTAGGGATGGAGCCTCCTTTTAAAACCTTGGTGGTTTTCCTGTCCTATCGGCTGTAGGGGAGGAGCTAACCCATGTGTATATGCTGCCATGAATAATAGCCAGGAAAAGAAAATTACGGTAAGTATGAATACATTTTCCACTATAATAGTTACTTGGTAGGCTTGGGATCGTAAATGTTTGTATTATACGATGCTTATGGTGTTACTTCCTAAACCGAAACATATAGCATGACCGAAAGTTACTCCTGATGGACTTCTTGAACTTAAATAAAGTGAAACGTATGCAACGTTAAATGCGTGATGAATGAATTGAATGCGCATGGAGGACCCTGTGAATGTCCAGCGTGCAGACAAGTCCCTATTAGTTGTTTAAGGATTTGAATGGTATTCGTTTGGTCGTAATGAAGGCAGAGTGATGCCTCGATGTTTGATATGAAACAAGTGGGAATTCTGTTTACCCGGTCTTATTAGATTGCTAATGCTTATCCTGCATTGCTAGTATAATTGACGTCGACGTGATAATTAAGTGATAGTATGAGTCAACATATGGTAATTTAGAACTCAATGTACTAAATGCCCCTAATGGGTTGCAATGTAATAAATAGTATATCTGTAATGCATGAATCTGGAAGCAGTCACTGTATGTAAGTAAGCGTCTTGAGGACCTGACGATGGTCCAATACAAGGCCTAACCTGTACAACATGTAACGTGAAAGGCAACGTGAGACCCAACAAACGTATTTAACCGAATATATGTAAGAAAATGCCTGAAACAAATTCTTGGAGGAACTGCTGGTCTTGGTTTCTACTAGCTTGACCTGGGCACGTAGTGTATGTGGTATGATAGGATCACCAGCGAGTGACGAGTTGGGGTAATATATATTTGGGTATCCTTGTACTGCTATATCTAAGCATCTAGCAGACCCTTAGCCCGTAAGTGATGACGTATTGAAAGCATAGGATTAGCCTTGTATGATAGTTCTGACATACTGTTTGTATTACTGTAAGAGTATTTAACTCACAATCGAAACCAAAGCGGGAAATAAAGCGCTAGGATACCTGATTTGGTTATTGGATCGAAAACAGAGATTATGCGTGACGGGTCTGTAGTATGCCGCCCCCCCCCCAGCTTACTAGGAGTGTGAGTGTGTGTGTGTGTGTGTGTGCTGGCTTACCAGCTAGTGCCGCAATGCGGCGAAACAATTACTCTAGGTTGGTGACAGGTGAGGCCCTGCTATTTGCCAAGCGGCTTGAGAGGCTCTATCTATGCGTTGGCGCGAGGGGGTAGCGTGGCCACTGAACGTTGTGGCGGGGTGTCGGCCTCTCGGTGAAAGTTAAACATAAGATAGAATGGGAGTGACAGATGAGGCCCTCTCTATGCCACAATGCGAGGCGACTAGCTATGATTTGGCCCGAGGGGCATAGTACCTCCAAGTATGAGGATGGGTGTTGGCCTCGCGGGACCACTAACCTATGGGGAAGAAGCCAGGGGGAATAATAACTAGTGGACACCTAGGAACCTGACAGCCAGCCGTTGCTAACTAAGAGGGAAGGTTAGTTAGAGAGAGAGAGAGAGAGAGAGAGGACATACCACGGAACGAAACGTGGGTGGTAATGAGTTAGGATCGTATGGCTTGACCGAAACTGGAGTGCCCTGCGAGCATGTCAGGGTCCAGATGGTCGGGACGTATAAACTAGAATGCGTGTATGATTGTATGTATGGCCCTCGGGGCTCGTGGTGCCATATCGTGGCCTTGTTTTATAATGTACAATAAACAAAGTATGGAGAGACTAATTAACAGAAAGCATAACCATCTGGGTGCTAATCCTCATTGGTATTCCCTCAAATACCCATATAAATAGTAATCTAGATTACTTGTTTTATAATGTAACACGAGTTTATATATATATATATATATATTTGTGTAAGGGGCAAATAGCCGTATATGGAGTAAGGATCCAGCATAAGCGTAGGATAGTATAAAGGGAGCAAGTCGGTTGTGGTGTGCCGAGACCGACGATACGGTAGGCCTGTAAATAAAGAGGGCCCACCAAGGAGTAAGAAAGTAAATGGAAAGAAAAGAGAAAGTGTTGAAATGAGGAGTGGGTGGGAGGGTCATTCTGATGCTGCCCTCAAGTGATATGAGTCAGGTAAGGGGTGTCCCTTATATAGGGGAGTGAATTAATTTAAGCCCCTCCCACAAATACAGGCCAAACGGCCTTAATACTTGTGTAAGGGGCAAATAGCCGTATATGGAGTAAGGATCCAGCATAAGCGTAGGATAGTATAAAGGGAGCAAGTCGGTTGTGGTGTGCCGAGACCGACGATACGGTAGGCCTGTAAATAAAGAGGGCAAAAATGAATAATCAAAGATTTAATACAGTCAACAAATATATACAAATTAACCAGACATTTCCTTAAATGCATTACAGTATTTAATTCCTGGAAGAAATTTGAAGGTAGGAATCTAGGACCGAAAGTGGACACCATTTGTTGTGGGTAGGATAGTATGTTATCTCTACTGTTGGTCCGTGTTGACTCGTTTCGGAATGTGGTAGAGCCAATAGGTAATGATATATGTGTTTACGTACGTGGGATCGTTGAAGACAATGATCTGTCTGAGTGGTGGTGATGGTAGTGATTCTCTGGCCCGAGAAAGGCATAAAAGGCAACGTGCATGGCTGGTAATGGCCGACTTGGTAGTATAATTGAATGGTTGTAGATCTAATAGGTCCGATAAGGATGAAAAGTTGGATGGCTATTGGTAATCTCTGAGAGTATCGTGGGGGAATGGATTCCTGAAAACCTCTGAGTATATTCTTGTCTGGTATGATAGCATGAAGTTATGGTAGTTTTGGCCATAGGTTATCCTGTGTTGTTGAATGCCTGTAAAATATATAATTAATGGTGTGTGAGATAGTTTAAGGTGGCAAAAAGAAGCAAAACCTAGGAGAAATGTTATGACACAGGTTGAGCTATGTTGTGTTCCAATGAGATTCTTTAAGCCAGGTAAAAAGCTGTGTTATGTGTTTTACAAGTATGGGGTGAAAGTGCTAGATGGGATAGTGCATGCTATGCTGCATGAGTATGTCTAATCCATGATTTTGTCTCTGGAACAAAAGAGTGGCCGTGACTGTATGGGCGGCTGTAGGAAGTGTATGATGAACATGCCTGGAATATAAATGAGACAATTGTCAGCAGGGATGTATACCCCCATCTGGTACATGAAAGTGAAATGTGATAAGTGGCCAACCAAGTGAGTTCCCCAGAAATATCATGACCTTATGGAGGAGTAGTGGCGTTTGTTGATGATATGATATGTGCCTAGTTGTCTGAGTAACAACGGATTTATGACCCTGACCATGATTTACCCATGCCACAGCAGCTGCTACAATGGGGTAGATCTCCCAAAAGGGTTGAGGTGGTGGAAAAATTTCCAAACCTGGATGCCATGGCCAACAGCTCCAAAGCAATTGTTCCCGGTAGATCACTGCCAAACCCGTGGTAGACGCCGCATCTGACCATCTGGTTGGAGAAGTGTCAGACAATCCTGGAAGGAACATGCTTTTACCATGCCAAGTGGTTAAGAAACCCCCCCCCACCCCATGTGCAGGTATGCTGTTGCTGAGGTGTCTAGGGACATCCTCTGATCGTCATGTTGGAAGTGTGGAAAAAAGGGGAAAGTACTCTGGATTTGAAAGCGGGGTCTTGTGGTATGATTGGCATGGCAAAATTAAGGAACCTGGTAGGAATTGTAGTTCCTTGCAGTTGTAAGTACTAAGCAGGAGGTAGTGATTGATGTAGTTGAGAATGTTCCCTATTTGTCTTGTGGTAACTTGCGTGTATGGATGCCGACTCAAGTCATATGCCCAGTAATGTGATGATAGTGTCTGAGCCTTCTGTTTCTTATGGGGTACTGGGATGCCCAAGTGGTCAACCAGACTAAGCTGCCGTGAGGCTTCTAGTGAAAAATATGTTATCTTTGATCAACAAGAAGTCTTCTAGATAGTGTATGACTAAGGCCTCTGGATATGTTATCATAACCAGCACAGAGTATCTGCGAATATCAATAGTGGGCTAATCTGTAGCTCGAAAGTTGAGCAGGGAAAGGATTGCCCAAATTATGCCATGTAAGTGCCAGTGTGTAGGGTAGATGGTAGCCGTTTACTGCGTTGATGATATTGGTCTTACTTAACCAAGCTTCAACCCATGCTTGAGTGATAGCTGTAAAGGTAGATCAATGGTGTTGTATAGTAAGGAAACTCCTCGGAGGGTATGAGGGAGTTGAGACTTGGGGTAGCGGAGGTGTGTGGTGCCAATAAGTCTATGGTTAGTCTTTGTTTAAGGGAAGATTCCTTGTGACAATACCAATGGGTTTGTGTTTGGTGCCATGCTGTAAATGGTGGAGATTGGAAGACCCCTCTGCAAATCTTGGCTATGAGTGTGTTTACAGCCAAAGGTTTTGTTGTGCTGACTGTAAGGGAGGGCATGCTATATTCCTTGAAGGTGTGTTTATGATACCTGTATGGGAGCCCTTTGAAGCTCCAGAGCTTTAGTAAATCTACTACAATTCTGGAACGGTGATGAATCAGTAGTGTTGAAAATGCATTAGTGTGTACAGATGGTGAGTACGTTATTTGTAAGTTGTATTGGGACACATGGTTTGTCATGTGCCCTGAACCATTTGAACATATATGCAACAGTCTATATGCAATGCAACTACTCATATCAATGGTCTCTGGTAGTTCAGAGGTGCTGGTACCTGGAGCCTGAGAGTGCTCGTCCATTTGTTTGGGACAAACTCCCTTCTGTATGGGTACCTGCACAAATAAACATCTCTACATATTCCAAATGCCAACCCAACCAAGGGATGGTCAGTTCCCAATTTACCTGGAATCCCTGGATCTGACCATCACCGATACATCATCATACATATATATGCCTTGCTTCCCCAATGTGTTGGGATCATACGTGCAAGGTTAACGTCTTGTGTGTCATAAGAATTGATTGTACCAGGTAACCGAGTTTCGGTTGGTGCTGGTTGTAGAGTAGCGTGAGGCCCAGCCTTGTGAGGGCTGTGGTGACCGACTCGAGATTGACAGTCTATCATAATTTTTTTTTTTTGGCTCATGAGTTTATGAGTGAGGCTAGCATAGCCTGGGTGTCACCTGAGTTGATGTAGCTGGGCCTTCCCCTGCCTCCGTGTTGTCCGTTGATGTATGGAGGAGTTTGAATAACTCTGCTTTCCTTGCTGTAGCAGGGTAGGGGATTTGTCACCTCCTTAGGTCGGTGGTAATGTGTGGGATCATCCAGGATCTGATTGCTGCTGGACTAGCAACATCTCCTCTGCTTGAAGGTGTATCAATTCTAGCCAGGGTGCTAGGAAGAGGTGATTCTTCACCATCTTTTGGAGAAATACTTAAATAACAATAAAGATTGCAATTATTATTTGTACCCAGGGTTCTTGTACTGGCTTGCTAGCTAAGCCGTAAGGCGAAATGATTAGGCTTGGTGTTTTTTTTTTTTTTTTTAGTTTTTTGGTGACTGGTGAGGCCCTGCTAGTTGCCAAGTGGCTTGAGAGGCTCTATCTATGCTTGGCGCGAGGAGATTTTGTGTGGCCACTGAATGTTGTGGCAGGATGTTGGCCTCTCGGTGACAGTAACCAGAAAATAGGAAGGGGAGTGACAGGTGAGGCCCTCTCTATGATACAATGTGAGGCAGCTAGCTCATGAGTGGCCCGAGGGGGGTATGCCTCCGAGTGTGAGGCGGGGTGTTGGCCTCGCGGGACCACTAACCGAAACATAATGCAGAGAAAAAAGGGGGTAATACCTATTGGGCCCTAGAACCCTAATTGCCAGTACACTATTACTATTCCAGGGAAGGTAAGAGATGAATAACTACGTGAGCAGGTGTATGTACCTGGTAGTATGGTATTGAACCTGACAATCCGTATAGGTTTTTAGTAGTAACTGTAACCTGAATGGATAAAACCGTATGGCATAAGGAAATGTGGCATAGACCAAGCTTATCTTAATACGTACAGTATATGTGAAAAGTAAAGTGCCGTGATGTGTAAATATTAAACATCGTAGCCATACTGGTTAAATATGTATCAATCTTAACCCATTAAGTGCCGTATGTACAAGTGAAAATGTGGTCTGTCCCCACCTTGTAAGTTGTATGTCCCCTTGCTAGGGGAAAGTCTGTGTGAGCAGCGTGCTGTGAAAAATGTATGTGAACTATATTACCAGTTACGTATATACAGATGCGTCTTCTACTGTGTAATAATATATGTATTTATACCAGATGTTGATATAGTGCTTGCTATGTGAATTGTTGTATGTCTTATTGAAGGGTAGGGGTCAGTGAACATGGTGTTGCAAAATGCAAGTGCACTGGACATCTGCCGAGTGCCCTATAGGTGGCAGTGTAGTTGGATACTGATTGGTATGTGAAATGTTGTTTGTCTGTTGACCTATAGGTGTCAGTGTTTTGGTGTTTGTAAAACCCCATGAAAATTGACAACGTACTTGACAGACCTGTAGGTGGCAGTGTTGATAGAACCACTGTTGGTCTTGATGTGAAATGTAAATTAAACCTGAAGTTGAGCTCGTGCTGGAGTTTAATTTATGGTTTATGGTTATGTTTAAAACAATCTTATGTGTAATTTATATTGGCTGGTAAATTGAATATGACATGTGAATACAGTTTTGCTGTTGACCAGTAGGGGTCAGAAATGCTGATTGTATGTTAAAATACCCTTTAACCCCTTAAGGACCAAACTTCTGGAATAAAAGGGGATCATTACATGTCACACATGTCATATGTCCTTAAGGGGTTAATCCTACCGTTTGACAGATAGGAGTCAGTATAAAAGCAAAAATGCTGTAGTTAGTTTGTTTGCTTATGAAGTGAAATAAAGTCTGAGAAGCCTGTAGTATACCAATTGACCGGTAGGGGTCAGCATGTAGGCGAAAATGCTGTGGTTTGTTGGTTTGTACATGAAATGCAATAATGTCTGAGAAGCCTGTAGTACACTGAATGACCGGTAGGGGTCAGTGTGTAGGCACAAATGCAGTGGTTCGTTGGTTTGTACATGAAATGCAATAATGTCTGAGAAGCCTGTAGTGCACTGAATGACTGGTAGGGGTCAGTGTGTAGCTGAAAATGCAGGGGTTTATTGTTTTGTACATGAAAAGCAAAAACGCCCTAGAAGCCTGTAGTACACCGGATGACTGATAGGGGTCAGTGTGTAGGTGAAAAATGCAGTGGTTTGTTAGTTTGTAAATGAAATGCGATAATGTCTGAGAAGCCTGTAGTACACCAAATGACTGATAGGGGTCAGTGTGTAGGTGAAAAATGCAGTGGGTTGTTGGTTTGTACATGAAATGCAATGATGTCTGAGAAGCCTGTAGTACACTGAATAACCGGTAGGGGTCAGTGTGTAGGCACAAATGCAGTGGTTCGTTGATTTGTACATGAAATGCGATAATGTCTAAGAAGCCTGTAGTATACCAAAAACCGGTAGGGGTCAGTGTGTAGGTGAAAATGCAGTGGTTTATTGGTTTGTACATGAAAATGCAAAAAACGTCTAAGACGCCTGTAGTACACCAAATGACCGATAGGGGTCAGTGTGTAGGTGAAAAATGCGGTGGTTGGTTGGTTTTTACATGAAATGCAATAATGTCTGAGAAGCCTGTAGTACACTGAATGACCGGTAGGGGTCAGTGTGTAGGCGAAAATGCAGTGGTTTGATGGTTTGCACATGAAATGCAATAATGTCTGAAAAGCCTGTAGTACACCGAATGACCGGTAGGGGTCAGTGTGTAGGCGAAAATGCAGTGGTTCGTTGGTTTGTACATGAAATGCGATAATGTCTAAGAAGCCTGTAGTACTACCAAAGACCAGTAGGGGGTTTAAACGAATGATATGCATGAACTTGCAATGGTTTTAGAACAGACAAAATGCAGCCGTAAAGTGAGGACCTGACCCGTGCATGGTGCCGTGGGACTGATGCCTGGCGTAACGGGTAGGTTGACTTACGGTTTATGAGTCACTTGGACACCATCCACGGTGATGGATTGAAGAAAGAAGGTGGTAGGCCGGAAAAGCCTGTGGCTGGATTCCTGACACAGCTCTGCTTAGAAAACCTCATGGAGTAATCAGGTAAAATGACGTCTGGATGACCCGGAAGTGGAAATCATTCTGATGCTGACCTCAAGTGATATGAGTCAGGTAAGGGGTGTCCTTTATATAGGGGAGTGAATTAATTTAAGCCCCTCCCACAAATACAGGCCAAACGGCCTTAATACATATATATATTATTTTTTTATTTTTTTATATGCGGATCTTGTTCATAGTACTGTTAAAAACGCGTACTTGCCTTTGCCGAGGCTTGTTCACCAGAACTGCAGTGTGAACTTAAATGCACTTGTCTAGTAACATATGTGCTTGTCTGCGCAGGTGTACAAGGCAAGGTAATCAGGCAATGATAGGACTTAATGCAACGCTGAATATGTCAGGATCTTTAAATAGGTTTAGTAATGTAATGCGCGGCATAATTGTCAAGTATGCATAGCTGTGTTTATTCAAGCGTGTGCTGATGAATGTAAGATGTGCATAACAGTCAGAGCATCTGCGTTTATACTGAGGATGACCAATAATAATGTTGACCTTGTGTGCCCTACCCATTTATTTTTAAGACATCTAACTTTCATACTTACTTAAATTTACTTTTCAAACGTATTTGGACCTTGAGAGCATGGTGACTTCTTCCCTATCTAAAATGTATATATACTCATAAAACAAACAAAAGGACATCAAAACAATATAACCACAAATAAAAACACATTTTTGTAAAAGCATCTTGAAAGTAAGTGTGTTTAAATAGACATCATAAGGTTATCTATCTATATTGAGTATAAGCATGACATTCAGTATATTGAGATATACGAACTTGATTCCTAAAATGAAAGGAGAGAAATGAATTATACCGACGGAACATTCCCTCGCTTTTGTAAGAATTTGGCGTGAGCAGCATTAATGTAATCATGAAACGAAAGCTATTCATGTACTTCTCCACACGGAAGACATCGGCAATAGAGTATGTGAATAGGAACTAACAAATAAATTTTGAATGTAGTTTAACTTGCGAACTGACCTTAGTAACAGAGTTTCAAACGAACGGTATAAACAATGATTTGTCAAACTGCCGTAATGACGTGATTACCAGACACCCAGGATTGTGATACTTGAAATATACGAACGCTGGGGACCTAGCTGAACATTGTTTTACAACCGCATGAAAGATTTTTTAAAACAGCTGAACCCTAATGTACGAAATATGTGGTGAATCTTGAAACCAATAACATGTATCTGTAAATTTTTAGGCGCGAACAGTAATGACCTGATGCTTCTGTGATACAGCTTAGGGAGAGGAAAAACGCACAACTAATATACAAAATGCCGTACTTTTGGATGAAGTGAAACATTGTTTCAATAGGTTATAACGAGAGAGAGAGAGAGAAACGGATACACTTATCGAGTGAAATCCCTGGCCATGTAGCCATTTGTAAAGGATTAGGTATAAGATTTCCTACAGTACCTGCTTTTATAATATCTCTAATGTGCCTTCAAGGGCTACCCTGAATAAGAAGCCTGACCCTAATCTACAGTTACTAGATATACAGCCGCCCAACGAATATCTACTAAGATAAAGTCCGGTATCTAGGCAGACTTGAAAGTTATAGAGCAGAGCAAACTAAGCATTAGGTGGCTGAAATCAGCATGTGAGTGATACAAGTGGTACGAGCATCTAAAAGTGTAAACACTAGCAGCTCGAGATCTTTGTTAGATCTCCTGAACAAGTCTCAAAGTTACAGGACAGCATGGAAAGGGTTAAGTGAAAGGAAAGCTACACGTTTGATTGAGGTTGTGGGCTTGGCGTTCGTTAGTACAAAAACCGAATGCGGAAAAAATTGCCGAACAGGGATAGTGCATATGAAGCCCTTATACTGAACTTTTAATTATATACAGTTTAAAGAAAAGTCGAACGGCGGGAATAGCCCGAACGCGGATATTCTCGACGGTTACCTGGTGTTCGTTAGTTTGCGAGTTTCTGTGCGAACAGCGGTTGGCGGGAAGCCGCGAGGAATGACGGGACCGGAAGCGCGCGAGGACCCGGAAGTTGTCGAGAGGGGGCGAGCAGGTCAGAACTTCGAAACGGCGACGATAGGTAAGCTGGGATTTACTGGGGGTTTAAATAGGAAAATAACCCCTCCCACAACTTCAGGCATTTTGCCTTCCATATATATATATATATATATATATATATATATATATATATATATATATATATATATATATATATATATATATATATATATATATATATATATATATAGAGAGAGAGATCGAAGGTAGGAAAAGCACTCCAAGGACTTCTTTCAATGTAGAAAATAAGTAAATTTTATTCGGCAACTGCCATAAGAACTCAACGTTTCAGTCCTGTGTCAGGACTTTCGTCAGGATCCTGACGAAAGTCCTGACACAGGACTGAAACGTTGAGTTCTTATGGCAGTTGCCGAATAAAATTTACTTATTTTCTACATTGAAAGAAGTCCTTGGAGTGCTTTTCCTACCTTCGATCTCTATATAATTTGCTGACAAGCACCGGGCTATACCTACATCCTTACAGGAGTGCAAGCATTGGACAATTTTATATATATATATATATATATATATATATATATATATAAACAAGGTCAGGAGGGCTGCACTCACCTAAACATGCATTTATTCACGGATTTATTACAGGGTGCTACTGGGACCAAAATACAAAATACGCAAACCAGTGCACTCGCTTATTAACTAAACAGTGATTTCAAATCCTACATAGTACTATTTAAAAACACCTCACCTAGGTAACAAATAATGGGGGTTTGGTTACATTATATGATCATACATTGCATAAGCCTGCCAACTGCATCAAAGTACCCCATTCTTGGCAGGTCCTACTCTAGCAGCCTAATGCTTGCTCTTATGAGATTAATCCACTTACTTGGGAAATGCTTCCTTACTGGGACTCTCTGCAAGTCAAGGCTAAATAGGATCCTGGCATTAGGCTGCTAGAGTAGGACCTGCCAAGAATGGGGTACTTTGATGCAGTTGGCAGGCTTATGCAATGTATGATCATATAATGTAACCAAACCCCCATTATTTGTTACCTAGGTGAGGTGTTTTTAAATAGTACTATGTAGGATTTGAAATCACTGTTTAGTTAATAAGCGAGTGCACTGGTTTGCGTATTTTGTATTTTGGTCCCAGTAGCACCCTGTAATAAATCCGTGAATAAATGCATGTTTAGGTGAGTGCAGCCCTCCTGACCTTGTTTATAATTATAGGGGTCTAGGCCAACCCCTGGGTTTTGCACCCCTCCCTGCCACAGGTGTCTCATTCCAGGATCCTATTTAGCCTTGACTTGCAGAGAGTCCCAGTAAGGAAGCATTTCCCAAGTAAGTGGATTAATCTCATAAGAGCAAGCATTAGGCTGCTAGAGTAGGACCTGCCAAGAATGGGGTACTTTGATGCAGTTGGCAGGCTTATGCAATGTATGATCATATAATGTAACCAAACCCCCATTATTTGTTACCTAGGTGAGGTGTTTTTAAATAGTACTATGTAGGATTTGAAATCACTGTTTAGTTAATAAGCGAGTGCACTGGTTTGCGTATTTTGTATTTTGGTCCCAGTAGCACCCTGTAATAAATCCGTGAATAAATGCATGTTTAGGTGAGTGCAGCCCTCCTGACCTTGTTTATAATTATAGGGGTCTAGGCCAACCCCTGGGTTTTGCACCCCTCCCTGCCACAGGTGTCTCATTCCAGGATCCTATTTAGCCTTGACTTGCAGAGAGTCCCAGTAAGGAAGCATTTCCCAAGTAAGTGGATTAATCTCATAAGAGCAAGCATTAGGCTGCTAGAGTAGGACCTGCCAAGAATGGGGTACTTTGATGCAGTTGGCAGGCTTATGCAATGTATGATCATATAATGTAACCAAACCCCCATTATTTGTTACCTAGGTGAGGTGTTTTTAAATAGTACTATGTAGGATTTGAAATCACTGTTTAGTTAATAAGCGAGTGCACTGGTTTGCGTATTTTGTATTTTGGTCCCAGTAGCACCCTGTAATAAATCCGTGAATAAATGCATGTTTAGGTGAGTGCAGCCCTCCTGACCTTGTTTATAATTATAGGGGTCTAGGCCAACCCCTGGGTTTTGCACCCCTCCCTGCCACAGGTGTCTCATTCCAGGATCCTATTTAGCCTTGACTTGCAGAGAGTCCCAGTAAGGAAGCATTTCCCAAGTAAGTGGATTAATCTCATAAGAGCAAGCATTAGGCTGCTAGAGTAGGACCTGCCAAGAATGGGGTACTTTGATGCAGTTGGCAGGCTTATGCAATGTATGATCATATAATGTAACCAAACCCCCATTATTTGTTACCTAGGTGAGGTGTTTTTAAATAGTACTATGTAGGATTTGAAATCACTGTTTAGTTAATAAGCGAGTGCACTGGTTTGCGTATTTTGTATTTTGGTCCCAGTAGCACCCTGTAATAAATCCGTGAATAAATGCATGTTTAGGTGAGTGCAGCCCTCCTGACCTTGTTTATAATTATAGGGGTCTAGGCCAACCCCTGGGTTTTGCACCCCTCCCTGCCACAGGTGTCTCATTCCAGGATCCTATTTAGCCTTGACTTGCAGAGAGTCCCAGTAAGGAAGCATTTCCCAAGTAAGTGGATTAATCTCATAAGAGCAAGCATTAGGCTGCTAGAGTAGGACCTGCCAAGAATGGGGTACTTTGATGCAGTTGGCAGGCTTATGCAATGTATGATCATATAATGTAACCAAACCCCCATTATTTGTTACCTAGGTGAGGTGTTTTTAAATAGTACTATGTAGGATTTGAAATCACTGTTTAGTTAATAAGCGAGTGCACTGGTTTGCGTATTTTATATATATATATATATATATATATATACTATAAATTGAAAAAATACAAATATGAACGCTAACTTTGGCAAGTGTTTGTGGTTAAGTGGCCACTATAAAAGACTGGACATACCCCATTTCGAATATTGTGAGTTGTCTACGTTTACAAATGGTATGCCATGATGGAGTTAATTTTCATTCCTGGGCTGCTACGGTCTCATAAGCAACATAGGACCAGCAAACCAATCTGGCAAATTTCAATCTGCAAACATGGAAAAGGGGAAAGCCCTACATTTGACCGCTGTAAGTTTTTAAAAAGCAATAAAACCTGTACATTGGGGGCACTGTTGTACTTGGGAGATGTTGCTGTACACGTATTAGGGTGTTCTTTGTCAGTAACACCTAACAAGAACTGAGGATCCATGCCTAAAGTACAATGTGAGAGAAAAATAACACAAAAAAATTACTACCCAAATGTTTGACAAAGACTGGTGATAAAATTAGTGCATGGAAAGTGTTAAAATACCACAATTTGAAATACCCTAGGGTTTCTACTTTAAAAAAATATATGGCTTGATTGGGGTAAATTATATTGGCCAGCTTAAAAAATGTCCCAAAAAGGTGGCTTCCCTGGGGTCCAGTGTGCTGGCTGGGGTAGTTGGGAGTTATCCTCTGGCAGTCCCGGCCTGACCCCCTCCTCACTGTCTCCACCACTTCCGCGGCTGAAGTCTCTGTGGGAGGAAGTGACTGGCTGGCTGTCATTTCCTCCCAGTCTGCCAATAAGCAAGGGGCCCAGTTGTGCTGTTATGGGCCCCTGCTGACAAATGCCTACCAGGTGACCTTAAGTTCAAGGGCCACCCTATGGGCATCTAAGTATGTTGGTCCGCTGCCTGCAAAAATTTATTTTAGGATCTGAGATCCTAAAAGAAACTGTTGTGGGCAGAGGGCAAACGGCAGCTACTTTGTGTCCACCAGGTGTGCATAGGATAGGCTGTCATCCTTGGGACTTGATTAGCTAAAAGTCAGCAACTATGATTGCTACAGGTGCTTTAACAATCAAATAATTTCCAAGGCACTCAGGCCACTTATCTCAATGAAGTGGTCTGGATGCAGTGGAAATGTAGTTTTAACCCTGCAACATTAAACATTTTGTAGTTTACATTACAGGGTTAAACACATATCTAGTGGCTGTCTTCATGATAGGCACTAGAGTCATTTCCCCTGAAAGAACTGATTTTCCCTCAAATGCCTCTCACAGGGAATCATTGGCATCACTTGCCACTAATGCACTTATTGTCTGTAATGGATCTCTATGAGAATCATTTGATTGTAGAAGAAGGAGTCCGCAAACAGATGACATTGCAGGAGGAGGATCTGCCAGCTGCAAAAAAGTGAGTTTCTTCAATGCAAAAAAAGGTGAGAAAACCCTTTTTTCCTGTTATTTAAATTACAGGAAGGGCCTTGAATCTAACTAAGAACTAGAACAATATAAAGTTAGGAACATATATTTGTACAGTGTACCTTTTAAGGTGTCAGTCTTCACAAACCACTGTGCAAAGCAAAGTTCATAAAAAAAAAACCCCTTGATTGGTTCATTGTAAAAGTAAGTTTGACCCAACCGCTTGTAAACATTTTGAAACAATTAACTGAAAGGGTTAATGCTGTAATGGACTCAATTCCCCTCGGTTCTGGATCTCTCGGTCACCATTTAATCAACGTTGATGGAGACGGACAACAGGATGCTTGACAAGACTCTCAATATACTTTACTGTGTAGTGAATATTTATACAAATTAAGTTACTTGAGTCATGAGATATGCCATACAGAATATAAGATTGATTATTTCCTTAAATATTACATGTTATTCTGACAATGGAAAGATAAGATTTTGAATACATCTGGAAAGAATATCCTGGGCAAGACATCCTGAGATGTCGTACATCCTATAGAATTGTATAGGTCTGTCACAGTCAGCATTTCTAACACTGTCATACATCCTGTAATATCCTGAATGTTATTGTTTAAGTCTTGCCACAGTTAGCAGAATTGTGTTTAAACTATTTCATATCCTTTCAGTCAGCAATATTGATTATAAACCTTATAAAATCATATGAATACATATGATATAGGAAGGTTAACTATTTCATATTCCTTCATTAACTATATCAAGTTTTCGAATATGACCATGGCAAATTGAATTAAACATTTTTCAAACTGTCAGACTCTGGTACAACTACCATATCTGTCATGTGTAAGTTTCAATTATTGAGTGTGGGAATATTTCTGGAATTTAATGCAAATTATAAAAGTGACACTAATATATAATATATCACATTTTGGGATTTGACCTTGGCAACTTCACGTTAACATTGATGAAATCCTACTAGAACAAGTTCCACAGTGGCATAATGTGTTTATACACCCTGTTCCAAATTATTAAGTGTTCTTGCATAGCAGTGTAGAGTCCTCCAGAGTCTTGCAACTGTGCATAAACCTTTTATTCGGCCACCACTAACCAATGCTCATAAGCAACCCTGGAGGTCCAGATGGATGGAGTAGTGGATGGTTGGTGGACGGCCACCCTGTTCCAACAAGGCTGCGACGTCAGCAAGGTGGTGGTGGAGTCATGTTTTGGGCTGGAATCATGGGAAGAGAGCTGGTCGGCCCCTTTAGGGTCAACCTAGGTGTAAAGATGACCTCTGCAAAGTATGTGGACTTTCTGACTGACCACTTTCTTCCCTGGTACAGAAGGAAGAACTATGCTTTCCGTAATAAAATCATCTTCATGCATGACAATGCACCATCTCATGCTGCAAAGAATACCTCTGCATCAATGGCTGCTTTGGGAATAAAAGGAGAGAAAGTCATGGTGTGACCTCAATCCTATTGAGTACCTTTGGAGCATTCTCAAGCAAGAGATCTATGAGGGTAGGAGGCAGTTTACATCCAAACAGCAGCTCTGGGTGGCTATTCTGACATCTTGCAAATAAATTCAAGTAGAAACTGTCCAAAAACTCACAAGTTAAAAGGATGCAAGACTTGTGAAGCTGCTATCAAAGAAGGGGTCCTATGTTAAAATGTAACGTGACCTGTTAAAATGTTTAAAAAGTTAAAATTTTGTTATAAGTTTGCATGTTCAGGTGAGTGCAGCTAACCCCTTATTTTCTGCTATATGTATATATTTAGGAGTCTAGCCTGCTCCTTGGTTTTGCACCCCTCCCTGTCACAGGTGCCTCATCTCAGGATCCTATTTAGCCTTGTACTGCAGAGAAATCTAGATGGAAGGATTTCCCCAAGTGAGCAGCTCATTTAGCAGACAGAGAAGAACCTGCCAAAGATGGGGTACATTCAGGGCCGGATTAACATAGGGGCTGATGGAGCTGAGGGGGCATTCGACTGTAGAGGCCCCTGGGACCCAAATATGCACGCTTATGGGGTGTCGAGGTTGTCCTACAGTTTTTGAGAGACTGGACGGATAACGACAGACTCTCTCTCCGACAACTCTTGGCTAAACTTATGCTTCTTCTTTGCCTTGTTTCGTTCCGTAGGGTATCGGACATACGGGCCTTCGACATTGACACTTTTTCGGTTTCTCTGGAGGTAGTTACCTTTCGAGTAACATGTCGTACGAAGTCAGACTCTACATCAGTTTTCTACTCCTTTTTTGTTACCGATCCACAACTCTGCATTGTCTCTACTCTGCGATGGTACGTTGAGTTCACGTCCCCGCTTCGGGTCTCTACTTCGAGACAACTTTTGGTGTCTTACATTAGATCACACATTCCCGTCTCGGCTACCACACTCGCCAGTTGGATACGATGGATATTATCTCTGGCGGGTGTGGACGCGGCTTTCGGGGCCCACTCCGTTCGCGGGGCGGCGGCTTCCTCTGCTTTCGCGGCAGGTGCTTCTCTAGCGGATATCCTCCATTCCGCGGACTGGTCGCAGGAGTCTACTTTTCGGACATTCTACTTCCGTCCGAGTTCTGGTGTGCCCATGTCTCTTCTGCATCAGCGTTAAAAATGCAAAACAGGAAGCCTCCTGTCTCTATGCTAGCTTTAGTGTACTAATAATCTTAATTTTAGTAATGACAGGAGGCAAGTATTTTCCCGTCCTTATTTCCACCCTAGGGAAGAGAGGGTCAGTGGGAGTATTTTGTTTTCTCTTATCAATTTGTTCTACTTGGTCTTTAACATTGCTTGCTCCTACTATGTTTTATATATGTTGGCTTACGTTTAGTTTATTAGAATGTTATTTGTTGTTCATAGACTATCATAGCTAGTCTTTTAGGGGACATCTATTGTAGTTTATTATGGGTTACTTCCATTGTTTCACCCAGTCTAAGCCGGTGACTAACCTATTTCATGTTCTCTTTTCAGTTTAAACTCCTGGTGTTACGGTTCGTTTGCAGGAGGGACGTTCGTTTGCAGAATGGACCCTTTTGGATCAACATTTATTCCATGAGGTTTTTCGTTTAGTTGGACGGTGCAAGTTTGCAGATATTATGGTTTTTGGACTTTACCCTTCTGTGATGTCACTCCAGAAAGAGGGTGAGGAGCCTATTCACTGTGAATACTATACTTCCTATTGCATTTTGATTGGTTATTGTTTTCACTTTTCTTTGCTGCTGTGGAGTTAGTAAAGAGAGTTTAATGCAAAATACTCGCTTCCGTTCATTACTAAAATTAAGATTATTAGTACACTAAAGCTAGCATAATCTTCAATTCTTACACCAAGTACTCACTTCCTACTTTCCATAATTATTGACAGCTTTGTGTTCCCTCATTTCATTACAGTCAGATTATTTTACATATAAACAGGTGTTACTATAAACTGACATCATAAATTTATCATGTGTCTGATGTCAACATGTCGCGTCTTAGTTCCCACAATTGTACATTTTCATTACATTAACAGAAACTGATTCTATTGGAATATGTGGAAGATAAATCGACTAATAATAATTAGAAGACATCTTCTGCAGTGAAAGCTGATTACTTGAATGGCAGGATTTTGGAGACAGGCCCTGTAGGTTAAAGACAGTCATACAGGACAAACCCCATGGGAGGGCTGGTAGTAAGGAGGCAAGTGCACCCCAGGACATTAAATACAAGAGTTTGGGCTGCGGCCTCACAACATTTTTTTATGCTGAATTAATGGTAACAGCTGCTTATACCC
Source organism: Pelobates fuscus (assembly GCF_036172605.1). Classification (NCBI taxonomy): domain Eukaryota; kingdom Metazoa; phylum Chordata; class Amphibia; order Anura; family Pelobatidae; genus Pelobates; species Pelobates fuscus. The sequence continues at coordinate 405,513,104 of NC_086317.1, forward strand.
ATTACAGTTTGCTACATTTCTCAATTAGTTTACCAAATTACATTTCCTATGAAACACCCTTAGATGATTTTCACATATGATTAATATTATAGAGAACAGGTTAGCATTGGAACCTTGGGGCAATGATTGGCATCCATCCTAGGCATATCTGCACAGTGGAGTTTTTATTTGCTGATTGTTTGTCTACAACCTAATTTGTCACCCATTGAATAATCATGAATGTGATCCTAATATACCCAGAAACATTATGAGACAACAAACAAGGTCCTATTCGTTATTATCACTTTCCTCATAATATAGTGCTATCCTCAGTTTGGCAGCAACAGTAGTTTCAGTGTCTGCTCTCCACTTCCAATCTTCTTCTTACATCAAATTCGGATTACTCGATCACACTCTTGAATCTTGCATTCTCTCCATTTTCCGGGGTGCAATATAAACACTTTGCACATAGAGAAACTAACTGCATACATTTTTACTCCCTTGCATTCCATCCACCCACCCTGGTCTTACTTTCATTCGTATACTTCCTAAACTGTGTGAAATCATCATTATCAACTAATAATTTCTTCAACTTTTGCTCACACCTGGAAAAGCTTTTTCTTTCATACACTTGTTTTTCTCCCCTGCTATCTTTTGTCTCAATGCATATTTTGATTTAAATTCTAAGCTCACAGGTGGATCTTTAATAGCACTTCATGTAAAAGTAGTTCAAATGTCAGACTAAAGTCCATGGGCAAGGCTTTCTACTTGTCATGCTGATATATCACAACATGCAGTTTATGAACCCAACAGAGAGAGACAGGAATTAACAGACACATATCGGTCTTTAGAGTGGTTGGAATTAACATGAATAAACAAGAATGATAACAGAAAGGTCTAAGACAAGCCAAGGTGACAGGGAGCTAAAGATAAACATAAAGCAAAGTTGATTAAAGTATGCCACAAGACAGAATAGTGAGAAGAAGCTAAGACAAAAACCAGAGTAACCAAGGTACAAAGTAAAACACGATATTGGGACCAAATAGGAAACACAATGTAACGGAATGCAGTATAATAATGCACGATATCCGTTGGTATCCTCAGGAAATCCACAGTCAGAGTAGAAAGCAAGGCAATATCCCCAATCCTCCCAATAACCGGACGAAACACAGTTTGGGAGTCAACTAACTCGGTTTATTCACAAGCAGCATATTTAAGCAGTTCCCCATGCAAGGGGTTTCCACACAGATAATCCAGGGGATTTCTCCCAACATGCATTGTGACTTTCCCAACAGGCATTGCTGCACGAGAAGGATACTCCCACTAAAATGGACGATTAAGTGGATTATCCCCTCGTGCAGCAAAACCGACAATTGACTTTAAAATACATAATTCACACAATATTCGGTACTTTGGAATAACCGAACGTTCGGTAGATAGCTGGGGTCGGAGCGCACATTTTGTGAGAATACCGCTCTGATCCCAGCTGAATTGACCGAACGCCGCACAGAATACATTTAAACATGGAAGTTGGTCTAAAAGTACCGAATAAGTACGGGACACATAATGTACCGAACGCGGAACTCCCGAACGCTCTGGAAGTCCAGCGGTGTTCGGATCATTGAGTAGCCGTTTTCAGTTCCAGGCTCTCGACGACCGAACACCGCTGCAGAGACAAAGGATCCAAGATGGCCGACCGCCGCATGGTCGGTAGTCGAACGACGGCCACCTAGGAGAGCCCTTAATTACCGATTGCAACAATGTTGCAATCGGTTAATTGGTGCCACACGACTTGTGAATGTGTGGTCGACCTGGGGAGTCCGTATTCGTACGGCGAACGGCCAGGATAGCCGTGTTTCGCCGTACGAATGCTTGTATGCTGGCAGCGTACGGCTGTCAGCATGCGAACGGCCATAGCACAACACATATACATTTAACGGAACACATTATACATTCAGCCTACGGACAACCTATACTGCATATAGCTCAGAAGTGGCTAGGTTTGCCACACACAACACAGTAATGAGCTACAATTCTACTGGGGTATTTATTTCTAATGACACTCTATGTAATTTCTGTGCACCTAAAACGTGGGCATATGTTGCCACAGAAATAACGTAGGATGCTCTGCTCTACTATTATGACGCATGACAGAACTAGTATCAAATGGAGCATGCAGCTTCAGAAATGATGCCGGAATGACAGGTGGTGTCAGTTTCAACACGAAGAGAATGTGCTGCTTCAATAATGACATGAGGAAGATACAACACATCACAATGGGCGTGGAAGTAATACTTGCTCTGCAGCCACACACAGGTAACCTTATATTACTCCAGGGAGTCCAACATGTGGTCCATGGGCCAAATGCGGCCTGAAAACATCAAGGTGCTGCCCGTGTAACTGCACTTCCAACTGCTGATCACACAGCGTCAGGGAATACAGAGCACCGCTTGGCAGATATGGATTGACACCTGTCCTAATGATCCCTGATACACACTGACACAGAGCAGAATAGGGACTGTTCCTCCTACATAGGTTCACTTGGCAGATATGGATTGACACCTATCCTAATGATCCCTGATACACACTGACAGAGCAGAATAGAGACTGTTCCCCCTACATAGGGTCACTTGGCAGATATGGATTGACACCTGTCCTCAAGGCCTCTGATACACACTGACACAGAGCAGAATAGGGACTGTTCCCCCTACATAGGGTCACTTGGCAGATATGGATTGACACCTGTCCTAATGATCCCTGATACACACTGACACAGAGCAGAATAGAGACTGTTCCCCCTACATAGGGTCACTTGGCAGATATGGATTGTCACCTGTCCTCATAACCCCTGATACACACTGACACAGAGCAGAATAGGGACTGTTCCCCCTACATAGGGTCACTTGGCAGATATGGATTGACACCTGTCCTAATGATGCCTGATACACACTGACACAGAGCAGAATAGGGACTGTTCCTCCTACATAGGGTCACTTGGCAGATATGGATTGACACCTATCCTAATGATCCCTGATACACACTGACACAGAGCAGAATAGAGACTGTTCCCCCTACATAGGGTCACTTGGCAGATATGGATTGACACCTATCCTAATGATCCCTGATACACACTGACACAGAGCAGAATAGGGACTGTTCCTCCTACATAGGGTCACTTGGCAGATATGGATTGACACCTGTCCTAATGATCCCTGATACACACTGACACAGAGCAGAATAGAGACTGTTCCCCCTACATAGGGTCACTTGGCAGATATGGATTGACACCTATCCTAATGATCCCTGATACACACTGACACAGAGCAGAATAGGGACTGTTCCTCCTACATAGGGTCACTTGGCAGATATGGATTGACACCTATCCTAATGATCCCTGATACACACTGACACAGAGCAGAATAGAGACTGTTCCCCCTACATAGGGTCACTTGGCAGATATGGATTGACACCTATCCTAATGATCCCTGATACACACTGACACAGAGCAGAATAGGGACTGTTCCCCCTACATAGGGTCACTTGGCAGATATGGATTGACAAATCCCTGACAAACCGCTACCACATGCAAGGAAGGCAGCAGGGGCGCAAATGACCCACTCCCGACGCGGAAAGGTAGTGACGACAAATAACAATACAGGACTCTTTAGAGGCCCTGTAATTGTAATCAGTCCACTTGAAATCCTTTAACTTTGATCAATTGGAGGGAAGTCTGGTGCAGAGCCACTGACCCATGCGCAGGACCAGCCTTAGGCCTTTGGGCGCCCTGTGCAAGAAATCTTCCCGACGCAGGAAGGTAGTGACGACAAATAACAATACAGGACTCTTTAGATTTTCCAGACCCTGGTGTTGACATTAGTCCAGATTTACATCTTGTGACCCATGAGGATGTTCCAGGCACTACTTGTGAAATAAAGACAGATAATAAAGTGAATGATCCTTCTCCTTGGGACTTGCACCCTGTCGTTGAAGGTGGAGTAGGCAATGGCAAGAGCATGCTGTGGGTAGTCAGTGCAAACACTCTCTTCCCGGTGAATAATGAGGAGACTAACTATGATGACGTTATTTGCGTTGAAAGTAATGATGCCAGAGATCTTTTGAAACCATATGGAAGGAACGAATTGGTTAAAAGAAAGGCAAGAGACCACCTGCATATAGACAAGAATCCGCATAAGAGAAAGAAGAGAACAGGTGAAAAAGAGAAGCTGCAGACTGCCTATCTGCAAATAGTTGAGTTATGTCCTGAAGATGTCCGTGTTACCACAGTGCAGACTCTGTTTGATACACTACTGAGGAGAGTCAGAGAAACCCCAGATCTTCACGTATTGGATGAGTCGGTGCGTGGAGTTGCAGAGAACGTAGAACAAGAAATATTTAAACTTTTCCTGTGTACTGACAGCAGATATACATAGGGTCACTTGGCAGATATGGATTGACACCTGTCCTCAAAACCCCTGATACACACTGACACAGAGCAGAATAGAGACTGTTCCTTGTCCACAGAGACCATGATACACACTGACACAGAGCAGAATAGGGACTGTTACCCCTACATAGGGTCACTTGGCAGATATGGATTGACAAATCCCTGACAAACAGCTACCACATGCAAGGAAGGCAGCAGGGGCGACGCGGGAAGGTAGTGATGACCAATAACAATACAGGACTCTTTAGAGGCCCTGTAATTGTAATCAGTCCACTTGCACCAGTGGGCCTAAAAATTAGGCATGTACACATGCCTGAAAAATTTGGTATTGTTGCAGCCGCTGCTGTAGCAGCGTCCCGAAAAATTGATGTTTGTTTCACAGGCAGAAAGTGCCCTAAAACATGGCGGCTTGAACCCTAGTTGGTGGCGGATAAGTCACGCAAGTCAAACGTCATTCAGAGCTAAAATACAGCAGCGTGTGGACCATTTTTAGCCCAAGGCAGCTCATCTCATCAGGCCTTTTTTAAGCGAATGTATCGCCCAGTGTCAGTCCCTTCGGGATCCATCCCTCATTCATCTTAATAAAGGTGAGGTAATCTAGACTTTTTTGACCTAGGCGACTTCTCTTCTCAGTGACAATACCTCCTGCTGCACTGAAGGTCCTTTCTGACAGGACACTTGAAGCGGGGCAGGCCAGAAGTTCTATCGCAAATTGGGATAGCTCAGGCCACAGGTCAAGCCTGCACACCCAGTAGTCAAGGGGTTCATCGCTCCTCAGAGTGTCGATATCTGCAGTTAAGGCGAGGTAGTCTGCTACCTGTCGGTCGAGTCGCTCTCTGAGAGTGGATCCCGAAGGGCTGTGGCGATGCATAGGACTTAAAAAGGTCCGCATGTCCTCCATCAACAACACGTCTTTAAAGCGTCCTGTCCTTGCCGGCGTGGTCGTGGGAGGAGGAGGATGACTTCCACCTCTCCCCCTGTTAGATTCCCGTTGTGCTGTGACATCACCCTTATACGCTGTGTAAAGCATACTTTTTAATTTATTTTGCAAATGCTGCATCCTTTCCGACTTGTTGTAATTGGGTAACATTTCCGCCACTTTCTGCTTATACCGGGGGTCTAGTAGCGTGGACACCCAGTACAGGTCGTTCTCCTTCAGCCTTTTTATACGAGGGTCCCTCAACAGGCAGGACAGCATGAAAGACCCCATTTGCACAAGGTTGGATGCCGAGCTACTCATTTCCCGTTCCTCCTCCTCACTGATGTCATTGAAGGTATGTTCTTCCCCCCAGCCACGTACAACACCACGGGTACCAGATAGGTGACAACGAGCACCCTGGGATGCCTGTTGTGTTTGGTCTTGCTCCTCCTCCTCCTCAAAGCTACAATCCTCCTCTGACTCCTCTTCCTCACAATCCTCTTCCAGCGTTGCCGCAGGTCCAGCAAGCGATGCTGATAAGGCTGTTTCTGGTGGTGATGGTGACCACAACTCTTCCTCTTCCTCTTCACGCTCATCTACAGCCTGATCCAGCACTCTTCGCAGGGCACGCTCCATGAAGAAAACAAATGGTATGATGTCGCTGATGGTGCCTTCGTTGCGACTGACTAGGTTTGTCACCTCCTCAAAAGGACGCATGAGCCTACAGGCATTGCGCATGAGTGTCCAGTAACGTGGCAAAAAAAATCCCAGCTCCCCAGAGGCTGTCCTAGCACCCCGGTCATACAAATATTCATTAACAGCTTTTTCTTGTTGGAGCAGGCGGTCGAACATTAGGAGTGTTGAATTCCAACGTGTTGGGCTGTCGCAAATCAAGCGCCTCACTGGCATGTTGTTTCGCCGCTGGATATCGGCAAAGTGAGCCATGGCCGTGTAGGAACGCCTGAAATGGCCACACACCTTCCTGGCCTGCTTCAGGACGTCCTGTAAGCCTGTGTACTTGTGCACAAAGCGTTGTACGATCAGATTACACACATGTGCCATGCACGGCACATGTGTCAACTTGCCCAACTTCAATGCCGCTATCAAATTTTTTCCGTTGTCACACACCACTTTGCCGATATCCAGTTGCTGCGGAGTCAGCCACTTTTCCACCTGTGCGTTCAGGGCGGACAGGAGTGCTTGTCCGGTGTGACTCTCTGCTTTCAAGCAAGTCAAACCCAAGACGGCGTGACACTGCCGTATCCGGGATGTGGAATAGTACCTGGGGAGCTGGGGGGGTGCCGTTGATGTGGAGCAAGAAGCAGCGGCACAAGAGGACTCAGCCGAGGAGGTTATGGAAGAGGATGGAGTAGAGGAGGTGGCAGCAGGACTGCCTGCAATTCGTGGCGGTGTCACCAACTCCTCTGCAATGCCACGCATTCCTTGCTTGTCAGCCGTCAGCAGGTTTACCCAATGCACAGTGTAGGTGATATACCTGCCCTGACCATGCTTTGCAGACCAGGTATCAGTCGTCAGATGGACCCTTGCCCCAACACTGTGTGCCAGACATGCCATGACTTCCTTTTGCACAATCGAGTACAAGTTGGGGATTGCCTTTTGTGAAAAGAAATTCCGGCCGGGTACCACTGCGGTGTCCCAATAGCTACAAATTTTTTGAACGCCTCAGACTCAACCAGATTGTATGGTAAAAGCTGGCGGGCTAATAGTTCGGACAAGCCAGCTGTCAGACGCTGGGCAAGGGGGTGACTTGGTGACATTGGCTTCTTACGCTCAAACATTTCCTTGACAGACACATGACTGTGGGCAGATGAGCGGGAACTGCTCAAGGCGGGAGACGGAGTGGCGGATGGTTGAGAGGGGGCAAGAAGGACAGCAGTGGTTGACGTGGCTGAAGATGCTGGACCAGGAGGAGGATGGCGGCTTAGAGTAGGCGTGCTGCTTGTACTCATGTGTTGATCCCATAGGCGTTTGTGATGTGAGATCATGTGCCTACGCAAAGCAGTTGTACCTAGGTGGGTGTTGGACCTCCCACGACTCAGTTTCCTTTGGCACAGGTTGCAAATGGCATCGCTGTTGCCAGAGGCAGACACACAAAAAAAATGCCACACTGCTGAGCTCTGCAATGACGGCATTCTGGTGGTGGACACAGCATGCGTTGATTGGCGTGCTGTCGGGCTGACCCCGGGGGCCGATGCATGCTGTCTGACTGTGCCACTAGCTCCTTGCGACGACCCCCCCCTGCTTCCAACTGGTCTCCTCCTCCTCCTCTCTGTCTCCCCATCTGAACTTTCGCCCTGTTCTTCTTCTCTTCTAGCGGGCACCCACGTGACATCCATGGACGCATCGTCATCATCAACCGCTTCGCTTGTATCTGACAACTCAGAAAAGGAAGCAGCAGCGGGTACAACATCATCATCATCACACCGTACCTCCATGTGTTTAATGCTGCCTGCCTGAGACATATCCCTGTTATCTACATCCTCTAGCAATAATGGTTGCGCATCACTCATTTCTTCAAACGGGTGTGTGAATAACTCCTCTGACATACCAAGTAAAGCGGCTGTGGTGCTAGTTTTGGTGGTGGCGGCAGGCGGGTGAGTGCTATCTTGAGAGGTGCCTGAAGCTAAGCTGGAGGAGGATGGTGCGTCAAGGTTCCGAGCGGAGGCTGTACAAGATTGGGTGTCCTGTGTTAGCCAGTCAACTAAGTCCTCAGAACTTTTCAAGTTCAGGGTACGTGGCTTCTGAAAACTGGGCATTATTCTAGGGCAAAAGGGAATCACAGCACCACGACCACGACGGCCCCTGCGGGGTGGCCTGCCTCTGCCTGTCATTTTTTGGGGGATTTGTGGTACTATGCGTGCAAGCTACTGTGAGACCAGATATGATTGGCAATGTGCACTGGAACAGTGCTGCAGAGCACACACTGTAGGCCTGAGACACCCGCTTGAAGACAAGTAACTGCTATTCAATCTATAACAGTGAAAAACAAATTTTGGTTGTAAAAGCACGCTATAGAGACACCAGATATGATTGGCAATGTGCACTGGAACAGGTCTTTAAATCTAAAGCTTAACCAATTGTTAAAACAGATATGAGTGGTGGCACTGGGCTAATAGGCACAGTATCCAATGTGAACCTCACACAGAAGCTGGCAGGCAGGCAACTGCTCTTCTATTACAGTAGAAACAAAATTTTGGTTGTAAAAGCACGCTAAAGAGACACCAGATATGATTGGCAACTGTCAAAGCACGCTGGCACAGGTCTGCAGAGCACACGCTGAAGTAGGCCTGAAACACAGACGCTTGCAGACAACTAACTGCTCTTCTATTACAGTGAAAAAAAATTATTTATTTTAAATCGAAAGCTTAACCAATTGTTAAAACAGATATGAGTGGTGGCACTGACTGTGCAAATGGGCAAGGCATCCAACCTCACACAGAAGCTGTCAGGCAGGCAACTGCTCTTCTATTACAGTGAAAAAAAAATATTTATTTTAAATCGAAAGCTTAACCGATTGTTAAAACAGATATGGTGGTGGCACTGGGCAAGTGGGCACAGTATATGCTGTGAGCCTGACACACAGGCTGGCAGGCAGGCACCTGCAATTACATTACACAGGAAAAAAAAAAAAAAAGCAGCCTGATGTTCTAGCCCTAAAAAGGGCTTTTTGGGGTGCTGTCCTTACAGCAGAGATCAGATGAGTCCTTCAGGATTGTAGTGGACACTGAATACCCTAGCCTAGCTATCAATTTCCCTATGTAATCAGCAGCAGCTAAACTTTCCCTCCTCTCCCTAAGCATGCATCTTCCGAATGAATCGAAAATGGATGCTGGGAGGGAGGTTGGAGGGTGTGGAAGGGAGGGAGTGCTGCTGATTGGCTGTAATGTGTCTGCTGACCGAGAGGCACAGGGTCAAAGTTTGCCCAATGATGACGAATAGGGGGCGGATCGAACTGCGCATGTGTCCGCACGCCGCGGCGAACGCGAACAAGCTAATTTCGCCGGGAACTGTCCGCCGGCGGACAGTTCGGTACATCACTACACTCGAGTTCTCAAAAATTGTTACCAGTACTCTCATTAGATTTTGTAAACTTACTGTGACGTTTTATTTGGCAAAACTCATTTTAAAATATCTGGATGCCCTAGAAAACCACTATTTTAGTGGGCGACACTATTCCCTACTTCATGGACTTGATATGACCCACTAAAGCTCCCAATTTCCTTGATACTCTGAGTTGCCATGTCTAAAGTTCAGTTTACAGAGCAGGAGCTAAAAACTTATAAAACAAGTTAACATCTGATTAAAAATTACACAATTTTTTTTTCATGCAGACTGTGTGAGTCATGGCCAGGGGAGGTGTGGCTAGGGCTACATAAACAACAGAAACAAAAGTGATTTAACTCCTAAATGGATTTTGGATGTTGCATTATTACTTTAGGACCCTCTCAGAGTAGTTTATGACCCTCTCAGAGTTCAGACAGATTAGCTACCAAATTGCATCATTTGAATTTTTTTTTCAAATTTTTGTTAAGGGTGCATGATGACAATTTTGCCTCCTAATACTCTCCCTCCCTCCCCCACCCCCAATATTTGCAACATCCTGTTTTACTTGTTTGCGTTAACAAAAAAAGAAACATTAGATAAAACCTGACCAAGTGAATGATTTTTCACACCAGAGTACAGAAATTTACCATACAGAAAGTAATGTCAGTGATAACAATAAGTGCAAAATCACCATTAGACAGAAAAAAATGCTTCAGAATGGGATGCGGGTTTTAAGTGGAAAACTTCACAGGTAATTTTATGGTAAGACAGGAGGCTTAATATTTGCCTATCTTTCTTTACTGAACCTCCCAGCAGCAAATAAATTGTTAATGATGTAAAAAAATTCAACCAATCAGAGTATACAACAATGTCATATAGTGTCCTTAAGCTCCTCCCAACTCCTCTTTCTTTGCCGCTTGCCTCCCAGGTGAGTCTATTCTAATTATATTGCCTTACAATAATTGAATTACCATATAAAAAAAACTTGGTTTCTTACATATATTTTCACTATTTTATCATTTATTTATTCCACTTCCATTTATCCTTTGGATTAATGTTCAGTTTTTATTGTACAGTGTTTTAACTATTTTGGGACTTTCTGATTCAGGGTTTTTTTTCCTGTTGTATATCATTTTATTTCATTAAAGGGACACTATAGTCACCAAAACAACTACAGCTTATTGAATTTGTTCTGGTGAGTAGAATCATTACCTCCAGGCTTTTTGCTGTAAACACTGTCTTTTCAGAGAAAATGCAGTGTTTACATTACAGCCTAGTGATATCTTCACTGGCCACTCCTCAGATAGCTGCTAGAGATCCTTCCTGGGTCATGGCTGCCTAAAATGCATCCAAACACTCAGTATCTCCTCCCTCTGCATGCAGACACTGAACTTTCGTCATAGAGATTCATTGATTCAATTCATCTCTATGAGGAGATGCTGATTGGCCAGGGCTGTGTTTGAAACATGCTGGCTCTGCCCCTGATCTGCCTCTTTGTCAGTCTCAGCCAATCCTATGGGGAAGCATTGTGGTTGGATCAGACCACGACTTCTGATAATGTCAGCAGACTGCTTGTTTTTCTGAGGCAAACAGCATGCAGAGTTACAGCTTTTATAGATTTTGCTATATTTATGGATCCATGAGGGGCCCAGGGGGGTTAGATGGTGGTTTTAACACTATAGGGTCAGGAATACACGTTTGTGTTCCTGACCCTATAGTGATTCTTTAACCCCTTCCCGACCGGGGACGTATCCGGTACGTCCGGCAAAAAAGGTCCATAATGACTTTGGACATACCTGATACGTCCGCAGCTATTTTGAGCGCAGATAGTATTGCAGTGATGCTCTGCATGTGCTGAGTGCCTTGAGAGGTCCAGGCACTCAGCGAATATATAATAATAATATACTAAAAAAATATAAAAAATAATCAATATTAACCCCCCCCCACCCCCCACCCTTTCTAAAGGCAGTGAATCATGGGGCTTCTGGAGGTGTCCCATAGCCTGCCTCATCATAGGAGCAGGCTAGGGTCATCCAATTACAGCTTGCCCCATTAGCAATTTTATTCCAAGCGTGTTCCCCATTTGTCTGATTAGTGTGCATCTCCCTCCCTCTCTTCACTTGTGTTTTAGTGAGAGAGGGAGAGAGATCTGTGTTTTAGCTAGAGAGATTTAGAGATTTAGGTATTTTTAGGTAGGAATTTGCACAATCTTGAGACCCAAAGGCTCTTTTCAAAACCATTAACCTCTATCTTGCCAGTGATCGCTATGATCACTGACTCTTGCACAGCAGCACTTATTTTGCTGTCTGTGCATTTTTTTTGGGATTCATTTTTTTGTGATTTTTTTTTTTTTTTTGTGAGACCCAAAAGTTCTTTTCAGAACGATTAACCCCTGTCCTCCCAGTCATCACTATACAGATCACAGGCTCTTGCACAGCAACACTTATTTTGCTGTCTGTTCATTTTTTTTAGGGGTTAATTTTTTGTGTGATTTTTTTTTTTGTGACAGGACACTAAGTAAAGTTGTTGTGATCATGTCACATGGGTCACGGAAGTCAACCAGCACTGAGCAGGCATATGCCACCCTTGCGCTAGAGTCTGACACACCTATTGTGGTGGAATCTCGGTAAAAATAAATTTAGTAGGCCGAGATTACCACGTGGCATGTGTACGTGCATATGCTGACGTATCGATCAGTTGGCTGCACGAGGCAAGATACGATCAGTAGTGTACTGTCAGGGTCTTACCTGAGTTGGGAGTCTGTAGCGCAGATATGTTGCTCACCCTTGCAGATAGCCACAGGCCGAGGTGGTCAGGTAAGAATTCACCTGGCCTGTGGGTCTGTGCACGGGGGCTGTGCAGGATGCAGTACCAAATACGCAGGACAGGCAAGGACAGAACCAGCAGGATAGTCGAGGGATAGCCGAGGTCAAAGGATGCCAGAGGTCAGAATAAACTTAGTCACAAGCCGAGGTCAAATATACGAAGCAGATAAACTGGAACACTGGTACGACACAGGAACACTAGATCAAAGACTTGACCCTGAGCACAGGGCGAGGCTGGGTTTAAATACCCTGCTGATGATCGATCAGAGTCAGGTGAGACACAGACAAGTCAAGGTGCAGCCCCCGGTGTAGTAGCCAAGCCAGGATGAACAAGACCGGAATCAGTAGTCTCTGAGTAAAGCTGCTGTGGCTCAGAGGCAGAAAGCAGGACTAGGAGTGAAAAGTTCACCGGTTCAAGTCCCCTGTTGGGAATTCCAGGAGCGACCACGTCTGGCCGTCTGTCTCACAGGTGAGAACCCTGACATGTACGGAGCATGTGCAAGAATACAGGATGTAGTATTCCACTCCTCCATTGTGCTGGACAAGCCATGCGGTCAAGCAGGAAGTTAATTCTTATTTGTATTGATTGGTCAAGAGAATGTGCGGGTGGAGCTTAATATGGGAGGAGTTATATGCCTATATAAGGAGCCTGCACTATTGTCCGGGGCTCAGAACTTGCTGTATGTTGGTGACATTAGTCCCTCTGAGTCCCGATCGGTGATCCAATAAAGAATCTCTTCCTTCCTGAAGAAACCTGTGTCCATCTCTCTGTGCTTTGCTTCCGTCAGTTTCTCCGGTATCACTATGTCAGACTCCGACCCTGATTTTGACCCTGCCAGGTGCTCAGATACATAATCAATAGATACAGTGTCTGCTGCTAGTGATGTATCTAGTTATGTTGAAGCCCATGGAACAACGCAGTAGGAGGAGTGGGCCTTGACAGAGCCAGGGAGTGGGCAGGTGCTAGTGTTTGGGGGTTGGATTAGTTTAATGGTGCTTGGGGGCGGAGACAGGGAGTATAAAGAGCAGCCATTTTAGAATAGGGGCCATTTTAACCAGAGCCTCTCTTACCTGTAAATTGTGTCAGGTCGGCGAGGTTCTTTTTCTTTGTCGTTTCTGCAGGATTATGGCGTCGCTCGATGAGATCCTGGACGGTGTTCGGGCAGCTGTGAAGGACAGAGGACTGGATTGGCTTCATCAGCAGTTGGGGACTGCCGGGCCTGCTCCTGCGGTACCGGCCCGTCGACCGGCGAGGAGGATGAGACCACCTCAGCGTTTGAGCCCGGGCGCTGGGCCCGCAGCGCGGCGGAGGAGGAGCCCTTCGGCGGGATGTGGTGTGACCGACGGTCCGGGTGAGGCCCGGTCAACAGAGCCAGGCAGGCGCACGGCTCGCTCCGGTGGGCGCGGCAGCGGCCTGGCGAGGACGGCCGTACAGCGCACAGTGGCGGAAGGATCCAAGCCACGCGGTTCCGCGGCTGGCAGGAGGAACGGTCCGGGCGGATCTCGGAAGACGGCCGGGATGGAGGCCAGGCTGGCTGGGGGTCATGTGAGCGGCGGCACGAAGCAGACACGTCCCGGTGAGTCAGCCACTAGTGCGAGTGCTGGAGGGCAGGGGAGTGATGGTGATGGCGGATATATGACGGCCCCTCAGGCCTTGGGGGGAAGCCAGGACAGCGGAGTCATGGCAGGGACGTCTCAGGCTGAGGCAGGGCAGGGAGACAGATGCAGGGACAAGGGGACCTCACAAGAAGCGAGTGGGTCTGGGCGCACGGCAGTCTGATGCTGAATCTGGCTTGGGGCAGACGGCCGAGGAGAGGCCAGGCTCGGCACTGACAGTTGGGGGGCAGGGTGCTTCTCCTGTTATGTTAGTTCAGGATGTCAGCGGTAGGCGAGAGGGCCCATCTGGCCGCTCTCAGGGTCAGCTTCATGACATGGAGGCCGCAGGGAGCGGGTGGAGAGCAGAACGACGCTTCTCTGGCGTCAGGCGCAGCGTCTCGAGGAGCAGAACAAGGAGTTCAGGGAGCAGGGAAAGATCACCTGCGCGGAGCAGGTGCAGCGTAGCAGGATCCTGTTGCAGGAGGCATGATTCCAGGGATAGCGGGAGGAGGAGTCAGCGGAGAAGATCAGGTTCACCTGGAGGGAGGCTCAGTGATCGGTGGAGGGGACCACCTCGTGAGGGCAGTCGCCCTGCGAGACGAAGCGTTGCTAAGGAGGATTGGGAGGAACATAGGGAGGAAAGGCGGGTGAGGACGGATCAGGACAGACTACCCAGATTTCCTTCTCCCTACAGGTCTCGGAGCAATACCCCTACGGTCTCGAGGCGAGTACAGGCGGATGGGAGTCGGCGACAACGGGATTCTCCGGTGCCTGAAAAGGTGGACGGAAGGACGGCGCCTCTGCAGCCAGCTGCGGCCAGAGGTTCGAGTGGTGAGTTCCCACACACACGACACCCGGGACAGTTGTTAAATGATTTAAGAACATTTTTAGATTCTTGGTCTGGGACGGAGGGGTCGCCTGCGCAATTCGGGAAGGTGTGGGCGCGAGAGAGTAGTCGGGACACGGTGGCGGGGCTCGGGGGGACACGGTTGTCCGCGCCCGGCGGAGGTGAGTCAGGAGCGGGGGCTGGGTTGTCTGGGTTGGAAGGAGGGGGCGAGGAGCGTGAGGTGGGTGATGTCCCTGATGCGGCGCGGCAGAATGTGCACGGGTCCTTCGCGGGCCCCCTCGGATGTCATTTAAAAGTGGAAGTGAAAGAGAAGATATGGAAAGGTGAGTTTGTGGAGATATTTTCCCTCCTTCCCCTAGAGGAGTTCTTAGACTTGAAGGAGGAGGATAAGAAGGATGCCAAAAAGGAGGAGGAGGAAAAAAGGCGGAGGTATCGCAAGATACCTAAGACCTTTGGGAATTGGTTGAGGGCCTTCTGCATTCTAGCTAGTGTAATCGGGGAGAAGGCTCCAGGGCGTTGCTCAGAACTATTTTGTTATTTGGATGGGATAGGAGATGCGTACCGAACCTACGGAGGTTTGGCTTGGTGGAGGTACGACGAACAATTTCGTCAACGGCTGGCAGCGAATGCGAGCATGCGGTGGGACCAAATGGACCTACCGTTATGGATGCGCCTTATGATGGCCCAGAAGACGGCGCCCTTTCCCGGGGCAGCCGGCGCGGCCTCAGGGGCCGGGTCGGCTGGGCAAAAGAAAGGTTTCTGTTGGATGTTCAACGAGGGACATTGCAAATGGGGTAATACTTGCTGGTTCCGGCACGAATGTTCAGGCTGCGGGGGAACCCACGGTGTCAACCGTTGCTTTAAAAAGGGTAAGTCTGGCGGGGGAGGTGGGCCCGCAGGGGCGGCGGCTACCGCAGCTTCCGTTGGGAGTGTCTCCTGTGAAAATAGACGTGATGTTGCCTTGTCTAAGGCGATACGTTAACAGGGAAGATGCTGTTTTCTTGTGGCGGGGTTTTCGGGAGGGGTTCTTTATTCCCTACGTAGTTAGGGGACCTGGTATGTTATGTGGGAATCTCAAGTCAGTTCGGGAGCACTCGGAGGTAGTGCGGGAAAAGCTAGGTAAGGAAGTACAACTGGGGAGGATGGCGGGACCGTTCTCGTCACCGCCATTGCCCGATTTGCGAATATCCCCTCTGGGCGTGGTCCCCAAGAAAGAGGCAGGCAAATTCAGGTTGATCCATCATTTATCGTACCCGAAAGGAGCTTCGGTGAATGATGACATCGACACGGCCCTTAGCTCCGTCTCTTATACGTCATTTGACAAGGCAGTCGAGTTGGTTCGGAGGCTGGGGCATGGTGCGCTGACGGCAAAGGTAGATGTGGAAGCAGCATTTCGACTGCTCCCGATACACCCGGACTGCCATCATCTGCTCGGTTGCTGTTTTGAGGGGGAATTTTTCGTTGACCTGTGCCTGCCTATGCCTATGGGGTGTTCGATCTCATGCGCCTATTTCGAGAGGTTTAGTACCTTCTTGGAGTGGGTTGTGCGGACGGAGTCGGCAGGGGGCGCGGTGGTGCATTACCTCGACGACTTTCTTTGCGTGGGCCCGCGGGACTCGGACCGTTGTAAACAGATATTGGACGTGTTTCAATGGGTGGCGCAGAGGACAAGACGGTAGGGCCTACGACGTGCCTTAGTTTTTGGGGTTTAGAAATTGACTCCGGTAAATGGGAATGCAGGCTACCGGGGACAAATTATCACGGCTGCGCGAGCTGGTGGCAACGGTAGGGAGGGCCAAGAAGGTGACACTGCGTGGGCTCCAATCGCTGGTGGGGAGCCTTAATTTCGCGTGCCGGGTCATACCCATGGGGAGGGTTTTCTGTAGGCGCCTTGCGCAAGCTACGAGCAAGGTGCGACTGCCGTCGCATTACATCAGGGTTTCGGCGGATATGAAGGCGGATTTAATGGTGTGGGACTGGTTCTTGCAGGCTTTTAATGGGACGGTGATTTTTCGAGAGCCGGCGGCATCAGGGGAGGTTGTTGGTCTATACACCGACGCTTCTGGTAGCATAGGCTTTGGGGCTTACCTGGGGGGTCGCTGGTGCGCCGAGCCATGGCCTGAGGCCTGGAGGCAGAGCTCGTTGATTAAAAACCTGGCGTTTCTGGAGCTATTCCCGGTGGTGGTAGCGGTGAGTTTGTGGGGACAGGTGTTGTCCAACAAGCATATTGTATTTCACTCAGATAACATGGCGGTAGTACAGGCGATCAATATTTGTCGGCGTCGTCTCCCCCTGTTTTGTGTTTGCTGCGGCGTTTTGTCCTCCTCTGTATGTCTTTCAATTTGGTGTTTAGGGCTAGGCACATCCCTGGTATGTTGAATGTGGTAGCTGATGCGCTTTCTCGTTTTCAGTGGGAACGATTTCGGGAAGCGGCGCCGGAAGCTGTGGCGCAGGGGCAGGCTTGCCCTGGCGAGATGTGGCAGCTCGGGACCGCATGCTTGGGGAGTGTATAAAGAATTCTCTGGCGCCGAGCACTTGGTCGGGTTACGTCAAGGTTTGGAAAGAATGGGACGATGCGGTACAGCAGGTAGGGGGTGACAGTTCGCAGGGACAGAGGGTGGACGTGCTGTTGTGGGTACTGTGTCGCTTGTTTGCTAAACAGGCGTCACCGGCCGTGATAGGTGCATGTCTGCCATGGCGTTTTTGTTCAAGTTCAACGGGTGGGAGGACATTACGAAGAATTTTCTAATACGCCAGGCTTTGAAGGGCTTTAAGAGGGGTAAGAAGCTCGCGGACCCGAGGCGGCCAGTGTCGTTTTCGGTCTTGCAAAACCTGTTAGGGGTGTTGATCGATCTGTGTAATTCCCCTTCCGAAGTAGCACTATTTTCTGGGGCGTTTGTCTGGGCGTTTTTTGGTGCTTTTCGCATTAGTGAGCTGGTGAGTGCCAACAAGTTGGGGAACGGCGGTTTGATGTTCGAGGACGTGGTCATAGGTAGTGATCGGGTGCAGATATGGCTGCGCCGGTCTAAAACGGACGTTTACGGCAAGGGATGTGCGGTGGTGCTGTATGAGTTGCCAGGATCAGGTGCTTGCCCAGTGGCTTGCGACACAAGGTACTGTGAGGTTCGGCCGGAAGGGAAGGGTTGTTTCTTTTTACACGCCGATGGCTCGGCGTTGTCACGATTTCAGTTTCTGCGGGTCTTTAGGATGGGTTTGCAGAAGATGGGCCTGGAACCGAGTCAATTTGGGACGCACTCTTTTCGCATTGGGGCAGCGACGGAGGCTGCGCGTTTAGGTTTGGGGGACGAGAGAATCAAACAAATAGGGAGGTGGGAATCCGTGCGATTCCGCTCGTATGTAAGGCCGGATAAGTTGGTGTAATTGCTTGGGTGCAAGAATTTGGGATGGGGACGTTGCCTTTTTTCTGCCACAAATTTTGTCTCTTTTCAGGTTTGGAAGTTTGGTTGCTGGGCCACTCGTATGTGTACTGGGCGGAGAAGAGAGCCGCAGTTCGCAGAAGCGGATCACAGCTGGGCTTTCCATTGGAACGAGTGACTCTATATTGGTTTGGTTTTAGGGGCGCTAGTTGGCAGAGTTTATGTAGTGTCTTGTTTCGAAAAGTGGTTGGTGGGTCGGTCCCGGATATAGTGTTGGTTCACGGAGGGGGGAACGACTTAGGTGGGATTCCCCAAAGGGAGTTGGTGAGGAGGATGAAAAGGGATGTGGATCGGCTGAGGGAGCTGGTTCCTGGCGTGGTGGTGGTGTGGTCCGAGATGGTTCCGCGCTTTGCGTGGAGACACGCCAGGGATCTGGCTGCAATAGCTCGATCAAGGGGTAAAATTAATAAGATGATGGCAGTTTTTATCAGACGTTCTGGGGGCATAGTGGTGCGGCACAGGGAGTTGGAGGGCATGTTGCCTGGGTATTTTAGGAGGGACGGGGTACACCTGTCAGACGTGGGGAATGATTTGTTGAACCTTGGCTTCCACGAAGGTATTGAGCAGGCCCTGTTTAGGTGTGGTGGGGGTCGCACATGCGCTTAAGGAGGTCAAGCCATGTGCTGTGGCGGAACAGGGCATAGTAAAAATTGGAATTTGGCGTGGAGTTTGAACTGGACAGGCCGAGGTGTAGGCCTGATGGAATTAAGGACTGGTTGGTTCTAGCTCTTCGGTGGCGACGAACCTGGGAGTGTAGGGGTGTCTGAGGTACACCCCTACAGTTATCAATATGATGTGGGGCCTCTTTGGTAGGCCGTGTTTCAAGTTAATTGTTATTTGGTTATATATTGTTCAATTGGTAGGGTCATTGTCAGGGGTACTGTGTGGGGGGTATAGTAATGTAATGTATAGTTGGACAATGACCCTAAATTATGTTAATTATGCTAATTTATGATAATTTAATTAATAATTTAATTAATAAAAGCTGTGGACTTTGTACTCCAACAGAATTAACTGTGTCCGTGTCTTATTTAGTATAAGGTTATAGTGCATGACGAATAACGTCTGTGCAAAGGTTTATATAAAGTTTTAGCACATGCCGAATAACGTCTGTGCAAATGTCATGAAGCCCATGGAACAACGCAGTAGGAGGAGTGGGCCTTGACAGAGCCAGGGAGTGGGCAGGTGCTAGTGTTTGGGGGTTGGATTAGTTTAATGGTGCTTGGGGGCGGAGACAGGGAGTATAAAGAGCAGCCATTTTAGAATAGGGGCCATTTTAACCAGAGCCTCTCTTACCTGTAAATTGTCCCACCCACCCTCCCTAGGTTTAGCAGTTCCGTTTAAGTCACAGCGGCGGAACAGGGCATAGTAAAAATTGGAATTTGGCGTGGAGTTTGAACTGGACAGGCCGAGGTGTAGGCCTGATGGAATTAAGGACTGGTTGGTTCTAGCTCTTCGGTGGCGACGAACCTGGGGGTGTAGGGGTGTCTGAGGTACACCCCTACAGTTATCAATATGATGTGGGGCCTCTTTGGTAGGCCGTGTTTCAAGTTAATTGTTATTTGGTTATATATTGTTCAATTGGTAGGGTCATTGTCAGGGGTACTGTGTGGGGGGTATAGTAATTTAATGTATAGTTGGACAATGACCCTAAATTATGTTAATTATGCTAATTTATTTAATTTAATTTTTTTTTATTTTAATTTAATTTAATTTAATTAATAAAAGCTGTGGACTTTGTACTCCAACAGAATTAACTGTGTCCGTGTCTTATTTAGTATAAGGTTATAGTGCATGACGAATAACGTCTGTGCAAAGGTTTATATAAAGTTTTAGCACATGCCGAATAACGTCTGTGCAAATGTCATGTATCTGTGCCTGCTAGTTCCATTGAATCAGGGCTAACGGTCGGTCTCTTTTTCAGGAGTACAAAAGTACATAAACCACATGAACAGAGCCTTTTAAAGTATATTGCAGGGCCCATAGTCCTGAGGCAGGAGGCTGGCAAGCAGGCTCCTCCAGGAGCCTGTGGCGAGGTTCTGTTTGCCACAGCTCCTATGTTTAGTATCCTTCCTCAGGGTTTCTGATATTATAGCATTTGACTACCATGCTGGAGTTTTCACACCTGGGAGGGTTAGAGTTAATATCACCAGACGTACAAAGACAAATTCTTCTTCAGTATTTTACCCTTATTTTTCAAGCAGGCCATCCCTCTGCGTTGCCTGTTGTGTTCAACATTATATTGATACCACCGCTACTCTACGTTTTCCTTCAGGACCCCTTCTGGTTTCTTATGTCAAACCGCGCAAAACGGTCTCCTCTCCCACGATTGCACGGTGGATTAGATGGCTACTTACCCAGGCTGGGATTGACCCTTCCTTTGGAGCGCACTCAGTCAGAGGAGCAGCCGCATCCTCTGCCTTTCAGGCAGGTAGTTCTCTCTCAGACATTTTATCCTCTGCGGATTGGTCCAGAGAGTCCACATTTCGTACTTTCTATTTCAAACCTATGCCACATGCTGCTTCTTCTATCATATAGGAGCATTAAAACAGCAAATATGAAGCCTCCTGTCTTGCCATACAATTAGGGATTATTCTTGCTTTCATGAAGGAATAATCTAAATTTTATTAACAACAGGAGGCAAATATTTTCCCTCCATTAATATCACTTCTCCCACCCTTTAAGGTAAGTTCATAGATATTTGGGTACATACTCGTTTCAACGTTGATATTTTATGCACCATATGACATAGGTACACACTATTTATAATGTTCAGGAATTTACAATTCACTCACCATGATTTATCATTGATAGTATGCTAATGGATAATGTAACCTATCTTTAACTATCAATCGATTTTCTCTTGTCAGATAATCTATACTTTCACTGAATTGTGTCTGTTTTCTTTCTAGTGTCATTATGATAAAGAGCTTACAGCTCATCGTTTATTGTTTACATGTTTGACCCAGTAAAGGACTTTCATCGTCGGCTACTGTTCGTCAGGTTACACCGTTTACATGGTTTGATCAATGCCAGCTACAGCAAGAAAGAGGAGTTGGGATGAGCTTGAGGACACTATATGACATTGTTGTAACCCCCACAATGTAATCAATTATGCAAATAGGAGTCAAAGTAAGTAAAGTGCCAAAAAAGCCAAAAAACATTAAATTACCCATGGGACAGGTAAGTCTAACAGCCACTAGAGACAATTCTAAACATTGCTGTTTCTCAGAAGCAATAATATGTTTAATTGTCAAAGAATAGGCACAGCACCTATGCACCTAAACCACTATATTACAATGTAGTAGTTGTGGTATCTAGAATGGCCCTTTAACCCCTTAAGGACACATGACATGTGTGGCATGTCATGATTCCCTTTTATTCCATAAGCTTGGTCCTTAAGGGGTTAAACGTGTGGCTGAAAAAATGAACATGGTATCTTAAGAGGTGAGTGTGAGAGTGGCCAGTGTGAGAAGATTCCAAGTGTGCTTAATTAGGCTTGTTAGAATGCAGGGAAGAACGGTAAACATTTGGCCTGGGATGTGCAAAACAAATGACTGAACTTTGTGCACAGTTTCTATGTGGACGGTCATCATGCAACGTGTGATATATGGTTTTGACAATTAGACACTGCTAGACATGTGAGATGTGACATTTTATATCCCTTTTAACTCTGTCAGCATGACCTACAACATGGTGGAAAATTCACAGAGATCTGTGCATGCCTTAGAGCAGGGGCCATCAAACTGTGGCCCTCCAGATGTTGTTAAACTACAACTCCCATGATTCTCTGGCTATCTATGTAATTCAAAGAATCATGTTGTAGTTCAGCAACATCTGGAGGGCCACCGTTTGAGGACCCCTGCCTTAGAGACATAGACTCTGTTTCCTGGGATCTCTGTTAATCTTTTTATAAATGTCTCATTTCACCTTGTAGCCACTTGGAAATACCTCCAGCAACTCCATATATACTCAGGGCCGGCGCTTCCTATAAGGCGAACTAGGCAGCCGCCTAGAGCGCCATATAGGAGGGGCGCCCTGCGCCCCCATCGTCGGCCCTTTAAATGCTGCAGCCGCCTGAGCGCTCTATAGAGAGCGCTCAGGCAGCTGCCTCTCTCCTTACCTCCCCTTCCCTGTAGCGTGGCCGAGCTCCTCTCAGTGTGCACTTCCTGTCAGTCCGGCTGGGTACAGGAAACAGAAACTCCTGTACCGCGGACCGGAGAGGAGCTCGGCCATGCTACAGGGAAGGGGAAGTGAGGAGAACACAGAGAGGGAGGGAGGGGGGGTAAGAAGAACTGGGGGAGGGGTGGAGTAAGAACAAGGGTCGGGAGGTGGAGTAAGAAGAAGAGGGAAGGGGGGAGTAAGAAGAAGAAGGGGGGGAATAAGAAGAAGGGGGGGGAATAAGAAGAAGAGGGGGGAGGGGGAGTAAAAAGAAGAGGGGAGGGGTGGAGAAAGAAGAAGGGGGAGGGGGAGTAAGAAGAAAACAGGGGGGAGTAAGAAGAAGGGGAGGGGGGAGTAAGGGGGAGGGGGAGTAAGAAGAAGAGGGGAGGGGGAGTAAGAAGAAAACAGGGGGAGTAAGAAAAAGAGGGGGGAGTAAGAAGAAGACAGGGAGGAGGGTGGGGGAGTAAGAAAAACACAGGGATGGGGGTGAGGAGAAGGGGAGATGAGGAGAACACAGGAAAGGAGTGGTGAGAAGAACACGGGGGGAGCAAGAAGAACACAGGGAGAGGGGGTGAAGAGAAAGGGAGGTGAGGAGAACACAGGGAGGGTGGGGGTGAGAAGAACATAGGGAGGGTGGGGGTGGGAAGAAGACAGGGAAGGAGGGTGGGTGTTAGAAGAACACAGGGAGGGTGGGTGTGAAAAGAGACCGCTAGGGGAAGGTGGGGGAGAGGAGAGACCACTCAGGGGCAGGGGAGAGCTCTAAGGGACAGAGGTGAGAGCTCTATAGGACAGGGGGTAGGTGTCAGGGTACCTGTAGTCTCTACCCCTGAGACGGGTAGAGACTTAGACGTTTTTCCATCCAGACGGCATGATTCTCCCGTTCCTCGCGGTCCTCTCGCGCATGTAAACGCCGGCCGCGAGAGAGCTATGCCTTTTTGTAACGTGACGCTCTATAGTCGACGTCATGACGCTATTCTAGCCCGACCTGTCAGTCAATCCCGGACACGAATCAGGTCTCGGCGGAGGCGTGATTAATCTCTAGAACCAGGGTATTTTAGGGAGCTCTCAGCATTTGCTCATTGCCCTGTCGTGGTTCTAGCCAGCCTAGTCACACACTGCTCTTGTTTTCTCTTGTCTTTTGGTTCTGACCCGGCTTTGTTATTACTTACCTGTCTTCTCTGTTATCCTTGACCCGGCTTGTCTCTCGCTTACCTGTCTTCTCGGTCCCTCGACCTCGGCCTGTCCCTGACCATTCTATACGTAGTATTACGTTAGTCCGGCCATTCTAAGGTCCGGTATACGTATCTGCTACTCTTTGTACTCTGCGTGTTGGATCCCTGTCCCGATCCTGACATTACGACAGGGCCAATGGATCCTGCAGGTACAAACTGTCAGCTTGGTTCTCCTGATCCTAGGTTTGACGCCATGGAGCATAGAATGGATCAGATGGCACTAGCACTACAGGCGTTACTATCACGTCCTAATAACCCACCTGAGGAGATGCGTAATACTTCTATTCCTCCTGTGAGTTCAGGGCTAGAGGTAGCCACTGTAGGTGCTTCTTCCCGAGTTACCCCACCTGTATGTTATGCTGGTTCTCCTGAAAGGTGTCGTGGCTTTTTGAACCAGATCAGTATCCATTTCGAGCTACAACCCCGTTCCTACCCTACTGATAGGGCAAAGGTGGGATTTATTATCACCTTACTCATTGAGAAGGCTCTGAGATGGGCTAATCCGTTGTGGGAGAATGATAATCCATTAGTCTATAACTATAATGCCTTTGTAGCTGCTTTTAAAAGAACTTTTGACCCCCCTGGCAGAAAGGTCAATGCAGCTAGATCACTGTTGCGCCTTAGACAAGAGAACCGAACACTTGTGGATTACGCACTAGAGTTCAGGTCTTTGGCGGCAGAGGTTAAATGGAATGAACAGGCTTATATAGACGTATTTTTAAACGGATTATCCGATGTAATACTTGACGAGGTAGCCACGAGAGAGCTTCCCGAGAATTTGGAGGACTTAATTTCCTTTATCTCTCGCATTGACGAACGTCTAAGAGAGAGGCAGAACACTCGAGATAGAACCGGTAGACCTTCCTTTAGACTAGCTCCATCATTTCAAAGCCCTGAAACCAAAACTCCACAGTTTCCAGAACCTATGCAGATAGGCCTTACTCGCCTCTCAGAAGAGGAGAGACAGTACAGGAGAAGGGAGGGACTGTGTATGTATTGTGGAGTCAGAGGTCATTTACGTTTGAATTGTCCCAATCGCCCGGGAAATGCTCGCACATAAGTTTCTCTAGAGGACAGGCCTTGGGTGTTTCTATTTTGTCCTCTACTCATAACTACAAAGAACACAGGCTTCTTTTACCCGTCTCTTTAACTTGGGAGAAGGGAACTTTAGAGACTATGGCATTGATAGACTCCGGAGCTGCTGAGAGCTTTATCGACCAAGTTTTTCTCACCAAACACGCTATCCCATCCCAGTTAAGGAAGACACCCTTGGCTGTTGAGGCCATAGATGGTAGACCTTTAGTTGAGCCTGTGATTTTCCGGGAAACCACACCTCTTAACTTAACTACTGGTATTCTACACAAGGAGGAGATATCTCTACTACTCATTTCATCTCCTTCTGTTCCCATAGTCCTGGGATACTCCTGGCTGAAGAGACATAACCCCATTATAGATTGGAAATCAGGGGAAATAGTCTCGTGGGGTCAGGGTTGTCAAGAGAGATGTTTAAAGAGAGTGTCACCCCTTTGTATTGTTAACACACTTAATAATTCTACCGACTCTACTAAAGTACAGATACCGTCCTTGTATCTAGATTTAAAGGCGGTATTTGACAAAGGAAAGGCTGATACCTTACCACCACACAGGCCTTTTGATTGCAAAATTAATTTACTTCCTGGTACTATGCCTCCCAGGGGCCATGTATACCCTTTGTCTACGAATGAGAACTTAGTCTTAGAGGAGTATATTCGTGAAAACCTAGACAAAGGGTTCATTAGGAGATCCTCCTCCCCTGCTGGGGTGGGATTTTTTTTTATTAAAAAGAAGGATGGTTCTTTAAGACCTTGCATTGACTACCGAGGTTTGAACAAGATAACCATTAGAAATGCCTATCCCATTCCCTTGATCACCGAGCTTTTTGATCGATTAAAGGGTTTCAAGATTTTCACTAAGTTGGACCTCAGAGGTGCTTATAACTTGGTGAGAATTCAGCAGGGACACGAGTGGAAGACTGCGTTCAATACTCGATATGGGCACTATGAGTATACAGTAATGCCTTTTGGTCTCTGTAATGCCCCGGCGGTATTTCAGGATCTAATTAATGAAGTTCTTAGGGAGTTTCAACATGACTGTGTTATTGTATACCTCGATGATATACTTATACATTCCAGGGATATTGAGACTCACCACGGACAGGTCAGAAGGGTTTTGCACAAACTTCTTCAACATGGCTTGTACTGCAAATTAGAGAAATGTAGCTTTGACCAATCCCAGACTGTCTTTCTTGGTTACGTGATTTCTGGAGAGGGGTTTGAAATGGATCCGGAGAAACTCCAATCCATTTTAGATTGGCCTTTACCTAAGGGTCTCAAGGCCATTCAGAGATTTATTGGTTTCTCTAATTATTACAGACGTTTCATTAAGGGCTACTCCTCTATTATTGCTCCTATCACCAATATGACCAGACAAGGGGCTGACACTAAGAATTGGTCTACTGAAGCACTTCTGGCTTTTAAGACTCTCAAGGAGCTGTTTGCTTCCGCACCAATTTTAGTTCACCCTGATACTACTCTGCCTTTCCTACTCGAAGTTGACGCTTCTGAGACGGGTATAGGTGCCATTCTGTCCCAAAGGTTGGGTGTGGATAAACCATTACATCCATGTGGGTATTTTTCCAAAAAAATTATCGGGTACTGAGAGCAGATATGACATTGGTGACAGGGAACTCCTAGCGGTTATCATGGCTTTGAAGGAGTGGAGACATCTATTGGAGGGGACCTTGCATCCTGTTACCATTTTGACGGATCATAAAAACTTATCCTATATTGGGGAGGCTAAACGATTATCATCGAGACAGGCCCGTTGGTCTATATTCCTCACTCACTTCAATTACATACTCACATATAGGCCTGGTTCTAAGAATTCTAAAGCTGATGCCTTGTCTTGCCAATATGAACCTTCTGCCATATCTGAGCCGGTTTTATCCTCTATAGTACCTAAGTGTAATATTATTGCTAACACAACTCTCAAAATCCATTCTCCGCTTCTTGATCGGATCAGGAGCTTGCAGCATCTGGCACCTAGACTGACTCCTGCGTCTAGACACTTTGTTCCTCCTGAACTCCAACTGGAGCTCTTACAGTGTCTTCACGAGAGCAAGGTGGCTGGTCATCCGGGCGTTCGCAAAACATATTCCTTGATCTCTAAGGATTTCTGGTGGCCTTCCTTGCGGAGGGATATTAAGGATTTTATCGGAGCCTGTGAGGTCTGTACTAAGACTAAACTGCCCCATTCGCTTCCTTGTGGTCTCTTACATCCCCTGGAAGTTCCAGAAAAACCTTGGTCCTGTTTGGCGATGGATTTTATTGTGGATTTGCCTGTTTCGAAAAAGCACACTGTTATCCTCACAGTGGTGGATAGGTTTACCAAGATGGCTCATTTCGTGCCTTTACCTAAACTTCCGACTTCACCTGAATTAGCGGAGATTTTTGCTAAAGAGATCTTTCGCTTACATGGGATACCTTCCGAGATTACTTCTGATAGAGGTTCCCAGTTTGTTTCACGTTTCTGGAGATCATTCTGTTCTCAACTAGGCATTAAATTGAATTTTTCTTCTGCTTATCACCCTCAGTCTAACGGAGCCGCTGAACGTACCAATCAAAAGTTTGAACAATATCTGCGTTGTTTTGTTTCTGAACACCAGGACGATTGGGTCGGTCTGATTCCTTGGGCAGAGTTCGCACACAATAATCTTGTTTGCGATTCAACTCGCTCTAGCCCCTTTTTCATGAATTATGGTTTTCATCCTTCCATTCTTCCCTCGGTCCCTTCTTCCCAGGGGGTACCGTCGGTTGATACTCATGTTGCCAATCTGAAGAAGTTGTGGGATCAGACTCGACAAATTCTCCTACATAATTCTATACTGTATAAAAAACACGCGGACAAACGCAGAAGGCCGGCTCCTAGTTTTGTACCTGGTGATAGGGTATGGTTGAGTACTAGAAACATTCGTTTGAAAGCACCTTCTATGAAATTCGCTCCTCGCTACATTGGACCCTATAGGATTCTGAATCGAATTAATCCTGTTGCGTATCGCTTAGCGCTCCCCTCTGCCTTACGTATTCCTAATTCCTTTCATGTTTCCTTGCTAAAACCCCTGATCTGTAACAGATTCTCCTCCAAGGTCTCCTCTCCTCACTCTGTTCAGGTTGAGGGTCAGGAGGAATACGAAATCAACTCCATCATCGATTCTCGAATCTCCCGGGGGAAAATCCAATACCTGGTTGACTGGAAGGGATATGGTCCAGAAGAGAGGACCTGGGTACCACAGGAGGATGTCCATGCTCCTCGTCTTCGCAGGGCTTTTCATTCCCGCTTTCCATCTCGTCCCGGTTCCTTCCGCCCGGTGGGCGTTTCTGAGAGGGGGGGTACTGTCAGGGTACCTGTAGTCTCTACCCCTGAGACGGGTAGAGACTTAGACGTTTTTCCATCCAGACGGCATGATTCTCCCGTTCCTCGCGGTCCTCTCGCGCATGTAAACGCCGGCCGCGAGAGAGCTATGCCTTTTTGTAACGTGACGCTCTATAGTCGACGTCATGACGCTTTTCTAGCCCGACCTGTCAGTCAATCCCGGACACGAATCAGGTCTCGGCGGAGGCGTGATTAATCTCTAGAACCAGGGTATTTTAGGGAGCTCTCAGCATTTGCTCATTGCCCTGTCGTGGTTCTAGCCAGCCTAGTCACACAGTGCTCTTGTTTTCTCTTGTCTTTTCGTTCTGACCCGGCTTTGTTATTACTTACCTGTCTTCTCTGTTATCCTTGACCCGGCTTGTCTCTCGCTTACCTGTCTTCTCGTTCCCTCGACCTCGGCCTGTCCCTGACCATTCTATATGTAGTATTACGTTAGTCCGGCCATTCTAAGGTCCGGTATACGTATCTGCTACTCTTTGTACTCTGCGTGTTGGATCCCTGTCCCGATCCTGACAGTAGGACAGGGAGCTCTTTCACACTACGCGCGCACACACACAATGCATCCCTATACATACACAGAAACACACAATGCATCCCTACACACACAGAAACACAACATGCCTCCCAAACACACAATGCATCCATTACACACACAATGCGACCCTTACATACAAAGACAATGCATCCTTTGCACACATACACAGAAACACACAATGCATCCCTTACACACACATGCAAACACACACACTGCTTCTCTTACATACAGACAGAAACACAATGCATTTCTTACACACACTCAATGCATACACTTACAGACACACACCTTGCTTCCCTTATGCATACAAACAGATTCAGACAATGCATCCCTTACACACAACCAGAAACACACAATACATCCCTTATACACAAACACACACACTGCTTCCACTACACACAAACACACTGCATCACCTACACAAACTGATATCCCTATACACTACATTCCATAAGCACACACATTAGATTTTCTACAATAACACATCCCCTACACACTCCACTCCCTGTGAGCGAACTCATGGGTGGAACATATAGGTGGACATATGGGTGGGCCTTATGGGCATACTCACTGTCAGGCCCTGGGGCCAAGACCTTGAACTGTGTAAGGGGCCCCAAAAAATGGAGCTGCTTCCCGTTCTCCCAGAACATTGAATTTTGTGACCACAGTTACAAACCGTCTCCAGAGATCCTGTTCTACACCAGACCAGTGGAGCCAAACTGCAGCCACATTAAAGGGCCACTATAGTCCCCAGAACCACTGCAGCTTAATGAAGTGGTTCCGGTGTATATAGCCTGTCCCTGCAGGCTTTTTAATGAAAACACACACTGTGTGCAGCACTGGTGTTAGTTAATATGGCAGTTCATATGGGTGGGGCATTGTGATGTCACATGGGGGGGTGGCGGCATATTTTTATTTTGCTTAGGGCGGCAAAAATCCTTGCACCGTCCCTGTATATACTCATCATAGTCCTGAGAGCCAGAAATTACCAAGATACTGCAGTTTCCTGGGAAATAATCCAGTGAGCCAGTTCAGGCATGGAGATCACTGATATCACTGGAGTCAGGATGTCAGGATACAGGAGGGTTATCTGCAAAATACAATGTAGCAACCTAACCAAAAGGCACAGTGGGAAACAATAGATTGTAGCCCAATGAGCAGCACAGCTAAGGGGAATGGGCCTTGACATTGCTAGGAGACAGGCATAGGAGGGGTGTAATATAAGGGACTGGCTAGAATAACTGATGGTGGGGTTTGGGGTTAAAGGAGTATATATAGTGGCCATTTTAGATCAGTGGCCTTTTTAGTTAATCCTCACTTGCCTTGTTTTTGCAGGCTGTGTGGTATCACTGTCTTGTATCGTGCAGGTGCTGCAGTTTGAAGAATGGAGGGATGGCTGGCTGGTGTCTGTGCTGCTGTACAGCAGAGAGTTGTTTCCGGGCTCCAGGAGCATCTGGGAGAGGCCCTGGCCCCATTTGGGCCTTTTTCTTCTGAGTCCACCGCAATGGCTACTGTGTCCCCTGATTGCCCCACGAGGAGAACCTGGACACTGCAATGATTGAGCCCCAGTGCTGGCTCAACCAGGAAGAAGAGGGTGAGCCTGCCCTAGTATCTGAGGCTGCTGTGAGTGGCGGGTGTTGAGGAGGTCGTCGCAGGCGTCGACGTGCGGCCACATGGTCTGTGCATACCCCTGGGAACGAGGCTGAGGCTGTACGTTCGGGCTGTCATGGAGAGGAGCGTTCTGCACGCGAGCAGGTTTCGGCTGAAGGTGGTGGAAGTTCGGACCGCAAACACGGCAGTTGGCGTACGTTCGGCCTGTGAACAGGCACGTAAAGAAAAAGCGAACATTTGGGCCATGAACAGACGAGGGCTGAATCTGGTGAACACTCGAGCCAGGAAAGTTGCGTGGAAGGTCTGCTGAACGTTCGAGACGCGAACAGGAGGTCGGTTTGGGCCACGAACAGGAAAGTCGGGAAACTGACACATGTTCAGGTCGCAAGCTGGAGGACAGTTCGGGCCACGAACAGGACTCCAGGATGCCGGGTTCAGGCCACATTCATGGGAATGAGCAAGAATCGCGATGAATGGCTGGAAGGGGAAAGGCAGGGACAGCCACGGCATGGAGAGGGTGCAACTGGTCGGGGGCATCTTAAACCGGACGTGAAGGAGAGGATATGGAAGGGAGAATTTCTGGAGATCTTTTCTCTTATTCCTCTGGACGAATACTTGGAAATGAAGGAAGAGGATAAGAAAAATCGGAAAATACCCCAAAACTTTGGGAATTGGTTGAAGGCTTTCTGCATTCTGGCGAGTGTTGTGGGGGATAAATCCCCTGAGCAATGCTTGCAGTTGTTCTGCTACTAGGATGGGATTTGGGAGGTGTACCGCACTTACGGAGGCTTGGCGTGGTGCCGGTACAACGAACAGCTTCAGCAGAGGCTTTTGGTTAATCCAGGCGTGAGGTGGGACCAGATGAACCTGCCGCTGTGGATGAAGCTCATGATGGCACAGAAGGCATGCCCCTTTCAGCCCGGGGCCGGCGTGGGATCTTCCTCCATCTCGTCGGCGTCCAGGGTTCTGCTTGGCAGTGTAAGTGGGAGCAGCAAAGGCAGTGTAAGTGGGAGCAGCATGCTGATTCAAACATGAGTGCTCCGGGTGTGGAGGCACGCATGGTTACAACCACTGCTTCAAGAAGGGTAAGTCCTCTGTAGCAGAATGGAGGCCACCAAATACTTTTTTATATATATATACATATACAGCTGCAAGAAAAAGTATGTGAACCCTTTGGAATGATATGGATTTCTGCACAAATTGGTCATAAAATGTGAGCTGATCATCATCTAAGTCACAACAATAGACAATCACAGTCTGCTTAAACTAATAACACAAAAATAATGAAATGTTGCCTTGTTTTTATTGAACACACCATGTAAACATTCACAGTGCAGGTGGAAAAAGTATGTGAACCCTTGGATTTAATAACTGGTTGAACCTCCTAATGGCAGCATTAACTTCAACCAAACGTTTCCTGTAGTTGCAGATCAGACGTGCACAACGGTCAGGAGTAATTCTTGACCATTCCTCTTTACAGAACTGTTTCAGTTAGCAATATTCTTGGGATGTCTGGTGTGAATCGCTTTCTTGAGGTCATGCCACAGCATCTCAATCGGGTTGAGGTCAGGACTCTGACTGGGCCACGTCAGAAGGCGTATTTTCTTCTGTTTAAGCCTTTCTGTTGTTGATTTACAGCTGGTAGACAGATGGCCTTAAGTTCTCCTGCAAAATGTCTTGATAAACTTGGGAATTCATTTTTCCTTCGATGATAGCAATCCGTCCAGGCCCTGACGCAGCAAAGCAGCCCCAAACCATGATGCCCCCACCACCATACTTCACAGTTGGGATGAGGTTTTGATGTTGGTGTGCTGTGCCTCTTTTTCGCCACACATAGTGTTGTGTGTTTCTTCCAAACAACTCAACTTTGGTTTCATCTGTCCACAGAATATTTTGCCAGTACTGCTGTGGAACATCCAGGTGTTCTTGTGCAAACTGTAAACGTGCAGCAATGTTTTGTTTGGACAGCAGTGGCTTCCTCTGTGGTATCCTCCCATGAAATCCATTCTTGTTTAGTGTTTTACGTATTGTAGATTCGCTAACTAGGATGTTAGCATTTGCCAGTGACTTTTGTAAGTCTTTAGCTGACACTCTAGGATTCTTCTTCACCTCATTGAGCAGTCTGCGCTGTGCTCTTGCAGTCATCTTTACAGGACGGCCACTCCTAGGGAGAGTAGCAGCAGTGCTGAACTTTCTCCATTTATAGACAATTTGTCTTACCGTGGACTGATGAACAGCAAGGCTTTTGGAGATACTTTTATAACCCTTTCCAGCTTCATGCAAGTCAACAATTCTTAATCGTAAATCTTCTGAGAGCTCTTTTGTGCAAGGCATCATTCACATCAGGCAATGCTTCTTGTGGAAAGCAAACCCAGAACTGGTGTGTGTTTTTTATAGGGCAGGGCAGCTGTAACCAACACCTCCAATCTCATCTCATTGATTGGACTCCAGTTGGCTGACATCTCACTCCAATTAGCTCTTGGAGGTTCACATACTTTTTCCACCTGCACTGTGAATGTTTACATGGTGTGTTCAATAAAAACATGGCAACATTTCATTCTTAGTGTGTTATTAGTTTAAGCAGACTGTGATTGTCTATTGTTGTGACTTAGATGATGATCAGATCACATTTTATGACCAATTTGTGGTGAAATACATATCATTCCAAAGGGTTCACATACTTTTTCTTGCAAATGTATATCTATACTTTCCCCTTGTATTCGCCTCTTTCATTCTTTGCTGTTCGGGGGTCCTCATATGAACAGAATTCTTTCATCTCCCGAAAGAGGACCTCCCCTGTACCCCATTAGAACGTTCACACTAACCACTTAAGTGCCAAACCACCAGAGAAGTAATTAATGAATGCTTCCCCTGGGTGTCCGCCATTTCGTGTAAGTGAACACGTAGCAGACAAAAGAGTGGCGGCCATCTTGTCTCCCAAACGTGGGCAGCGGTACTTGGTCGTCGAGTGCCTGGAACTCCTTTTGGCTAGGCACACGCACAAATGCCGGTAAAACTTAGACCGCTGCCCGATCTATTTCCAGACCACTTAGACGAACGACATTCGGGATATATGAACTAACAAACAGGGGGAGAATTCATATTCTGAAATGAAGAAATTCCCTCGCATGGTGTTCACACTGGAACCTCACAAACGGAGAGTGGCCAGGGCACCTATTTCCCTGGAACTGTTTTGGGCTAGCGCCTCGTGCTTGACTGGTCAAAACATTACCTCAATGGCATTTCCGTTTCACCAAACCGATCTGAGTGATTCTTGGATATGTTATACACTCAGATTGGGGCTATCGGGAAATGTAATTTTTGTGGGGTTCCTATGTACGGTGGGGGTACTTATGGGGTACAGTATATTTTGTTGGATTTTCTGTACCTGAGAGATAATTAAATTAGAGGATTTTTCTCACGCAATTATCTCTCAGGCACAGAGGATCTTGGGACTGAAACCCTTGTATTCTTGTGTGGAAAACCCCTTGTATGGGACTGGGCATAAAAGCTGGGTGTGTGGCAATAAACCTCAGTTGTACTCACAGAACTGTTTGTCGTCCAGTTGCTGGGGAGGAGGTGGGATATTTCTTTGGTGTTTCTCTTGTTCCTGATTGTACTTTGGTGGATCCAGCGGAGGAGAGTCCCTGCTAGGACTAGGGCTCCGCTACATTCTCCTTCACGGGAGGAACGACTGGTGGTTCGGTGGCATCTGCTGCCGCTGGGGGCGATCGCTGTTGAAGGTCGGCGCAATGTTGCCATGGCTAAATAGCTATGGTAACCAGGAGGATGCTGTATTGTTAAGGAACAGGTTCACGAGGGGTTTGTTATTCTGTTTCGGCATCGGGAGGGGGTTCGTAATCTGCGGAATCTGAAGTCAGTGGAGGACTTCCCAGATGTGGTGCAGGAGAAACAATTTAAGGAGGTGCAGGTAGAGAGGATGGTGGGGCTATTCCTGGAGACCCCGTTGTGTGATTTGTGTATTTCACCTTTGGGGTCGTGCCGAAAAATGAGTACTGGCTCATTCAAAATTTATTGTATCCACATGGAGCTTCGGTGAATGATAATATTGACAAGGCCCTCTGCTCTGTGTCGTATGCATCATTCAACCAAGCAGTCGAGTTGGTTCAACGTGCAGGCAAGGGGGCGCTGATGGCCAAGGCAACATGTTGGTAGTTGAGGCTATCCCTGTTATTCGCCTCCTTCGCTGCTTTGTTCTCTCGTGCATGCAATTTAATGTTGTGTTTGTTGATTTAATGTTGTGCCACATACCTGGTTTGTTGAACGTGGACGCTGATTCGCTCTCTCTTTTTCAGTGGGGAATGGCTTTGGGCAACGGCTCTGGGTGCTCAGAAGGAGGGAGTGCCTTGGAACCTCTTGCTTGGCAGACTCATAAGGGACGCCATCCACATGGGCCACCTAAGTCAAGGTTTGGCAAGAATGGGATGCAGCAACGGTGTGTGCGAGAGGTCAGCACTTGGCTGTGTCTCGGTTCGACACGTTGTTATAGTTCATTTGCAGGTTATTTTCTTCGGGGGCATCTCCGTTTGCCATAGGGAGCAACATGATGGCCTTGGCGTTTTTATTTGAGCATAATGGATGGGAGAATTTAAACAAACATTTCCTTGTGCGTCAGGCTATCAAGGGGTTTCGGAAAGGCAGGTTATCGCGGGTTTGCGCATGTTACAAAAACCTTATTTCACTGTGTGCCTTTATGTGCTATTTTCACCTTTCTGACTTATTTGCAGCCGTTCGTATGGTTCAACACGAATCCTTTGTGTAAACGTATAGGTGGCCGCCATTTCGGGACTTTGCACGTGTTCGCGGCCATCTTACGTACGAACAGCAGTGTTTGCCAGCAATCGTATGGAACTGAAAACGGAGACGCAAACAGGCGAACACCGCTGAGACCTCCAGGATATCATAACTTCGTGCTGGACCTACCGAACGGCCCACCGTTCGGTAACACGATTACTCCTCGCATGGGGATTACAGCGACCCCCGGGATAACTATGGATGGCAATGGGTTCGTGGAGTTTTACAGTACGAACAGAGACCGACCGCAAGGCCTAAACGTGTGGAACTATTTTCGGCTAGAAAGACTGTGCGGTCGGTCAAAACTTTGGAACACCATAACTCCCAAACCGTTCATCCGAACGAGCCAGTTTAAAGGTTTAAAGGCGTACCCCCTGGTTTTGGGGTACATCCAGAACTTGGATGAATATGTGTATAATATAATTGTTTTAACTGTTTATCTGAGGGGAGGGGACATGTGGGTTGCACCCAATATGTGATTGGTGATTTTATGCCTCCCCCTGGGAGTGGCCTTTTTGTATGTGACCACAATAAAAAGCAGGCTGGGCATCCCAGTCCTCAGTTCTTGTTTGACCCTCAAATCGCAGCCTTGACTCGTTTTGTGGGCAGAAGGGTATCCTAGCTGTGCTATAGCTAGTGGGATTATTCTACATTTACAGGACTCGTATGGAATACTATGGAAAGCAGCTTCTCCCCTCTTCAGCAATAGGAATCCAGACTACTAAGCAGTCCAACTCTCAGCAAGACTAAGGGTAACCGCAACAGCGCAGGCCTGTATCCTTCTAAATTCTGCAAGGTTTACTCGGTGTGCTTCCAGAGGTTTGTTTTTTGGAGTACGAGGTTTTGCGGTTTTCCGTAGCATTTATGGCCTTTTTCGGGGTGTTTAGGACAATTGAGTTGGTGAGCAGTAACCGCTTGGGAAGTGGGTTACAGTGTTTCGGATGTGGAACTGTGGCAGAATTGGGTGGTGCTATATTTCTACCATTCCAAAACGGATGTATTCGGGAAGGGTGGCGCGGTAACGCTTTTTTCGGTGTCAGGTCTGGTGGCGTGTCCAGTGGCATGTGCAGTGGCTTTCCAGGCAGTTCGTCCGGGATAGGAGATTTGTTTTTGTTGCATGCTGATGGTTCGTCGTTTTCCAAATTTCAGTTCCTTAGGGTTTTCCGGTTGGCCTTGGTGCAGTTGCCCTTACAGCCGTTACAGTTCGGGACACATTCGTTCAGGATTGGGGCTACAACAGAGGCAGCTCGGTTGGGTTTTGGGGATGAACTGGTTGAGAAGATGGGGAGGTGGGAACTGGTTGAGAAGATTAGGAGGTGGAAATCGGAGATTCAGGTCATATGTCATTTAGTTGACCCAATCATTTAGTTTAAGTTTGGTTGAAATGGTTATATTTGTTCTGTGTTGGTAACGTGTTTTTCTTGCACAGGCTGGATTGCGTGGGTGATGGGACACTCGTATGTGTACTGGGCACAATGTTGTTTTTGGTGGGGGCACTCAGGCAGCTCAAGGTGTCGAGCTCTGAGCTATGGCAGAGGTTGAATAGAGAAGTTGGGGTGTAGGTTGTTTGTCCTGATGTAAAATCGTTTGGTTTGCTAAGAACAGTTAGGTTTAGAAGAGTATTTGTAGGTTCGAGCTCATCGTTAGCTGTGTGTGTAGGGTGTCTCTTGGTATGCCCCTACATGGAAGAAAGCTGGAAATCATGCCCTCGTGACAATGGTTATATCATGCCCTCAGTGGCAATGATTATGTTTAAATGTTAATTATATGTTATAATGTGTTTTTTCTCATTGCCTGGGGTAGTATTGTTAAAGGAGTTGGTGGAGGATATGTGACAATGACCTTCAATTATTTAATTAAAGCTGTGATAATTTTCCCCAAATAAAGGTGTCCGAACATTAGATGATGGTGGGACCCAGGAGATACCTTGAAGTGTAAAAATATGCAAAATGTATTGATAAAATATATAAAAGAAAAACAAGTAAAAATCTAATTAAAATCAAATAGCTATAAAGACTATTCCAAAAGTCTGTTAGTCCAAAACTCGTTTCACCATATACTGTCCTCTTCAGTTGGTGAATAGTGGGTTTCCTATCACCCAATCTTTTTATACCTGCAACTAAATCATAGATTACCGACATCTGGGGGCTTTTGGAACGCCGCTTTATGTCCCTATGCGCACGTCCCGTCTCCAGGAACGCACGCTGTGTTTCTTCCGTCCAAATCTCTGCACTATTTCCTTATTCATCGTGGAACACACCCTGCATTCCACCGCTCGTGTCACTTCCTTCTTCCTTTGGCATATTCCATCACATCTCCTCAAATTACGTCTTTCAGAGCGTCTTTATGTTGCATATAGAAGCATATGTGTTCTACTTCTTTTTTAAAGTCTACCCAGAGTCCAAATTTCAATATAAAGATGTGTGTTGTGCTTGCTCCCGCATTTGGCACTGATAAAATGGGGATATTCCCAATCAGCCAGCTAATCTAAGCACAGTTATACCTGGTTTCAGCAGATGGGGTGTTGGTCCGAATTGGAGCTTTAGGTCCAGTTAAGACACCCTCCGTGTCTGTAAGTAAAAGCGCCATTTAGTTCACCTTCCCCTCTCACCGTATCAGTTCTCTGTTCGTATAATTTGTAATCCACGAACCATAACCAGGGGAAGCGGTAATCTCCCGAACAGGATCCGTGAAGGGACTCCAGTTCCCGAACAGAACTCCACGAACTGCCGCTACTAGCCGAACCACGACATCCACCAAGCGGCATACGTTTCCAATAAGCAGTCTCTAAGCGTAAATAGCAAATCCCCCAATAACGAGACAGAAGCTCCGTATTGAGGGTCAAACAGGATCTGTTTTTACTGTGGGCTACCCGCCCGTATTTATGCGGGTCTCCCACTTGGTGGACACTCCCCTAGGGGACCAAATGGAAGACTGAAATTACAGAAGTACAGGAGGACATTGCAGACATACAGGCACAGACTTTTCCCACAATGCAATATGGTTTCCTCCTTCCTGCCCTGGAGATAATTGGGAAGAAATGCAATTATCTCCAGGACAAAGACCCATCGCCATTTTAAATATAAAACCAGAAAATACATAAAAATACATAACTTTATAATAACTGTACATTTCACATCCACATCACATATCCCCAGATAGCCGGGATCTGAGGGCACATTATTGACGAATAGCGCTCAGATCCCATACGTATAGTTCAACCGCCATGGAGTCAAAGTTCTTACAGTCTTTCGGCAGGCGATCGACTCCATGGGAAGGCTATCTGGGTGTGAGGAACTGACTCTGCTGGGTTTCGAACCCTGGTTTACATGCTGCTAAACCTCTTCCTTACCAGTACACCAGCCTGCCTTTTGCAAATTTACCTGAGATCTGGTATCCTTGACTGTACAGCATTGGTATCAGTGACAAGTCTCTTCAGCTGTGTCTGGTCATGTGTCTGGTTCTTGTCCTATAAAAGCCACTTCCTGTCTCTGTACCTTTGCCAGATTATTGTGGTTCCTGTACTCTCTAATCAAGCTTGTTCCTGTTTCTCCTACCTGTTGCTGATTTTGGACCGTTTTGACTTTGCTGCTTCTCCTTCCCACTGACCTCGGCTTGCCTCACTACGATTATCATCTCTCTGTTCCAGTCTCCCATCTCTGCTTAAGACCAGAAGGCCACTCAAGGCTCAGGGGCTCAACCACCTGGGTAACGAGTGGCTACCTCTGGCAGAAAACATTGCTGATCTGGCTACTGGACTCCAACACTTTGTAACATCAATATCATTACACTGGGTTAAGTACTTTTCGTCGACGGTAAAACTCCCGAACAGCCGGTGTTCGTACGGATTTGTCGAGACAGCCAGGTGACCCATGGTTTCAGCGGTGTTCAGCAGAAAGAGTGTCCGTTTTTAGTTCCATGGAATCAGAGCCGAACACCGCTGGGCTTTCGTACGGTTTAAAATGGCCGCTGCCTCGTGGGCGACATACGAACGACGGCCACCCTGAAGTCGGTTTAATTGAGAAGTGTCTGCGGTTAACCACAACGTTCTAATTGGGATCAAAAGGTTAACCAGCAGCACACTTCTCTTCTGGGTGGCCATCCGTTCAGTAGCTTTATTCGTGGCAAACAGTCATTCGTATGGCTATGATACTGGAAACAGTCATTTGGGCGGACGGAATAAAATAGACAAATCCACCCAAAAATAGACAGACGGATGGTTCTGTCACAGGTCCTACTAGTGACTGAGCTGGGGGGTGGCAGGTGCTCTCCTCACTCTTCAGTAAACGGTGTGACATCTAAATACCGCTACCCGCCTGGGGTAGGGGGGGTATCCAAGTCCCCGCTGACTTACTCTACAGTGTCTGTATAAGATCGGGGGACCACTACCCTACATCATTGAGGCAAATCCAAGCAACTTAAGATGTCAAATAACTCTGTCAATGGGATGATATACACTACCGACCAGGAAGGCATCCTTGCTCAAACTCGAGGCTGTCTTACAGCACTTTTGGGAGAAGCGGGAGGAGCGCTGGAGGCAGGACGCATCTGTCTCTCAGCTGACAGAGGGAGCCTGGAAGCATCATGGAAGGGAATCAGGGAGAACTCCCATAAGCAAAACAGCTTCTGTGGCTGCTGTCACTCTCATCAAGGCTGTCACTCTCATCAAGGCTGTCACTCCCATCAAGGCTGTCACTCCCATCAATCCCTACCTAGGCTGAAGAACACACAGGGCACACACCCTGTATCCACTCTACAAACACGACTTCCTTGTGGGCGGAGTTGTAGGCAGGTCCTGTGGGCAGGATTTGGAGATGGGCCCTGAGGGCAGGCTTGGAGGCGGGCCCCCTGGAGGCCCAGTCCCTGAGTTGTGTTAGGGGCACCAACATTTCTGATGGTGGTCCTGGGCCCAGCACAAACGGACTTCACTGCCCAGCAGCTCCCCTGTCACTAACTCTTGTGGCCTGCGTGAGACAGGAATAGGTGCGTGGCAGCGCTCTGACGGCCGCGGAGCTCACAAGCGTTAGACAGGGGAGCTGGGCAGTGAAGTCAGAGTGTGCTGGGCCCCCTCTGCAGAGAACAGGTAGCCCGGGGCCCGCAGGTACACACATATATAGCGAAAATCTCTCTATATATGTGTACATAGGCAATGTGGGGCCCGGAACTCCCAGAGCAGTCCAGGCCCCCCGAGTAACCGCTGGGCCCATGACAACCGTCATGGCTGTCATGCCCTGATGGCGGCCCTGGCGAAGCCAACACCTCCACTGAAACAATGTGTAGAAAGAGTTGAGGCTATGAGGTAAATGGAAGACCTTCACTGGTCGACCCAGGGTAATAAAATAAAATATTTGAGGATATGGGACCCTTGGAAGCAATATTGGTTAAAGGGATAATCATTTCTTACACTTATTTTTTTTTTCTAATATACATAGGTCATGGGGGTGAATCAGAGCTCGATCTCTTCCCAAAGTAAAACATAGTTGTAGTCGGGTACATAAGCCGTAATAATAAATACAATAATATATAATTAGAAGTAAGCACCAGTCGGTTGTGGTGTGCCGGAATCAACATAAAAGAGGGCCCACCTATTGAATTTAATAAAAAAGTGGAGAGGTGTGAGGGATGAACCCAGCGGTATCGGTCCTGTCATGGAGGGGACCTGAGTTTTTATAGCCGGGTAATCCCTCCCACAATACAGGCTTCGCCTTTATATTTGTATTCGGGGACATAAGCCGTAATAATGAATAAAATTATATATAATTAGAAGTAAGCACCAGTCAGTTGTGGTGTACCGGAACCAACATATGGGGTAGGCCTGTAATAAAAGAGGGCAAAAAGTAGATGTAAACACATCACCTTTATTACACACATGTTACAAATTGCTAATCTCAATTCCTCTGGCTGAGGTATATAACTGGTATATGCTGCTGACTTCCACCGACCTAACCTTTTAATAATAAGAACTGGGACATTTTGGCTTGATGCTGCGGAAGCGGCTCTAATTCTGAAGAAGTGGCCTTAAAAGGCCGAGGGGTCAAGACCGAGTCTAATGAAAAGTGTTCTTATGCAGAAAATGAATTTAGTAGTGGTCAGAGGTTTACCATGTAAAAGGAGTAATGGCGTTTTTGGGTTAAGACGGTCAAGTGTGGAACAATATGTGTCCAGTAAGTTAACTGGACACCAGCGATTACCAGTGGGGTAATAGCATACTTTGGTAGGAGAGCCTAACTGTATTGGTGTTATCAATGGTAAGAATGTAATGGTCTGAAACTTTTTGTAGACTCATAATTCGCAGGTGCAATTGGTTGAACGTGCTGTTATTGGTAGTGAATTTGTTTGGACTTAAGAAGCCATAGAAGGCTAGATAAGATGACATTTTAATAACCAGATTAGTGCTGATTTCAAAGGGATTGGTGTCTAGAATGTCCAAACGTGCCCGAAACTTAGGCCCGTTAATAGGAAGTCTAGTAGTGGTTGTGGGTTTGTCCAAGCGTCGTATTCCCTTCAGAATATTTTTAATGAGATAGGTAGACATGAAAGGATTCACGCTAGGATAGGCTCTTAGGATGTGATGTTGTATTCCTGTGAGATAGAGTTTTATGGTGTTTAATGATAATTTTAAGTTAAGGTGGCAAAAGGAGATAAGCGTCACTATAGAACCGAGGGAGTGATGGTCGCAAATCTGGTAATCTAAAGTGAATTTAGTGTAGAGAGTGAATTCTTTATTGTTAGCCCGTGATGTATTGGTAGAGAGCGCCAAACTGGCCAGATATCTGCTGTGCCCCAAGAGGTGCTCTATTCCAAGATTAGGTCTTGATATGACGTGCTGACTGGACAGATGTTGGCTGTTGGATGGGCTCTGAAGAAAACCTGCAGATTAGAACAAGACAACGCGTCAGCAGCTGTATTGATGTGTCCTGGGATATGTATAACTGTGAAATGAAATTGCAGTGTAGCCACTAACCATGTCAGTCGTCGAATTAGTCTCATGATGGTAAGTGATGAGGATCTGCCCTTTTTTATAATGTCACATGCTGCTTTATTATCAGAGAAGCATTTTACTGCTTTCCCTTGCCATAGGTAGCCCCATGCTTTGGAGGCTGCCATTATTGGGTAAATTTCAAATAGGTCAGATGTTGTGTGGAATGAGGGTAGACCACGGGTCTCGACCAGCCAAGAATCTCTTAACCAGGAGTCACTAAAGATAGCTGCGAACCCTGTATGAGCTGCAGCATCAGTCCATATGACTGGGGAAGATTCAGAGATGGGTGGAAGGAACATCGCTTTCCCATTCCATTGTGAAAGAAATTTAAGCCACATACATATGTAAGCCTTGGCGTGTGTATCTATGGGTACAGTACTTTTGTCTGTATTGAGAAGAAGAAGAAGGCACAACAATCTGGAAATAAAGGCATGGCCCTGTGCAATAATTATTTTGGTGAAGTTCAGCGTGCCCAGTAAGGATTGTAGGTCCGCTCTGGTACACGTGTCCTTAACCAGAAATCCTTCCACCGACTTTCCGATGTCCCGTACCTTCTCCATAGGTAAACCAGCTTGTAATGATATTGTGTCTAGGTGAATACCCAGGAAAGTTAGGTTAGTTGTAGGCAGTGGAGGGGGTGCAGAGGCGGGCTACAAGATTAATAAAAGGAATTTAACTTATCAGCTACGAAGAAAGGTTAACAAATGTAAACCTCTTTAGTTTAGAAAAACATCGTCTCAGATAACATTATATATAACAAATATATTCGGGGTCAATACAAATCATTGTGTGGAAATCTATTCACAAACCGGACTTTACATAGGACACGAGGTCATGCGTTTAGACTTTAAGAAAGAAGATTCCGTCTAAGGCAAAGAAAAGGTTTTTTTACTGTAAGAACAATAAGGATGTGGAATTCTCTGCCTGAAGAAGTGGTTTTATCAGAGTCCATACAGATGTTTAAACAGCAACTAGATGCATACTTGCAAAGACAGAATATCCAAGGATATAATTTTTCAATGTAGGGTAATAGATTCTTGATCCAAGGATTAATCTGACTGCCATTCTTGGGTCAAGAAGGATTTTTTTTTCCTGGTTGTTGCAAAAGTGCTTCAAACTGTTTTTTGGGGGGGTTTTTTGCCTTCTTTTGGATCAATAGCAAAATACATATGTGAGGAAGGCGGAACTTGATGGACGCAAGTCTCTTTTCAGCTATGTAACTATTTAACTATGAAAATACTGACTGGAGTGGACTGAGGAGATTCTATAGTAAGAAAGTCATCTAGGTAATGTACGATGGACATTCGGCAATGCTGAGGAGTAGCCAATATAATGTGTCAGCAAATATGTCAAATAATTTAGGACTACTTTTAGCCCCAAAAGTCAAACATGTTGCGAAGTAATATTTGTGCTTACAACGTATAACATGCACATGCCACAAGGATGGATGTATGGGTAGGAGCTTGAATATGTTGGAAACGTCAGTTTTTCCTAACCAGGCTCATACACCTGCCCTTAGTATGGCATGAATAGCATCATCCACTGTGGCATATTGCAGAGAGAATTCCTCTGAGGGAATTAATGCGTTAATACTAGGGGTAGACAAAGAATGTGGAGCCGCTAAATCGTAAATTAGCCTCTTTTTATTGTTGAATTTCCCAGGGGCTATACCTATGAGAAGGGTGTGCCTAGAGGTAATATGCCAGGTTGTCAATGCAGACTTCGGTTAGTCATTGTTTTGGGTATAGACGATTAGGACACAGTTTTTGTGTGTGCCCTGAAACAAATTGAGCAGACGTGCAACAATCTGCACAAGCTAAATCTGCAACTGCCAGAATTTAAATTGTTGCAGATTTGAGCTTTCCCAAGATATATTTTAGTTCTACCCAATTTGTCTTTAAGGCCTCTGTGTTCTGCAGTGGAAGAACCAAAGGAAGCACGACTAGTGGTAGGAAGGCTTGAATCCACTCGGCACAAGTTGGTGGAGTGTGAAATGGAAGCACATAAGACACAAGATGGTGTTTGTTGACCGCTAAAATGGCGACAGAACAAT
Organism: Pelobates fuscus; assembly: GCF_036172605.1. NCBI lineage: Eukaryota > Metazoa > Chordata > Amphibia > Anura > Pelobatidae > Pelobates > Pelobates fuscus. The sequence continues at coordinate 405,557,075 of NC_086317.1, forward strand.
TCTGTATCAAGCCTACTCCAGTCAATATGGGTATTAAATTGGGTGAGAGATGCCGCTGCTTTTGCTGAAAAAGATTTATGATAACGAGAAACCACCGTACTTGTGCCTTAGGTCCACCAACAAATCCAACTCTTGCCTACGGTAAAGGGAAGTGGAACAGATTACGTCACGTTAAAGGCCAAAGGCAAGGACAAATTCAGGTATGGTAAGTTTTCGGTTGAGTCTGGGGTCTCTGGATTTCAAAACAACCGAAAGATCACCATAGCAGTATGCCTTGTTCTCAACTACAACTTGAGAGGCAATAAGACTGAGTTTATGTCCTTGCCTTCCGGGATGTCTTTGCGAAAGGTTAGGGGCACGAAGTGGGCGGGCGTGATGATGTGAGTGGAAGTGTTCGGTATTGGGTTTATGGTGATGTCATTATCGTGAGAGGGAGCCGGAGTGGGGGTCTCTATGGGCGGGATGGCTGGGAAGATTCTTGATTCCTGTATAGTTGTCGGGTTGAAGGACAACTCCCGTTTGGGGAGTACAGGTATTGGTGATTAATAGTTTATAGAGTTCAGCCTTGCGAGCTGTAGCTGGGAAAGGAACCCCCATGCACCGTAATTCTGCTGCGAGCCTAGGGATAGTCCAGGACCGCAGGGAATATACGGGCTGGATGATTCCAGATTCTCAGTATGGGTGCTTGGATCTGCTGGGGTTTCGGGTATAGCGAGTTCCTCGTCTTGTTCTGGGGTTTGAGACTAGTGTTGTTGCGAACCCGAAATTTTCGGTTCGCGAACTTCCGCAAATGTTCGCGAACCGGCGAACCGCCATTGACTTCAATGGGCAGGTGAATTTTAAAACCAACAGGGACTCTTTCTGGCCACAAAAGTAATGGAAAAGTTGTTTCAAGGGGACTAACACCTGGACTGTGGCATGCCGGAGGGGGATCCATGGCAAAACTCCCATGGAAAATTGCACAGTTGATGCAGAGTCTGCTTTTAATCCATAAAGGGCAGAAATCACCTAACATTGACACCTGTCCTCAAAGCCCTGCCCTGATACACACTGACACAGAGCAGAATAGAGACTGTTACCCCTACATAGGGTCACTTGGCAGATATGGCGGGGTCGTGGGAGGGGGAGGATGACTTTCACCTCTTCCCCTGTTACATTCCCGTTGTGCTGTGACATCACCCTTATACGCTGTGTAAAGCATACTATTTAATTTGATCAGCATGGCCACTTGAGTTTTTATAGTTTTCACGCTGCTTGTAGTTTATATATGGTTCACAAAAATCAAACAAACGATAAAGTAAACGTGTAAGGATTCAGAATATTCTTTCAAACCCTTACACATTGTGTGTACGTATTTTTTGTCTTAAGTTTGTGGCTTTAAATAGGTTTACGTTGTTTCTATGATGTGCATAACATGTTCTTGAAAATGTTTGTTAAATTTTTCCTGGAATTGTAATTTTTCAATCTGAATAAAGATAGTCAAATCCCTGATACACACTGACACAGAGCAGAATAGGGACTGTTCCCCCTTCATAGGGTCACTTGGCAGATATGGATTGACACCTATCCTAATGATCCCTGATACACACTGACACAGAGCAGAATAGAGACTGTTTCCCCTACATAGGGTCACTTGGCAGATATGGCTTGACACCTGTCCTCAAAACCCCTGATACACACTGACACAGAGCAGAATAGAGACTGTTCCCTGTCCACAGAGACCATGATACACACTGACACAGAGCAGAATAGAGACTGTTCACCGTCCACAGAGACCATGATACACACTGACACAGAGCAGAATAGGGACTGTTCCCCCTACATAGGGTCACTTGGCAGATATGGATTGACACCTGTCCTCAAAACCCCTGATACACACTGACACAGAGCAGAATAGGGACTGTTCCCCCTACATAGGGTCACTTGGCAGATATGGATTGACACCTGTCCTCAAAACCCCTGATACACACTGACACAGAGCAGAATAGAGACTGTTCCCTGTCCACAGAGACCATGATACACACTGACACAGAGCAGAATAGGGACTGTTCCCCCTACATAGGGTCACTTGGCAGATATGGATTGACACCTGTCCTCAAAACCCCTGATACACACTGACACAGAGCAGAATAGGGACTGTTCCCTGTCCACAGAGACCATGATACACACTGACACAGAGCAGAATAGAGACTGTTCACCGTCCACAGAGACCATGATACACACTGACACAGAGCAGAATAGAGACTGTTCCCCGTCCACAGAGACCATGATACACACTGACACAGAGCAGAATAGAGACTGTCCCCCCTACATAGGGTCACTTGGCAGGTATGGATTGACACCTGTCCTCAAAACCCCTGATACACACTGACACAGAGCAGAATAGGGACTGTTCCCCCTACATAGGGTCACTTGGCAGATATGGATTGACACCTGTCCTCAAAACCCCTGATACACACTGACACAGAGCAGAATAGAGACGGTTCCCTGTCCACAGAGACCATGATACACACTGACACAGAGCAGAATAGGAACTGTTCCCCCTACATAGGGTCACTTGGCAGATATGGATTGACACCTGTCCTCAAAACCCCTGATACACACTGACACAGAGCAGAATAGAGACTGTTCCCTGTCCACAGAGACCATGATACACACTGACACAGAGCAGAATAGAGACTGTTCACCGTCCACAGAGACCATGATACACACTGACACAGAGCATAATAGGGACTGTTCCCCCTACATAGGGTCACTTGGCAGATATGGATTGACACCTGTCCTCAAAACCCCTGATACACACTGACACAGAGCAGAATAGGGACTGTTCCCTGTCCACAGAGTCCATGATACACACTGACACAGAGCAGAATAGAGACTGTTCCCCGTCCACAGAGACCATGATACACACTGACACAGAGCAGAATAGGGACTGTTACCCCTACATAGGGTCACTTGGCAGGTATGGATTGACACCTGTCCTCAAAGCCCATGATACACACTGGGGGGGAGCTACTGTCCTCCCCAACCCCTGCGCGGTGGGTGGGGGCCATAAATCACAATGGGGGGACCTACTGTCCTCCCCCCCTCGGCCCCCACCCCTGCGCGGTGGGTGGGGGCCATAAATCACAATGGGGGGCCTACTTTCCTCCCCCCCGGCCCCCATCCCTGCGCGGTGGGTGGGGGGCATAAATCACAATGGGACGGACCTACTGATAGGAGTGGAGTATTGTTCATATCAGTTTAATACCTTCCGCGTCTCCTATCAGTGGACGTGTAAATGGCAGAGATTTTTAATTGTTGAATCACCTCCCCTTTTTAGGCCAAGGTGGGAAGATGCTTAGACCACTGGTATATTGGTGCCATCTTGGAGGATTTTTTTTTGGTTTGGTTTTTGAAGCCACAGTGCTGCACCAGTGGGCCTAAAAATTAGGCATGTACACATGCCTGAAAAATGTGGTATTGTTGCAGCCGCTGCTGTAGCAGCGGCCAGAAAAATTGATGTTTGTTTCACAGGCAGAAAGTGCCCTAAAACATGGCGGCTTGAACCCTAGTTGGTGGCGGATAAGTCACGCAAGTCAAACGTCATTCAGAGCTAAAATACAGCAGCGTGTGGACCATTTTTAGCCCAAGGCAGCTCATCTCATCAGGCCTTTTTTAAGCGAATGTATCGCCCAGTGTCAGTCCCTTCGGGATCCATCCCTCATTCATCTTAATAAAGGTGAGGTAATCTAGACTTTTTTGACCTAGGCGACTTCTCTTCTCAGTGACAATACCTCCTGCTGCACTGAAGGTCCTTTCTGACAGGACACTTGAAGCGGGGCAGGCCAGAAGTTCTATCGCAAATTGGGATAGCTCAGGCCACAGGTCAAGCCTGCACACCCAGTAGTCAAGGGGTTCATCGCTCCTCAGAGTGTCGATATCTGCAGTTAAGGCGAGGTAGTCTGCTACCTGTCGGTCGAGTCGCTCTCTGAGGGTGGATCCCGAAGGGCTGTGGCGATGCATAGGACTTAAAAAGGTCTGCATGTCCTCCATCAACAACACGTCTTCAAAGCGTCCTGTCCTTGCCGGCATGGTCGTAAGAGGAGGAGGAGGAGGATGACTTCCACCTCTCCCCCTGTTAGATTCCCGTTGTGCTGTGACATCACCCTTATACGCTGTGTAAAGCATACTTTTTAATTTATTTTGCAAATGCTGCATCCTTTCCGACTTGTTGTAATTCGGTAACATTTCCGCCACTTTCTGCTTATACCGGGGGTCTAGTAGCGTGGACACCCAGTACAGGTCGTTCTCCTTCAGCTTTTTTATACGAGGGTCCCTCAACAGGCAGGACAGCATGAAAGACCCCATTTGCACAAGGTTGGATGCCGAGCTACTCATTTCCCGTTCCTCCTCCTCACTGATGTCATTGAAGGTATGTTCTTCCCCCCAGCCACGTACAACACCACGGGTACCAGATAGGTGACAACGAGCACCCTGGGATGCCTGTTGTGTTTGGTCTTGCTCCTCCTCCTCCTCAAAGCTACATTCCTCCTCTGACTCCTCTTCCTCACAATCCTCTTCCAGCGTTGCCGCAGGTCCAGCAAGCGATGCTGATAAGGCTGTTTCTGGTGGTGATGGTGACCACAACTCTTCCTCTTCCTCTTCACGCTCATCTACAGCCTGATCCAGCACTCTTCGCAGGGCACGCTCCAGGAAGAAAACAAATGGTATGATGTCGCTGATGGTGCCTTCGTTGCGACTGACTAGGTTTGTCACCTCCTCAAAAGGACGCATGAGCACTTGAGGCGGGATGTGGACTGGGGACAGGGAGCACGTGGCGTTGTTTTGAAAGGGCGCCGTCCTCCGCGTGAAATAGGGCCGTGAGTAATGACGTCACGGGTAGCCTGCCCATAGTATCGCATAGGGTGGAAGAGCTGATAGGACATCTGAAACGTATGTCCATCTGAAACTTAATTGTTCTCCAAAATGCTTGACACCACCCCATAGTGAATCTCTGCAAACTTTAATACCATCAGAGGAGGAAGAATGTGGCAGCCCACTGGGATTATTCGAAAAATTTCAAATTGATGATTTTCCAGACCCTGGGGTTGACATTAGTCCAGATTTACATCTAGTGACCCATGAGGATGTTCCAGGCACTACTTGTGAAATAAAGACAGATAATAAAGTGAATGATCCTTCTCCTTGGGACTTGCACCCTGTCGTTGAAGGTGGAGTAGGCAATGGCAAGAGCATGCTGTGGGTAGTCAGTGCAAACACTCTCTTCCCGGTGAATAATGAGGAGACTAACTATGATGACGTTATTTGCGTTGAAAGTAATGATGCCAGAGATCTTTTGAAACCATATGGAAGGAACGAATTGGTGAAAAGAAAGGCAAGAGACCACCTGCATATAGACAAGAATACGCATAAGAGAAAGAAGAGAACAGGTGAAAAAGAGAAGCTGCAGACTGCCTATCTGCAAATAGTTGAGTTATGTCCTGAAGATGTCCGTGTTACCACAGTGCAGACTCTGTTTGATACACTACTGAGGAGAGTCAGAGAAACCCCAGATCTTCACGTATTGGATGAGTCGGTGCGTGGAGTTGCAGAGAACGTAGAACAAGAAATATTTAAACTTTTCCTGTGTACTGACAGCAGATATAAGAATAAATACCGGATCCTCCTTTTCAATTTGAAGGACCCTAAAAATCAGATCCTGTTCCGTCGTGTGGTCCTTGGTGAAATCACCCCACAGTGTTTGGTTCTAATGAGTGCAACGTAAATGGCTGCACAGGAGCTGGCCAACTGGAGAATTCAAAAGAGAAAACATGCACTGGAACTAATCAAGAAAGAGGAAAGACAGCCATACCAGATTCAGATGACAAAGCTGACACACAAGGGGTTAATTGAAATTGATACCGTGCCCGATCAGAACTTGACCCTAGAGGATCTGTCTGATTCTGTGTGGCAGCCTCAGGATTCTCAGCAGGATTGCATCTCAGAGAAAAGGGACACAACATCCCAACACAAGAGCCACCTTTTAGATCAGGACTCCCTTATATGCAAAGGGCTGATAAACCCCCCAGGTGATGCTGACTTAAGCCAATGGGTAATTACCAAGAACCAGAGAAAATATGGAAACACCATATAACTAATGGCAATCAACATTCTTCATGCATTGAAAAGAAGAACAAGAAATTGTATGATCCAGATACTAGACTCACAGATCCAGCAGACTCAAGTGTGTGGAAGGGATTCCTTCACATGTTCTCTATAAAGCAGTTTAAAGTTACAGCCACGCCAGAGTCTGGTTATAGCAGTCATCTTTGCCAGGATTTACCAAAAGTGTTAACATCCGAAGGATGCATTTTGCAAGAGTCTGTTTGGGAATATGTGGATCGTATCTGGCCAGAGTGCACCAAGGACATGTGTGTGATCCGACTGAATCAAAGAACGTCAAGTGATGCAGTTTCATATGCTCGGCTGTATTCTTATCTTAATCGGAAGCTGAGATATGCAATCATCAGAAGTCATGGCATGGAGGCGTTCCTAGTGCCTCTACCTGCCGGCCAACCCATCCCTCAAAGATTGCGTCCTTTGGGAGGTCCAGGTTTGGAAGACAACCATCCTATTCTGCTTCTGATCTTGCTTCTTCCAAGCCATCCTTCCTGGACAGCTTATCCCAAAAAATCTTCCAAGAAACATAAAGAAGGTTTGGATATCCCAGATGATATTTTCTCTGACATATTAGCAGATGTTGAACGAGAGGAGAGACAAATGGCCGAGCAAGGGCTCCCTCCTCCAGGTTTCTCAAATTTTGAGCAGTGGAATCAGAATTCTGAGGATACAGGAGAGGAAGTTGGCATGCCTGAGATCATGAATATGCTCCAAAATTTGAGCAATGGCCTTCAGTTCCCAGGAGAATTCTCTGTAATTATAGGAGAGAGTCAGGGTGCTAATATTATGCCACCTCTCCATGTGCCAAATACTGTTCCAGCAGGTCTCCCATATCCATCTTTTCCATTGTATCCAGAAGCAGCCTACCCTGGCTGGCATGGTATGTTGCCCCCTACTCATGCAGTAAATCCATTGTCCATTGACCCAGCCAATCTCTTCTCTTACCCGCTTTCACAAATAATACCACCTAACTTCTTATCTGATCAACATTTTACTGCAGGACCTCAACCTTTTGCATAAATGTTGTAGTTTTGTTATATTTACGTTTTTTGGTTTTTTTTAGTTATGTTTTAGCGAAATATTGAAAAAAAATACATGTAATGTGCTGAACATCAAAGCTGAAATTTTAATTTGTCTCAGTAAGTTGAAAGCCATACTTTCTATGGGAGTTTCAAATGTTCAATAATTGTTTTCTGAAGAAAGCATAACTGTCTGTTTTTAGCAAGCAACAACCCCATATTAAGCTGTTTATTCACTGAACATCTATTTGTACTGAATTGAAAACTGAATGACAAAATGTAGGCAAAAAACTAATGATTTGAATATATTCTTCAAATACCAGAATTTTTTAATTTGTTTTTAGTTCACTACTATTCTGTGTTTAGTAATGTATAAGTGTGCCAGATGTGACAAGTTTACATAGGTTAATTATAGCCACTGTTATATCTGGGCTACAAATACATGCATTTTGGCAAACACCTCAAAGCCCATGTAAGCTTTGTGTTGTTGAATTTCAGTGATTTCTTTTCTGTTGCATGTGTACAGTTGTACTGTAAAATGGGTAAAGCATGGGATATGTTTTTACATTAGTATACTAAAAATTTTAATATACGTTGAAAAAAAAAAAAAAAAAAGGACGCATGAGCCTACAGGCATTGCGCATGAGCGTCCAGTAACGTGGCAAAAAAATTCCAAGCTCCAAGCTCCCCAGAGGCTGTCCTAGCACCCCGGTCATACAAATATTCATTAACAGCTTTTTCTTGTTGGAGCAGGCGGTCGAACATTAGGAGTGTTGAATTCCAACGTGTAGGGCTGTCGCAAATCAAGCGCCTCACTGGCATGTTGTTTCGCCGCTGGATATCGGCAAAGTGAGCCATGGCCGTGTAGGAACACCTGAAATGGCCACACACCTTCCTGGCCTGCTTCAGGATGTCCTGTAAGCCTGTGTACTTATGCACAAAGCGTTGTACGATCAGATTACACACATGTGCCATGCACGGCACATGTGTCAACTTGCCCAACTTTAATGCCGCTATCAATTTTTTTCCGTTGTCACACACCACTTTGCCGATATCCAGTTGCTGCGGAGTCAGCCACTTTTCCACCTGTGCGTTCAGGGCGGACAGGAGTGCTTGTCCGGTGTGACTCTCTGCTTTCAAGCAAGTCAAACCCAAGACGGCGTGACACTGTGGAATAGTACCTGGGGAGCTGGGGGGGTGCCGTTGATGTGGAGCAAGACGCAGCAGCACAAGAGGACTCAGCCGAGGAGGTTATGGAAGAGGATGGAGTAGGAGGAGTAGAGGAGGTGGCAGCAGGACTGCCTGCAATTCGTGGCGGTGTCACCAACTCCTCTGCAATGCCACGCATTCCTTGCTTGTCAGCCGTCAGCAGGTTTACCCAATGCGCAGTGTAGGTGATATACCTGCCCTGACCATGCTTTGCAGACCAGGTATCAGTGGTCAGATGGACCCTTGCCCCAACACTGTGTGCCAGACATGCCATGACTTCCTTTTGCACAATCGAGTACAAGTTGGGGATTGCCTTTTGTGAAAAGAAATTCCGGCCGGGTACCTTCCACTGCGGTGTCCCAATAGCTACAAATTTTTTGAACGCCTCAGACTCAACCAGATTGTATGGTAAAAGCTGGCGGGCTAATAGTTCGGAAAAGCCAGCTGTCAGACGCTGGGCAAGGGGGTGACTTGGTGACATTGGCTTCTTACGCTCAAACATGTCCTTGACAGACACATGACTGTGGGCAGATGAGCGGGAACTGCTCAAGGCGGGAGACGGAGTGGCGGATGGTTGAGAAGGGGCAAGAAGGCAAGCAGTGGTTGATGTGGCTGAAGATGCTAGACCAGGAGGAGGATGGCGACTTAGAGTAGGCGTGCTGCTTGTACTCATGTGTTGATCCCATAGGCGTTTGTGATGTGAGATCATGTGCCTACGCAAAGCAGTTGTACCTAGGTGGGTGTTGGACCTCCCACGACTCAGTTTCCTTTGGCACAGGTTGCAAATGGCATCGCTGTTGTCCGAGGCAGACACACAAAAAAAATGCCACACTGCTGAGCTCTGCAATGACGGAATTCTGGTGGTGGACACAGCATGCGTTGATTGGCGTGCTGTCGGGCTGACCCCGGGTGCCAATGCATGCTGTCTGACTGTGCCACTAGCTCCTTGCGACGACCCCCCCCTGCTTCCAACTCGTCTCCTCCTCCTCTCTGTCTCCCCATCTGAACTTTCGCCCTGTTCTTCTTCTTGCCGAGCGGGCACCCACGTGACATCCATGGACGCATCGTCATCATCAACCGCTTCGCTTGTATCTGACAACTCACAAAAGGAAGCAGCAGCGGGTACAACATCATCATCATCACACCGTACCTCCATGTGTTTAATGCTGCCTGCCTGAGACATATCCCTGTTATCTACATCCTCTAGCAATAATGGTTGCGCATCACCGCTTGAAGACAAGTAACTGCTATTCAATCTATAACAGTGAAAAATAAATTTTGGTTTTAAAAGCACGCTATAGAGACACCAGATATGATTGGCAATGTGCACTGGAACAGTTCTGCAGAGCACACGCTGAAGGAAGGACTGACACACCCGCTTGAAGACAAGTAACTGCTATTCAATCTATAACAGTGAAAAATAAATTTTGGTTTTAAAAGCACGCTAAAGAGACACCAAATATGATTGGCAACTGTCAAAGCACGCTGGAACAGGTCTACAGAGCACACGCTGAAGTAGGCCTGACACCCAGACGCTTGCAGACAACTAACTGCTCTTCTATTACAGTGAAAAAAAATGATTTCTTTAAAATCTAAAGCTTAAGCTATTGTTAAAACAGATATGAGTGGTGGCACTGGGCAAGAGGGCACAGTATCCACTGTGAACCTCACACAGAAGCTGTCAGGCAGGCAACTGCTCTTCTATTACAATGAAAACAAATTATTTATTTAAAATCTAAAGCTTAACCAATTGTTAAAACAGATATGAGTGGTGGCACTGACTGTGCAAATGGGCAAGGCATCCAACCTGACACAGAAGCTGGCAGGCAGGCAACTGCTCTTCTATTACAGTGAAAACAAATTATTTATTTTAAATCTAAAGCTTAACCAATTGTTAAAACCGATATGAGTGGTGGCACTGGGCAAGTAGCCACAGTATCCAATGTGAACCTCACACAGAAGCTGGCAGGCAGGCAACTGCTCTTCTATTACAGTGGAAACAAAATTTTGGTTGTAAAAGCACGCTATAGAGACACCAGATATGAGTGGCAACTGTCAAAGTACGCTGGCAGGGTTGTGCAGGGCACACGCTGAAGGAAGGCCTGACAGAGCCGCTTGAAGGACACTGACTGGCTGCTATTAGCTTACATTGGAAACCTTTTTTCTTTGTAAAAGCACGCTAAAGAGACACCAGATATGATTGGCAACTGTCAAAGCACGCTGGCACAGGTCTGCAGAGCACACGCTGAAGTAGGCCTGACACCCAGACACTTGCAGACAACTAACTGATCTTCTATTACAGTGAAAAAAAATGATTTCTTTAAAATCTAAAGCTTAAGCTATTGTTAAAACAGATATGAGTGGTGGCACTGACTGTGCAAATGGGCAAGGCATCCAACCTGACACAGAAGCTGGCAGGCAGGCAACTGCTCTTCTATTACAGTGAAAAAAAATGATTTCTTTAAAATCTAAAGCTTAAGCTATTGTTAAAACAGATATGAGTGGTGGCACTGGGCAAGTAGGCACAGTATCCAATGTGAACCTCACACAGAAGCTGGCAGGCAGGCAACTGCTCTTCTATTACAATGAAAACAAATTATTTATTTAAAATCTAAAGCTTAACCAATTGTTAAAACAGATATGAGTGGTGGCACTGACTGTGCAAATGGGCAAGGCATCCAACCTGACACAGAAGCTGGCAGGCAGGCAACTGCTCTTCTATTACAGTGAAAACAAATTATTTATTTTAAATCTAAAGCTTAACCAATTGTTAAAACAGATATGAGTGGTGGCACTGGGCAAGTAGGCACAGTATCTAATGTGAACCTCACACAGAAGCTGGCAGGCAGGCAACTGCTCTTCTATTACAGTGAAAACAAATTATTTATTTAAAATCTAAAGCTTAACCAATTGTTAAAACAGATATGAGTGGTGGCACTGGGCAAGTGGGCACAGTATCCAATGTGAACCTCACACAGAAGCTGGCAGGCAGGCAACTGCTCTTCTATTACAGTGAAAAAAAATAATTATTTTAAATGTAAAGCTTAACCTATTGTTAAAACAGATATGAGTGGTGGCACTGGGCAAGTAGGCACAGTATCCAATGTGAACCTCACACAGAAGGCACCTGCAATTACATTACACAGGAAAAAAAAAGGGCTTTTTGGGGTGCTGTCCTTACAGCAGAGATCAGATGAGTCCTTCAGGATTGTAGTGGACACTGAATACCCTAGCCTAGCTATCAATTTCCCTATCTAATCAGCAGCAGCTAAACTTTCCCTCCTCTCACTAAGCATGCAGCTTCAGAATGAATCGAAAATGGATGCTGGGAGGGAGGTTGGAGGGTGTGGAAGGGAGGGAGTGCTGCTGATTGGCTGGAATGTGTCTGCTGACCGAGAGGCACAGGGTCAAAGTTTGCCCAATGATGACGAATAGGGGGCGGATCGAACTGCGCATGTGTCCGCCCGCCGCGGCGAACACGCTAAGTTCGCCGGGAACTGTTCGCCGGCGGACAGTTCGGTACATCACTATTTGAGACATACTAAGAACATGAACAAGGGTAAAGATGAGGACTTCAGTTGTGAGCAATTGCCTGTGTCAACTGGCTCTAACTAAGCCTAAGGCGAAAAATTATCTGGCCTATGAGGAAGATGAAGCCCTGCTAGTGCCAAGTTGCGAGAGAGAGGCTCTATCAATAAGGAGGGCGGAGTGGATGGGGGCCACTGAATGATGTGACGGGAATGTTGGCCTTTCAGTGACTGTAACAAGACACAAGTTAATTGGGCAGGACTTGATGAGGCCCTGACGAATAACTGACAGTGGCTAATGTGAGGCTCTAAATATGCATTGGACCGAGGGGTGTATACCTCCAATGATAATGGGTGTTGGCCTCACGGGAGTAGATAATTACAGAAAGCTAGGGACGAATGCTAGTAACAAAAAGCCAGATGACCAATCCTAGCCTATGGGGGGATGAGAGTAGGATGTAAAATGGAGACGTACCTAGCTTTATGAAATGGTTAAGGTTCTTTACAGACAAGGATGAATACTTGAGGACTTAAAAAAGGAAAATGTGTAAAGTTTGGTTGGAGTTGGGTCTAATTTTTTTAACAGTTATCTACAGTTATCCTCTAATAATTCAGTAAAGTATATAATGTCAAGAAATGCGCTAACACTATGTATACCTGTAACGTGATTGGAGTAAAAATCCAATGAATGACCCAAAGTTCTGGGGGAGAGTAGTAACGGTAACAAAAGACCTATAATAGAGTATAGACAAGAACATGAGGGTACATGTGTTAACTCGCATGCATGCAAAAGTAAATACATGGAGAAGTTCAGACATCATTGCAAGGAATAAGCCTGCATGTGCTAAAATGGTTTCCAGTATACTTAGGAATTTGTTAAAATTAGAGGAAGTGGTATAGGAATGTGGCCAGTGAATGGCCATTGTGGCGAAAAGTAGTAACAGTGCGTTGGAACAGATGTGGCTACGGATAAAGTGCCGTATGAGAATTTTATGGGATAGGTGACACAGAGGGTATTCATATGAAAATAATAATGATATGCTAAAGAAAACACTTGGTTATACATACCGTGAGAACGGGAAAGATATACGTCTCTAATGGGTATTTTGGTGAACTGGAGGCAGTCGAATGAGACTGCGAGAAGTTATACGTTTTTTCATAAATACCTAGCATGGGGAACAGGTAATTGGAGAGTTTAGGTAATTTCCAAGAACATAAGACGTAAACTTTATACTGTATAACATAAGAGATCAAATGGATAAAATAGTATTCTAATGTCAAACCAGGATTTAACTACTTTATGTCAGATGTTTAAACATTAATTCTGACGTATTACCAATATTTACGGTAACCTGACAACAGAAATCATAATATAAATCAAATACGCCTTGTTTAACCCCTTAAGGACACATGACATGTGTGACATGTCATGATTCCCTTTTATTCCAGAAGTTTGGTCCTTAAGGGGTTAAACAAGAGAATTCAGGTAAATACAATAGTTAATAAAGAGCAGTATTTTTAAACCCTGACATAATGTACTTTGGCCGCTCGTGGTCGTAGATGAGCAATTGCAGGCATTGTGATTTGCTGCCTAGAGTGACTTGTTCGTATGAACTGTCGAACGACTGGTTGCAGAACAGCGTACAGAAGTTGAAAAAATGTGAGTATACATGCGTGGTACGAATGGTCCCGAATGAGCAATTACGTATGAGTAAATGCTGAGTGTTTGGCTCGAATGCCGTATGAATGGGAACCCTTTCAGGAAACTCACTGTTCATGTATAAGAACAGGACTCCAGAGAGTTGTAACACGGGAATCGTGGGGGGATGAGAGTTCGGCGGTTCAAATCCATTTGCGGGATAACAGAGCTGGTGGTGCAGGTGGTGGAGATGAGGCCTCAGAGAGCTGGAGACCTGGTAGCCTCGCTGGTGGACCAAGGAGAGGCCTAGCCGGAGTAAGGTAAGGTGGATAGCTGGGCTAGTATGTAGTATACAGCCGGGTATCATGTACTATAGCAGGGAGAACTTGGAAAATTAAGATTTTATTTTTATTTCTTTAGTACTGCATGGCATTTTAACTGTGAATGTCATAATACTGTTAGCTATTTACCGCAATAAAATGCACATATTTGTATTCAGTCTTACGAGTAAAATAGTACCCCCCAAGTACAGGTTTTATAGTGTTTTGGAAAGTTACAGGGTCAAATTTAGCACATTACATTTTTTAGTTTTTACACATTTAAATTTGCCAGACTGGTTATGTTGCCTTTGAGACCGTATGGTAGCCCAGGAATGAAAAGTACCCCCATGATAGTATACCATTTGCAAAAGTAGACAACCCAAGGTACTATAAATGGGGTATGTCCAGTTGTTGTTTTTAGTAGCCACTTAGTCACAAACAACAAAGTGGCCAAAGTTAGCATTCTAATTTATATGTGTGTGAAAAATGCAAAAAAAATATTTGAACGATAATTTTGGCCACTGTTTGTGACTAAGTGGCTACTAAAAAAGACTGGACATACCTCATTTTCAATAACTTGGGTTGTCTACTATTGCAAATGGTATGCCATCATGTGGGTAATTCTCATTCCTAGGCTACCATATGGTCTCAAAGGCAACATAACTAATCTGGAGAATTTTAATATGAACAAATGGAAATGCAAGTCTTATATTACACTCTGTAACTTTTGAAAACACCATAAGACCTGTACATGGTGGATACTGTTATACTTGAGAGACTTTGCTGAACACAAATATTAGTGTTTCCAAATATTACAACTTATCACAACAATTATATCATCAGTGAAAGTGCCATTTGTGTGTGAAAAATGCAAAAAAACTGCATTTTCATAGACAATATAATTGTTGTGATATGTTTTACAGTTTTGAAACACTAATATTTGTGTTCAGTGAAGACTCCCGAGTAAAACCCCCATGTACAGGTTTTATGGTGTCTTAAAAGGTTAAAGAGTCAAATATAGGGCTTGCGAACCATATTCTCTGGACTTTCTGCCTGCGTTGTCAGGCAAGTCCATCAAATTGTAATTAATAAAATGACTTAATCATGTAAAAATATTATATAAATATATATGTAGAATTTAAATATATATGTTGTGACGAGACCAATCTTGCCACATTGCATTGGAGAAGCCTGGTTGCCCGCCTGTTGCCTCTGGACTATGGCCCCATGTTAAAAAGCCTTCTTTTCCCCTGCAGAAAAGGCTTGTTCGTGCCTTTCTGCCCGGAGGTCGGATATATACAATCTACCGAACAAACAACCGAATTACTGGACCACCTGTATTGGGAGTGTGTCGGCAATTTACCTCCCAGAAGCTGCGGTTAACCGCAGCTTAATTGACAAATGCTGGGTGGCCTTTGTTCGTTTGGCGAACACGTGGCGGCGGCCATTTTAAAGTCCCGAGCGGCCAGCGGTGTTCAGCGCCCAAACTATGGAACTGGAAACGGACACTTATTTGCGCGAACACCGCTGAGCCGTCAGCCTCCTTGCTTCTGCATTCGGTCATTTAACCGGATGCCTGTTCATTCGGTAGTTTAAACCGTATGAACAGCATTACCCCAGATAGCCATGCCATGGAGCCTATCCGTGTAACGAAAGACTATGGGAAAGACTTTGGCTCCGTTGAAATGTATGTGATCTGAGCGCCATTTGGTAATAATGTGCGCTCAGATCTAAGCTATCTGGGGATAGGTAGAATGTATATGTTTTGTGCAACAGTTGTAACTTTATACATTTTTATGTCTTTTACTGTCTTTTACTGCCATGTGGTTAATGGAGTTTTGCCTCTGTCCTGGGAGATAATTGGATTACTTCCCAATTATCTCCAGGACAGAGGGAGGGACATTAGGATGCATTGTGGGGATGTTTTACCTCTGTGTGTCTGTCATTGGTTCATGTCTGTCCTTTGTCACAGCCTTCCATCTGGTCCCCTAGGGGAGTGTCCACCATGTGGAAGACCTTCATAAATACTGGGCAGGTAGCCCTCAATAAACCAGACCACTGCTTGACCCTCAACACAGAGCTCTGTCTCGTTTTTGGGGGGATTTACTGTATGCTGTTAGAGACTGATTGCCAGGAGTGTAAGCCGCTTGGGTGCTTCTCCTGTTCGTCTGCTAGCAGCTATTCGTGAGGTTCCAGTTCGGGAGTTTGGAGTGCTATTTTGTATGCAGTTCGGGAGTTTGGAGGATTCCTTTGTATTCGGTTCGGGAGTTTGGTGTCCTGCAGTAGTTGTGCCTGTATATCTGGAAGGGGAAGATCGACTAAATGGCGGTTTAACCCTTTTATGCCTGGGGGTGCCGTTACATATGTATATATATATTTTTTTATTTTTTTTATTTATATATAGATATATATATATATAGATACATATATGTATTTATAACGTCATTCTAAATGTATTTTGATTTAAATATATATGTATATTAATATCAAAATACAGTTAGAGCGAAAGTACACAGGTATATAATTTTTTTAAATTACATTTTATTTTTTTAATGTAATGTTTTTAATTTTTTTCAATTTTTTATTGATTATTTTTATTATATATTTAATGTCATTGTAAGTGTATTTTAATATTAATATATATCTTTATCCACTATTTCTTTGTCATTGTAACATACCTGGGCGTGCTTGTTCTTTACTATATGTGTGTATGAGTTTGTGTATATATGTATGTCTTGCAACCCTCCCTGTCACAGGTGCCTCATCCCAGGACCATATTTAGCCTTGTACTGCAGAGAACTCGATATGGAAGGATTTCCCCAAGTGAGTAGCTCATTTAGTAGACAGTTGGTTGTTAGAGTAGGGCCTGCCAAAGATGGGGTACATTGACGTTGTGGCAGGCTTATGCAATGTATGATCATATAATGTAACTAAACCCCCATTATTTTTTGCCTAGATTATGTGTTTTAAATAAAACTAGCAAAATCTGTCAGCACTGTTGTGGACATGAAATATAATCCTAATTTTTAATCAGTAAAATGTCTATTTACTTTATATCATTTTTGATCAGCATTTATTATACTTTGTGATTTGCCTAAAATGGCCGCTAGGGTCAGGGAGTTTCCCTTAGTCATCAAATAACACCCTCACTAACAAGATGGCGCTGGAATCTGGGGGAGACCCGCAAGATGCCAGTGACATCACACCCGGTAGGATGAGCAATGAATCAACCACTTAACCCCTAACCAATTATTGATGTATAAATCAATGTTATCTCTGACAATGCATATGATGTAATTTTGCTTTAGAAGGGGCATGCCACCCCCTCTAATAAACATTCCTCAAGTTCTTCATTAACCTGAAACTTGTGTCTGGTGTGAATTACTTCAGGGAGCGTGCACGCACTGTTTTTTTTTTTTTTATTTGGCCTGGGGCAGATACACAAAATTTATTGATTAATTTATTGATTAATTTCCACTTCAAGCACCAAGTAGCTGTTTCGTATATAAGGGAATGCGCTGGATTTCATTTGTTTTTCTTTTTTTAGTGTTCTTATTGGCCCCCAGCAGCACCCCATTTAAGCATGTTCAGGTGAGTGCAGCCAGACCCTTGTTTTCCCATGTATATATGTGTATATATATATATACATACATTTGTGTGTGTGTGTGTACGTGCTTATTCATACATGCATACATATATTTTTTAGTTTGTCTCGTTCTGCATACTAAAGCTAGTTGTTCCCTACCCTACTCATTATTGTTGGTTTGTTAACTTAAATGTTATTCAACTATCTCTTATCTCTAAAGACTTTCTCTGTTATTTCTGCTCTCCCCCTTATTTTATTGATACCCACCCTGATATCTTAACCTCCTCTGTGCATCTCCATTCCATAGTTTTAGTGCAGGCCTTTTTTGACCCTATCCTCTCTGTCTTCCACAGTCTGAGTTTTAAAAGCTACCTACTGCAAACCAGGACATTGCTCAGAGGCCCGCCCACCCCTCTCCTTACTACATTTATAGATAGAATCTCACACACAACTTTATATGATTAGACATGACGGCTGCAAACATTGCCAGTAATCAGCACACTCCTTCATTCCCTTAACTCCCAACACTCAGTCCAGGGGTCAAGTCCTGGGGGGAAAAGTGTGGGAACTCACCCGAGATCCCCCCCCCAAAGATACACTTGTATGCTAGATGCACGCACGCGCGCACGCACACACACATACTGATGACATTCATGCGCACACACTCTGACAGGCTCACACACAAATACACTCACAGACAAATACACACACACACTCACAGACACACAGACAAACACACTCACAGAAAAACAAACACTCACACACAAACAAACACTCACAGACAAAGATATATACACTCACAGACAAAGACACATACACACACTCACAGACACACACACTTCCAGACACTCACAGACAAACACACACACACACACACACACACACACACTTCCAGACACACACACTCACAGACAAACACACTAACAGCCACACAGCATATTTCTGCTGCCTTTGATACTGTTGATCATCAACAGCTTCTCCGCATTCTCCATAATTTTGGTCTATGGGATACTGCTCTCTCCTGGTGCTCCTCCTACCTCTCCTAGCGCTCTTTCAGTGTTTCTTTCTCTGACTCTGCCTCTATCCCCCAACCACTCTCTGTCGGTGTCCCCCAAGGTTCTGTCCTTGGTACTGTTCTCTATCTATACCGCCTCCCTTGGTAAACTCATCAGCTCTTTTGGCTTCCGTTATCATTTCTATGCAGATGACACGCAAATCTACCTGTCCTCTCCTGATCTCGGTGCTCCCATCACCTCTACTTCGCAGGCTCGCTGCCTGGGTGTTCTTTTTGACTCCGTCCTCTCCTTCACCCCTCATGTCCAATCAATCACCAAATCCTGTTGCTTCCATCTCAAAAACATAGTGCGCATCCGCCCTTATTTAACGCCAGATGCGGCTAAGGTGCTGGTCCATGCTGTTGTTCTCTCTCGCCTTGACTACTGCAATCCCCTTCTCAGTGGTCTTATGTGTTCCCAGATTGCACCGCTGCAATCTATAATTTCCTGGCTCATTTTCCTGTCCGCTCGCACCTCCCATGCCTCCCCGCTCTCCCTGCATTGGCTTCCAGTTAGATATAGGGCTCAATTTAAAATTCTGGTGCTTGCTTACAAGAGGAAAAAAAATGATTTTTTTCTTTAAATTACATTTCTGTTAGTCCACCCATTGTACAGCGCTACGGCATCTGATGGTGCTATATAAATAATAAAATAATAATAATTTAGTTTTATATATATATATATATATATATATATATATATATGTATGTATATATATTATTAAAATAAACTTAGATGAAACACAAGCCTTATATTTTGTAACTTTTGAAAACACCATAAAACCTGTACATGAGGGGTACTGTTGTACTCGGGAGACTTCGCTGAACAGAAATATTTGTGTTTCAAAACAGTAAAAAGTATTGCAGCAATAATATCGTCCGTGTAAGTGCTGTTTGTGCGTGAAAAATGCAAAAAACTTCACTTTTACTGGCGATATCATCGTTGTTATACTTTTTACTGTTTTGAAACACTAATATTTGTGTTCAGCGAAGTTTCCCGAGTAGAACAGTACCCCCCATGTACAGGTTTTATGGTGTCTTGGAAAGTTATAGGGTTAAATATAGTGCTAGCAAATTAAATTCCCTTTACTTTCGGCATGGGTTGTCAGGCAGGTCCCGCTAATTGTAATTAATTAAGATACCTAATTATGTAAAAATATTACATAAATATTTGTGTAGAATTAATATATACAATTGGTAGAAAGATACAAAGAAGGTGTGGCTATAAGGCGCTTAACGCTTATTTGGTGCAAACTTATTTAGTGTAGCTGCTATATGCACTTATAGTGGATACTCCAAAACCACTAAAATGTTGAAACCATATAGGTGCAGCGCTTACAAAGTATAATGTAAATAATCCTTATGCACTTACCCCTTACAATAGGCACGGGGTGTACATGAAAAATAAACAAAGGAAATATATAGGGTAGTACTGTCAGATAACTTGATAATAGAGTGAAAAATATAAAAGGGGGGAACTCACATTGTAAAGAGCCTTTTATACGGGTATAGGCTCTAAACACATCAACCAGTGTGCCTTTCAAGGTAGGCAGCAAAACCTAGGAATAGAAGATGCTCCTTTCTTCCTTCTGTCTGCGAATTATATCTCCAAAATAAAGCACAAAAGAAGACTCCTAGTGCAGATTTATCTTCAATTAAATATTGTAGAACACAGGTATAAATTTGGTGCTCACCTTTTATAGAGCCTTTTGGGGACTGGCTCTAAGTGCTGTAGGCATCAGTGTCAATTTAGAGGTGACACTTCCCTCAGGTGGATACCAGATGTATGGAGGAGATGGAGTAAGGATATTTAAAAAATTACATTTATTAAAAATCACAAGAAAATATATATATATATATATAAAATGCATACGAAGTAGCATGTATAAGTATACTACTACTAGAATGTCCAATCTCCTCTTCTCCCAGAAACGCGTTTCGCCGTCCTTATCGGCTTCCTCAGTCTGTACTTGTGAGTCTGCTGGTATCCAGTTTATAAATCATCCATTCGCGCCCTTTTCCTCGCCGTCCTGCAGCTGAATTTCATTTCCTGGTTAGATGCCGTCGCGTCACTTCCGGTTCGGCTTGTATTGCCGATACATCATTTCCGGGCTCCAGTTGTTCCTACAACTCCCAGCATGCTTCAGTTTGTACTTCCGTTTTTTTCGAACCTGCATGTAGGGAATGAGCTGTGCAGGAAAAAGGGTCCTCTACCATTGCTCAAAGGTTGATATGTAATTAATGTATTTCATAAATCTCTCTTCAGGGCAAAACATTTACTAATAGCCATATATCAACTATCCTGGTATATTATAGCATACATATTTTTTCATATTCAACCAG